>NW_028317807.1:5953750-6571875 GCF_062004578.1 Staurois parvus
GCATAATACAGGTCCAGCCTACTAAACAAGTAGCTGATTGACTTTGTATGCCTGAATGCCATTATGTACAGTCTTGCACTCCATCACCGGAGTCTGTCTATCGATAATCTGGCGGGCATAATACAGGTCCAGCCTACTAAACAGGTAGCTGATTGACTTTGTATGCCTGAATGCCGTAATGTACAGTTTTGATCTCCAACACCGGAGTCTGTCTATCGATAATCTGGCGGGCATAATACAGGTCCAGCCTACTAAACAGGTAGCTGATTGACTCTGTATGCCTGAATGCCGTAATGTACAGTTTTGCATTCCATCACCGGAGTCTGTCTATCGATAATCTGGCGGGCATAATACAGGTCCAGCCTACTAAGCAAGTAGCTGATTGACTTTGTATGCCTGAATGCCATTATGTACAGTCTTGCACTCCATCACCGGAGTGTGTCTATCAATAATCTGGCAGGCATAATACAGGTCTAGCCTACTAAGCAAGTAGCTGATTGACTTTGTATGCCTGAATGCCATTATGTACAGTCTTGCACTCCATCACCGGAGTCTGTCTATCGATAATCTGGCGGGCATAATACAGGTCCAGCCTACTAAACAGGTAGCTGATTGACTCTGTATGCCTGAATGCCGTAATGTACAGTTTTGCACTCCATCACCGGAGTCTGTCTATCGATAATCTGGCGGGCATAATACAGGTCCAGCCTACTAAACAGGTAGCTGATTGACTCTGTATGCCTGAATGCCGTAATGTACAGTTTTGCACTCCATCACCGGAGTCTGTCTATCGATAATCTGGCGGGCATAATACAGGTCCAGCCTACTAAGCAAGTAGCTGATTGACTTTGTATGCTTGAATGCCGTAATGTACAGTCTTGCACTCCATCACCGGAGTCTGTCTATCGATAATCTGGCGGGCATAATACAGGTCCAGCCTACTAAGCAAGTAGCTGATTGACTTTGTATGCTTGAATGCCGTAATGTACAGTCTTGCACTCCATCACCGGAGTCTGTCTATCGATAATCTGATGGCCATAAAACAGGTCCAGCCTACTAAGCAAGTAGCTGATTGACTTTGTATGCCTGAATGCCGTAATGTACAGTTTTGATCTCCAACACCGGAGTCTGCCTATCGATAATCTGGCGGGCATAATACAGGTCCAGCCTACTAAACAGGTAGCTGATTGACTCTGTATGCCTGAATGCCGTAATGTACAGTTTTGCACTCCATCACCGGAGTCTATCTATCGATAATCTGGCGGGCATAATACAGGTCCAGCCTACTAAACAAGTAGCTGATTGACTTTATATGCCTGAATGCCATTATGTATTGTCTTGCACTCCATCACCGGAGTCTGTCTATCGATAATCTGGCGGGCATAATACAGGTCCAGCCTACTAAACAGGTAGCTGATTGACTTTGTATGCCTGAATGCCGTAATGTACAGTTTTGATCTCCAACACCGGAGTCTGTCTATCGATAATCTGGCGGGCTTAATACAGGTCCAGCCTACTAAACAGGTAGCTGATTGACTTTGTATGCCTGAATGCCATTATGTACAGTCTTGCACTCCATCACCGGAGTGTGTCTATCGATAATCTGGCGGGCATAATACAGGTCCAGCCTACTAAGCAAGTAGCTGATTGACTTTGTATGCCTGAATGCCATTATGTACAGTTTTGCACTCCATCACCGGAGTCTGTCTATCGATAATCTGGTGGGCATAAAACAGGTCCAGCCTACTAAGCAAGTAGCTGATTGACTTTGTATGCCTGAATGCCATTATGTACAGTCTTGCACTCCATCACCGGAGTGTGTCTATCGATAATCTGGCGGGCATAATACAGGTCCAGCCTACTAAGCAAGTAGCTGATTGACTTTGTATGCCTGAATGCCATTATGTACAGTTTTGCACTCCATCACCGGAGTCTGCCTATCGATAATCTGGCGGGCATAATACAGGTCCAGCCTACTAAACAGGTAGCTGATTGACTCTGTATGCCTGAATGCCGTAATGTACAGTTTTGCACTCCATCACCGGAGTCTGTCTATCGATAATCTGGCAGGCATAATACAGGTCCAGCCTACTAAACAGGTAGCTGATTGACTTTGTATGCCTGAATGCCGTAATGTACAGTTTTGATCTCCAACACCGGAGTCTGTCTATCGATAATCTGGCGGGCTTAATACAGGTCCAGCCTACTAAACAGGTAGCTGATTGACTCTGTATGCCTGAATGCCGTAATGTACAGTTTTGCACTCCATCACCGGAGTCTGTCTATCGATAATCTGGTGGGCATAAAACAGGTCCAGCCTACTAAGCAAGTAGCTGATTGACTTTGTATGCCTGAATGCCATTATGTACAGTCTTGCACTCCATCACCGGAGTGTGTCTATCGATAATCTGGCAGGCATAATACAGGTCCAGCCTACTAAGCAAGTAGCTGATTGACTTTGTATGCCTGAATGCCATTATGTACAGTCTTGCACTCCATCACCGGAGTGTGTCTATCGATAATCTGGCGGGCATAATACAGGTCCAGCCTACTAAGCAAGTAGCTGATTGACTCTGTATGCCTGAATGCCGTAATGTACAGTTTTGCACTCCATCACCGGAGTCTGTCTATCGATAATCTGGCAGGCATAATACAGGTCCAGCCTACTAAACAGGTAGCTGATTGACTTTGTATGCCTGAATGCCGTAATGTACAGTTTTGCACTCCATCACCGGAGTCTGTCTATCGATAATCTGGTGGGCATAAAACAGGTCCAGCCTACTAAGCAAGTAGCTGATTGACTTTGTATGCCTGAATGCCATTATGTACAGTCTTGCACTCCATCACAGGAGTCTGTCTATCGATAATCTGGCGGGCATAATACAGGTCCAGCCTACTAAACAGGTAGCTGATTGACTTTGTATGCCTGAATGCCGTAATGTACAGTTTTGATCTCCAACACCGGAGTCTGTCTATCGATAATCTGGCGGGCATAATACAGGTCCAGCCTACTAAACAGGTAGCTGATTGACTCTGTATGCCGTAATGTACAGTTTTGCACTCCATCACCGGAGTCTGTCTATCGATAATCTGGCGGGCATAATACAGGTCCAGCCTACTAAACAGGTAGCTGATTGACTCTGTATGCCTGAATGCCGTAATGTACAGTTTTGCACTCCATCACCGGAGTCTGTCTATCGATAATCTGGCGGGCATAATACAGGTCCAGCCTACTAAACAGGTAGCTGATTGACTCTGTATGCCTGAATGCCGTAATGTACAGTTTTGCACTCCATCACCGAAGTCTGTCTATCAATAATCTGGCGGGCATAATACAGGTCCAGCCTACTAAGCAAGTAGCTGATTGACTTTGTATGCTTGAATGCCGTAATGTACAGTCTTGCACTCCATCATCGGAGTCTGTCTATCGATAATCTGGTGGGCATAAAAAAGGTCCAGCCTACTAAGCAAGTAGCTGATTGACTTTGTATGCCTGAATGCCGTAATGTACAGTTTTGACCTCCAACACCGGAGTCTGTCTATCGATAATCTGGCGGGCATAATAAAGGTCCAGCCTACTAAACAGGTAGCTGATTGACTCTGTATGCCTGAATGCCGTAATGTACAGTTTTGCACTCAATCACCGGAGTCTGTCTATCGATAATCTGGTGGGCATAAAACAGGTCCAGCCTACTAAGCAAGTAGCTGATTGACTTTGTATGCCTGAATGCCATTATGTACAGTCTTGCACTCCATCACCGGAGTGTGTCTATCGATAATCTGGCGGGCATAATACAGGTCCAGCCTACTAAGCAAGTAGCTGATTGACTTTGTATGCCTGAATGCCATTATGTACAGTCTTGCACTCCATCACCGGAGTCTGTCTATCGATAATCTGGCGGGCATAATACAGGTCCAGCCTACTAAACAGGTAGCTGATTGACTCTGTATGCCTGAATGCCGTAATGTACAGTTTTGCACTCCATCACCAGAGTCTGTCTATCGATAATCTGGTGGGCATAAAACAGGTCCAGCCTACTAACCAAGTAGCTGATTGACTTTGTATGCCTGAATGCCGTAATGTACAGTTTTGATCTCCAACACCGGAGTCTGTCTATCGATAATCTGGTGGGCATAATACAGGTCCAGCCTACTAAACAGGTAGCTGATTGACTCTGTATGCCTGAAAGCCGTAATGTACAGTTTTGCACTCCATCACCGGAGTCTGTCTATCGATAATCTGGCGGGCATAATACAGGTCCAGCCTACTAAACAGGTAGCTGATTGACTCTGTATGCCTGAATGCCGTAATGTACAGTTTTGCACTCCATCACCGGAGTCTGTCTATCGATAATCTGGTGGGCATAATACAGGTCCAGCCTACTAAGCAAGTAGCTGATTGACTTTGTATGCCTGAATCCCATTATGTACTGTCTTGCACTCCATCACCGGAGTCTATCTATCGATAATCTGGCGGGCATAATACAGGTCCAGCCTACTAAACAAGTAGCTGATTGACTTTGTATGCCTGAATGCCATTATGTACAGTCTTGCACTCCATCACCGGAGTTTGTCTATCGATAATCTGGCGGGCATAATACAGGTCCAGCCTACTAAACAGGTAGCTGATTGACTTTGTATGCATGAATGCCGTAATGTACAGTTTTGATCTCCAACACCGGAGTCTGTCTATCGATAATCTGGCGGGCATAATACAGGTCCAGCCTACTAAACAGGTAGCTGATTGACTCTGTATGCCAGAATGCCGTAATGTACAGTTTTGCATTCCATCACCGGAGTCTGTCTATCGATAATCTGGCAGGCATAATACAGGTCCAGCCTACTACACAAGTAGCTGATTGACTTTGTATGCCTGAATGCCATTATGTACAGTCTTGCACTCCATCACCGGAGTCTGTCTATCGATAATCTGGCGGGCATAATACAGGTCCAGCCTACTAAACAGGTAGCTGATTGACTCTGTATGCCTGAATGCCGTAATGTACAGTTTTGCACTCCATCACCAGAGTCTGTCTATCGATAATCTGGCGGGCATAATACAGGTCCAGCCTACTAAGCAAGTAGCTGATTGACTTTGTATGCTTGAATGCCGTAATGTACAGTCTTGCACTCCATCACCGGAGTCTGTCTATCGATAATCTGGTGGGCATAAAAAAGGTCCAGCCTACTAAGCAAGTAGCTGATTGACTTTGTAGGCCTGAATGCCGTAATGTACAGTTTTGATCTCCAACACCGGAGTCTGTGTATCGATAATCTGGTGGGCATAATACAGGTCCAGCCTACTAAACAAGTAGCTGATTGACTTTGTATGCCTGAATGCCATTATGTACAGTCTTGCACTCCATCACCGGAGTCTGTCTATCGATAATCTGGCGGGCATAATACAGGTCCAGCCTACTAAACAGGTAGCTGATTGACTCTGAGTGCCGTAATGTACAGTTTTGATCTCCAACACCGGAGTCTGTGTATCGATAATCTGGTGGGCATAATACAGGTCCAGCCTACTAAGCAAGTAGCTGATTGACTTTGTATGCCTGAATGCCATTATGTACAGTCTTGCACTCCATCACCGGAGTCTGTCTATCGATAATCTGGTGGGCATAAAACAGGTCCAGCCTACTAAGCAAGTAGCTGATTGACTTTGTATGCCTGAATGCCGTAATGTACAGTTTTGATCTCCAACACCGGAGTCTGTCTATCGATAATCTGGTGGGCATAATACAGGTCCAGCCTACCAAGCAAGTAGCTGATTGACTTTGTATGCCTGAATGCCATTATGTAAAGTCTTGCACTCCATCACCGGAGTCTGTCTATCGATAATCTGGCGGGCATAATACAGGTCCAGCCTACTAAGCAAGTAGCTGATTGACTTTGTATGCCTGAATGCCATTATGTACAGTCTTGCACTCCATCACCGGAGTCTATCTATCGATAATCTGGCGGGCATAATACAGGTCCAGCCTACTAAACAGGTAGCTGATTGACTCTGTATGCCTGAATGCCGTAATGTACAGTTTTGCACTCCATCACCGGAGTCTGTCTATCGATAATCTGGCGGGCATAATACAGGTCCAGCCTACTAAGCAAGTAGCTGATTGACTTTGTATGCTTGAATGCCGTAATGTACAGTCTTGCACTCCATCACCGGAGTCTGTCTATCGATAATCTGGTGGGCATAAAACAGGTCCAGTCTACTAAGCAAGTAGCTGATTGACTTTGTATGCCTGAATGCCGTAATGTACAGTTTTGATCTCCAACACCGGAGTCTGTCTATCGATAATCTGGCGGGCATAATACAGGTCCAGCCTACTAAGCAAGTAGCTGATTGACTTTGTATGCTTGAATGCCGTAATGTACAGTTTTGCACTCAATCACCGGAGTCTGTCTATCGATAATCTGGTGGGCATAAAACAGGTCCAGCCTACTAAGCAAGTAGCTGATTGACTTTGTATGCCTGAATGCCATTATGTACAGTCTTGCACTCCATCACCGGAGTGTGTCTATCGATAATCTGGCGGGCATAATACAGGTCCAGCCTACTAAGCAAGTAGCCGATTGACTTTGTATGCCTGAATGCCATTATGTACAGTCTTGCACTCCATCACCGGAGTCTGTCTATCGATAATCTGGTGGGCATAAAACAGGTCCAGCCTACTAAGCAAGTAGCTGATTGACTTTGTATGCCTGAATGCCGTAATGTACAGTTTTGATCTCCAACACCGGAGTCTGTCTATCAATAATCTGGTGAGCATAATACAGGTCCAGCCTACTAAGCAAGTAGCTGATTGACTTTGTATGCCTGAATCCCATTATGTACTGTCTTGCACTCCATCACCGGAGTCTAACTATCGATAATCTGGCGGGCATAATACAGGTCCAGCCTACTAAACAAGTAGCTGATTGACTTTGTATGCCTGAATGCCATTATGTACAGTCTTGCACTCCATCACCGGAGTCTGTCTATCGATAATCTGGCGGGCATAATACAGGTCCAGCCTACTAAACAGGTAGCTGATTGACTTTGTATGCCTGAATGCCGTAATGTACAGTTTTGATCTCCAACACCGGAGTCTGTCTATCGATAATCTGGCGGGCATAATACAGGTCCAGCCTACTAAACAGGTAGCTGATTGACTCTGTATGCCTGAATGCCATTATGTACAGTCTTGCACTCCATCACCGGAGTGTGTCTATCGATAATCTGGCAGGCATAATACAGGTCCAGCCGACTAAGCAAGTAGCTGATTGACTTTGTATGCCTGAATGACATTATGTACAGTCTTGCACTCCATCACCGAAGTCTGTCTATCGATAATCTGGCGGGCATAATACAGGTCCAGCCTACTAAGCAAGTAGCTGATTGACTTTGTATGCTTGAATGCCGTAATGTACAGTCTTGCACTCCATCACCGGAGTCTGTCTATCGATAATCTGGTTGGCATAAAACAGGTCCAGCCTACTAAGCAAGTAGCTGATTGACTTTGTATGCCTGAATGCCGTAATGTACAGTTTTGATCTCCAACACCGGAGTCTGTCTATCGATAATCTGGCGGGCATAATACAGGTCCAGCCTACTAAGCAAGTAGCTGATTGACTTTGTATGCTTGAATGCCGTAATGTACAGCCTTGCACTCCATCACCGGAGTCTGTCTATCGATAATCTGGTGGGCATAAAACAGGTCCAGCCTACTAAGCAAGTAGCTGATTGACTTTGTATGCCTGAAAGCCGTAATGTACAGTTTTGATCTCCAACACCGGAGTCTGTCTATCGATAATCTGGCGGGCATAATACAGGTCCAGCCTACTAAACAGGTAGCTGATTGACTCTGTATGCCTGAATGCCGTAATGCACAGTTTTGCACTCAATCACCGGAGTCTGTCTATCGATAATCTGGTGGGCATAAAACAGGTCCAGCCTACTAAGCAAGTAGCTGATTGACTTTGTATGCCTGAATGCCATTATGTACAGTCTTGCACTCCATCACCGGAGTCTGTCTATCGATAATCTGGCGGGCATAATACAGGTCCAGCCTACTAAACAGGTAGCTGATTGACTCTGTATGCCTGAATGCCGTAATGTACAGTTTTGATCTCCAACACCGGAGTCTGTCTATCGATAATCTGGTGGGCATAATACAGGTCCAGCCTACTAAGCAAGTAGCTGATTGACTTTGTATGCCTGAATCCCATTATGTACTGTCTTGCACTCCATCACCGGAGTCTACCTATCGATAATCTGGCGGGCATAATACAGGTCCAGCCTACTAAACAAGTAGCTGATTGACTTTGTATGCCTGAATGCCATTATGTACAGTCTTGCACTCCATCACCGGAGTCTGTCTATCGATAATCTGGCGGGCATAATACAGGTCCAGCCTACTAAACAGGTAGCTGATTGACTTTGTATGCCTGAATGCCGTAATGTACAGTTTTGATCTCCAACACCGGAGTCTGTCTATCGATAATCTGGCGGGTTTAATACAGGTCCAGCCTACTAAACAGGTAGCTGATTGACTCTGTATGCCTGAATGCCGTAATGTACAGTTTTGCACTCCATCACCGGAGTGTGTCTATCGATAATCTGGCAGGCATAATACAGGTCCAGCCTACTAAGCAAGTAGCTGATTGACTTTGTATGCCTGAATGCCATTATGTACAGTCTTGCACTACATCACCGGAGTCTGTCTATCGATAATCTGGCGGGCATAATACAGGTCCAGCCTACTAAACAGGTAGCTGATTGACTCTGTATGCCTGAATGCCGTAATGTACAGTTTTGCACTCCATCACCGGAGTCTGTCTATCAATAATCTGGCGGGCATAATACAGGTCCAGCCTACTAAACAGGTAGCTGATTGACACTGTATGCCTGAATGCCGTAATGTACAGTTTTGCACTCCATCACCGGAGTCTGTCTATCGATAATCTGGCGGGCATAATACAGGTCCAGCCTACTAAGCAAGTAGCTGATTGACTTTGTATGCCTGAATGCCGTAATGTACAGTTTTGATCTCCAACACCGGAGTCTGTCTATCGATAATCTGGCGGGCATAATACAGTTCCAGCCTACTAAACAGGTAGCTGATTGACTCTGTATGCCTGAATGCCGTAATGTACAGTTTTGCATTCCATCACCGGAGTCTGTCTATCGAAAATCTGGCGGGCATAATACAGGTCCAGCCTACTAAGCAAGTAGCTGATTGACTTTGTATGCCTGAATGCCATTATGTACAGTCTTGCACTCCATCACCGGAGTGTGTCTATCGATAATCTGGCAGGCATAATACAGGTCTAGCCTACTAAGCAAGTAGCTGATTGACTTTGTATGCCTGAATGCCATTATGTACAGTCTTGCACTCCATCACCGGAGTCTGTCTATCGATAATCTGGCGGGCATAATACAGGTCCAGCCTACTAAACAGGTAGCTGATTGACTCTGTATGCCTGAATGCCGTAATGCACAGTTTTGCACTCAATCACCGGAGTCTGTCTATCGATAATCTGGTGGGCATAAAACAGGTCCAGCCTACTAAGCAAGTAGCTGATTGACTTTGTATGCCTGAATGCCATTATGTACAGTCTTGCACTCCATCACCGGAGTCTGTCTATCGATAATCTGGCGGGCATAATACAGGTCCAGCCTACTAAACAAGTAGCTGATTGACTTTGTATGCCTGAATGCCATTATGTACAGTCTTGCACTCCATCACCGGAGTCTGTCTATCGATAATCTGGCGGGCATAATACAGGTCCAGCCTACTAAACAGGTAGCTGATTGACTTTGTATGCCTGAATGCCGTAATGTACAGTTTTGATCTCCAACACCGGAGTCTGTCTATCGATAATCTGGCGGGCTTAATACAGGTCCAGCCTACTAAACAGGTAGCTGATTG
Source organism: Staurois parvus (assembly GCF_062004578.1). Taxonomy (NCBI): domain Eukaryota; kingdom Metazoa; phylum Chordata; class Amphibia; order Anura; family Ranidae; genus Staurois; species Staurois parvus. Next base: position 5,963,665 of record NW_028317807.1, read on the forward strand.
ACTCTGTATGCCTGAATGCCGTAATGTACAGTTTTGCACTCCATCACCGGAGTGTGTCTATCGATAATCTGGCAGGCATAATACAGGTCCAGCCTACTAAGCAAGTAGCTGATTGACTTTGTATGCCTGAATGCCATTATGTACAGTCTTGCACTACATCACCGGAGTCTGTCTATCGATAATCTGGCGGGCATAATACAGGTCCAGCCTACTAAACAGGTAGCTGATTGACTCTGTATGCCTGAATGCCGTAATGTACAGTTTTGCACTCCATCACCGGAGTCTGTCTATCAATAATCTGGCGGGCATAATACAGGTCCAGCCTACTAAACAGGTAGCTGATTGACACTGTATGCCTGAATGCCGTAATGTACAGTTTTGCACTCCATCACCGGAGTCTGTCTATCGATAATCTGGCGGGCATAATACAGGTCCAGCCTACTAAGCAAGTAGCTGATTGACTTTGTATGCCTGAATGCCGTAATGTACAGTTTTGATCTCCAACACCGGAGTCTGTCTATCGATAATCTGGCGGGCATAATACAGTTCCAGCCTACTAAACAGGTAGCTGATTGACTCTGTATGCCTGAATGCCGTAATGTACAGTTTTGCATTCCATCACCGGAGTCTGTCTATCGAAAATCTGGCGGGCATAATACAGGTCCAGCCTACTAAGCAAGTAGCTGATTGACTTTGTATGCCTGAATGCCATTATGTACAGTCTTGCACTCCATCACCGGAGTGTGTCTATCGATAATCTGGCAGGCATAATACAGGTCTAGCCTACTAAGCAAGTAGCTGATTGACTTTGTATGCCTGAATGCCATTATGTACAGTCTTGCACTCCATCACCGGAGTCTGTCTATCGATAATCTGGCGGGCATAATACAGGTCCAGCCTACTAAACAGGTAGCTGATTGACTCTGTATGCCTGAATGCCGTAATGCACAGTTTTGCACTCAATCACCGGAGTCTGTCTATCGATAATCTGGTGGGCATAAAACAGGTCCAGCCTACTAAGCAAGTAGCTGATTGACTTTGTATGCCTGAATGCCATTATGTACAGTCTTGCACTCCATCACCGGAGTCTGTCTATCGATAATCTGGCGGGCATAATACAGGTCCAGCCTACTAAACAGGTAGCTGATTGACTCTGTATGCCTGAATGCCGTAATGTACAGTTTTGATCTCCAACACCGGAGTCTGTCTATCGATAATCTGGTGGGCATAATACAGGTCCAGCCTACTAAGCAAGTAGCTGATTGACTTTGTATGCCTGAATCCCATTATGTACTGTCTTGCACTCCATCACCGGAGTCTACCTATCGATAATCTGGCGGGCATAATACAGGTCCAGCCTACTAAACAAGTAGCTGATTGACTTTGTATGCCTGAATGCCATTATGTACAGTCTTGCACTCCATCACCGGAGTCTGTCTATCGATAATCTGGCGGGCATAATACAGGTCCAGCCTACTAAACAGGTAGCTGATTGACTTTGTATGCCTGAATGCCGTAATGTACAGTTTTGATCTCCAACACCGGAGTCTGTCTATCGATAATCTGGCGGGCTTAATACAGGTCCAGCCTACTAAACAGGTAGCTGATTGACTCTGTATGCCTGAATGCCGTAATGTACAGTTTTGCACTCCATCACCGGAGTGTGTCTATCGATAATCTGGCAGGCATAATACAGGTCCAGCCTACTAAGCAAGTAGCTGATTGACTTTGTATGCCTGAATGCCATTATGTACAGTCTTGCACTACATCACCGGAGTCTGTCTATCGATAATCTGGCGGGCATAATACAGGTCCAGCCTACTAAACAGGTAGCTGATTGACTCTGTATGCCTGAATGCCGTAATGTACAGTTTTGCACTCCATCACCGGAGTCTGTCTATCGATAATCTGGCGGGCATAATACAGGTCCAGCCTACTAAACAGGTAGCTGATTGACTCTGTATGCCTGAATGCCGTAATGTACAGTTTTGCACTCCATCACCGGAGTCTGTCTATCGATAATCTGGCGGGCATAATACAGGTCCAGCCTACTAAGCAAGTAGCTGATTGACTTTGTATGCCTGAATGCCGTAATGTACAGTTTTGATCTCCAACACCGGAGTCTGTCTATCGATAATCTGGCGGGCATAATACAGGTCCAGCCTACTAAACAGGTAGCTGATTGACTCTGTATGCCTGAATGCCGTAATGTACAGTTTTGCATTCCATCACCGGAGTCTGTCTATCGATAATCTGGCGGGCATAATACAGGTCCAGCCTACTAAGCAAGTAGCTGATTGACTTTGTATGCCTGAATGCCATTATGTACAGTCTTGCACTCCATCACCGGAGTGTGTCTATCAATAATCTGGCAGGCATAATACAGGTCTAGCCTACTAAGCAAGTAGCTGATTGACTTTGTATGCCTGAATGCCATTATGTACAGTCTTGCACTCCATCACCGGAGTCTGTCTATCGATAATCTGGCGGGCATAATACAGGTCCAGCCTACTAAACAGGTAGCTGATTGACTCTGTATGCCTGAATGCCGTAATGTACAGTTTTGCACTCCATCACCGGAGTCTGTCTATCGATAATCTGGCGGGCATAATACAGGTCCAGCCTACTAAACAGGTAGCTGATTGACTCTGTATGCCTGAATGCCGTAATGTACAGTTTTGCACTCCATCACCGGAGTCTGTCTATCGATAATCTGGCGGGCATAATACAGGTCCAGCCTACTAAGCAAGTAGCTGATTGACTTTGTATGCTTGAATGCCGTAATGTACAGTCTTGCACTCCATCACCGGAGTCTGTCTATCGATAATCTGGCGGGCATAAAACAGGTCCAGCCTACTAAGCAAGTAGCTGATTGACTTTGTATGCCTGAATGCCGTAATGTACAGTTTTGATCTCCAACACCGGAGTCTGTCTATCGATAATCTGGCGGGCATAATACAGGTCCAGCCTACTAAACAGGTAGCTGATTGACTCTGTATGCCTGAATGCCGTAATGTACAGTTTTGCATTCCATCACCGGAGTCTGTCTATCGATAATCTGGCGGATATAATACAGGTCCAGCCTACTAAACAGGTAGCTGATTGACTCTGTATGCCTGAATGCCGTAATGTACAGTTTTGCATTCCATCACCGGAGTCTGCCTATCGATAATCTGGCGGGCATAATACAGGTCCAGCCTACTAAGCAAGTAGCTGATTGACTTTGTATGCTTGAATGCCGTAATGTACAGTCTTGCACTCCATCACCGGAGTGTGTCTATCGATAATCTGGCGGGCATAATACAGGTCCAGCCTACTAAGCAAGTAGCTGATTGACTTTGTATGCCTGAATGCCATTATGTACAGTCTTGCACTCCATCACCGGAGTCTGTCTATCGATAATCTGGCGGGCATAATACAGGTCCAGCATACTAAACAGGTAGCTGATTGACTCTGTATGCCAGAATGCCGTAATGTACAGTTTTGCATTCCATCACCGGAGTCTGTCTATGGATAATCTGGCAGGCATAATACAGGTCCAGCCTACTACACAAGTAGCTGATTGACTTTGTATGCCTGAATGCCATTATGTACAGTCTTGCACTCCATCACCGGAGTCTGTCTATCGATAATCTGGTGGGCATAAAACAGGTCCAGCCTACTAAACAAGTAGCTGATTGACTTTGTATGCCTGAATGCCGTAATGTACAGTTTTGATCTCCAACACCGGAGTCTGTCTATCGATAATCTGGAGGGCATAATACAGGTCCAGCCTACTAAGCAAGTAGCTGATTGACTTTGTATGCCTGAATGCCATTATGTACAGTCTTGCACTCCATCACCGGAGTCTGTCTATCGATAATCTGGCGGGCATAATACAGGTCCAGCCTACTAAACAGGTAGCTGATTGACTCTGTATGCCTGAATGCCGTAATGTACAGTTTTGCACTCCATCACCGGAGTCTGTCTATCGATAATCTGGTGGGCATAAAACAGGTCCAGCCTACTAAGCAAGTAGCTGATTGACTTTGTATGCCTGAATGCCGTAATGTACAGTTTTGATCTCCAACACCGGAGTCTGTCTATCGATAATCTGGCGGGCATAATACAGGTCCAGCCTACTAAACAGGTAGCTGATTGACTCTGTATGCCTGAATGCCGTAATGTACAGTTTTGCATTCCATCACCGGAGTCTGTCTATCGATAATCTGGCGGATATAATACAGGTCCAGCATACTAAACAGGTATCTGATTGACTCTGTATGCCTGAATGCCGTAATGTACAGTTTTGCATTCCATCACCGGAGTCTGCCTATCGATAATCTGGCGGGCATAATACAGGTCCAGCCTACTAAGCAAGTAGCTGATTGACTTTGTATGCTTGAATGCCGTAATGTACAGTCTTGCACTCCATCACCGGAGTGTGTCTATCGATAATCTGGCGGGCATAATACAGGTCCAGCATACTAAACAGGTAGCTGATTGACTCTGTATGCCAGAATGCCGTAATGTACAGTTTTGCATTCCATCACCGGAGTCTGTCTATCGATAATCTGGCAGGCATAATACAGGTCCAGCCTACTACACAAGTAGCTGATTGACTTTGTATGCCTGAATGCCATTATGTACAGTCTTGCACTCCATCACCGGAGTCTGTCTATCTATAATCTGGAGGGCATAATACAGGTCCAGCCTACTAAGCAAGTAGCTGATTGACTTTGTATGCCTGAATGCCATTATGTACAGTCTTGCACTCCATCACCGGAGTCTGTCTATCGATAATCTGGCGGGCATAATACAGGTCCAGCCTACTAAACAGGTAGCTGATTGACTCTGTATGCCTGAATGCCGTAATGTACAGTTTTGCACTCCATCACCGGAGTCTGTCTATCGATAATCTGGCGGGCATAATACAGGTCCAGCCTACTAAACAGGTAGCTGATTGACTCTGTATGCCTGAATGCCGTAATGTACAGTTTTGCACTCCATCACCGGAGTCTGTCTATCGATAATCTGGTGGGCATAAAACAGGTCCAGCCTACTAAGCAAGTAGCTGATTGACTTTGTATGCCTGAATGCCATTATGTACAGTCTTGCACTCCATCACCGGAGTGTGTCTATCGATAATCTGGCGGGCATAATACAGGTCCAGCCTACTAAGCAAGTAGCTGATTGACTTTGTATGCCTGAATGCCGTAATGTACAGTTTTGATCTCCAACACCGGAGTCTGTCTATTGATAATCTGGCGGGCATAAAACAGGTCCAGCCTACTAAGCAAGTAGCTGATTGACTTTGTATGCTTGAATGCCGTAATGTACAGTCTTGCACTCCATCACCGGAGTCTGTCTATCGATAATCTGGTGGGCATAAAACAGGTCCAGCCTACTAAGCAAGTAGCTGATTGACTTTGTATGCCTGAATGCCGTAATGTACAGTTTTGATCTCCAACACCGGAGTCTGTCTATCGATAATCTGGCGGGCATAATACAGGTCCAGCCTACTAAACAGGTAGCTGATTGACTCTGTATGCCTGAATGCCGTAATGTACAGTTTTGCACTCCATCACCGGAGTCTGTCTATCGATAATCTGGCGGGCATAAAACAGGTCCAGCCTACTAAGCAAGTAGCTGATTGACTTTGTATGCTTGAATGCCGTAATGTACAGTCTTGCACTCCATCACCGGAGTCTGTCTATCGATAATCTGGTGGGCATAAAACAGGTCCAGCCTACTAAGCAAGTAGCTGATTGACTTTGTATGCCTGAATGCCGTAATGTACAGTTTTGATCTCCAACACCGGAGTCTGTCTATCGATAATCTGGCGGGCATAATACAGGTCCAGCCTACTAAACAGGTAGCTGATTGACTTTGTATGCCTGAATGCCATTATGTACAGTCTTGCACTCCATCACCGGAGTGTGTCTATCGATAATCTGGCGGGCATAATACAGGTCCAGCCTACTAAGCAAGTAGCTGATTGACTTTGTATGCCTGAATGCCATTATGTACAGTCTTGCACTCCATCACCGGAGTCTGTCTATCGATAATCTGGTGGGCATAATACAGGTCCAGCCTACTAAGCAAGTAGCTGATTGACTTTGTATGCCTGAATCCCATTATGTACTGTCTTGCACTCCATCACCGGAGTCTATTTATCGATAATCTGGCGGGCATAATACAGGTCCAGCCTACTAAACAAGTAGCTGATTGACTTTGTATGCCTGAATGCCATTATGTACAGTCTTGCACTCCATCACCGGAGTTTGTCTATCGATAATCTGGCGGGCATAATACAGGTCCAGCCTACTAAACAGGTAGCTGATTGACTTTGTATGCCTGAATGCCGTAATGTACAGTTTTGATCTCCAACACCGGAGTCTGTCTATCGATAATCTGGTGGGCATAATACAGGTCCAGCCTACTAAACAGGTAGCTGATTGACTCTGTATGCCTGAATGCCGTAATGTACAGTTTTGCACTCCATCACCGGAGTCTGTCTATCGATAATCTGGCGGGCATAAAACAGGTCCAGCCTACTAAGCAAGTAGCTGATTGACTTTGTATGCTTGAATGCCGTAATGTACAGTCTTGCACTCCATCACCGGAGTCTGTCTATCGATAATCTGGTGGGCATAAAACAGGTCCAGCCTACTAAGCAAGTAGCTGATTGACTTTGTATGCCTGAATGCCGTAATGTACAGTTTTGATCTCCAACACCGGAGTCTGTCTATCGATAATCTGGCGGGCATAATACAGGTCCAGCCTACTAAACAGGTAGCTGATTGACTCTGTATGCCTGAATGCCGTAATGTACAGTTTTGCACTCCATCACCGGAGTCTGTCTATCGATAATCTGGTGGGCATAAAACAGGTCCAGCCTACTAAGCAAGTAGCTGATTGACTTTGTATGCCTGAATGCCATAATGTACAGTTTTGATCTCCAACACCGGAGTCTGTCTATCGATAATCTGGTGGGCATAATACAGGTCCAGCCAACTAAGCAAGTAGCTGATTGACTTTGTATGCCTGAATGCCATTATGTACAGTCTTGCACTCCATCACCGGAGTCTGTCTATCGATAATCTGGTGGGCATAAAACAGGTCCAGCCTACTAAACAGGTAGCTGATTGACTCTGTATGCCTGAATGCCGTAATGTACAGTTTTGCACTCCATCACCGGAGTCTGTCTATCTATAATCTGGCGGGCATAATACTGGTCCAGCCTACTAAGCAAGTAGCTGATTGACTTTGTATGCTTGAATGCCGTAATGTACAGTCTTGCACTCCATCACCGGAGTCTGTCTATCGATAATCTGGTGGGCATAAAACAGGTCCAGCCTACTAAACAGGTAGCTGATTGACTCTGTATTTCTGAATGTCGTAATGTACAGTCTTGCACACCATCACCGGAGTCTGTCTATCGATAATCTGGGGGGCATAATACAGTTCAAACCTACTAAACATGCAGTTGATTGACTCTGTATGCCTGAATGCCATAATATACAGTCTTGCAATCCATCACCGGAGCCTGTCTATCGATAATCTGGTGGCCATAATACAGGTCCAGCCTACTAAGCAAGTTGCTGATTGACTCTGTATTCCTGAATGCCGTAATGTATGATAATAATTATAAACTCTTCATTTCTTTGTAAGTGGGCAAACCTACAAAATCTGCAAGGGAACAAATAATTATTTTCCTCACTGTATATTATGTATGCACTTCCTGCCCTTGGTTGCTGGCTTTGAAACCCCCCAAAGGAGGAAGGGGGGAGAGATAGAAAGTTGCAGCCACATGTCCTGTCAATGCTGCTAAATGCTGAACCATAAAAGACTATTGTACACTACTAGGTAGGGACCAAAGCACAGAGTAGATAGGCTGACTCATTCCAACGCAATATCACAGTTCCTGTGGGTGAGAAGTTCTATTCCAGGCTGGTCGGACTACCCCTGTGACCACTGATCTTGTCTTCAGGTCTCCAACACAAAGACAGCATCACCCTCGGGCCCCTGCAACTGGACTTTGCTGCAACATTCATCTGGTGATATCTTTATTAATACACTGTGTGCACAATTATTAGACAAGTCAATGTTTTTGACCAAATCATCATTTTTATGCATATTATCCAACTCCAAGCTGTATAAACTTGAATGCTTATTGGATGTCAGCATATCAGGTGATGTATATTTGTGTAATGAGGGAGGGTGTGGCCTAAGGAGATCATCGCCCTATAACAAGCTGTGCATAATTATTAGGCAGCTTCTTTTTCTCAAGCAAAATGGGCCAAAAAAGAGATTTACCTGACCCTGAAAAGTCAAAAATTGTAAAAAGTCTTTCAGAGGGATGCAGCACTCTTGAAATTGCTAAAATAATGGGGCGTGATCAGAGAACCATCAAACGTTTTGTTGCAAATAGTCAACAGGTTCACAAGAAACGTGTGCAGAAAAACAAAAGATGCAAATTAACTGCCAAAGATTTGAGAAGAATCAAATGTGAATCTACCAGGAACCCATTATCCTCCAGTGCGGTCATATTCCAGAACTGCAGCCTACCTGGAGTGCTTAGAAGTACAAGGTGTTCAATGCTCAGAGACATGGCCAAGGTAAGGAAGGCTGAAACCCGACCACCACTGAACAAGACGCATAGGTTGAAATGTCAAGACTGACAGCCTTTTACTTTCCAGTGCAGAGGTAGGCAACCCCAGCGCGGCGATCCACTTTAAAAACAGGGAAGAAATTAAAGATCACCATGGGGGCCATATGTTTAAAAGGGCACGGGCGAACTAAAGTGGGCGTGGTCTGTGATGAAAGGGCAAGAAGATAAAGCATGCACTGGTTGTCTGTATATCCCCCTCCCCCCACAATTAATACTTTCCTTATATTGGTGGCTAGTAGGGAGCCCCAGTAACATCCTTCAACATTGGTGGTCAGTAAGCCCTCCCATCACAGTACCTCCTTTATACAGCAACTCATCATTAAATTATTAGTGAGTACCACCAAGTGCCATCCTATCCCTTGTCAGACGTGATGCCCTTCTTGCCTTTTCAGCAGCAGTTAGGGATATTTAATAAAACTGGAGAGTGCAAAATCTGGTGCAGCTCTGCATAGAATCCAATCCGCTTCCAGGTTTTATTGCCATAGCTTGCTTGAACAAGCTGAAGTTACAAGCCGATTGGCTACAATGCACAGCTGCACCAGTTTTAGTAAATCTCCTCCATAGTGCCCAATCCCTCCTTCCCAATCCATCTCTTATATCTTGTCCAGGAGTTAATATGTAACATCGCAAAGTGTTTGGGATGGATGCAAGGGGAGTAGCACAGGCATGGCAGAGTATGTAGCTATCATACTGCTGCTTCTCTGAGTAGAGAAAGCATTTCCAATGGCGGGGGTGCGATAGACCTGTTGCTGACCCTCATTCTAATATTAACCTCTTCACGCCGGACGAACACAAATGTCCGGTGTCTGGGCCTAGACAGTGAGCGGCCGCACATTTGCGTTCTATTAAAAAAGAACATATGTGCTGAGAGCATGCGCCCTACGCGCTCCCAGCTCACATGTCCGGTACTCACGGAAAGATCCCGATCTCCTCTTTCGATCGGGACCTTTCCCGATCATGTGGCGGCGTGTCACATGACCCTAAAGCCCGCCCCGCCTCCCTGCTTCTGAAACCCTTAAAGGGCCGGAGGCGCTGGCGTGAATGGGTTAACACAGGGAAGGTGCTCAGGAAGATGGCAGAGTGTGGAGGCCTGATTGGAAGGACTTTGCTGCTTCTGAGAATGAATGGTTGTCTGTTTGTCTGTAGCTAGAGAGGTCAGTGCAGGTTTGTTTTGCTGATTGGTAAGACTGTGTAAATATTTAAAAGTTCATAGCCTGGTCATAGTTCCCCAAAAGCCAAGCAATATTCAGAAGGACCGCTCCACAAAAGGACAGCCTCTGTGTTTATCTCACAAAGAGTTTCCTCCATGTGAAATTTTCTTGTTTTTTTACCATTTTCAATTTCAACTTCATCAAGTCATATAGGAAATTTATATACACATTGCTTTTCAATTTTAAGTAAGGAGACATTGTTGGTACGAGACACCAAGATCTAGACAGCCAGTTGCTACCATGATCCACCAGTCGAAGGCAGAAAATCCCCTCTCGAAATGTAAATAAAGCACGCTGCATCACACTACAGGCGTACCTCGGTTTACAAATTTAATGCGTTCTCCGGGACTTTTCGTATTGCGAAAAATTCGTAAACTGAAACGTGGTTTCCTATAGGAATGCACTGAAAACCAATCAATCTGTTCCGGAGGTCAGAAAAAAGTAAAAAAAAATATTTTATTTGTTCAAAACTCTTTATAAAGTGCACTTTAACCACTTGAGCTCCTGAGGATTTACCCCCCTTAATGACCTGGCCTTTTTTTGCTGTTTGGCGCTGCAGTAATTCAAATGATAATTGCGCGGTCATGCAATGCTGTACCCAAACAAAATTTACGTCCTTTTTTTCCACACAAATAGAGCTTTCTTTTGGTGGTATTTTATCACCTGTGCGCTTTTTATTTTTTGCGCTATAAACAAAAAAAACACGAAAATTTTGAAAAATAAATATTTTCTACTTTCAGCTATAAAAAATATATTGTAAACTCAAAGTTAGTCATAAATTTAAGCCAAAATGTATTCTGCTACATGTTTTTGGTAAAAAAATCCCAATAAGTGTATATTGATTGCTTTGTGTGAAAGTTATAGCGTCTACAAACTATGGTATAGATAATTTGAAATTTACACAGCTTTTACTTTCTGACCGCCCATGACATCTCTTGAGGTGCTAAAATACCAGGATAGAACAAACACCCCCAAATGACCCCTTTTCGGAAAGTAGACACCCTACGCTATCTGCTGAGAGACATATTGGCCTTGATTCACTATTGGGCGTGGGCGCATATTCGTGGGCGAACGCCCAATTTTCATGGGCGACCGTCTATTTTTTACCCTGCAACCAAATTCACTATTGACCAGTGCCCATAAGCAGATGCCCAATCTAATTCACAAAAAGACACACGCCCGGAATCAGACTCACAAAGCAGACTTGCTAAGAAGCACGTCTAACACCATGAAAAATCACTGCAGAGACATGTTCACTTAGAAATTTGCTTTGCCAAATATCAGGACTTCACTTTAAACAATATCTGCTATTTCCAAAAAAATTAAGAATGTGTTAAAAATCGTTTTTTTCAAGGAAATCGACACAGTAAAAATCTAGACGCCCGTGCAGTGTCTTTGGCAGATAGAACTGAGCATGTGCAGAACACATTTTAGACTTCTGCCATGGGCGTTTGCTTTTTAGCCACTGCCTAATAGTGAATCTTACTGTGGATTCCTCTGACAGCCGGCACTCGGTCGCGACTACTGTGTTTAACCACTTGCCAACCGCGCATAGCCGAAAAACGGCTTCACCGCGGCCGGCCAGTTCTGAGTGGACGTCATATGACGTCCTCCCAGAACGCGCTCTCCTGCGTGCCCCAGGGGGCGCGCACCCGGCGATCTCCGTGATCGCTGTGTCCTACGGACACAGCTGATCACGTGATGTGGTGAAAGGCCGATCCCACCGGCCTTTTACCACGTGATCAGCGGTGTCCAATGACACGCTGATCACAGGGAAATGCAAGTGCCGGTTCTCGGCTGCACTTTCCTCACGCTGTCAGATCGTGAGGAAAGTACTGCCGAGAACCGGCAGTTGTCAGAGCGGGGATCGGCACCGATCATCAGGGCACTGATGATCAGTGCCCTGATGATCGGTGCCCAGCAGTGACCCCCGCAAGTTCCGATCAGCAGTGCGCCCACTAGCCCCGCCCACCCATTCCCAGCAGTGCCCCCACCTGTGCCCAGCAGTGCCCCCACCTGTGCCCAGCAGTGCCCCCACCTGTGCCACTCTGCAGTGCCACCTACCTGTGCCCAGAAGTGCCACCTACATGTGCCCAGCAGTGCCACCCACCTGTGCCCACCCACCTGTGCCCACCATTGCCACCCACCTGTGCCCACCAGTGCCACCCACCTGTGCCCACCCACCAGTGCTGTCCACCAGTGCCACCCACCAGTGCCACCCACCAGTGCTGCCAGTCAGTGCCACCAGTCAGTGCCCAGGGGTTGTGCCAGTCAGTGCCGCCAGTCAGTGCCCAGAAGTGATGCCAGTCAGTGCCGTCTATCAGTACCCATCATCAGTGTCACCTATCAGTGCCGCCTATCAGTGCTGCATATCAGTGCCGCCTATCCGTGACCCCTAATTAGTGCTGTCTATCAGTGCCGCCTATCCGTGCCACCTCATTAGTACTGCCTATCAGTGCCCTTTAGTGCTGCCTATCAGTGCCCATCAGTGCCGCCTATCAGTGCCCATCAGTGCCGCCTCATCAACGCAAATCAGTGAAGGAGAAAAAATACCTGTTTGAAAAATTTTATAAAAGAAACAAATAAACTTTTTTTTTTTTTTCAAATTTTTTGCACATTTTTTAATTTATAGCGCAAAAAGTAAAGCGCCCAGTGGCGATTAAATACCACCAAAAGAAAGCTCTATTTGTGAGAAAAAAATGATCAAAATTTCATATGGGTACAATGTTGCATGACCGCGCAATTGTCAATCAAAGTGCGGCAGCGCTGAAAGCTGAAAATTGGCCTGGTAAGGAAGGGGGTATAAGTGCCCGGTAGGCAAGTGGTTAATAAACAGCACTCGGCATATCTTCATGTAATCTAATTAGATTTCCTTAGTTCTAGTGATTCTATTTTTGTTTCTTATCCTTTATAATTATTTCTGTAATGATTTTACTTATTTCAAAGGTAATAATAATATTTATTTTGACAGCTGAATGTAAAAATAAAGGTCCGCAATAAAAAAAAAAAAAAAACAGCGTGGGCCCCCCCTCTCATCCTTACCAAGCCCTTCAGGTCTGGTATGGATATTAAGGGGGAACTCCACGCTGAAATTTAAAAAAAAAAAACAGCGTGGGTCCCCCTCAATATCCATACCAGACCCTTATCCGAGCATGCAGCCCGGCAGGTCAGGAAAGGGAGGGGGAAAAGCGAGCGCCCCCCCCCTCCTGAACCATACCAGGCCACATGCCCTCAACATGGGGGGGTGCTTTGGGGCAGGGGGGCTCCCCCCCAAAGCACCTTGTCCCCATGTTGATGAGGACAAGGGCCTCTTCCCCACAACCCTGGCCGGTGGTTGTGGGGGTCTGCGGGAGGGGGGCTTATCAGAATCTGGAAGCCCCCAGATCCCGGCCCCCCCCCTACGTGAAGGAGTCTGCGGTACATGGTCCCGCAGACTCATTCACAAAACAAAAAAGTGTGGTGTAAAAAAAACACAGTACAGGGTCTTTGACAAGTCCTTTATTAAAACAATGTCCCCCGAAGTAGATCCAACGTCAATCGCTGCAGTGGCAGGGACCCGAAAAAAGAAAAAAAGAAAAGTTCCGCTCCCGTCCAAGGCTTCCAGCCTTGTGAAGAATAGGCTAGCTGACGTTTCTTATATAGGTATGGGGCGGGGCCAGCCGGGGACATCATCCGAGTGACCCGCCCCATGTCACATGCTTGCTGTTCCCGGCTGGCCCCGCCCCATACCTATATAAGAAATGTCAGCTAGCCTATTCTTCACAAGGCTGGAAGCCTCGGACGGGAGCTCCCCCTTAATATCCATACCAGAGCCGGAAGGCTTGGTACGGATGGGAGGGGGGACCCCACGCTCTTTTTTTTATTATTTTGCAATAAAGGAAATTATTTTACATTCAGCTGTCAGTGGGGAACCCCGCTGACAGTTGAAACATTAACACATGGCTGTCGCTTCTAAAATCCCGCATGAGTTATGTTATCAACTCATGCGGCGTTTTAGTAGTAAAAACCAATGCAGCGCTCATGTTTCAGCTGTCAGCGGAGTTCCCCACTGACAGTTGAATGTAAAAGTATTGCGGGGAATTAGAAACAATTTTTAAAAAACCCGCCGTGGGGTCCCCCCTCCCATGCATACTAAGTCCTTCGGGTCTCGTATGGATGTTAAGGGGTAACTCCACACTGAAATTAAATAAAAAACAGCATGGGGTACCCCCCAAAATCCATAACACATACTTATCCGAGCATGCAGCCCGGCAGGTCACAAAAGGGGGGGGGGGGGGGAACAGCGAGCGCCTCCCCCCCTCCTGAACCATACCAGGCCACATGCCCATACCAAATTATTCAAACATTTGTAAACAGAACAATTAACTGAAATGGTTTGGCATTTGTACCCCAAATATGACGTTCCCTGAGGCGTTGGTAAACCGAGGTACGCCTGTATTAGTATTGCAATCCTTTGTATTGGGATACATAGAACCAACATACATCTGAATTGGCAACATAGCACAACATTTGTGTCACATTGGAGATATCTGGCTAGTTACACTGACCTTGCCCAGGGACCTAGGATTGATTCACAGCACAGAAATACGGGCTGGGTTAGCAATGTAGCTCCATGGATTAGTGGTTAGCACTACTGCCTCACAACTCTAGGGTTGTCGGTTTGAATCCCAACCACGGCAAGGAAGTAGCATGATCTCTGTGTGTGGCTGTCTTCAAATAGATGTTCTAGCAACATCTTTGCTTTCTGTCTAAATGATCCCTAAAATGTGATAACATAAGGGCCTGGACCACTAATAGATTTGATAATGATGGTTTACACTCCACCCACTTTTGTGAAGGATTTGGCAAGCAAAGAGCTGACAGAGAGAGAGAAGAGTGAGCCAGTGAGACAAAGAAGAGTGAGCGAGAGATACATACTGAAGAGTGATGAAGAGAGACATACAGAAGAGAGAGAGAAGAGCGAGCCAGTGAGATGAAGAAGAGTGAGCGAGAGATACATACTGAAGAGTGATAAAGAGAGACATACAGAAGAGTGAGCGAGAGAGAAGAGCGAGCCAGTGAGACGAAGAAGAGTGAGCAAGAGATACATACTGAAGAGTGATAAAGAGAGACATACAGAAGAGTGAGCGAGAGAGAAAAGACTTGGTTGGTGAATCCACACATCAAACATGTCACAAATACTGGCATGGATTTTTCCACCAAATGCAAAGCAGACCCTTATCCCAGCAGGCAGGTACCGCACGCCTTCAAAGATTTATTTCCTTTGTTGATTTACCGGCTTCGTTCACACTATATGCAATTGAAAATTACTCTTTAAGTTGCCAATTTTACTGTGTTTTCTAGAGAATTACTAACTAGTTGTGTTTTCAATTGTGTGTAGCATTGCGATTTCTATTTGAGTCTAGATGTTAAATTGCTAATAAATGGCCAAAATTTTCAAATACCTTTGAACTCTCGCTGCAACAAATGGCGTATGTTAATACACTCACATTCACATTCATTATATCCAATATCAGGTACGATGTCAATTCACAAATCGCACCTGAAATTGCACACCCTGGATGCGACTTGTCATGTGATTGGCATGGCCAGCAACTTGCCCTTTGCATGGCAAATTGCACACAATGTTACTGGGGGCTAACACCACTGTCACATCTAATCCGATGCGGCAATTGCCCAACTTACAGTGAAGTTGCACGAGTTCACAATCCAATTGGATGTGAACAGAGCCTACAGTGGCCAATAGGGTGCGACTTGGTCTACGATTTGCAAGTCGCCTGTCATGCCAATTGCATGGCAATCGCAAACAATGTTACTGGGGGCTACCCAGTCACATTAAAGCAGATTTCTAAGTGGTGTTATTGACACCACAGTCACATCATCTGACTTGCATAGAAGTTGCATGATTTCAAAGTCGGGGTACATGGTGATTTCAAGTGCAATTTGCAAGACATTCGACACCGATCTCTCAGCAAATTGCATGAAAAGTAGTGTATTCATTACTCTATTATTACTTGCGGCTCCTACCAAGTTTGAACCACAACAATATGAACGCTCCAATAGTGTGCACATTGAGTGGGAGTTGGCATGTGATTTGCACAACATGCAAGTTGTAAATCGTCTGCAAAGTCTCACCCTATTGTCTGCTATTAGAGCGACCACATGGGTGCGTTTCAAACACTGATTTCTTAAGTAGTACATGTTCTACTTTAGTGGCAATTTGCATAGAGATCTGTGTCAGATGTTTTGAAAATTGCATTGAAATGGTCAACTTTACTGTAAGTCGCATGATTTGTAAATCAGCTTTGCCCAGAGTGTAATGTTTGGTGATATTTGATTTCTGGAGTGTTTTGCCAATTGATGGGAAATTCACCATACTAGTCAAATCGATTTGTCATTTTCAGTATTGCATACAAGATGTGGTCATGTGACTGTCTTACCTCATGCGAGAATCTGGAGGGAATTGTGACCATAGTAGCAATAAAGGTTCCAATTGGGGTTCCCTTTCACATCCCTGCTCAATGTTCTGTTGTATGCTGCACACGTACATTTCACTGTATATATCTTTCTGATTTGTCGGGCCTGTATACCAAGGGTTAATGCAGGTAGGAAGCGGATTCATCAGGTGAAAACACTTTCCCTGACCAAATTAAGGTCAGTGGTGGGTGTGGCTTAATTGGGGGTGGGGCCTTGTTTGGCGCTCCAAATACACCCTAGCTTATATAAAGACGTGCAGTAGTGAGTGATTTGGCCTGTTACTAGGCCGGGTGGTTTTTGACTAAGTCCTTGCTTGTAGTGGTTTGGGGGAAGAAGAGATTTTGTGCTGAATTGCCCCAGACACCACTCAGGCTGTGTTTGGAAGTGGGCTGGAAATGTTTGCATATTTTTGGCCTTGTAAAGTGTGTTTGTGTGTTATTGCACAATGATTGTGTTTTTTCTCTTTGCATTGAAAGCCTCACACATGTCAATCGTTTTGTTTAAAATCTGCTCTTGTTTTAATTTTGCTTGCTTATTTAGACTCCAATGCATTTTTCTTACAAACTTGCTGACAAATGTATGTGTAGGGGATTTGTAGAGGTGGGAGGGGATTTGTAAAGGTGGGAGGGGATTTGTAGAGGTGGGAGGGGTTTTTTTTCACATGCTTTGTTTTCTTGATATTTTGATCTGTAGACTTTTTTTGTGAATGGATCTTTATACTAAGTGATTGTGTAAGTAAATCTTATATGCACGAAAATGTTACTTGATTCATCTTCCCCTCTCTTTCCTGCTATAACCTGAGCACACACAGTTCACTGGAAGTATCTTTAGATTGTAAACTCTTATGAGCAGGAGTGTTTTATTTTTGCCACATCAATCCTATTTTTGTGACTCACCAAGATATTGACTGTACCTACTTGTTCCTGCTGACCAAATAAATGAAGATATATTTAATCAATAAATGTTTGACTGATGTTTTTGTGTTTATTTTATGTTCAATATATGAACAACCTTAATAGTTACTTTGTATACTTATATAATCTGCTCAAATGTAGCTTGTAAGAGCGTGAATATGCAAGTGTGTGCAAACTGGCTTTTTCAAAACCAAACAAAAAAAAAATAAAAAACCCGCTTGCACCACAATATTGTTATGTACTAATGAATATGTCACATTCACTGTGCAGCCAGCTACAGGTTTTCTACAATTCGATTTACAGTAATAAAATAGTGCACAGTTTGTTGATTTTTGGCCTTTGGCAACAAATATTAGCCAAGGTTAAAAAAACAAATCAATAAGAAACACATATTCGCGAAAGCTATCATAGTTGCGCATAGAAATGCGCGATCGCGTACAAAAAATGTGCGATTGCAAATAAGCGCCAAACAGGTGTCCCCATGGCGCATGAACGGCTATCATCCTGGAAGTCCGTCATCACGTGTGCGCGCACCCGAAACTGGTTGTGGGGAGTGTAAGTGGATGAGAAGTGGTTGGAGGTTTTGTGTTGGTTGAAAATTTTGATAACTTTATTGGCATTTGGACATGGCGAGAGCACAGTTCTCAACTGAGGAGATGATCCTTATATGTAAAGTAAGTGTGGCCATTGCAAATATGTTTATAACATGTGAGGGACAGGTAATTGCAATTTTTTGGGTGGGGCCTAGCAGAATCTCACTTGGTGCACATGCTACTTATCTGTACATTAGCTCCTGGGTATTGATGGGTCAATGATATTAACCACTTGCCTACTGGGTACTCATACCCCCTTCCTGTCCTGGCCAATTTTCATCTTTCTGCACTGTTACCCTTTGAATGACAATTGTGCGGTCATGCCACATTGTACCCATCTTAAATTTATATCAGTTTTTGCAGACAAATAGAGCTTTCTTTGGGTGGTATTGACTTGCTGCTGTGTGTTTTACTTTTTGCTCGATAAACAACAAAATAGCTCATAATGAATAAAAGTCTGTTTATATTATAACATTTGGTAAACTGGTAATTTAACAACACTGATGTGCGTTGATGAGGCAGCACTGGTGGGTGGCGCTGCTGGCCACAGGTGGGCGGAACTGTTGGGTGGCACTGGTGGGCACTGATCATCGGGGCCGACCCCTGCTTTGATAACTGCTGGTTCTCGGCAGTACTTTCCACACATTCTGACAGCGTGATGAAAGTGCAGCCAAGACCCGGCAAATGCATTTCCCGGTGATCAGCGTGTCATTGGACATGGCTGATCACATGGTAAAAAGCCGCTGTGATTGGCCTTTTACCACATCACGTGATCAGCTGTGTCCTTAGGACATAGCAATCACGGAGAGCGCGTTCTGCCAGGATGTCATATGACGCCCTCCCAGAGCTGCCTGGATGCAGTGTAGCATTATTCGGCTATCTGCGGTCGCCAAATAGGTAACCAGCTAGGCCTTCATGGCTAATCTTTGAATATCTGGACATGTATACTGCGTATAATGCATTACATTCAACAATGTGTTGGTGTACATGGTATTACAGTGTGCAATGCGTTGCTGGATTCTGCATGACAGTGGACAGCGTATCACAGTGTGCTATGCGTAGCTCCAGCCTGCATGACAGTGTACAGTGCATTACAGTCTACAATGTGTTGGTGTACACGGTATCAGTGTGCAATGCGTAGCTCTATCCTGCATGACAGTGTACAGTGCATTATGCAGGCCATAGACGGGGAGAAAAACGGCCGATTTTTCTTTTAAAAAAACGAAAAATCGGTTGTTCAAGCGGCCGACGTTACCAGCAATGGTAAAAAAAAAAAAAATCGGCCGATTTTCATCCCGTCTACAGCCGGCAAAAAGTGTCCCTGCAGAGAGCTCTGCTATTTCTTTGACAGTTCCTTGACATTTACAGAGGTTGCAACAATGTATCTATTTGTATCCATTTAGGATACAGATGTTTTTATTCGGAAACAAATAGATACAATGTTGCAACCGCTGTAAATGTCAAGGAACTGTCAAAGAAATAACGGAGCTCTCTGCAGGGACACTTTTTGCCAGGCTGGAATTCCTCTTATTTTTCATTCTTCTTCATCATCATCATCCTCTTCTTCTTCATCATCATCCTCTTCTTCATCATCATCATCCTCTTCTTCTTCTCCTTATTTTTCTTCATCAACATCATCCTCTTCTTCTTCATCATCCTCTTCTTCATCATCATCCTCTTCTTCTTCTACTTCTTCTTCATCATCATCACCCTCTTCTTCTTCTTCATCATCATCATCCTCTTCATCATCATCATCATCATCCTCCTCCTCCTCCTTCTTCATCATCATCCTCTTCTTCATCATCACCCTCTTCCTCATCATCATCATCCTCTTCTTCTTCATCATCATCATCCTCTTCATCATCATCATCCTCTTCTTCTCCTTCTTCATCATCATCCTCTTCTCTTCTTCTTCATCATCATCATCCTCTTCTTCTTCATCATCATCCTCTTCTACTTCTTCATCATCATCCTCTTCTACTTCTTCATCATCATCCTCTTCTTCTTCTTCATCATCATCCTCTTCTTCTTCTTCATCATCATCCTCTTCTTCATCATCATCATCCTCTTCTTCATCCTCTTCTTCTTCTTCTTGTCTTCCTCTTGCAGGTCACTGCTCATGCGCAGATTTTTTATCGGTAAAAAATCGGCCGATTTGCCCATTATTGCCGTGAAAATCGGCCGATCGGCAAAATTTTTTTTTCCAACTTTACCGATAAAAAAAATCTGCCAAAATACCGAAAAACAGCCGAACAAATAGCCCACTAACGATCCGAAAATCGGCCGATTTTATTTTCGGCCGAAAAATCGGCCGATTTTCGACCCATCTATGGCCTGCATTACAGTCTACAATGTGTGGGTGTACACGGTATTACATTGTACAGTGTATTACAGTCTACAATGTGTGGGTGTACACGGTATTACATTGTACAGTGCATTACAGTCTACAATGTGTGGGTGTACACGGTATTACATTGTACAGTGCATTACAGTCTACAATGTGTGGGTGTACACGGTATTACATTGTACAGTGCATTACAGTCTACAATGTGTGGGTGTACACGGTATTACATTGTACAGTGTATTACAGTCTACAATGTGTGGGTGTACACGGTATTACATTGTACAGTGCATTACAGTCTACAATGTGTGGGTGTACACGGTATTACATTGTACAGTGCATTACAGTCTACAATGTGTTGGTGTACATGATATTACATTGTACAGTGTATTACAGTCTACAATGTGTGGGTGTACACGGTATTACATTGTACAGTGCATTACAGTCTACAATGTGTGGGTGTACACGGTATTACATTGTACAGTGCATTACAGTCTACAATGTGTGGGTGTACACGGTATTACATTGTACAGTGTATTACAGTCTACAATGTGTGGGTGTACACGGTATTACATTGTACAGTGCATTACAGTCTACAATGTGTTGGTGTACATGATATTACATTGTACAGTGTATTACAGTGTGCAATGCGTTGTACACTGCAGTCTGCACTAAAGCATTTTACACTCATGCACTGTACACACTAACGCATTTGACATTTCTAGTGTGCAATGCGTTAGTGTGCAATGCCTTGGACAGTACAATGCATTTGCAGTATTGGTGTATGTTTATTAAGCACAGATAATTAATCTGATTTTAGTTATCAAGGAGAAGTCTTCTCTGTCCCCCTGTTTATGAGGTGGAGGACAATTGTTTTCCGAAGAAGAGAGGAGCCTTTTTTTCAAGGAGATCTGTATAGATTTCCAGAGATATGTGTAGATAGTTGAGGGGCTGCATGTGATCTCCGGAGATAATTGTGATTAACGATCACCTGAGTTAAACCAGTGAATGAAAAGTGTAAAAAAACATGGATTGAAAATAATCTGCACTGACCACTGTGCTTTGTCAAGCCACATATTGGCACATTCTGGTTTCACACAGATGCGATGTGAAATTTGCAGTGTTTTCTGTGCAAGCGCTGCACCGCATCACAACCGCAACCCCTTCATGCCACCTGCTGCGGCTTTCTAGGTGAAGTTACCAACACACCAAAATTGGTACACAAAGCGTATTGCGATTTGCCAAATTGGATCGCATGCCTATTCACACCCATGTGCATACCCTGAAAAAGGGTCCTGCACATTTTTGGCCCGGATGCGGTGCAATTTGAGGTGTGCAAAATGTTTGTCTCTAATTGCAACGCACACAAATTGCATGCGATTTGCCCAGGAGTGCGGTGTTATACCACAATGCATGTATGTGAAGCCAGAATAAAAGTATGTATTTTGTCTACTTTTACTTGCGCATGTTAACATTATGTAAGTGCATTTTTCGTCTGTTTAACATGCTATAGAAATGGAACATGCATTTGGATGTAGTGTTTTTGTATGTGCAATTTGGAAGTATTCTAAACACACATTGACCCTAGGGCCTCACCATATCTTAAGCCACGTTTGTCAGAAATGCTGTACAGTACATTTAAAGCGGATTTACACTCCACCTATCAAAAAATAACAGTCATCAGCTACAAAAACGGTAGCTGCTGACTTTTAAAAAGCAGCCGCTTACCACAGAGCAGCCAAAATCATTCATTTAGCTGCTCCCATGCCAGCATTCCTTGGCCCCTCTCTCCTGTTCATTGCTCCCCGAACAAGCACCTTGTTTTGGTGTGATCCCAAGAACACTCCTTCATGAGCCACGTAGACCAGAGAGTCAAGCTTTTCAAGCACATCATGAAATCAGCATGGGGCTCCACTTCAAGTAAGCATTAGTGTGCCTGGGGGAGGGGGGGACCTTGGGCCTTTCCAAACACAGTAGATGCTCCAAGAATGTTTCCTTGAACTCTTGAAATGGTTAAAAAGGAAAGACACTCTAGATAGCCTGCACTGAGAATTGACTGTCATGATGACGTGTCAATGATTATTTGCTCTCATTTTTCAGGAGTGGTACTGCTTGCGGTTGAAGCTGGTAGAAATCCACCATCACGTCCTCCACTCACCTTCACTTGTGGCCAGTGGATATTTTGTGGCTGCAGGCAAGAATTGGCATCGAGGACCTGCATAAAGACCCTGGCATGCCAGAGGTGGTTTGGAAGCAGCACAGCAATTTGACCATCCCTTTCCTCTGTGTTGGTTTTAGGGGTGCAGAATTGCTTCTCGTTCCTGAACGGACTGTCGCCGGATATCAGAGTCCCCATATTTTCAAGATATGTTTTAGCCATGTTGGCTTATTTTTATGTTGAGTCAATTAAAGACTATTTTTTGTTACCTTAAAAAAGTCAGATCCTCTTGATTGTATTCCCGAGACTTAAGATGGCCAGATAATATGCAATCTGAGGAAAAGTCAGTGCAATATCCTCCACAAGTAGCTAAAGTCTGTCATAGGAGGACCTACCAGAACAATGCATTCATTTGGAGTGGGCCAGGCCCATACAGTACATCATGGAGGCTTGCTATGAAGGAACATTAATGTTTGGATATTTGAGCTCATGTGGTTTGTTTCCAAATATTTCTGCCCATTGCAGCGTATTGACTATTGCAGCTCAATAAAGATCAGGCATACGGAAAAGTGTACCTTGTCCATAGAATAGCCACTGGGAGGTCCTATCTGGGCACACAGATCTGGCCTATGCATAAATGTGGAAAATGCCAATTCGGTCTGCTTTATAATATGAAGGGGTTAGTTCACACTTGCTTCAGGGGAAACATTACAAAGAATTTTGTTATTTTTCATAGGAAAACGTGGCCGATCCCTAGATGCATTGAGGTACATTGCAGAGGTTCAAGATACTCCATAGAAGAACTTATTGTTCTTCCTAACTATACAGGTGGCACAGACACAAGCATACACCCAGGGCCACTGTTAGATATCACGGGGCCCCATACAGCATACCTGACAGGCCCCCACCACCAGAGAAAATATCCAAATTATATATATGGTAAAAATACACAACATTTTCTTCATGGACACAATCACAAACAAATTCCTGTTCAATTCAAATGATAAACTGTACTGAGTTAATAAATCAAAGGTTGTGTAATTGAGGGCTCATTCACATGGGCGCTGTGGCCTGTAGAGTGTGAATCAGTGTTTTGTTTTTGTGGCTGTCGCCATTAGCATGCAACCTATGTTACACTATGGGAATGCTGCAGGTCATAATTTGACAAGCATATGGTTGCAGGTGTACAGCCCTGAACACAGACAGTGAGCATTCAGGGCCACTTCCCCACGCCTTCACACTTGTCAGATTAAAACCTGTGTTCATACAGCTGCTGTGTCCCCATAGTGTAACAGGTGGCTCTATCCACATAAACAACCCACTCATTCATGCTGTACAGGTCAGAAGACCCGTGTGAATGTGGCATTTTGTGTTTGTTATATTTATTTTTTCCCAAAGCCCATTGAATTCAATGGGCTGCTTAACATGTGGAAACATGCCAAAATACTGCAGGCATGTTATTTTCCAAGTGTGTTGCACCTAACCGCACAGTAGTGTGGTGACATGCGTTTTTGTGGCTGTGAATGGGGTTGTTTTTAATAGACGTGTGTAGGTGCAACAACGTTTTCATCATGGTACCTGCGCACATCTACATAGGGCATTGCATTTCTTTGCTGTGCTGGAAAATGTGTGTTCTTGCATGCGTTTCTGCACCACCAATGGTGTGAACAAGTCCTAAGGGCCGGTTCACACTATAGAAACAGTCTAGATGTGTTCCTGATGGGTTTTTTTCATGCCCTTTTGGCATGCATGTTTAGTGTGTTCCAGTACATTTTGGATGCGTTTTGGACACGTTGACATTGCATTTTTGTATCCCTTCCACTTATTTTTTTCTACTTTCTTTGTATTCAATGTAGTTAGGGACATGTGCGCTTTAGTACATTCAAGGACGTTTCAATGTGTTCCAGTACAGTTCTGTGCAGAAACAATGCAGCGTGGTCAACTTTGTTTACAGCACCTGCAATGCATTGAAAATGCAAGCGCTGATGTGAACTATGACATTGACAACCATATAACCTTCTTTCTGTGCGTTTGTGATGCCGAAAAAGCAACTGAAACACATGTAGTGTGAACTGGCCCTAAAGGTTATTAGAGGTCAGGGAACGGGACTGACCAGGAATTGTGAATTCAATCAGACTAGTGGTGAGATACAATCAGCAATTGTATAATAATGTGAGATCTGAGCTGTAGCTGATAGAAAATGAGACACATTCACTTGATCAGTAAATAGATAGTTAAAGAGTGGGGCGGTGATCCATAGATTTGCATATGGGACAGGTGATGATGGGGTGGGGGAGGGGGTCAAGTTGTATAAGGAGACAGATTTAAAAGAGAAAAAAGTTACAATGAAATATACACGGCATGAAACTTGCACATTTCCTAATTGGCAAAAGAACAGTACGCAGGTAACATTCATCCACTTTCTAGTCATTAGGCAAAATCATAATTGATTGATCAATATTCCTGGCACTGACACAACCCAGAAAATTGATCTCTATTTTTTGGGATGTAGCCATGACTGGGATTAGAACCCATGACCCAAGTGCTGTAAGTTCTGAGCTCTAACCACTAAACCACTGTGGGAGACACAGTTTGAGCTATAATGTAGAATAGTTACATTGTTTAAAAATGATAACGCGAGCGCTGGTCACTGATATAGACTAGTAAAATGGTATTACACAAGATAAATATAACCACGAACAGTAGTGCATGAACTCGTGAAAGGTCATCCACCCCTGTGACAGTGTACTACATTATTAAGCACCTTTCTGGCTCCTGTGGCTGAGCTAATTCCTCCCCAGGACCATTTGGACACCCACCCTGATGGATGGATGGAGCTGGATGACTAACCCATAGCTGCCAGCATACCGCTGCACCCCCAGATGTGTGATGTGTATAACCCATGCACATTAATACTTTTGTTCTGGTGAGTGTAGACCAGTCCCAAGGGTGGTTTACTTTTCATGAGTTCATGCACTACTGTCCATCACGGAGAGACCACACGTGCCATTCATAGGCACTCTCTGAGTTGGTACTCTCACACGAAGGACATTCCATTATTCAGGAATGATTATATGAACTTATTTTAGCATGATTTACCAGTTTACATCATTATTGCAATTCTTTGCACTTTTTGGTTTTTACATGCGTTCATTATTGATCACATGCATTTATAGCGCTGCACTTGTCTTTAACATAGAATAGTTATGTGATTAAAGAGAATAAAGATATATAATTATATTGGGAAATTAGAAGTATATAAATTATTTGAGATATAAGTGTGAAAATGTTTAACATTTGCATACAGAATGTATGACATTCATTAGTAAATGCATTAGTTTCCTGATCATTTTGGAGAAACAGCAAAAAAAATAAATAAAAAAAAATAGGAAATTCTAATACAGGTGTACTATTTATTACATTCTAAGGATTTAGCGAACATATCCGGTATTGGACCTAAAAATGTGCTAGATGGGATACCACATTTACTAATAGCAAAGTAGTCAGTAGACGCTCGTTAATGAGCTTGCTAGACGCTGGTCAGATGACTGATTGATCGACCTGAGTCTGCCTGAATGGTCAGTCTCTGCTAGTACACTCACATCTTAGTGAGTCAAGGCCATTGTGTCCATGGAAGATTTATTTTTTTTCCACAAGTTTCTGGAAAATGACAAAAACTTTTTTTTCTTTATTTTTTTTTACACAAAGTTGTCATTTAAATGATTTATTTCTTGCACAAGCCATGGGTATATGTGGAATTACACCCCAAAATACATTCTGCTACTTCTACTGAGTATGAGGATACCACACATGTGACACTTTTTGGGAGCCTAGCCACATACAGGAGTCTGAAATCCAATGACCACTTTGAAAGCCTGAAGATGCGTAACTTCTTCATTTCACTTCCCCACTACCTATCACAGTTTCGGAGGCCCTGAAATGCCAGGATAAACACCCCCCCCCCCCCCCCATGACCCATTTTTGGAAAGTAGACACTCCAAGGAATTTAAAAAGAGGCATGGTAAGTATTTTGCAGATCTCATTTTTTCTCACAAGGTTTTGAAATATAAAAAAGAAAATAAAAAATATGTTTTTGTTTTCTTTCTTCATTTTCCAAAAACTTGTGGCAATAAATGAGATCTGCAAAATACTTACCATGCTTCTTATCAAATTCCTTTGGGTGTCTACTTTCCAAAAATTGGTCATTTGGGGGGGTTTGGTGCTATTCTGGCATTCCAGGGCCTCCAAAACTGTGATAGGTAGTCAGGAAGTGTAATGAGGAAATAAAGCCCTTTAAAAGCCTAAAGGTGCTTATTGGATTTTGGGGTCCTGTACTTGGCTAGACTGCCAAAATGTCTCTCACCTGTGGTACCCCCATACTTGGGAGAAGTAGCAGATTGTATTTTGGGGAGTAATTCTACATATACATATGGCTTGTGTGAGCAATAAATTATTTAAATGACAATTTTGTGTAATTTTTTTTTTTGTCATTTTCCAAAAACTTGTGGTAAAAAAATAAATTCTTCTATTGATTCAACATGCCTCTCAGCAAATAGTTTGGGGTGTCTACTTTCCAAAAAGGGGTCATTTTGAGGGGTGGGGGAATTTTATGCCCAGCATTAGACGTTTATGCCACACATCACTCACTCTTCTAACCACCTGAAGACCAAGCCTTTTCTGACACTTTTTGTTCACATTAAAGAAAATCAGTATTTCTGCTAGGAAATTAAAGTAAATCCTCAAACATTATATATTTTTTTAGAGAAGACACCCTAGTAAATAAAATGGTGGGTGGTGCAATTTTTTATCTCACATATTACTTACACAGCGATTTTTCAAATGTAATTTTTTTGAAAAATATACACTTTTTTTAATGTTAATGCACAAAAACACAATATATTGGCCAATTATTTGGTATGATATAAAAGATGATGCTATGCTGAGTAAATGGATACCAAACATGACATGCTTTAAAATTACGCATGCCCTGTGCAATGGCGACAAACTGCATACATTTTAAATATCTATAGGCAACGCTTTAAAAGCCTTTACAAGCTACCATTTTAGATTTACAGAGGAGGTCTAGAGCTATAATTACTGCCCTTGATCTGACGTTCGTGGCGATACCTCACATGCATGGTGCAATCGCTGTTTCCATACTGCCACAGGGTCAACGCTCACGAACGCAGGTGTGCGGATGGACTTCTAAGAGATGGCCGCCATCGGCACTAATGCGCATGTGCGCACGTCTATTGGTCGTCCTGATTACCAGTGTCCATGTAATCAGACCATATGGAGCAATATATTTTTTGGGCTTCTAAAAAATGGCCACCGTCGGCACTAATGCACATGCGCGCACGTCAGGTGGCCACCACGATTGCCAATGCGCATGCGCGAACCGTAATAACGGTGCTGTCGCATTGCGGTGCACATTTGGCGCTTTTTTCACTATTTAAACACCTCACCTACCATTGGCACATCCCCTCTGATGATGTGTTTTTACACGATACGCATTAGGGAAGTGCCAATCTCTCTTGTACATGTACCTCTGGTTTAGCCATACAAGAGCAGCTGAACCAATACTGTAAGTTTATTTCTGATTGCTTATACTTTATTAAACGTTATCACACTATTTGAGGCCTCTTTTCCACGGGCTCTTTATTTCTGGGGAGCCTGTAACTTTGAAGGTCCTGTAGCTGAGGGCCGTGCACATTAAGATAACATCTGCAAGTGACATCTCTGGATCTATGAGACATCTCCTCCATGGACGGATGACATCTAGTGGTCGCCCTATAGATGACACCCGCTTACTCCATTAATTCAGTGGCTGGATACATCTTCTGCATGGACAGATGACATCTAGTGGTGGCCCTACAGATGACACCTCTCTGTTCCAGTGACACAGCAGCTGAGTACCAGGGGCAGGTCTTAAATGCCCCATGCGCTATTTATGCGCTATCTGGTTAGTGCATGATTTGACTATTCTTATCACCACGAAAAGTCACTACTTATGTCTTTGGCATATCAGAGACTGTATGCACACTTCACCACAGCACTTTTGATGAACTCTCGCCGGCATTCTATTAATCCACTGACATCAAGTCATTTGTGTTTGTCATATTTTTATATATAAAGTCACCATTCATGTAGCGCTGCACTTTTATTCTTTTAACATTTACTGTGGAGGTTCCCGAGGTGCCTTTTTTTGTTGCCAGCAGCTACCATATTTTATGCACTGCGCTCGATTTTTTTATACATAAGTTTTATTTTTTTTTTTTTTGTTCCACAAAGTTTATTGAGAAAAATTCAAAACATATAAATGGTATAAATTGTACAATGTAATACAATGTGCCAAAGAAAAACGCGGTAAAACACAAATCGCACATGCCAAACAATAAGAAATACGCAGGCGAACAAAATAATAAAGCCATCTCATGTCACCTGTAACAATAATGAAGTTGAACTTGGAAAAGAAAAACACGAGAACACAGCAAAAAAAAAAAAAAAGGCAAACACCAATCATAATCACCACATAGCATACAAAATATCACCAAACGAGCAGGATCATTTATTTGCACCCCCATATATCTTTTATCGTAGAGTAGCAGAGTAGGGGGGAAGGGGATAAAGCTAAAGGTGCTGGGCTTCTGGTGCAAGGAAGAAGTTGCGAAAATATAGAAAGCTCGGTGTTATCCATGAGGAGCAGCAAAGGTACCACTCAAAGGTAGCCAACGCAGATGAAAATAACTCCGTGGAATGGGAGAGGCACATGTGCAAGTGTAATCCGGGTGTGAGATTAGGTTGCCTATGGACAGAGGAATAAACATATATGTAGAGGGAAAAAAAAAGGGAAAAAATTAAGTGGAGAAGATGTGAAAAACAGCAAAGACAGTAATGGCAGGTACAGGGCACAATGAGGAAGGAGTCGGGAGAAAAGAAAAAATAAAAAATGGTGAGAAGCTGGAAAGCCAAAGAAGGAAGAAAAAAAGCGTAGAAAAGAGAAAAAAAAAAAAAAGGGGGGGTAAGGGTCAAAGGGGAAGGAGACTAAGGGGGGGGGGGGCGGTATGGATAGACATGTCATATAGGTGGAAGCTCCAAGGACAGAGCTGGTGTGCTCATCCCCTAGGGGATAGAGACGTAAAGCAGACAATCGGGCACCAGGGAAAAGGAGTGTCTCACTACCTGATCAGTGAAAGGGATATAATAGAAAAGTGTTATCGACAGCCTAGCAAGGGTCGAGGAGTCAATACAATACAGAGTGTAATACAAAGCCACAGGTCTGGCTCAGAGTCAGGTAGAAAGACCCATGATGGAGTGGTATTCGTGGGTCGTTCTGAAGTGAATCCAACACGACCAAGTATGGGAGAATTTAGTCGGGTTATCTTGGGAGGAAGCAATCAGCTCCTCCATCTCTGCAATTTTTCCTAGACGAGTGAACCAATCTTTTATTGAGGGGGGTTGAGTAGATCTCCAAAGCACAGGAAGACAGAGTCTAGCAGCATTAATCATATGCATAGCTAACGATCGGAAGTATAGACGTTTGGGGAGCGGTGTATGGTGGAGGAGAAATTGGGCCGGGGAGAAATCGAGAGGTAAAGTGGACACTGACGAGGTTATACGGTGGACTTCCTGCCAGAAGGGCAGGACGATAGGACAGGACCACCAAATATGGAGAAGGGACCCATCAGGTGCTCCACATCTCCAACAATTATTGGGTAGAGAAGGGTTAAAACGATGAGTTCTGGAAGGGGTAATGTACCAACGGGATGCTAGCTTGTATCCGTTTTCTTGGGTCGATACATTCAGCGAACATTTGTGGGAGTATGTAAAAATTTGGTCCCAATCTGAGGAAGAAAAATCTATATCAAGGTCTCTCCTCCAAGCTCGGCAAGCGGGGAGCGAGTTAGGATTCCCATCACCGGTGAGAAGGAGGTACATGGATGAGATTAGATGCCGCTGGGGTTCAGCCTTAGAACAAATTGATTCAAAGGGGGTGAGAGGACGAGTCAATTTGTGGCGGTGAGCAGAGGATGTGAGAAAATGCCTGATTTGAAGGTAGGCCCAAAAGGGGAAGGTACGATCTTTCATGGTGCTCGCCAAAGAGGAGTAGGATTTCAATTGGCCTTTATGAAAAAAGTGTTCCGCTTTCACCTGGTCATACGGCCAATGTTCCGACAGGAAGGCCTTGTGCATACCCGGAGGGAAGTCCGGGTTTAAGCAAAGGGAGGTTAAAGGGTTGGGGGCATCCGAGATGGAGGCCGACTTGCATGTCAAGCGGAAGATGCTCAAGGTAGGACCAATCAGTGGATGAGTGAGAAGGGCCTGGGGGGTATGTTTCGTCAAGAGCCACGGGATCGAAGCTATAGGAGAAGGAGAGAAGGAGTTTTCGAGATGCACCCAGTCTTTGGTAGTCGAATGAATATTCCAATCTATAATTCTGCAAAGATGGCAGGCCCAATGATATTGCCTGAGGTCTGGGAGCCCAATCCCACCCCTGGATTTGGGGAGAACCAATTGGCAGAAAGATATGCGCGGACGCTTGTGGTTCCAAAGGAAGAAGGAGCACATTCTCCTACATGAAGCGAAAAAGGCGGGTGGCAATTGGATAGGTAAGGTTTGAAATAAATAGAGGAGGCGGGGGAGAATGTTCATTTTTAATATAGCAGCCTTGCCGAACCAGGAAAAGCATGGTCGATGCCATTTAGTGAGATCTTCGTGAATGGATTTAAGTGCTGGGATAAAGTTTTTTACGTAAAGGTCAGAGAGGTCGCACGTAAGCTGAATGCCCAGGTAAGTGAGAGTCTCACTGTCCCATCTAAACGGGAACTGCGATCGGCAAAATGAGACTACATCAGAAGGGAGGGTGACATTGAGGGCGTATGACTTTGAATGGTTGATTCTAAGGTTCGACATGTATTGAAAAAGTGAGAAATCTTTAAGCAAATTGGGCAAGGTGGTCCGAGGTTCCGTTAGAAACAGCAAAATGTCATCCGCATAGGCGGCGAGTTTATACTCTTGAGCCGGTGCGGAAACGCCCTTAATATCTGGGTTGGAACGGAGTTTACGCAGCAGTGGCTCTAATGATAGCACAAAGAGGAGAGGAGAAAGGGGGCAGCCCTGGCGCATGCCGTTGCCGAGAGAGAAATGGTTCGATAAATGGCCATTCACCCGAACCTGTGCCATGGGTCCAGAATACAAGGTCATGATGAAATTAAGCATGTGTTCTCTCAAACCAATCGCCTGAAGGGTTGCCCTCAAATAATCCCAGGACACTCTGTCAAAGGCCTTCTCAGCGTCCAAAGAGAGAAGGAACCCAGGATTCTTTGATGTGCGAAGCCAATGGATAAAGTTGAGGGCCTTGATAGTATTGTCTCTCGCTTCCCTGCCAGGGATGAAACCCACTTGATCGAGGTTAATCAAAGAAGGGAGTAAGGGGAGGAGACGGTTGGCCAGAATTTTAGCATAAAGTTTCACGTCTACATTCAGAAGGGAGATGGGCCTATAATTGGAAACCAAAGTTGCATCCTTATCTCCTTTGGGTATGACAGTGATGTGCGCGTCTAGAAGGCGATGACACGGCACAGGGAGTGAAGAGAAAGTGTTGAAAGCCGAGAGGAAGGGGTTGGACAAGACGGGTAAAAACTCCTTGTAATATACTGCAGACAGGCCATCAGGGCCCGGGCTTTTACCAGACTTCATTTGTTTGACGGCCCGCGACAGTTCCTCTGCCGTGATATTTTGCTCCAGTTCCAGGGCGGATGTCTCAGAAAGTGCAGAAGGGCTATAAAGATGAAGAAAGTCCGAGATCACCGTGGCTCTGAGTTTGTTGGTTTCAGGTGGGGGACGTTCCGGAGGGAGGTTATATAATGTCTTTTAATACTGCTCAAAATGAGAAGTAATGTCAGCATTAGTGGTGGCAAAAGAACCGTCTGGACCCCTGATTTTGTGGATTGTTAAGCTCGACTTTTTCGTTTGAAGGGATCTGGCGAGGAATCTCCCGCTTTTGTTCGCAAACTCATAAAATAATTTTTGAGACAAGACATATATACGTTTAGCCACCTTGCCCAGTTCGGTCAAAAGCTGCGTGCGAGTGTTTGTGAGTTCAGTCAAGGTAGAAGCCACTTGACTGTGTTTGTGAACTCTTTCCAAAAACTGGATGCGCTCCATAAGTTGTCGCAAATGTGCTTGTCTCTCCCTTTTACGCTTCGTAGCCATAGCTATGAGAACCCCGTGAATTACGCATTTATGTGCCTCCCATTGCGTCAAGGAGGAGGTATCTGAAGTCTGGTTGGTCGCAAAGTAATCTACCAATTGGGAGCGGATCTCGGCTTCGTTTGTTGGGTCGGAAAGAAGAGATGCGTCCAATCTCCAAATCTTAGAGCGGGAGTGT
Source organism: Staurois parvus (assembly GCF_062004578.1). Classification (NCBI taxonomy): domain Eukaryota; kingdom Metazoa; phylum Chordata; class Amphibia; order Anura; family Ranidae; genus Staurois; species Staurois parvus. The sequence goes on from NW_028317807.1 coordinate 5,996,402, forward strand.
TTTTCAGGAAAACGCAACGTCATGGTTATGGGATGGTGATCCGATAGGACCATTGGTTCAATGGAGGTGTCATGAAGAAATGGCAGATCCACTTGCGAGAGAAAAATGTAGTCAATTCTGGAGTACTTATTGTGTGGAGGAGAAAAGAACGTATAATCTTTAACGTTCGGGTGTAGGATTCGCCAAGAATCGTGAAGTTGTAAATCCTGGAGTTGTGTGCGGATCTGTCTTAGGGATTTGTATGGTAAAAATGAACTGCCCGAGGAGGATAAGTTTTATAACTATTTTTGGTTTTTAAATTTTTTTATTTTTTGGGGGGGGATTTGTACTTTTACATTTTTTTTTTTTTTAACTTTTTTTTTTCAAACTTTAAACATTTTTAAAACAGCTGGTAGGGTCTCTCCAAATGCGATAGCCAGTTTCCTGACTACCTAACATCTTTCGAGACCCTGTGTATATGTGCCCTGAACTGTGCCGTGCTGTACCCTATACTAATAGTCCACTAGTGTATGGTAGAGGCGGAAGCAGGGCTTGACGTAGAGGCCAGGACAGGAGGGATAACAATAGCGGCTGTCACGCCTAATTCCATGTTTGCTGCAGACACGACATCTTTTTTGGGGTCTTCTTTGGGTTGGGGTACCAGGAATGGTATCGGGAAAATGTCTCTCATGCAGATGGCTAACTGCATCTGGGATGGGGGTTTGGGGCGCAGCACCTTCTGGATACAAAAGGGCCCTGTTGATCTCTAACTGGAAATTTAGGTATGATCCACTATGTCCAGTTGCTTTATAGAGAACAAAAGCGTTATATACAGCCAATTGAAATAAATAAACCGACACTTTTATGTACCAGCGTCTGGCTTTTCGGGAAACTAAGTACGGCTTCATCATCTGTTCGTTGAAGTCCACCCCTCCCATGTTAAGGTTATAATCGTGGACACAGAGGGGCTTCTCAACAACACCAGCTGCCGTGGCAATTTGGACGGTCGTATCTGCGTGAATGGAAGACAGGAGGTAAACATCCCGTTTGTCCTTCCACTTCACTGCGAGCAATTCTTCGTTTCTCAAGCAGGCTTTGTCCCCCTTTCTAAGACGGGTATTTACAAGCCGTTGGGGGAAGCCCTGGCGATTAGATCGCGCAGTGCCACATGCGCAAATTCCCAGACTGAACAAATGTCTAAATAGTGGCACGCTTGAATAAAAATTGTCCACGTATAAGTGGTACCCCATATGGAAAAAGGATGACACCAAGTCCCAAACTATCTTGCCACTGCTCCCCATGTAGTCTGGGCATCCGGGAGGCTCCAAGTGAATATCTTTTCCCTCGTAAATCCGAAACTTACATGTATAGCCTGTTGCCCTCTCACAGGTCTTATACATCTTGATCCCATATCTGGCACGCTTGCTGAGGAGAAACTGTTTGATTAGAAGGCGGCCAGAATATTGAATGAGGGACTCATCGATGCAGATGTTTTTATGGGGAGTATACACATCTGCAAATTTTTGGTTAAAGTGATTTACGAGGGGCCGAATTTTGTGGAGCAGGTCAAATTCAGGGTCACCCCGAGGACGACTGAGTGTGTTGTCGTGGAAGTGCATAAAATGCATTATCGTCTCATATCTATGCCTGGCCATGGCAGCAGAGAACACGGACATGTGAACAAGCGGGTCTGTGGACCAGTACAACCGCAATTGATTTTTTTTATTAATGCCCATGTTGAGGGTTAGGCCCAAAAAAACTTTAAATTCGGAAACCGTAATGGGTTTCCATGCGAATGGTCTGGCAAGGTTTGAATTTGGGTTGGCGGCGATATATTGTCGTGCATATAAATTGCTTTGATCCACAATCAATGCATAAAGATCTTCTGTGAAAAACAGCTCAAAAAAATCAAGGGGAGTATTTAAATTTGCTGTTTCCACCTGAATTCCGGGTTGGGCAGTGAATGGGGGAAGTAAGTGTGCTGCAGAATTTGTGGGCTGCCAATCGGGATTTGCAAGCACATCCGGAAGGATACTAGGGGCTCTACTGGCCTGTCTGCGAATTCTTGGTGTCCGCGGGACACTACTTGTGCTCTCCACCGCACCAGCTTGTACTGCACTTATGGGACTCGCCACGTCACCAAGTGATACTGCAGTGCTGGTATGCATAAGACCAGGATGTACTAGGCCGCTGGAGCTCGCAAGTTCACCAAAAGGTAGTGCGGCACTAGTACTGGCACTCTGCTGCATATGAGAGTCATCATGCATTTGTACCACCTCAGCAACCTGGGAATGGGATCGGGTACACCTGATCTTAGCAGGGACCTCTTCCTCGTCGTCTGAGCTACCTGTCAGGGTGCCGCTGCTGTCTATAGGTTCATATTCTGAGTCTGATTCTGCCAGTGAGTATTCCCCTTCGCTCTCACTTGACATGCTCAGAATCCTATAGGCCTCTTCACTAAAGTACCTTTGCTTGGACATTTTGGCCACTAAATTTACAGGTACCTAGTGCGACTCACAGGAAAAAGAGCGCCTGGCTGTCAGGGACTGCTTGAACCGCTACAAAAAATTTACCGACAAATGCTAACAGAGATCAGGCCTGATTCTGTGAACACTGCGGTTTTGTGTGTAATATGTATCAAGTAACAGTTGTCTACTGACACTGCACTTGCTGGGGGAGAACGGGGGGGGGGGCGTAGGGGCTAAATCCAGGTGCTGGCAGGTGTTGGGGCTGATCCCGCTAACGCTGCGTTTTTGGGGATACGATAGTAATGTGAACGCTGGTATAGCTCTGATCTGATCAAAGATATTGTTCCAATCAGACACTATACTAGCAATAGAGGTTTAGCGTGCAAGTAAGCATGTTCCTGGCAATCAAGGGGTCAAATGTGATTACTTGTGTACTAGCGGCAAACTGGCGCTATCTGGGAGGGGCGCTAACACTATCGGAAGTCACCAGTGACACTAATACAGTGATCAGTAAAAATCTGTTCACTGTAATCAATGACACTGGTGACAGGGCAGTGAAGGGGTTAACTGGGGGGGATCAAGGGGTTAAATGGGATTTATGGTGCACTAGCGGGCAAACTGGCGCTATCTGGGAGGGGCGCTAACACTATCAGAAGTCACCAGTGACACTAATACAGTGATCAGTAAAAATCTGTTCACTGTAATCAATGACACTGGTGACAGGGCAGTGAAGGGGTTAACTGGGGAGGGGTGGGGGGCGATCAAGGGGTTAAATGGGATTACTGGTGTACTGGCGGGCAAACTGGCGCTATCTGGGAGGGGCGCTAACACTATTGGAAGTCGCCAGCGACACTGATACAGTGATCAGTAAAAATCTGTTCACTGATCAAGGACACTGGTGACAGGGCAGTGAAGGGGTTAACTCGGGGGGGGGCGATCAAGGCGATAGAGGGGATTACTGGTGTATTAGCGGGCAATCTGGCGCTATCTGGGAGGGGCGTTAACACTATCGGAAGTCGCCAGCGACACTGATACAGTGATCAGTAAAAATCGGTTCACTGATCAGTGACACTGGTGACAGGGCAGTGAAGAGGTTAACTGGGGGAGGGCGATCAGGGGGTTAAATGTGTCCTAGAGTGTTCTAACTGTGGGTATGTGCTGTTTTACTCACAATTTGTATGTCTTCTTCTCTGTCTGGAACGGAATGTGTCCAGGCAGAGAAGAATGACATCATATCCTGTCCTGTGTAACTGTCAACACAGGACAGGATAGGACAGGGACCGATCATCCGATTTCAGCCAGACATCACTGGCTGAAATCGAATGAATGATCCCTCTGGGATCAAATGGTGTCACCCGCAGGTCGGCGGGAGCGCGCGCCCCCTGCCCACGAAAACGTCGGGAGCGCGGACCCCTTTTTAAAACGTGCTTTTGCGCCCCAGTGCCGCCCTGCACAAAAGGAGCGATATACTCATGTTTCCGCCAACAATCCTGTCCTGAATCTTCTCCATCTTCATTGGCTGGCACAAGATGACATCACTTCTGCGCATGCACAGGAGCTAGTCATTCTGACACACAGAGACTGGCCCGGAGCCATAGGCTGAGCTGTGCATGTGCAGATCAGGTTACAGAGCTGGAGAGGACATCGAGCAGGCAGGTAGGGGCATTTAACTGCTTGCCATCCAGCCACTGTGGAAAAACAGCCACAAGGTGGCACCGCTGGGCAAAATCACGTTTAAAACATGATATTGCAAAACAAGTAGGGGGTGTACACGAGTCACGCAACCGCCCTACCCGTGCTGCAATAAAACGGCCAGCGGTTTTTTCGCTTGTCTGGCCAACTTTGACCACCCACCTCTCTCTAACAACAGTGGCTGTTGTGTAAAGAACCAGGTTGACCACGCCCATGGGAAAACCACACTTTAGGCGAACAGGTCCTGCTGTCTATCCTCCGTAAAGGGGTACACCTTCTTCCCCGTTTTACAGTCGAGCGTGCACACGCAGACGGGACAGCAGTAAAGAGCTTTGTAGTATTTTGAGGGGGCGTTTACTAAAGAGGGAGAAGACACAATCTGGAGCCACTGAGTATGGCAACCACTCAGCTCCTTGTGTCCATTTCAAACCTTCACTCAACAAGCTGAAGTGAAAGGCTGATTGCTTACGATGCACAACTACTCCGGATCCTGTCTGCACCCATTTTAAGTAAATTCCGCTCGAGGTAGCCCAAAGGAGGACTGTCTACAAGCTCTCTTTAGCCCATTGCACAGTAAGTCCATGAACTTTACAAGCTGTATAACCACGGTAACCTACAGAAAAAATCTATATCTGCTCATATAGGAAAAACCAGAGTTAGGCTAACCGGTAACTCTTTTTTTCTTCGAGTCTTCCAGGACAGTCCCTTGAGACGTAGAGCTCCTCCCTCCAGGTCAGGAAACACGCCATCCCCCACGCCTTTAAAGGCGAGCCTCCATCCCCAGTTTTTATTCAAGAACTAGCGGAAGACACAAATATATATACATATAGATAACCCCATATACAACACTTGTACATTTGAAGGGTGGGAAATTGCGGCTGTCCTGGAAGACTCGAAGAAAAGGAGTTACCGGTAAGCCTAACTCTAGTTTTATCCTTACGTCTTCCAGGACAGCCCCTTGAGACAATAATAAAGAACTTACCCCTTAGGGCGGGCCCACTGCCTGGAGGACCCTGCATCCGAATGCCTGCTCCCTATTTGACAGGAGATCTAGGCAGTAATGCTTGGCGAAGGTAGAGAACTTTGACCAGGTGGCTGCCTTACAGATCTCCTCTGGCGAAGCCCCGGCCCTCTCTGCCCAAGAAGCCGCGAAGGATCTCGTCAAGTGGGCTTAAAGAAAGGGGGGAGGAATACCTCAAACTTTGTAAGACTCCCCGATAGCTAATCTAATCCATCTACCTATAGTGGATTTGGACGCTGCGGAACCCTTCTTTTGACCAGAAAACAAAACAAAAAGGGAATCTGACTTTCTAAATTCCCGGGATCTATCAAGATAAATCATAAGACTCCTCCTTACATCTAGCAAACTTAGCCTTTCTTCTTCCTTACCTTCAGGAGAAGAGTAAAAGGTCGGCAGGACTATATCCTGAGACCTGTGAAAGGAGGAGAATATTTTAGGGATAAAACCTGGATCCGTCTTGAGGACAACCCTGTCCTCAAAAACCGTCAGGTAAGGCTCCCTAATAGAAAGAGCTTGTAATTCACTCACTCCTAACAGGCACAGGTTGATTTACACATAAGAGGGATATGGGGAGCTGAGACAGGGGTCTCCCCTCCTCTCCTAAGTGATCTGGGTTCCATGGCCCCCCCCCACCCTAAGTGACTCCCGTCACAAACCCCAAAACACATTATATATTTTTCTAAAGCAGATGCCCTAGAGCAGAGGTGTCAAACTGGCAGCCCTCCAGCTGTTACAGACGGTTACAAGCATGACTCCAAAAAGGTAGCTCAAGCACAAGGGAATGAGAGCACTTGAATGTTTTTTTTTTTATTAATTTTTATTTTTACACTGTCACTTTAATTTCTTTTTATCAATTTTATTGCTGTCACAAGAAATGTAAATATCCCTTGTGACAACAAAAGGCATGTGACAGGTACTCTTTATGGAGGGTTCTGAGGTCAATAAGACCCCAAATCCCTCTTCTGCCCTTAAAAGTACCACCCACCTCTCTCTAACAACAGTGGCTGTTGTGTAAAGAACCAGGTTGACCACGCCCATGGGAAAACCACACTTTAGGCGAACAGGTCCTGCTGTATATCCTTCATAAAGGGGTACACCTTCTTCCCCGTTTTACAGTCGAGCGAGCACACACAGACGGGACAGCAGTAAAGAGCTTTGTAGTATTTTGAGGTGGCGTTTACTGAAAAGGGAGAAGACACAATCTGGAGCCACTGAGTATGGCAACCACTCAGCTCCTTGTGTGCATTTCAAACCTTTACTCAACAAGCTGAAGTGAAAAGCTGATTGCTTATGATGCACAACTACTCCGGATCCTGTCTGCACCCATTTTAAGTAAATTCCCCTCGAGGTAGCCCAAAGGAGGACTGTCTACAAGCTCTCTTTAGCCCAACGCACAGTAAATCCATGAACTTTTTTTCTGACAGGTACTCTTTAATGAAACATCTGATCTCTCCCCTGTGCTCCACTTAATTGAATCCAGTGCAGATCGCATTGCATTAGTCTTTCCCAGCCATAGTGGTATACTTGTCAGATATACAGACGCCCCCATCCACAGACCTGGCAGTGAAAGGGTTAAAAGGTGTCCAGTATGTCCCACACACTGAATCCATTGAACAAGCTATACAGGAATTTGAAGCACCTCAAATAATAACTAGCTTTTGAAGTAAGCCAGCTAGCCTGAAAACAAAACACAATTTGACCCTAAAAATATACATTACAAAGCAGAGGTTTTAGTTGTACACGTATGTGGAAGCTGCACTGCTTCCCAGCATCTTCTCCTGTGTCAGGCTATCCTCATGGTCAGCTTGGGATGAGGCTAGTCATTCTGGCATACAGAGACAGGCCCAGTGCTGTAAACTGAGCTAAGTATGTGCAGCTCAGGTAACAGGACAGGGAGCAGGCAGGGAGGGGCATTGAATGTGCAGGGGGTGGGGTGATGGTAAACACATCAGGATTACCAGCCCCTTCCTTTCTAGAATGAAGACAGTGAGCAATCGCTGCTGTGTTTATTCATCACTGAAGCATAGTTTTTACTTTTTTATGCTTCTGTTTATAAATAAATAGAAAGCAGAAGCTTCCTAATTATCTGCGGTGCACCTGAAGCTGCAGAGAAAAAAAAGTAAAGACTCCATCCTCAGTCCCTTTTTCTGTGTCTCAAAAAAGATTTTGGTGGTCTATTTGGACCCCTGATATTTATTTCAGGTACTTATATAGCGCCATCAATTTATGCAGCGCTTTACATATATATATTGTACATTCACATCAGTCCCTAACCCTCAAGGGGCGTACAATCTAAGATCCCTAACTTACATTCATACATACACATACATACTAGGGACAATTTAGACAGGAGCCAATTAACCTAGCAGCATGTCTTTGGAGTGTGGGAGGAAATCGGAACACCCGGAGGAAACCAACGCAGGCACAGGGAGAACATGCAAACTCCTGGCAGGAGGTGCCGTGGCTCGGATTCCAACCAACGACCCTAGTACTGGCCAGGTGGAAGTGCTAACCATTTAGCCACTGTGCTGCCCACTGATATCTCGCCAAAGATCCCCCAACAGGGCTGTAATAATAACATTGCAACACAAAAAAAAAATGGCCTTATTCACAGGGGGCATCCCACAGCAAATACCCATGAGAAGCTGTTTTAACCTGCTTGGGGATGTACAGATGTTCCATTCAGGCAGTCCGACTGCTATCCCAATGGACATCCATAATAGATAAAACAAGTAATAAATCAAATAACAATAATAGATAATACATAAAATATTGACTGTATCAATAAACATTATAGGTAAAATACAAAAAAAATGGAGAAAACAATAAAAGATAATAATAAACAATCTTAATAATAAAATATTAAAAACGTATATAATCAATAAACGAAGGCAATAATAAATAACAGATATAATAGTAATAAAATAGTAATCAATACTATATTAATAGATATCAATAATAATAAAATGATAAATAAAAGTCAATAATAACACCAGATATAATCAATAATAATAGATAATAAATAAAATAATAGCAATAATAAATAATCAATGCAATAAATATTGATCAATAAGCTAGATATAGATTATGTCTACATGCAATATTGTTAATTTATTTTTATGCTTTATAATAAAAAAAAATAATAGGTATAAATATATTCAATAATAAAAATACATTAAATCAAAAATAAAATAACAATACCAGATCTCATCAATGATAATAACCAATAAAATTATAGCAATATCAGTTAATCAATAAACAATAATAAAATATTAGCTACAGATAAAATCAATAATAGTATTGATAAAATAAAATAATCATAAGTATAATCAATATTATTATTATTTATATCTTATCATTTTATGTATTGTTTCATCTCTATTTCTTGTTTAAATCTATATTGTTATTTTATGTTTTATATAAATAGCATTTATCGCTATAATCAATATTAATAAACAATAAATATAATAGTATTACATATAATGAAGAATAATAGATATAAATAATAATCATCCCCATAGAAATCAAACAATAATAATAGTCCATCAAATATTAGCAGTAGATAGAATCGCTAATAACAGACAATAATAATTCCCCCCAATCACAGATAGAAGAATTATCGGAGATAGAAGGGGATTTCTTACCGGGCTCCCCGCTCCTGGCTCCGGTAGCTCTGGTTCCCCTTCCTCCCCTCAGCCCGGCGCTCAGAGGACGGTCCTGTGTCCGGATATCGGGGGTCCATCCAGCGGTAGAAGTCCTCTTCTTGCCTAAGCTGGACATGCTGGGACTTGGAGTACTTGTGAGGGGCTCACGCTTGTCATCTGAGATGGGAGAGATGTGATTGGACGGCACACACGACAAGGAAACTTTCCGTCGTCCCGCCCACTGAACAGAAATCCCGTCCATTGGTGGAGAGGGATCTGTTCTGAGGGAGAAATAAAAGACGGCGTCTGTCACCATGACAACAAGTGGGTGTGCCTATTATGGGAGTCCGCCCCTGTCAGTGATTTCTCTGGGAGTTGCTTTCCTCGTTGTTAGACATCCGGTGAGTGACGGTGACTCTGGAACTGAATTTACATTTCTTGGTAATGGCCGGGGGTGTGTCCCTCCTCCCGACTCCTCCCGCTCTCTGTTCTGCGTCCTCCTCTCAGCTCCGCCCGGCTCTGAATGACAAGGAGGTCCTGTGTGCGCAGTTGTGTCACTCCTCCCCCCAATGTCACTCACACTGTCAGGGGTGTGTCGCTCCTCCGGACTCCTCCCGCTCTCCGTTCTGCTTCCTCCTCTCAGCTCCGCATGACATGGAGGGCCTGTGTGCTGTGGTGTCTCAGCTAGGACTCCGCCCCTTTCTCGATGTGGGCGTGGCTTAACCCCGTTCCCGGAAGTGCTGTGAGGGTGGGAGGTTACCAGACAGGGGACTTGCTGTGCTTATATCTCGAACAGAGCCTCGGCCAGAGAGATGAGATCTGTCTTCATGGGGTGAGGAGAAGCTCGGTGGGTGGACTGCAAATCTCAGCATGGACCGCAGGGGGACTGAGAGACACAAGGGGGCCAGATTGACAGGGAGACCGGTGTAGAGGTAATCTGTGTATCCCACAAATGGGGGCTGTTCCATGCCAAATTCTCTGGGGGAGGGGTGTCACAGTGACATGAAGGGATGGTGTCAGTGACATATGGTGGGGGATGAGTGTCAGAGACATGGGGGGGAGCAGTCTGCAGCAGCATCGGACAGTAACATGGGGGGGGAGCAGTGTCAGTGATATGAAGGGATGGTGTGGGGGTGAGAACAGTCTGCAGCGATATATGGCAATATCAGACAGTGTCAGTGTAGTGACATGGGGGGGCAGTGTCAGTGACATGGGGATGACAGTGTGAGTGACACTGCCCCCCAATGTCACTGTCCTTCCCATGTCATGACCCCCCCCCCCACATGTCACTGCCCGCACATTTTACGGCCTCTGTCACTGTCCTCCCCATGTCACTGACCCCCCCCACATGTCACTGTCCCCCCCCATGTCACTGTCCTCCCCATGTCAGGCCCCACACATGTCCCTAACCTCCCACATGTCACTGCCCGCCCAATGTCAGCCCCCCCATGTCACTCATCCCATGTCAGTGCTCCCCCATGTCACCGTCCTCTTCCTATGTCACGGCCCCCCCATGTCACCGTCCTCTCCATGTCACTGCCCCCCCCCCACACGTCACAGTCCTCCTCATGTCACTATCCTCCCTATGTCACTGCCCCCCCCCATGTCACTGTCCTCCCCATGTCAGGCCCCACACATGTCCCTAACCTCCCACATGTCACTGCCTGCCCAATGTCAGCCCCCCCCATGTCACTCATCCCCCCATGTCGGTGCTCCCCCATGTCACCATCCTCTTCCCATGTCACGGCCCCCCCATGTCACCGCCCCCCCCACGTCACTGTCCTCATGTCACTACCCACATGTCACTGCCCCCCAACATGTGACTGTCCTCCCATGTCCCTGCCCCCAAACATGTCACTGTCCTCCCATGTCCCTGCCCCCAAACATGTCACTGTCCTCCCATGTCACTGCCCCCCCCCAACATGTCACTGTCCTCCCATGTCCCTGCCCCCAAACATGTCACTGTCCTCCCATGTCACTGCCCCCCCACATGTCACTGTCTTACCATGTCACTGCCCCCCCACGTCACTGTCCCCAAGCATGTCACTGTCCCCAAACATGTCACTGTCCTCTCATGTCACTGCCCCCCCACATGTCACTGTCTTACCATGTCACTGCCCCCAAACATGTCACTGCCCCCCCACGTCATTGTCCTCCCATGTCACTGCCCCCAAACATGTCACTGTCCTCTCATGTCACTGCCCCCCCCCCCCACATTTCACTGTCCTCCCATCTCACTGCCCCCCCACGTCACTGTCCTCCCATCTCACTGACCACCCCACATGTCACTGCCCCCCCCCCCCCGCATTTGACAGTCCTCCCCATGTCATTTGCCCCCCCATGTCACTGTCCTCTCTCTGATCCATTATGCTCCCCAATACACAGCTTCGATCCATCTTGCGGGAGTGTCGGCGGCTAGTGATCCGTGGAATCAGCCTCAGCGGTGCAGCCTGTAAGGGGTTAACTGTGGCAGTTCTGTGCTAAAGTTGGCGATCGGCTTCTTCTGTCTGAAACCGGAACATGCCCAGTTGCTTCAGGGGAGATATTTCTTCATGGGATACACGTCTTGCCGCTGCTTCTACAAGGACCCCCCCCTCCCCCCACAGTGGCAGGGTGGACTGGCCATAGAGGGATTACTTTGACGCAGTTGGCCAGCTTAAGCATGTATTGCAATATGTGTGAACTAAATATCCCTATTTATTGCATAGTCTGCTTGAAAGGGTATATACCAGTGTGCAGAGGGTCCTTCAGAATTTCTAGTGTTAGTAGGGTAGCAGGCACACAGTGGCGGGGTACAGGGAGGGGTAGTTAGTAGGATAGCAGGCACACAGTGGCAGGGTACAGGGAGGGGTAGTTAGTAGGATAGCAGGCACAAAGTGGTGGGGTACAGGGAGGGGTAGTTAGTAGGGTAGCAGGCACACAGTGGCAGGGTACAGGGAGGGGTAGTTAGTAGGATAGCAGGCGTACAGGGAGGGGTAGTTAGTAGGATAGCAGGCACACAGTGGAGGGGTACTGGGAGGGGTAGTTAGTAGGATAGGATGTTAGGATGCCCAGATGGAGAGGGGCTCACCTACAGGCACAGGACCCTGTAAGATAATTTGGGACTTCTCCTGTCCCCTGAGAGAGGCCCACCTGTACAGCAGGGAAGGAGCGGCCCAGCTAGAAGGCCTGGTAGCAGTCACCGGCAGCACAGGAAGGGACCAAGTGAAGAAGCCTGCACCCTGCCAGTAAGGGAAGAGGAGCCCTCTGGAGGGAAGCTGGATTTGTTCTCTTACCCGGGACTGTACACTCTGCAGTGACAAGCATTGGATTCCCTGCCCAGTGATGCTCCCAGTACATGTGGATGAGGAGAGGAGTCCTCGGGGGCGGTCCTCGTGGACGCTGGCTAGCTCTCCAGAAGAGACATTTTTCTGTATAGACTTGTACATCATTGCTAAGGAATTTGCCTTCTGTTGCTGTTCCCTCGGCCATCCTATACGCCCCTCACCCCATCCAAGTTCTAAACCCTCTAATAAAACTTCAAAACGAAGCTCAAGGACTGGTCACTGCCTCCTGATGCAAGTCCGAATGGAAAATGTATGTTGCCGGGCTGTGCAGGACTATAGGGGGACCCAAATCTATTGCAACTCCTAAGAGGGTAGTGCTACATTATGTACAAGTCAGAATGTTGAAGCCCATTGCTGGGTATGAGCTGAAGAGAAGGACCTTTGTTCTATGCGTGGAAGCAGTGGTCTCTCTGCAATGGTCCAACACACAGGGCCCCTGCTGTGTCAGATACTGTATATGGCTCTGCAATCAGTGAAGCATGAGTGTCCTGCTGATTGGAGAGTACTGGTTCTGACTCAGCAGGGGGTGTGTCACACCCCAGGAGAGAGACCACTGCTTCCACCCACAGAGCAAAGGTCCTTTTATAGGACTGCTACTCCACTCAGGCCGTGGCAGCTTTGAAAGGAAATGGAATTGTAAGATTTTGCACACTTGTTTCTATGAATGTACTTTCCATCTTTTTAAACTGAATGTTCAGAACAGTGTGTGAGTTTGGGGACCCGCAACCACATGTCATATAGGGCCACAGCAGCTGTGTCCATGCAGCCGTGTGTCCCAATAGACTAAAATGGGACGCTGGCATGGGGATGGATGCAACACCTGTGCACCCTCATGCCTGTAAAAGACGGGAAATTGAGTAATTTACCTAAACCCCGGTCACATCGGGTGCGAGTTGCATGCCAGGCGACTTGCAAATCGTAGGCCAAGTCACAGCCTATTGTCTGCTATTAGAGCGGTCATATCGGTGCGGTTCTGACTTGGTCAGAGACGTATAGATTTCTACAGTACTACATGCACTACTTTTGGTGCGATTTACATTTTTATTTCAGACGTCTTGCAAATCGCAAAGAAATCAGCAGGTCATCCGACTTGCTGTAAGTCTTGCTGTAAGTCGCACAAATTCAAAATCTGCTTTTATGTGACCGGGGGGCGGGGGGGTTGGGTAAGGCCCCTTTCCACTAATGCACTTTTTCTGTGCTAAAACGCATCTCTCCAGCACAACAAAAGCACATGAAAATTATTCCCCTTTAACCACTTCAAGTCCGGACACTTTCACCCCCTTCCTGTCCAGGCCAATTTTCAGCTTTCAGCGCTATCACACTTTGAAATGACAATTGCGCAGTCATGCAACTCTGTACCCATATGAATTTTTTTGAGACAGATAAAACTTTATTTTGGTGGGATTTATTCATCACTTGGATTTTTTTATATATATAAATGAAAAAGTCCAAAAATTTTGAAAAAAAAAGAGTTTTTCTTATAAAATTTTGCAAATAATCTTTCTTTGTAAATCTTGGCCAAAATATATTCATCTATCTTTTTAGTTAAAAAATAATCCAAATTAGTTTATAACCAAAAATTATATTTTTTCTGCATTTTTTTTTTTTACATTTTTATTTTATATTTTTATATTTTTATGGAGGTTTTTTTTAACATACTGTCACCCTAGCAGTACAGTGTCACCATAGTGACACAGTACCGTATTTTTCGCCGTATAAGACGCACCTGACCATAAGACGCACCTAGGTTTTAGAGGCAGAAAACAGGAAAAAAAAAATTCTGAACTAATGGACTGCAGACACAGTACAGGAGATGACCAGAGACTGCGGACAGCACAGGGATGACCAGAGACTGCGGACAGTACAGATGACTGCTGACCTGTGGGGAGCGGGTACCTGAATTTGACAGGTACCCGCTCTTACTTCCGCAGAGTTTTTGTTTGATCTTACCTGTTCCTCGATCCAGCCGCGTGCTGTCTTCCCGGCTTCTGTAATGGCGCATGACAGCCGGGTGCCCAGTGCGCATGAGCGAGAAGCACTTGCGCTTTGTGATTGGTCCGGCGGCTTCTGGGATCTGTCATGTGTCCCAGGTACCGCCTTACCATTCACAAAAAGCACCGCTTCTTGCGCATGCGCACTTGGCACCCGGCTGTCATGCCCAGTGCCCACACTACAGAAGCCGGGAAGACAGCGCGCCGCTGGATAGAGGAACAGGTAAGGTCCCGCTGCAGAGCTGAGCGGCCGGCCCGGTATTCTGACATGGCCGCGGTGGAAATACCGGACCGGCCGCTCCATATTCGCTCCATAAGACGCACTGACATTTCCCCCCCAGTTTTGGGGAAGAAAAAGTGCGTCTTATACGGCGAAAAATACGGTACTACTTGTGGGGGGGTGATGAAGATTTTTTTTTCACACTGATTGCTTTTACAGCCAAAAAGGCTATAAAAGCAATAATTTCTCCTTCTCTCTGGCTGCATTCTTGATAAATACTGTGAGAGCTGTGATTGGTCACAGCTTGTCACATAAAAAAAAAGTGTGTGCATAAAAAAAAAGTCTTTTATTTGTTCAAAACTCTTTATAAAGTGCACTTTAACCACTTGAGCTCCTGAGGATTTACCCCCCTTAATGACCTGGCCTTTTTTTGCTGTTTGGCGCTGCACTAATTCAAATGATAATTGCGCGGTCACGCAATGCTGTACCCAAACAAAATTTTCGTCCTTTTTTTACACACAAATATAGCTTTCTTTTGGTGGTATTTTATCACCTGTGCACTTTTTATTTTTTGCGCTATAAACAAAAAAAACACGAAAATTTTGAAAAAAAACTATTTTCTACTTTCAGCTATAAAAAATATATTTTAAACTCAAAGTTAGTCATAAATTTAAGCCAAAATGTATTCTGCTACGTGTTTTTGGTAAAACAAATCCCAATAAGTGTATATTGATTGCTTTGTGTGAAAGTTATAGCGTCTACAAACTATGGTATAGATAATTTGAAATTTACACAGCTTTTACTTTCTGACCGCCCATGACATCTCTTGAGGTGCTAAAATACCAGGATAGAACAAACACCCCCAAATGACCCCTTTTCGGAAAGTAGACACCCTACGCTATCTGCTGAGAGACATATTGGGGTTTATTTACTAAAGCTGGAGAGTCCAAAATCAGACTCCCTTCTGCATAGAAACCAATCAGCTTCTAACCTCAGCTTGTTCAATGAAGCTTTGGCAATGAAACCTGGAAGCTGATTGGTTTCTATGCAGAAGTGAGTCTGATTTTGGACTCTCCAGCTTTAGTAAATAAACCCCATTGTGTCCATGGAAGATTTTTTTTTTCTTTTCCACAAGTTTCTGGAAAATGCCAAAAACCTTTTTTTCTTAATTTGTTTTTACACAAAGTTGTCATTTAAATGATTTATTTCTTGCACAAGCCATGGGTATATGTGGAATTACACCCCAAAATACATTCTGCTACTTCTACCGAGTATGAGGATACCACACATGTGACACTTTGTGGGAGCCTAGCCACATACAGGAGTCTGAAATCCAATGACCGCTTTGAAAGCCTGAAGGTGCGTAACTTCTTCATTTCACTTCCCCACTACCTATCACAGTTTCGGAGGCCCTGAAATGCCAGGATAACCCCCCCCCCCCCCCCCCAATGACCCCTTTTTGGAAAGTAGACACTCCAAGGAATTTAAAAAGAGGCATGGTAAATATTTTGCAGATCTCATTTTTTCTCACAAGGTTTTGAAATATAAAAAAGAAAAAAAAAAATGTTTTTGTTTTCTTTCTTCATTTTCCAAAAATGAGATCTGCAAAATACTTACCATGCTTCTTATCAAATTCCTTTGGGTGTCTACTTTCCAAAAATTGGTCATTTGGGGGGGGTTTGGTGCTATTCTGGCATTCCAGGGCCTCCGAAACTGTGATAGGTAGTCAGGAAGTGTAATGAGGAAATAAAGCCCTTTAAAAGCCTAAAGGTGCTTATTGGATTTTGGGGTCCTGTACTTGGCTAGACTGCCAAAATGTCTCTCACCTGTGCTACCCCCATACTTGGGAGAAGTAGCAGATTGTATTTTGGGGAGTAATTCCACATATACATATGGCTTGTGTGAGCAATAAATTATTTAAATGACAATTTTGTGTAATTTTGTTTTTTGTCATTTTCCAAAAACTTGTGGTAAAAAAATAAATTCTTCTATTGATTCAACATGCCTCTCAGCAAATAGTTTGGGGTGTCTACTTTCCAAAAAGGGGTCATTTTGAGGGGTGGGGGCATTTTATGCCCAGCATTAGAAGTTTATGCCACACATCACTCACTCTTCTAACCACCTGAAGACCAAGCCTTTTCTGACACTTTTTGTTCACATTAAAAAAAATCAGTATTTTTGCTAGGAAATTAAAGTGAACCCTCAAACATTATATATTTTTTTAGAGAAGACACCCTAGTAAATAAAATGGTGGGTGGTGCAATTTTTTATCTCACATATTACTTACACAGCGATTTTTCAAATGTAATTTTTTTGAAAAATATACACTTTTTTTAATGTTAATGCACAAAAACACAATATATTGGCCAATTATTTGGTATGATATAAAGGATGATGCTATGCTGAGTAAATAGATACCAAACATGACATGCTTTAAAATTACGCATGCCCTGTGCAATGGCGACAAACTGCATACATTTTAAATATCTATAGGCAACGCTTTAAAAGCCTTTACAAGCTACCATTTTAGATTTACAGAGGAGGTCTAGAGCTATAATTACTGCCCTTGATCTGACGTTCGTGGCGATCGCCAATGCGCATGCGCGAACCGTAATAACGGCGCTGCCGCATTGCGGCGCACATTTGGCGCTTTTTTCACTATTTAAACACCTCACCTGCCATTGGCACATCCCCTCTGATGATGTGTTTTTATACGATACGCGTTAGGGAAGTGCCAATCTCTCTTGTACATGTACCTCTGGTTTAGCCATTCAAGAGCAGCTGAACCAATACTGTAAGTTTATTTCTGATTGCTTATACTTTATTAAACGTTATCACACTATTTGAGGCCACTTTTCCATGGCCTCTTTATTTCTGGGGAGCCTGTAACTTTGAAGGTCCTGTAGCTGAGGGCCATGCACATTAAGATAACATCTGCAAGTGACATCTCTGGATCTATGAGACATCTCCTCCATGGACGGATGACATCTAGTGGTCGCCCTATAGATGACACCCGCTTACTCCATTAATTCAGTGGCTGGATACATCTTCTGCACGGACAGATGACATCTAGTGGTGGCCCTACAGATGACACCTCTCTGTTCCAGTGACACAGCAGCTGAGTACCAGGGGCAGGTCTTAAATGCCCCATGCGCTATTTATGCGCTATCTGGTTAGTGCATGATTTGACTATTCTTATCACCACGAAAAGTCACTACTTATGTCTTTGGCATATCAGAGACTGTATGCACACTTCACCACAGCACTTTTGATGAACTCTCACCGGCATTCTATTAATCCACTGACATCAAGTCATTTGTGTTTGTCATATTTATATATATATAGTCACCATTCATGTAGCGCTGCACTTTTATTCTTTTAACATTTACTGTGGAGGTTCCCGAGGTGCCTTTTTTTTGTTGCCAGCAGCTACCATATTTTATGCACTGCGCTCGATTTTTTTATACATAACTTTTATAACTATTTTTGGTTTTTAAATTTTTTTATTTTTTGGGGGGGGGGATTTGTACTTTTACATTTTATATTTTTTTTTTACTTTTTTTTCTTCAAACTTTTAACATTTTTAAAACAGCTGGTAGGGTCTCTCCAAATGCGATAGCCAGTTTCCTGACTACCTAACATCTTTCGAGACCCTGTGTATATGTGCCCTGAACTGTGCCGTGCTGTACCCTATACTAATAGTCCACTAGTGTATGGTAGAGGCGGAAGCAGGGCTTGACGCAGAGGCCAGGATGGCCAGGACAGGAGGGACAACAATAGCGGCTGTCACGCTTAATTCCACGTTTGCTGCAGACACGACATCTTTTTTGGGGTCTTCTTTGGGTTGGGGTACCAGGAATGGTATCGGGAAAATGTCTCTCATGCAGATGGCTAACTGCATCTGGGATGGGGGTTTGGGGCGCAGCACCTTCTGGATACAAAAGGGCCCTGTTGATCTCTAACTGGAAATTTAGGTATGATCCACTATGTCCAGTTGCTTTATAGAGAACAAAAGCGTTATATACAGCCAATTGAAATAAATAAACCGACACTTTTATGTACCAGCGTCTGGCTTTTCGGGAAACTAAGTACGGCTTCATCATCTGTTCGTTGAAGTCCACCCCTCCCATGTTAAGGTTATAATCGTGGACACAGAGGGGCTTCTCAACAACACCAGCTGCCGTGGCAATTTGGACGGTCGTATCTGCGTGAATGGAAGACAGGAGGTAAACATCCCGTTTGTCCTTCCACTTCACTGCGAGCAATTCTTCGTTTCTCAAGCAGGCTTTGTCCCCCTTTCTAAGACGGGTATTTACAAGCCGTTGGGGGAAGCCCCGGCGATTAGATCGCGCAGTGCCACATGCGCAAATTCCCAGACTGAACAAATGTCTAAATAGTGGCACGCTTGAATAAAAATTGTCCACGTATAAGTGGTACCCCATATGGAAAAAGGATGACACCAAGTCCCAAACTATCTTGCCACTGCTCCCCATGTAGTCTGGGCATCCGGGAGGCTCCAAGTGAATATCTTTTCCCTCGTAAATCCGAAACTTACATGTATAGCCTGTTGCCCTCTCACAGGTCTTATACATCTTGATCCCATATCTGGCACGCTTGCTGAGGAGAAATTGTTTGATTAGAAGGCGGCCAGAATATTGAATGAGGGACTCATCGATGCAGATGTTTTTATGGGGAGTATACACATCTGCAAATTTTTGGTTAAAGTGATTTACGAGGGGCCGAATTTTGTGGAGCCGGTCAAATTCAGGGTCACCCCGAGGACGACTGAGTGTGTTGTCGTGGAAGTGCATAAAATGCATTATCGTCTCATATCTATGCCTGGCCATGGCAGCAGAGAACACGGACATGTGAACAAGCGGGTCTGTGGACCAGTACAACCGCAATTGATTTTTTTTATTAATGCCCATGTTGAGGGTTAGGCCCAAAAAAACTTTAAATTCGGAAACCGTAATGGGTTTCCATGCGAATGGTCTGGCAAGGTTTGAATTTGGGTTGGCGGCGATATATTGTCGTGCATATAAATTGCTTTGATCCACAATCAATGCATAAAGATCTTCTGTGAAAAACAGCTCAAAAAAATCAAGGGGAGTATTTAAATTTGCTGTTTCCACCTGAATTCCGGGTTGGGCAGTGAATGGGGGAAGTAAGTGTGCTGCAGAATTTGTGGGCTGCCAATCGGGATTTGCAAGCACATCCGGAAGGATACTAGGGGCTCTACTGGCCTGTCTGCGAATTCTTGGTGTCCGCGGGACACTACTTGTGCTCTCCACCGCACCAGCTTGTACTGCACTTATGGGACTCGCCACGTCACCAAGTGATACTGCAGTGCTGGTATGCATAAGACCAGGATGTACTAGGCCGCTGGAGCTCGCAAGTTCACCAAAAGGTAGTGCGGCACTAGTACTGGCACTCTGCTGCATATGAGAGTCATCATGCATTTGTACCACCTCAGCAACCTGGGAATGGGATCGGGTACACCTGATCTTAGCAGGGACCTCTTCCTCGTCGTCTGAGCTACCTGTCAGGGTGCCGCTGCTCAGTGAGTCTTCCCCTTCGCTCTCACTTGACATGCTCAGAATCCTATAGGCCTCTTCACTAAAGTACCTTTGCTTGGACATTTTGGCCACTAAATTTACAGGTACCTAGTGCGACTCACAGGAAAAAGAGCGCCTGGCTGTCAGGGACTGCTTGAACCGCTACAAAAATTTTACCGACAAGTGCTAACAGAGATCAGGCCTGTTTCTGTGAACACTGCGGTTTTGTGTGTAATATGTATCAAGTGACAGTTATCTACTGACACTGCACTTGCTGGGGGAGAACGGGGGGGGGGGGCGTAGGGGCTAAATCCAGGTGCTGGCAGGTGTTGGGGCGGATCCCGCTAACGCTGCGTTTTTGGGGATACTATAGTAATGTGAACGCTGGTATAGCTCTGATCTGATCAAAGATATTGTTCCAATCAGACACTATACTAGCAATAGAGGTTTAGCGTGCAAGTAAGCATGTTCCTGGCAATCAAGGGGTCAAATGTGATTACTTGCGTACTAGCGGCAAACTGGCGCTATCTGGGAGGGGCGCTAACACTATCGGAAGTCACCAGTGACACTAATACAGTGATCAGTAAAAATCTGTTCACTGCAATCAATGACACTGGTGACAGGGCAGTGAAGGAGTTAACTGGGGGGTGGGGGGTGATCAAGGGGTTAAATGGGATTACTGGTGTACTGGCGGGCAAACTGGCGCTATCTGGGAGGGGCGCTAACACTATCGGAAGTCACCAGTGACACTAATACAGTGATCAGTAAAAATCTGTTCACTGATCAATGACACTGGTGACAGGGCAGTGAAGGGGTTAACTCGGGGGGGGGGGGGGAGGGGCGATCAAGGCAATAGACGGGATTACTGGTGTATTAGCGGGCAATCTGTCGCTATCTGGGAGGGGCGCTAACACTATCGGAAGTCGCCAGTGACACTGATACAGTGATCAGTAAAAATCGGTTCACTGATCAGTGACACTGGTGACAGGGCAGTGAAGAGGTTAACTGGGGGGGGGGCGATCAGAGGGTTAAATGTGTCCTAGAGTGTTCTAACTGTGGGTATGTGCTGTTTTACTCACAATTTGTATGTCTTCTTCTCTGTCTGGAACGGAATGTGTCCAGGCAGAGAAGAATGACATCATATCCTGTCCTGTGTAACTGTCAACACAGGACAGGATAGGACAGGGACCGATCATCCAATTTCAGCCAGACATCACTGGCTGAAATCGAATGATTGATCCCTCTGGGATCAAATGGTGTCACCCGCGGGTCGGCGGGAGCGCGTGCGCACGCCCCCTGCCCACGAAAACGTTGGGAGCGCGGACCCCTTTTTAAAACGTGCTTTTGCGCCCCAGTGCCGCCCTGCACAAAAGGAGCGATATACTCATGTTTCCGCCAACAATCCTGTCCTGAATCTTCTCCATCTTCATTGGCTGGCACGAGATGACATAACTTCTGCGCATGCACAGGAGCTAGTCATTCTGAAACACAGAGACTGGCCCGGAGCCATAGGCTGAGCTGTGCATGTGCAGATCAGGTTACAGAGCTGGAGAGGACATCGAGCAGGCAGGTAGGGGCATTTAACTGCTTGCCATCCAGCCACTGTGGAAAAATAGCCACAAGGTGGCACCGCTGGGCAAAATCACGTTTAAAACGTGATATTGCAAAACAAGTAGGGGGTGCGCACGAGGCACGCAACCGCCCTACCCGTGCTGCAATAAAACGGCCAGCGGTTTTTTCGCTTGTCTGGCCAACTTTGACCACCCACCTCTCTCTAACAACAGTGGCTGTTGTGTAAAGAACCAGGTTGACCACGCCCATGGGAAAACCACACTTTAGGCGAACAGGTCCTGCTGTCTATCCTCCGTAAAGGGGTACACCTTCTTCCCCGTTTTACAGTCGAGCGTGCACACGCAGACGGGACAGCAGTAAAGAGCTTTGTAGTATGTTGAGGGGGCGTTTACTAAAAAGGGAGAAGACACAATCTGGAGCTACTGAGTATGGCAACCACTCAGCTCCTTGTGTCCATTTCAAACCTTCACTCAACAAGCTGAAGTGAAAGGCTGATTGCTTACGATGCACAACTGCTCCGGATCCTGTCTGCACCCATTTTAAGTAAATTCCCCTCGAGGTAGCCCAAAGGAGGACTGTCTACAAGCTCTCTTTAGCCCATTGCACAGTAAGTCCATGGACTTTACAAGCTATATAACCACGGTAACCTACAGAAAAAATCTATATCTGCTCATATAGGAAAAACCAGAGTTAGGCTTACCGGTAACTCTTTTTCTTCGAGTCTTCCAGGACAGTTCCTTGAGACGTAGAGCTCCTCCCTCCAGGTCAGGAAACACGCCATCCCCCACGCCTTTAAAGGCGGGCCTCCAGGTCTCCATCCCCAGTTTTTATTCGAGAAGTAGCGGAAGACACAAATATATATACATATAGATAACCCCATATACAACACTTGTACATTTGAAGGGTGGGAAATTGCGGCTGTCCTGGAAGACTCGAAGAAAAGGAGTTACTGGTAAGCCTAACTCTGGTTTTCTCCTTACGTCTTCCAGGACAGCCCCTTGAGACGGTAATAAAAAACGTACCCCTTAGGGCGGGCCCACTGCCTGGAGTACCCTGCGTCCGAATGCCTGCTCCCTATTTGACAGGAGATCTAGGCGGTAATGCTTGGCGAAGGTAGAGAACTTTGACCAGGTGGCTGCCTTATAGATCTCCTCCGGCGAAGCCCCGGCCCTCTCTGCCCAAGAAGC
The DNA here is from genome assembly GCF_062004578.1 of Staurois parvus. NCBI lineage: Eukaryota > Metazoa > Chordata > Amphibia > Anura > Ranidae > Staurois > Staurois parvus. The sequence goes on from NW_028317807.1 coordinate 6,019,057, forward strand.
CGCTAAGGATCTCGTCAAGTGGGCTTAAAGAAAGGGGGGAGGAATACCTAAAACTTTGTAAAACTCCCCGATAGCTAATCTAATCCATCTACCTATAGTGGATTTGGATGCTGCGGAACCCTTCTTTTGACCAGAAAACAAAACAAAAAGGGAATCTGACTTTCTAAATTCCCGGGATCTATCAAGATAAATCATAAGACTCCTCCTTACATCTAGCAAACTTAGCCTTTCTTCTTCCTTACCTTCAGGAGAAGAGTAAAAGGTCGGCAGGACTATATCCTGAGACCTGTGAAAGGAGGAGGAGGAGGATACTTTTAGGGATAAAACCTGGATCCGTCTTGAGGACAACCCTGTCCTCAAAAACGGTCAGGTAAGGCTCCCTAATAGAAAGAGCTTGTAATTCACTCACTCCTAACAGGCACAGGTTGATTTACACATAAGAGGGATATGGGGAGCTGAGACGGGTCTCCCCACCTCTCCTAAGTGAGCTGGGTTCCATGGCCCCCCCCCACCCTAAGTGACTCCCGTCACAAACCCCAAAACACATTCTATATTTTTCTAAAGCAGATGCCCTAGAGCAGAGGTGTCAAACTGGCAGCCTTCCAGCTGTTGCCAAACCACAAGTCCCATGAGGCATTGCAAGACTGACGGTTACAAGCATGACTCCAAAAAAGTACAGGCATGATGGGACTTGGAAGTTTGGCAACAGCTGGAGGGCCGCCAGTTTGACACCCCTGCTCTAGAAAATGAATTGACGGTTGTTGCAATTTTTTATGTCACACGATATTTGCGCAGCAGTTTTCAAATGCAATTTTTTGGGGAAAAAAATATATATTTTTGTTAATTTTAATGCAAAAACAATACATAACCCAATTTTTGGGGGCAAAATATAAAAGATGATGTTACACCAAGCAAATAGATACCAAACATGTCACGCTTTAAAATTTTGCATGTCTGTGCGACAAAGATGAAAATTTTACTGTCCATAGGCTAGAATTCGTGCCTGACATTCGCAGTGATACCTCACGTGTGGGACGATCACTGCCTGAGTGCGTGACTGATGAGTGCATTTGCCTTTGCGCACAAGCACAAGGGAATGAGAGCACTTGAATGTTTTTTTTTTTATCAATTTTTATTTTTGCACTGTCACTTTAATTTCTTTTTATCAATTTTATTGCTGTCACAAGAAATGTAAATATCCCTTGTGACAACAAAAGGCATGTGACAGGTACTCTTTATGGAGGGTTCTGAGGTCAATAAGACCCCAAATCCCTCTTCTGCCCTTAAAAGTACCACCCACCTCTAACAACAGTGGCTGTTGTGTAAAGAACCAGGTTGACCACGCCCATGGGAAAACCACACTTTAGGCGAACAGGTCCTGCTGTCTATCCTTCATAAAGGGGTACACCTTCTTCCCCGTTTTACAGTCGAGCGAGCACACACAGACGGGACAGCAGTAAAGAGCTTTGTAGTATTTTGAGGGGGCGTTTACTGAAAAGGGAGAAGACAGAATCTGGAGCCACTGAGTATGGCAACCACTCAGCTCCTTGTGTCCATTTCAAACCTTTACTCAACAAGCTGAAGTGAAAAGCTGATTGCTTACGATGCACAACTACTCCGGATCCTGTCTGCACCCATTTTAAGTAAATTCCCCTCGAGGTAGCCCAAAGGAGGACTGTCTACAAGCTCTCTTTAGCCCAACGCACAGTAAATCCATGAACTTTTTTTCTGACAGGTACTCTTTAATGAAACATCTGATCTCTCCCCTGTGCTCCACTTAATGGAATCCAGTGCAGATTGCATTGCATTAGTCTTTCCCGGCCATAGTGGTATACTTGTCAGATATACAGACGCCCCCATCCACAGACCTGGCAGTGAAAGGGTTAAAAGGTGTCCAGTATGTCCCACACACTGAATCCATTGAACAAGCTATACAGGAATTTGAAGCACCTCAAATAATAACTAGCTTTTGAAGTAAGGTGCACATCGGAGAGCATTGCACAGTACAAACAAACTGAAATTTCCCAGCACGCTTACCAGCTAGCCTGAAAACAAAACACAATTTGACCCTAAAAATATACATTACAAAGCAGAGGTTTTAGTTGTACACGTATGTGGAAGCTGCACTGCTTCCCAGCATCTTCTCCTGTGTCAGGCTATCCTCATGGTCAGCTTGGGATGAGGCTAGTCATTCTGGCATACAGAGACAGGCCCAGTGCTGTAAACTGAGCTAAGTATGTGCAGCTCAGGTAACAGGACAGGGAGCAGGCAGGGAGGGGCATTGCATATGAATGTGCAGGGGGTGGGGTGATGGTAAACACATCAGGATTACCAGCCCCTTCCTTTCTAGAATGAAGACAGTGAGCAATCGCTGCTGTGTTTATTCATCACTGAAGCATAGTTTTTACTTTTCTATGCTTCTGTTTATAAATAAATAGAAAGCAGAAGCTTCCTAATTATCTGCGGTGCACCTGAAGCTGCAGAGAAAAAAAAGTAAAGACTCCATCCTCAGTCCCTTTTTCTGTGTCTCAAAAAAGATTTTGGTGGTCTATTTGGACCCCTGATATTTATTTCAGGTACTTATATAGCGCCATCAATTTACGCAGCGCTTTACATATATATTGTACATTCACATCAGTCCCTAACCCTCAAGGGGCGTACAATCTAAGATCCCTAACTTACATTCATACATACACATACATACTAGGGACAATTTAGACAGGAGCCAATTAACCTAGCAGCATGTCTTTGGAGTGTGGGAGGAAACCGGAACACCCGGAGGAAACCAACGCAGGCACAGGGAGAACATGCAAACTCCTGGCAGGAGGTGCCGTGGCTCGGATTCCAACCAACGACCCTAGTACTGGCCAGGTGGAAGTGCTAACCATTTAGCCACTGTGCTGCCCACTGATATCTCGCCAAAGATCCCCCAACAGGGCTGTAATAATAACATTGCAACACAAAAAAAAAATGGCCTTATTCACAGGGGGCATCCCACAGCAAATACCCATGAGAAGCTGTTTTAACCTGCTTGGGGATGTACAGATGTTCCATGCAGGCAGTCCGACTGCTATCCCAATGGACATCCATGAGGGATCCATAATAGATAAAACAAGTAATAAATCAAATAACAATAATAGATAATACATAAAATATTGACTGTATCAATAAAAATTATAGGTAAAATACAAAAAAAAAATGGAGAAAACAATAAAAGATAATAATAAACAATCTTAATAATAAAATATTAACAACGTATATAATCAATAAACTAAGGCAATAATAAATAACAGATATAATAGAAATAAAATAGTAATCAATACTATATTAATAGATATCAATAATAATAAAATGATAAATAAAAGTCAATAATAACACCAGATATAATCAATAATAATAGATAATAAATAAAATAAAAGCAATAATAAATAATCAATGCAATAAATATTGATCAATAAGCTAGATATAGATTATGTCTACATGCAATATTGTTAATTTATTTTTATGCTTTATAATAAAAAAATAATATATATAAATATATTCAATAATAAAAATACATTAAATCAAAAATAAAATAACAATACCAGATCTCATCAATGATAATAACCAATAAAATTATAGCAATATTAGTTAATCAATAAACAATAATAAAATATTAGCTACAGATAAAATCAATAATAGTATTGATAAAATAATCATAATAAGTATAATCAATATTATTATTATTTATATCTTACCATTTTATGTATTGTTTCATCTCTATTTCTTGTTTAAATCTATATTGTTATTTTATGTTTTATATAAATAGCATTTATCGCTATAATCAATATTAATAAACAATAAATATAATAGTATTACATATAATGAAGAATAATAGATATAAATAATAATCATCCCCATAGAAATCAAACAATAATAATAGTCCATCAAATATTAGCAGTAGATAGAATCGCTAATAACAGACAATAATAAATCCCCCCAATCACAGATAGAAGAATTATCGGAGACAGAAGGGGATTTCTTACCGGGCTCCCCGCTCCTGGCTCCGGTAGCTCTGGTTTCCCGTCCTCCCCTCAGCCCGGCGCTCAGAGGACGGTCCTGTGTCCGGACAGCGGGGGTCCATCCAGCGGTAGAAGTCCTCTTCTTGCCTAAGCTGGACATGCTGGGACTTGGAGTACTTGTGAGGGGCTCACGCATGTCATCTGAGATGGGAGAGATGTGATTGGACGGCACACAAGACAAGGAAACTTTCCGTCGTCCCGCCCACTGAACAGAAATCCCGTCCATTGGTGGAGAGGGATCTGTTCTGAGGGAGAAATAAAGGACGGCGTCTGTCACCATGACAACAAGTGGGTGTGCCTATTATGGGAGTCCGCCCCTGTCAGTGATTTCTCTGGGAGTTGCTTTCCTCGTTAGACATCCGGTGAGTGACGGTGACTCTGGAACTGAATTTACATTTCTTGGTAATGGGCGGGGGTGTGTCCCTCCTCCTGACTCCTCCCGCTCTCTGTTCTGCGTCCTCCTCTCAGCTCCGCCCGGCTCTGAATGACAAGGAGGTCCTGTGTGCGCAGTTGTGTCACTCCTCCCCCCAATGTCACTCACACTGTCAGGGGTGTGTCGCTCCTCCGGACTCCTCCCGCTCTCCGTTCTGCTTCCTCCTCTCAGCTCCGCCCAGCTCTGAATGACATGGAGGGCCTGTGTGCTGTGGTGTCTCAGCTAGGACTCCGCCCCTTTCTCGATGTGGGCGTGGCTTAACCCCGTTCCCGGAAGTGCTGTGAGGGTGGGAGGTTACCAGACAGGGGACATGCTGTGCTTCTATCTCGGACAGAGCCTCGGCCAGAGAGATGAGATCTGTCTTCATGGGGTGAGGAGAAGCTCGGTGGGTGGACTGCAAATCTCAGCATGGACCGCAGGGGGACTGAGAGACACAAGGGGGCCAGATTGACAGGGAGACCGGTGTAGAGGTAATCTGTGTATCCCACAAATGGGGGCTGTTCCATGCCAAATTCTCTGGGGGAGGGGTGTCACAGTGACATGAAGGGATGGTGTCAGTGACATATGGTGGGGGATGAGTGTCAGAGACATGGGGGGGAGCAGTCTGCAGCAGCATCGGACAGTAACATGGGGGAGGAGCAGTGTCAGTGATATGAAGGGATGGTGTGGGGGTGAGAACAGTCTGCAGCGATATATGGCAATATCAGACAGTGTCAGTGTAGTGACATGGGGGGGCAGTGTCAGTGACATGGGGATGACAGTGTGAGTGACACTGCCCCCCAATGTCACTGTCCTCCCCATGTCATGACCCCCCCCACATGTCACTGCCCGCACATTTTACGGCCTCTGTCACTGTCCTCCCCATGTCACTGACCCCATCCACATGTCACTTTCTTCCCCATGTCACTGTCCTCCCCATGTCAGGGCCCACACATGTCCCTAACCTCCCACATGTCACTGCCCGCCCAATGTCAGCCCCCCCATGTCAGTGCTCCCCCATGTCACCGTCCTCTTCCCATGTCACGGCCCCCCCATGTCACCGTCCTCTCCATGTCACTGCCCCCCCCCCACACGTCACAGTCCTCCTCATGTCACTTTCCTCCCTATGTCACTGCCCACCACATGTCACTTTCCTCCCTATGTCACTGTCCTCCCCATGTCAGGCCCCACACATGTCCCTAACCTCCCACATGTCACTGCCTGCCCAATGTCAGCCCCCCCCCCATGTCACTCATCCCCCCATGTCGGTGCTCCCCCATGTCACCGTCCTCTTCCCATGTCACGGCCCCCCCATGTCACCGCCCCCCCCCACGTCACTGTCCTCATGTCACTACCCACATGTCACTGCCCCCCAACATGTGACTGTCCTCCCATGTCACTGCCCCCAAACATGTCACTGTCTTACCATGTCACTGCCCCCCCACATGTCACTGTCTTACCATGTCACTGCCCCCAAACATGTCACTGTCCTCTCATGTCACTGCCCCCCCCACATGTCACTGTCTTACCATGTCACTGCCCCCAAACATGTCACTGCCCCCCCACGTCATTGTCCTCCCATGTCACTGCCCCCAAACATTTCACTGTCCTCTCATGTCACTGCCCCCCCCCCCACATTTCACTGTCCTCCCATCTCACTGCCCCCCCACGTCACTGTCCCATCTCACTGACCACCCCACATGTCACTGCCCCCCCCCCGCATTTGACAGTCCTCCCCATGTCATTGGCCCCCCCATGTCACTGTCCTCTCTCTGATCCATTATGCTCCCCAATACACAGCTTCGATCCATCTTGCGGGAGTGTCGGCGGCTAGTGATCCGTGGAATCAGCTTCAGCGGTGCAGCCTGTAAGGGGTTAACTGTGGCAGTACTGTGCTAAAGTTGGCGATCGGCTTCTTCTGTCTGAAACCGGAACATGCGCAGTTGCTTCAGGGGAGACATTTCTTCATGGGATACACGTCTTGCCGCTGCTTCTACAAGGACCCCCCCTCCCCCCACAGTGGCAGGGTGGACTGGCCATAGAGGGATTACTTTGACGCAGTTGGCCAGCTTAAGCATGTATTGCAATATGTGTGAACTAAATATCCCTATTTATTGCATAGTCTGCTTGAAAGGGTATATACCAGTGTGCAGAGGGTCCTTCAGAATTTCTAGTGTTAGTAGGATAGCAGGCACACAGTGGCGGGGTACAGGGAGGGGTCGTTAGTAGGATAGCAGGCACACAGTGGCAGGGTACAAGGAGGGGTCGTTAGTAGGATAGCAGGCACACAGTGGTGGGGTACAGGGAGGGGTCGTTAGGATAGCAGGCACACAGTGGAGGGGTACAGGGAGGGGTCGTTAGTAGGATAGCAGGCACACAGTGGAGGGGTACAGGGAGGGGTCGTTAGTAGGATAGCAGGCACACAGTGGCGGGGTACAGGGAGGGGTCGTTAGGATAGCAGGCACACAGTGGCGGGGTACAGGAAGGGGTCGTTAGGATAGCAGGCACACAGTGGAGGGGTCGTTAGTAGGATAGCAGGCACACAGTGGCGGGGTACAGGGAGGGGTCGTTAGTAGGATAGCAGGCACACAGTGGCGGGGTACAGGGAGAGGTCGTTAGTAGGATAGCAGGCACACAGTGGCGGGGTACAGGGAGGGGTCGTTAGTAGGATAGCAGGCACACAGTGGCGGGGTACAGGGAGAGGTCGTTAGTAGGATAGCAGGCACACAGTGGCGGGGTACAGGGAGGGGTCGTTAGTAGGATAGCAGGCACACAGTGGCGGGGTACAGGGAGGGGTCGTTAGGATAGCAGGCACACAGTGGAGGGGTCCAGGGAGGAGTAGTTAGTAGGATAGCAGGCACTCGGGGTACAGGGAGGGATGTTTGTAGGATAGCAGGCACACAGTGGCAGGGTACAGGGAGGGGAAGTTAGTAGGATAGCAGGCACAAAGTGGCGGGGTAAAGGGAGGGGTAGTTAGTAGGGTAGCAGGCACACAGTGGCGGGGTACAGGGAGGGGTAGTTAGTAGGGTAGCAGGCACACAGTGGCGGGGTACAGGGAGGGGTAGTTAGTAGGGTAGCAGGCACACAGTGGCGGGGTACAGGGAGGGGTAGTTAGTAGCTTAGCAGGCACACAGTGGCGGGGTACAGGGAGGGGTAGTTAGTAGGTTAGCAGGCACAAAGTGGCGGGGTACAGGGAGGGGTAGTTAGTAGGGTAGCAGGCACACAGTGGCAGGGTACAGGGAGGGGTAGTTAGTAGGATAGCAGGCGTACAGGGAGGGGTAGTTAGTAGGATAGCAGGCACACAGTGGAGGGGTAGTTAGTAGGATAGCAGGCACACAGTGGCGCGGTACTGGGAGGGGTAGTTAGTAGGATAGGATGTTAGGATGCCCAGATGGAGAGGGGCTCACCTACAGGCACAGGACCCTGTAAGATAATTTGGGACTTCTCCTGTCCCCTGAGAGAGGCCCACCTGTACAGCAGGGAAGGAGCGGCCCAGCTAGAAGGCCTGGTAGCAGTCACCGGCAGCACAGGAAGGGACCAAGTGAAGAAGCCTGCACCCTGCCAGTAAGGGAAGAGGAGCCCTCTGGAGGGAAGCTGGATTTGTTCTCTTACCCGGGACTGTACACTCTGCAGTGACAAGCATTGGATTCCCTGCCCAGTGATGCTCCCAGTACATGTGGATGAGGAGAGGAGTCCTCGGGGGCGGTCCTCGTGGACGCTGGCTAGCTCTCCAGAAGAGACATTTTTCTGTATAGACTTGTACATCATTGCTAAGGAATTTGCCTTCTGTTGCTGTTCCCTCGGCCATCCTATACGCCCCTCACCCCATCCAAGTTCTAAACCCTCTAATAAAACTTCAAAACGAAGCTCAAGGACTGGTCACTGCCTCCTGATGCAAGTCCGAATGGAAAATGTGTGTTGCCTGGCTGTGCAGGACTATAGGGGGACCCAAATCTATTGCAACTCCTAAGAGGGTAGTGCTACATTATGTACAAGTCAGAATGTTGAAGCCCAATGCTGGGTATGAGCTGAAGAGAAGGACCTTTGTTCTATGCGTGGAAGCAGTGGTCTCTCTGCAATGGTCCAACACACAGGGCCCCTGCTGTGTCAGATACTGTATATGGCTCTGCAATCAGTGAAGCATGAGTGTCCTGCTGATTGGAGAGTACTGGTTCTGACTCAGCAGGGGGTGTGTCACACCCCAGGAGAGAGACCACTGCTTCCACCCACAGAGCAAAGGTCCTTTTATAGGACTGCTACTCCACTCAGGCCATGGCAGCTTTGAAAGGAAATGGAATTGTAAGATTTTGCACACTTGTTTCTATGAATGTACTTTCCATCTTTTTAAACTGAATGTTCAGAACAGTGTGTGAGTTTGGGGACCCGCAACCACATGTCATATAGGGCCACAGCAGCTGTGTCCATGCAGCCGTGTGTCCCAATAGACTAAAATGGGACTGCTTTTATGTGACCGGGGGGCGGGGGGGTTGGGTAAGGCCCCTTTCCACTAATGCACTTTTTCTGTGCTAAAACGCATCTCTCCAGCACAACAAAAGCACATGAAAATTATTCCCCTTTAACCACTTCAAGTCCGGACACTTTCACCCCCTTCCTGTCCAGGCCAATTTTCAGCTTTCAGCGCTATCACACTTTGAAATGACAATTGCGCAGTCATGCAACTCTGTACCCATATGAATTTTTTTGAGACAGATAAAACTTTATTTTGGTGGGATTTATTCATCACTGGGATTTTTTTATATATATATAAATGAAAAAGTCCAAAAATTTTGAAAAAAAAAGAGTTTTTCTTATAAAATTTTGCAAATAATCTTTCTTTGTAAATCTTGGCCAAAATATATTCATCTGTCTTTTTAGTTAAAAAATAATCCAAATTAGTTTATAACCAAAAATTATATTTTTTCTGCATTTTTTTTTTTACATTTTTATTTTATTTTTTTATATTTTTATGGAGGTTTTTTTAACATACTGTCACCCTAGCAGTACAGTGTCACCATAGTGACACAGTACCGTATTTTTCGCCGTATAAGACGCACCTGACCATAAGACGCACCTAGGTTTTAGAGGCAGAAAACAGGAAAAAAAAAATGCTGAACTAATGGACTGCAGACACAGTACAGGAGATGACCAGAGACTGCGGACAGTACAGGAGATGACCAGAGACTGCGGACACAGTACAGGAGATGACCAGAGACTGCGGACAGCACAGGGATGACCAGAGACTGCGGACAGTACAGATGACTGCTGACCTGTGGGGAGCGGGTACCTGAATTTGACAGGTACCCGCTCTTACTTCCGCAGAGTTTTTGTTTGATCTTACCTGTTCCTCGATCCAGCCGCGCGCTGTCTTCCCGGCTTCTGTAATGGCGCATGACAGCCGGGTGCCCAGTGCGCATGAGCGAGAAGCACTTGCGCTTTGTGATTGGTCCGGCGGCTTCTGGGATCTGTCATGTGTCCCACGTACCGCCTTACCATTCACAAAAAGCACCGCTTCTTGCGCATGCGCACTTGGCACCCGGCTGTCATGCCCAGTGCCCACACTACAGAAGCCGGGAAGACAGCACGCCGCTGGATAGAGGAACAGGTAAGGTCCCGCTGCAGAGCTGAGCGGCCGGCCCGGTATTCTGACATGGCCGCGGTGGAAATAACGGACCGGCCGCTCCATATTCGCTCCATAAGACGCACTGACATTTCCCCCCCAGTTTTGGGGAAGAAAAAGTGCGTCTTATACGGCGAAAAATACGGTACTACTTGTGGGGGCGTGATGAAGATTTTTTTTTTCACACTGATTGCTTTTACAGCCAAAAAGGCTATAAAAGCAATAATTTCTCCTTCTCTCTGGCTGCATTCTTGCAGCCATTGATAAATACTGTGAGAGCTGTGATTGGTCACAGCTTGTCACATAAAAAAAAAGTGTGTGCATAAAAAAAAGTCTTTTATTTGTTCAAAACTCTTTATAAAGTGCACTTTAACCACTTGAGCTCCTGAGGATTTACCCCCCTTAATGACCTGGCCTTTTTTTGCTGTTTGGCGCTGCACTAATTCAAATGATAATTGCGCGGTCATGCAATGCTGTACCCAAACAAAATTTACGTCCTTTTTTTACACACAAATATAGCTTTCTTTTGGTGGTATTTTATCACCTGTGCACTTTTTATTTTTTGCGCTATAAACAAAAAAAACACGAAAATTTTGAAAAAAAACTATTTTCTACTTTCAGCTATAAAAAATATATTGTAAACTCAAAGTTAGTCATAAATTTAAGCCAAAATGTATTCTGCTATGTGTTTTTGGTAAAACAAATCCCAATAAGTGTATATTGATTGCTTTGTGTGAAAGTTATAGCGTCTACAAACTATGGTATAGATAATTTGAAATTTACACAGCTTTTACTTTCTGACCGCCCATCACATCTCTTGAGGTGCTAAAATACCAGGATAGAACAAACACCCCCAAATGACCCCTTTTCGGAAAGTAGACACCCTACGCTATCTGCTGAGAGACATATTGTGTCCATGGAAGATTTATTTTTTTCCACAAGTTTCTGGAAAATGACAAAAACGTTTTTTTCTTTATTTTTTTTTTACACAAAGTTGTCATTTAAATGATTTATTTCTTGCACAAGCCATGGGTATATGTGGAATTACACCCCAAAATACATTCTGCTACTTCTACCGAGTATGAGGATACCACACATGTGACACTTTTTGGGAGCCTAGCCACATACAGGAGTCTGAAATCCAATGACCGCTTTGAAAGCCTGAAGGTGCGTAACTTCTTCATTTCACTTCCCCACTACCTATCACAGTTTCGGAGGCCCTGAAATGCCAGGATAACCCCCCCCCCCAATGACCCCTTTTTGGAAAGTAGACACTCCAAGGAATTTAAAAAGAGGCATGGTAAGTATTTTGCAGATCTCATTTTTTCTCACAAGGTTTTGAAATATAAAAAAGAAAAGAAAAAATGTTTTTGTTTTCTTTCTTCATTTTCCAAAAACTTGTGGCAATAAATGAGATCTGCAAAATACTTACCATGCTTCTTATCAAATTCCTTTGGGTGTCTACTTTCCAAAAAATGGTCATTTGGGGGGGGTTTGGTGCTATTCTGGCATTCCAGGGCCTCCGAAACTGTGATAGGTAGTCAGGAAGTGTAATGAGGAAATAAAGCCCTTTAAAAGCCTAAAGGTGCTTATTGGATTTTGGGGTCCTGTACTTGGCTAGACTGCCAAAATGTCTCTCACCTGTGCTACCCCCATACTTGGGAGAAGTAGCAGAATGTATTTTGGGGAGTAATTCCACATATACATATGGCTTGTGTGAGCAATAAATTATTTAAATGACAATTTTGTGTAATTTTTTTTTTGTCATTTTCCAAAAACTTATAATAAAATATTAAAAATATTATAAAAATAAATTCTTCTATTGATTCAACATGCCTCTCAGCAAATAGTTTGGGGTGTCTACTTTCCAAAAAGGGGTCATTTTGAGGGGTGGGGGCATTTTATGCCCAGCATTAGAAGTTTATGCCACACATCACTCACTCTTCTAACCACCTGAAGACCAAGCCTTTTCTGACACTTTTTGTTCACATTAAAAAAAATCAGTATTTTTGCTAGGAAATTAAAGTGAACCCTCAAACATTATATATTTTTTTAGAGAAGACACCCTAGTAAATAAAATGGTGGGTGGTGCAATTTTTTATCTCACATATTACTTACACAGCGATTTTTCAAATGTAATTTTTTTGAAAAATATACACTTTTTTTAATGTTAATGCACAAAAACACAATATATTGGCCAATTATTTGGTATGATATAAAGGATGATGCTATGCTGAGTAAATAGATACCAAACATGACATGCTTTAAAATTACGCATGCCCTGTGCAATGGCGACAACCTGCATACATTTTAAATATCTATAGGCACCGCTTTAAAAGCCTTTACAAGCTACCATTTTAGATTTACAGAGGAGGTCTAGAGCTATAATTACTGCCCTTGATCTGACGTTCGTGGCGATACCTCACATGCATGGTGCAATCGCTGTTTCCATACTGCCACAGGGTCAACGCTCACGACCGCAGGTGTGCGAATGGGCGAGGGTCCTTTTTTTTTTTTTTTTTTCCTTTTTTTCTGATTTATTTAATTATTTTTACACTGTCCCTTTAGTTTTTTTTTTTTTAATCACTTTTAATGCTATCTCAGGGAGGGGGGGGGGGCATTTTCTCCCGCTGCTTGTAAAGGCAATCCTGCAGCTAATTAACCACTAGGAATGCTTTTACATGAAAGCCCATTGCCGGCTAAAAAACATGATACCAGGATGATGCCTGCAGCTGCAGGCAACCCTGGTATAACCATTCAAAGTCCAGTGATGTACCAGTACGTCGCTGGTCCTTGTTGGGTGTATATGCTATGTTCTTTTTTTCTTTATGCAGCCTGTGGGCTGAATGAAAAAAAAAAGAGAAGAAATCTCTGCCAGAAACAGTGTGTGGTATGCCCACCATTAGAAACCTCCCTGCATCCACCCACTTCTAATGGTGGGCACACATGAAATGTGCCAACAAATATAAAATATATATGCCGAAGCATAGGGGCCATCCACCCACTGGCCACCCCAGGCCCCCATGCTTTGGCATATATTCTCTTTTTTTAACTGCGGATGAAAAATCTCATCCAACAGCGTTGCCCACGCTGACTTATGTCTATTCTGAGAGCAAGGTCCTGTTGCTGTCAGAATAAACAGGTCAGTGCTGCAGCTGAAAGCATTCCTGCAAACATAAATGGTTAACAATAAAACAGTAAAAGTAGAACAATCACAAAAATGACAACAACAAAAAAAACTATAACTATTTTTGTTAAAAGAATAAAAGTGCAGCGCTACATGAATGGTGACTTTATATATAAAAATATGACAAACACAAATGAGTTGATGTCAGTGGATTAATAGAATGCCAGCGAGAGTTCATCAAAAGTGCTGTGGTGAAGTGTGTATACAGTCTCTGATATGCCAAAGACATAAGTAGTGACTTTTCGTGGTGATAAGAATAGTCAAATCATGCACTAACCAGATAGCGCATTAATAGCGCATGTGGCATTTAAGACCTGCCCCAGTACTCAGCCGCTGTGTCACTGGAACAGAGAGGTGTCATCTGTAGGGCCACCACTAGATGTCATCTGTCCGTGCAGAAGATGTATCCAGCCACTGAATTAATGGAGTAAGCGGGTGTCATCTATAGGGCGACCACTAGATGTCATCCGTCCATGGAGGAGATGTCTCATAGATCCAGAGATGTCACTTGCAGATGTTATCTTAATGTGCACGGCCCTCAGCTACAGGACCTTCAAAGTTACAGGCTCCCCAGAAATAAAGAGCCCGTGCAAAAGAGGCCTCAAATAGTGTGATAACGTTTAATAAAGTATAAGCAATCAGAAATAAACTTACAGTATTGGTTCAGCTGCTCTTGAATGGCTAAACCAGAGGTACATGTACAAGAGAGATTGGCACTTCCCTAGCGCATATCGTGTAAAAACACATCATCAGAGGGGATGTGCCAATGGTAGGTGAGGTGTTTAAATAGTGAAAAAAGCACCAAATGTGCACCACAATGCGGCAGCGCCGTTATTACGGTTCGCGCATGCGCATTGGCGATCGTGGCAGCCACCTGACGTGCGCGCATGCGCATTAGTGCCGACGGCGGCCATTTTTTAGAAGCCAAAAAAATATATTGCTCCATATGGTCTGATTACATGGACACTGGTAATCAGGACGACCAATAGACGTGCGCGCATTAGTGCCGATGGCGGCCATCTCTTAGAAGTCCAGAAATAGACTAGCCCCCAACATTGTCAATCCCCCTAAACAACTTACTTTTGATTTTCTAAACAGAAAAGGGTTCTTTTCATGCAACAGGTGCATGATATGCACTTGCAATGGTATTCATAAGAACCCGATCAAAAGTTTTCGTTCAAATTCAACTGGCAGATCTTTTGACATTCAATCTACGATTACATGCTACAGCACCCATGTTGTCTACCTTTTGGAATGCAGTTGTGGTAAACAATAGGTAGGTAGAACTACTAGGAGACTACGAGACAGACTGAGGGAACATCTAGTCAACATTAAGAAAGGTTATAAGGAGCACTCCTTGTCTATGCACTACCGCCTACGACACAATAAGAATCCTCATTCTCTGCGATATGTGGGTATTGATGTCATCAAAAGTAATTGGAGAGGCACACATAAAAAACGAGCGGTTTCTATGCTCGAGACTAAATGGATATATCGCCTGCAGTCCCAATCTCCTCAGGGATTAAATGTAGAATTAGACATCAATTGTTTTATTGATACTAACTGATAGACCATTCATGATCTGAAGTACATTGGTTTTAGAATTTAAATATATTAATTTATGTCATATTTATGATGGATTTTAATTACATCGTTTTTTAACCATATTGATTTTATGCGTTTGACGTAACTTATGTATTATTTTGCCTTTATCTGTGTTCCCGTTATTTATATTACCATAAGTGATTCAATGTAACCTATCTCACCATATGAGGAGTAGTTTATATTGATATATGGAATTTTTCCTTTAACAATGAAATAAGCAATTTATTATGATGCAATTTTTTTTTTTTTTTTATTTCATTTAACAATGAAATAAGCAATCTTTTATGATGCAATTTTTTTATGATGCAATTTTTTATGATATAATTAGCTATTTCTATTACTTGCATCGATTATGTTCCATGTGTAATCATAACAGTAATTACTGGTTCCCTTAATGTAGGATCTTGTTTCTAATATGATTACTGCTATTTCAATAAGATTACTGTTCCCAGTAAGATTATTGTCTAGCCTGCACTTTGTATGTCCATATGATTAGACCATATGGAACAATGTGTTTTGGACTTCTAAGAGATGGCCGCCATCGGCACTAATGCGCATGCGCGCACGTCTATTGGTCGTCCTGATTACCAGTGTCCATGTAATCAGACCATGACCGTGATTACTTGTGTACTAGCGGCAAACTGGCGCTATCTGGGAGGGGCGCTAACACTATTGGAAGTCACCAGTGACACTAATACAGTGATCAGTAAAAATCTGTTCACTGTAATCAATGACACTGGTGACAGGGCAGTGAAGGGGTTAACTGGGGAGGGGTGGGGGGGCGATTAAGGGGTTAAATGGGATTACTGGTGTACTGGCGGGCAAACTGGTGCTATCTGGGAGGGGCGCTAACACTATTGGAAGTCGCCAGCGACACTGATACAGTGATCAGTAAAAATCTGTTCACTGATCAATGACACTGGTGGCAGGGCAGTGAAGGGGTTAACTCGGGGGGGGGCCATCAAGGCAATAGACGGGATTACTGGTGTATTAGCGGGCAATCTGGCGCTATCTGGGAGGGGCGCTAACACTATCGGAAGTCGCCAGTGACACTGATACAGTGATCAGTAAAAATCGGTTCACTGATCAGTGACACTGGTGACAGGGCAGTGAAGAGGTTAACTGGGGGGGGGGCGATCAGGGGGTTAAATGTGTCCTAGAGTGTTCTAACTGTGGGTATGTGCTGTTTTACTCACAATTTGTATGTCTTCTCTGTCTGGAACGGAATGTGTCCAGGCAGAGAAGAATGACATCATATCCTGTCCTGTGTAACTGTCAACACAGGACAGGATAGGACAGGGACCGATCATCCGATTTCAGCCAGACATCACAGGCTGAAATCGAATGATTGATCCCTCTGGGATAAAATGGTGTCACCCGCGGGTCGGCGGGAGCGTGCGCGCGCGCGCCCCCTGCCCACGAAAACGTTGGGAGCGCGGACCCCTTTTTAAAACGTGCTTTTGCGCCCCAGTGCCGCCCTGCACAAAAGGAGCGATATACTCATGTTTCCGCCAACAATCCTGTCCTGAATCTTCTCCATCTTCATTGGCTGGCACGAGATGACATCACTTCTGCGCATGCACAGGAGCTAGTCATTCTGACACACAGAGACTGGCCCGGAGCCATAGGCTGAGCTGTGCATGTGCAGATCAGGTTACAGAGCTGGAGAGGACATCGAGCAGGCAGGTAGGGGCATTTAACTGCTTGCCATCCAGCTACTGTGGAAAAATAGCCACAAGGTGGCACCGCTGGGCAAAATCACATTTAAAACATGATATTGCAAAACAAGTAGGGGGTGCGCACGAGGCACGCAACCGCCCTACCCGTGCTGCAATAAAACGGCCAGCGGTTTTTTCGCTTGTCTGGCCAACTTTGACCACCCACCTCTCTCTAACAACAGTGGCTGTTGTGTAAAGAACCAGGTTGACCACGCCCATGGGAAAACCACACTTTAGGCGAACAGGTCCTGCTGTCTATCCTCCGTAAAGGGGTACACCTTCTTCCCCGTTTTACAGTCGAGCGTGCACACGCAGACGAGACAGCAGTAAAGAGCTTTGTAGTATTTTGAGGGGGCGTTTACTAAAAAGGGAGAAGACACAATCTGGAGCTACTGAGTATGGCAACCACTCAGCTCCTTGTGTCCATTTCAAACCTTCACTCAACAAGCTGAAGTGAAAGGCTGATTGCTTACGATGCACAACTGCTCCGGATCCTGTCTGCACCCATTTTAAGTAAATTCCCCTCGAGGTAGCCCAAAGGAGGACTGTCTACAAGCTCTCTTTAGCCCATTGCACAGTACGTCCATGGACTTTACGAGCTATATAACCACGGTAACCTACAGAAAAAATCTATATCTGCTCATATAGGAAAAACCAGAGTTAGGCTTACCTATAACTCTTTTTCTATGGGGAGCTGAGACAGGGGTCTCCCAACCTCTCCTAAGTGAGCTGGGTTCCATGGCCCCCCCCACCCTAAGTGACTCCCGTCACAAACCCCAAAACACATTATATATTTTTCTAAAGCAGATGCCCTAGAGCAGAGGTGTCAAACTGGCAGCCCTCCAGCTGTTGCCAAACCACAAGTCCCATGAGGCATTGCAAGACTGACGGTTACAAGCATGACTCCAAAAAAGTACAGGCATGATGGGACTTGGAAGTTTGGCAACAGCTGGAGGGCCGCCAGTTTGACACCCCTGCTCTAGAAAATAAATTGACTGTTGTTGTAATTTTTTATGTCACACAGAATTTGCGCAGCAGTTTTCAAATGCAATTTTTTTTGGGAAAAAATATATATTTTTGTTAATTTTAATGCAAAAACAATACATAACCCAATTTTTTGGGGCAAAATATAAAAGATGATGTTACGCTAAGCAAATAGATACCAAACATATCACGCTTTAAAATTTTGCATGTCTGTGCGACAAAGATGAAAATTTTACTGTCCATAGGCTAGAATTAGGGCCTGACGTTCGCAGTGATACCTCACGTGTGGGACGATCACTGCCTGAGTGCGGGACTGATGAGTGCATTTGCCTTTGCGCACAAGCACAAGGGAATGAGAGCACTTGAATGTTTTTTTTTTTTATTAATTTTTGTTTTTACACTGTCACTTTAATTTCTTTTTATCAATTTTATTGCTGTCACAAGAAATGTAAATATCACTTGTGACAACAAAAGGCATGTGACAGGTACTCTTTATAGAAGGTTCTGAGGTCAATAAGACCCCAAATCTCTCTTCTGCCCTTAAAAGTATTTGATCACATGCTTTTCATTTTTAAAAATGGTGCCGTTTACATCCAGATAAATAGGAAGTGATGTAAGGTCATCGTTTCCAGTTCACTATATCACAGAGCAGAACGGAGCGGTTCCCCTCCTTGTTCGGCTCTGTGATCAGCCAGCAGAAGCGCGGACTGGTTGATCGGGTGTCTCGGTGGGGGTGTCCCCTCCAGCTGCTTGTTTTTAGACCGTCGGCTCTAAAAAATGGTACCGGGATGATGCCTGCATGAAGCTACATTTATCATCCCAGTACAACCACTTAACACCAAATGGCATACATGTACGTGATTTGACATCAAGCGGTTAAAGGCAAGTATATAACTGGAGGGAGCCCCTTCCTCCCAATAGAAGCCCAGCAGGAGCACAATGGCACCTGAAGGCCTACAATGTGTCTCCACAGCAAATCCAGTGAACAAGCTATAAAAAAAAAAATGACAACAATCCCAATTTATAACTAGCTATTGAAGGTGAACATGGAGGGCATGGCACAGTTCAAACAGAAAATTTCCCAGCACACTTACCAGCTAGCTTGAAAAAGAAAAATGACTCAACCTAATAATTTACATTAAAAACAGAGATTTTAGTTGCAGACATTTGCAAATGTATGTGGAAGCCGCACTGCCTCACCAAGGCTCCTCTGTAAAGTGCGGTCCAACTCGTAAATGTGAGAGTCTTCCTGTTGGAGCATTCACAACAGAAATAAAAATGGAACCAAAAGGAGCGATATACTCATGTTTCCGCAAACAATCCTGTCCTGAATCTTCTCCATCTGCATTGGCTGGCAAGAGATGACATCACTTCTGCGTATGCACAGGAGCTAGTCATTCTGACACACAGAGACTGGCCCGGAGCCATAAACTGAGCTGTGCATGTGCAGATCAGGTTACAGAGCTGGAGAGGACATCGAGCAGGCAGGTAGGGGCATTTAACTGCTTCCCATCCAGCCACTGTGGAAAAACAGCCACAAGGTGGCAGCGCTGGGCAAAATCACATTTAAAACGTGATATTGCAAAACAAGTAGGGGGTGCGCACGAGGCACGCAACCGCCCTACCCGTGCTGCAATAAAACGGCCAGCGGTTTGTCGCTTGTCTGGCCAACTTTGACCACCCACCTCTCTCTAACAACAGTGGCTGTTGTGTAAAGAACCAGGTTGACCACGCCCATGGGAAAACCACACTTTAGGCGAACAGGTCCTGCTGTCTATCCTCCATAAAGGGGTACACCTTCTTCCCCATTTTACAGTCGAGCGTGCACACGCAGACGGGACAGCAGTAAAGAGCTTTGTAGTATTTTGAGGGGGCATTTACTAAAAAGGGAGAAGACACAATCTGGAGCCACTGAGTATGGCAACCACTCAGCTCCTTCTGTCCATTTCAAACCTTCACTCAACAAGCTGAAGTGAGAAGCTGATTGCTTACGATGCACAACTACTATTTCGGATCCTGTCTGCACCCATTTTAAGTAAATTCCGCTCGAGGTAGCCCAAAGGAGGACTGTCTACAAGCTCTCTTTAGCCCATTGCACAGTAAGTCCATGAACTTTACAAGCTATATAACCACGGTAACCTACAGAAAAAAATCTATATTTGCTCATATAGGAAAAACCAGAGTTAGGCTTACCGGTAACTCTTTTTCTTCGAGTCTTCCAGGACAGTCCCTTGAGACGTAGAGCTCCTCCCTCCAGGTCAGGAAACACGCCATCCCCCACGCCTTTAAAGGCGGGCCTCCAGGCCTCCATCCCCAGTTTTTATTAGAACTAGCGGAAGACACAAATATATATACATATAGATAACCCCATATACAACACTTGTACATTTGAAGGGTGGGAAATTGCGGCTGTCCTGGAAGACTCGAAGAAAAGGAGTTACCGGTAAGCCTAACTCTGGTTTTCTCCTTACGTCTTCCAGGACAGCCTCTTGCGACGATAATAAAGAACTTACCCCTTAGGGCGGGCCCACTGCCTGGAGGACCCTGCGTCCGAATGCCTGCTCCCTATTTGACAGGAGATCAAGGCGGTAATGCTTGGCGAAGGTAGAGAACTTTGACCAGGTGGCTGCCTTATAGATCTCCTCTGGCGAAGCCCCAGCCCTCTCTGCCCAAGAAGCCGCTAAGGATCTCGTCAAGTGGGCTTAAAGAAAGGGGGGAGGAATACCTAAAACTTTGTAAAACTCCCCGATAGCTAATCTAATCCATCTACCTATAGTGGATTTGGACGCTGCGGAACCCTTCTTTTGACCAGAAAACAAAACAAAAAGGGAATCTGACTTTCTAAATTCCCGGGATCTATCAAGATAAATCATAAGACTCCTCCTTACATCTAGCAAACTTAGCCTTTCTTCTTCCTTACCTTCAGGAGAAGAGTAAAAGGTCGGCAGGACTATATCCTGAGACCTGTGAAAGGAGGAGGAGGATACTTTTAGGGATAAAACCTGGATCCGTCTTGAGGACAACCCTGTCCTCAAAAACGGTCAGGTAAGGCTCCCTAATAGAAAGAGCTTGTAATTCACTCACTCCTAACAGGCACAGGTTGATTTACACATAAGAGGGATATGGGGAGCTGAGACAGGGGTCTCCCCACCTCTCCTAAGTGAGCTGGGTTCCATGGCCCCCCCCCACCCTAAGTGACTCCCGTCACAAACCCCAAAACACATTCTATATTTTTCTAAAGCAGATGCCCTAGAGCAGAGGTGTCAAACTGGCAGCCCTCCAGCTGTTGCCAAACCACAAGTCCCATGAGGCATTGCAAGACTGACGATTACAAGCATGACTCCAAAAGGTACAGGCATGATGGGACTTGGAAGTTTGGCAACAGCTGGAGGGCCGCCAGTTTGACACCCCTGCTCTAGAAAATAAATTGACGGTTGTTGCAATTTTTTATGTCACACGGTATTTGCGCAGCAGTTTTCAAATGCAATTTTTGGGGGAAAAAAATATATATTTTTGTTAATTTTAATGCAAAAACAATACATAACCCAATTTTTTGGGGCAAAATATAAAAGATGATGTTACGCCAAGCAAATAGATACCAAACATGTCACGCTTTAAAATGTTGCATGTCTGTGCCACAAAGATGAACATTTTACTGTCCATAGGCTAGAACAGGGGTGGGCAAACTTTTTGACTCGAGGGCCGCAATGGGTTCATATATTGGACCCGGGGGCCGGACCAAGAGTAGATGAATTATGTGTATGTGTCATCCATAGTAAGTATAGTAATATTCCCCCATAGTAAGCATAGTAATTAATCCCCCATATAGTAATTCATCCCCCCTATAGTAATTCATCCCCCATATAGTAATTCATCCCCCATATAGTAATTCATCCCTCATATAGTAATTCATCCCCCATGTAGTAATTCATCCCCCATAGTAATTCATCCCCCCTATAGTAATTCATTCCCCCTATAGCAATTCATCCCCCATATAGTAATTCATCCCCCATAGTAATTCATCCCCCCTATAGTAATTCATCCCCCATATAGTAATTCATCCCCCCTATAGTAATTCATCCCCCCTATAGTAATTCATCACCCCTATAGTAATTCATCACCCCTATAGTAATTCATCCCTCATATAGTAATTCATCCCCCATATAGTAATTCATCCCCCCTATAGTAATTCATCCCCCATATTAATTCATCCCCCCTATAGTAATTCATTCCCCATATTAAGTCCCCAAGTCCCCCCGTGTCAATTCACTTACCTTTGCTCCGCGCGTTCCTCTCGCGTGTCCCGCGCCGTTCCGGTGTAGCATGAAAATCTGTCTCCTATGAGGATCTGTCCCCCTCGACGTATCTGCGCATGTGCCAGTTTCAGGCATTAGCAGCCGATCGGCGATCTCCGGCACATGCGCAGATACGTCGAGGGGGACAGATCGTCAGATCGAGCGGGAGCCTAGCTCCGCGGGCCGGATTAAAAGGTCCGCCGGGCCGTAGTTTGCCCATTGCTGGGCTAGAATTGGGGCCTGACGTTCGAAGTGATACCTCACGTGTGGGACGATCACTGCCTGAGTGCGTGACTGATGAGTGCATTTGCCTTTGCGCACAAGCACAAGGGAATGAGAGCACTTGAATGTTTTTTTTTTTATTAATTTTTATTTTTACACTGTCACTTTAATTTCTTTTTATCAATTTTATTGCTGTCACAAGAAATGTAAATATCCCTTGTGACAACAAAAGGCATGTGACAGGTACTCTTTATGGAAGGTTCTGAGGTCAATAAGACCCCAAATCCCTCTTCTGCCCTTAAAAGTATTTGATCACATGCTTTTCATTTTTAAAAATGGTGCCGTTTACATCCAGATAAATAGGAAGTGATGTAAGGTCATCGTTTCCAGTTCACTATATCACAGAGCCGAACGGAGCGGTTCCCCTCCTTTTTCGGCTCTGTGATCAGCCGGCAGAAGCGCGGACTGGTTGATCGGGTGTCTCGGTGGGGGGTGTCCCCTCCAGCTGCTTGGTTTTAGACCGTCGGCTCTAAAAAATGGTACCGGGATGATGCCTGCATGAAGCTACATTTATCATCCCAGTACAACCACTTAACACCAAATGGCATACATGTACGTGATTTGACATCAAGCGGTTAAAGGCAAGTATACCTGGAGGGAGCCCCTTCCTCGCAACAGAAGCCCAGCAGGAGCACAATGGCACCTGAAGGCCTACAATGTGTCTCCACAGCAAATCCAGTGAACAAGCTTTAAAAAAAAATGACAACAATCCCAATTTATAACTAGCTATTGAAGGTGCACATGGAGGGTATGGCACAGTTCAAACAGAAAATTTCCCAGCACACTTACCAGCTAGCTTGAAAAAGAAAAATGACTCAACCTAATAATTTACATTAAAAACAGAGATTTTAGTTGCAGACATTTGCAAATGTATGTGGAAGCCGCACTGCCTCACCAAGGCTCCTCTGTAAAGTGCGGTCCAACTCATAAATGTGAGAGTCTTCCTGTTGGAGCATTCACAACAGAAATAAAAATGGAACCAAAAGGAGCGATATACTCATGTTTCCGCAAACAATCCTGTCCTGAATCTTCTCCATCTTCATTGGCTGGCACGAGATGACATCACTTCTACGCATGCACAGGAGCTAGTCATTCTGACACACAGAGACTGGCCCGGAGCCATAGGCTGAGCTGTGCATGTGCAGATCAGGTTACAGAGCTGGAGAGGACATCGAGCAGGCAGGTAGGGGCATTTAACTGCTTGCCATCCAGCCACTGTGGAAAAACAGCCACAAGGTGGCACCGCTGGGCAAAATCACGTTTAAAATGTGATATTGCAAAACAAGTAGGGGGTGTGCACGAGGCACGCAACTGCGCTACCCGTGCTGCAATAAAACGGCCAGCGGTTTGTCACTTGTCTGGCCAACTTTGACCACCCACCTCTCTCTAACAACAGTGGCTGTTGTGTAAAGAACCAGGTTGACCACGCCCATGGGAAAACCACACTTTAGGCGAACAGGTCCTGCTGTCTATCCTCCGTAAAGGGGTACACCTTCTTCCCCGTTTTACAGTCGAGCGTGCACACGCAGACGGGACAGCAGTAAAGAGCTTTGTAGTATTTTGAGGGGGCGTTTACTAAAAAGGGAGAAGACACAATCTAGAGCCACTGAGTATGGCAACCACTCAGCTCCTTGTGTCCATTTCAAACCTTCACTCAACAAGCTGAAGTGAGAAGCTGATTGCTTACGATGCACAACTACACCGGGTCCTGTCTGCACCCATTTTAAGTCAATTCCCCTCGAGGTAGCCCAAAGGAGGACTGTCTACAAGCTCTCTTTAGCCCATTGCACAGTAAGTCCATGAACTTTACAAGCTATATAACCACGGTAACCTACAGAAAAAATCTATATCTGCTCATATAGGAAAAACCAGAGTTAGGCTTACCAGTAACTCTTTTTCTTCGAGTCTTCCAGGACAGTCCCTTGAGACGTAGAGCTCCTCCCTCCAGGTCAGGAAACACGCCATCCCCCACGCCTTTAAAGGCGGGCCTCCATCCCCAGTTTTTATTTGAGAACTAGCGGAAGACACAAATATATATACATATAGATAACCCCATATACAACACTTGTACATTTGAAGGGTGGGAAATTGCGGCTGTCCTGGAAGACTCGAAGAAAAGGAGTTACCGGTAAGCCTAACTCTAGTTTTATCCTTACGTCTTCCAGGACAGCCCCTTGAGACAATAATAAAGAACTTACCCCTTAGGGCGGGCCCACTGCCTGGAGGACCCTGCATCCGAATGCCTGCTCCTTATTTGACAGGAGATCTAGGCAGTAATGCTTGGCGAAGGTAGAGAACTTTGACCAGGTGGCTGCCTTACAGATCTCCTCCGGCGAAGCCCCGGCCCTCTCTGCCCAAGAAGCTGCTATGGATCTCGTCAAGTGGGCTTAAAGAAAGGGGGGAGGAATACCTAAAACTTTGTAAGACTCCCCAATAGCTAATCTAATCCATCTACCTATAGTGGATTTGGACGCTGCAGAACCCTTCTTTTGACCAGAAAACAAAACAAAAAGGGAATCTGACTTTCTAAATTCCCGGGATCTATCAAGATAAATCATAAGACTCCTCCTTACATCTAGCAAACTTAGCCTTTCTTCTTCCTTACCTTCAGGAGAAGAGTATAAGGTCGGCAGGACTATATCCTGAGACCTGTGAAAGGAGGAGAATATTTTAGGGATAAAACCTGGATCCGTCTTGAGGACAACCCTGTCCTCAAAAACGGTCAGGTAAGGCTCCCTAATAGATAGAGCTTGTAATTCACTCACCCCTAACAGGCACAGGTTGATTTACACATAAGAGGGATATGGGGAGCTGAGACAGGGGTCTCCCCACCTCTCCTAAGTGAGCTGGGTTCCATGGCCCCCCCCACCCTAAGTGACTCCCGTCACAAACCCCAAAACACATTCTATATTTTTCTAAAGCAGATGCCCTAGAGCAGAGGTGTCAAACTGGCAGCCCTCCAGCTGTTGCCAAACCACAAGTCCCATGAGGCATTGCAAGACTGACGGTTACAAGCATGACTCCAAAAAAGTACAGGCATGATGGGACTTGGAAGTTTGGCAACAGCTGGAGGGCCGCCAGTTTGACACCCCTGCTCTAGAAAATGAATTGACGGTTGTTGCAATTTTTTATGTCACACGATATTTGCGCAGCAGTTTTCAAATACAATTTTTTGGGGAAAAAAAATATATTTTTGTTAATTTTAATGCAAAAACAATACATAACCCAATTTTTGGGGGCAAAATATAAAAGATGATGTTACACCAAGCAAATAGATACCAAACATGTCACGCTTTAAAATTTTGCATGTCTGTGCGACAAAGATGAAAATTTTACTGTCCATAGGCTAGAATTAGTGCCTGACGTTCGCAGTGATACCTCACGTGTGGGACGATCACTGCCTGAGTGCGGGACTGATGAGTGCATTTGCCTTTGCGCACAAGCACAAGGGAATGAGAGCACTTGAATGTTTTTTTTTTTATTTTTACACTGTCACTTTAATTTCTTTTTATCAATTTTATTGCTGTCACAAGAAATGTAAATATCCCTTGTGACAACAAAAGGCATGTGACAGGTACTCTTTATGGAGGGTTCTGAGGTCAATAAGACCCCAAATCCCTCTTCTGCCCTTAAAAGTACCACCCACCTCTCTCTAACAACAGTGGCTGTTGTGTAAAGAACCAGGTTGACCGCGCCCATGGGAAAACCAAACTTTAGGCGAACAGGTCCTGCTGTCTATTCTTCATAAAGGGGTACACCTTCTTCCCCGTTTTACAGTCGAGCGAGCACACACAGACGGGACAGCAGTAAAGAGCTTTGTAGTATTTTGAGAGGGCGTTTACTGAAAAGGGAGAAGACAGAATCTGGAGCCACTGAGTATGGCAACCACTCAGCTCCTTGTGTCCATTTCAAACCTTTACTCAACAAGCTGAAGTGAAAAGCTGATTGCTTACGATGCACAACTACTCCGGATCCTGTCTGCACCCATTTTAAGTAAATTCCCCTCGAGGTAGCCCAAAGGAGGACTGTCTACAAGCTCTCTTTAGCCCAACGCACAGTAAATCCATGAACTTTTTTTCTGACAGGTACTCTTTAATGAAACATCTGATCTCTCCCCTGTGCTCCACTTAATGGAATCCAGTGCAGATCGCATTGCATTAGTCTTTCCCAGCCATAGTGGTATACTTGTCAGATATACAGACGCCCCCATCCACAGACCTGGCAGTGAAAGGGTTAAAAGGTGTCCAGTATGTCCCACGCACTAAATCCATTGAACAAGCTATACAGGAATTTGAAGCACCTCAAATAATAACTAGCTTTTGAAGTAAGGTGCACATCGGAGAGCATTGCACAGTACAAACAAACTGAAATTTCCCAGCACGCTTACCAGCTAGCCTGAAAACAAAACACAATTTGACCCTAAAAATATACATTTCAAAACAGAGGTTTTAGTTGTACACGTATGTGGAAGCTGCACTGCTTCCCAGCATCTTCTCCTGTGTCAGGCTATCTTCATGGTCAGCTTGGGATGAGGCTAGTCATTCTGGCATACAGAGACAGGCCCAGTGCTGTAAACTGAGCTAAGTATGTGCAGCTCAGGTGACAGGACAGGGAGCAGGCAGGGAGGGGCATTACATAAGAATGTGCAGGGGGTGGGGTGATGGTAAACACATCAGGATTACCAGCCCCTTCCTTTCTAGAATGAAGACAGTGAGCAATCGCTGCTGTGTTTATTCATCACTGAAGCATAGTTTTTACTTTTCTATGCTTCTGTTTATAAATAAATAGAAAGCAGAAGCTTCCTAATTATCTGCGGTGCACCTGAAGCTGCAGAGAAAAAAAAGTAAAGACTCCATCCTCAGTCCCTTTTTCTGTGTCTCAAAAAAGATTTTGGTGGTCTATTTGGACCCCTGATATTTATTATTATTTATTTATTTCAGGTACTTATATAGCACCATCAATTTACGCAGCGCTTTACATATATATTGTACATTCACATCAGTCCCTAACCCTCAAGGGGCGTACAATCTAAGATCCCTAACTTACATTCATACATACACATACATACTAGGGACAATTTAGACAGGAGCCAATTAACCTAGCAGCATGTCTTTGGAGTGTGGGAGGAAACCAGAGCACCCGGAGGAAACCAACGCAGGCACAGGGAGAACATGCAAACTCCTGGCAGGAGGTGCCGTGGCTGGGATTCCAACCAACGACACTGGTATTGGCCAGGTGGAAGTGCTAACCATTTAGCCACTGTGCTGCCCACTGATATCTCGCCAAAGATCCCCCAACAGGGCTGTAATAATAACATTGCAACACAAAAAAAAAATGGCCTTATTCACAGGGGGCATCCCACAGCAAATACCCATGAGAAGCTGTTTTAACCTGCTTGGGGATGTACAGATGTTCCATGCAGGCAGTCCGACTGCTATCCCAATGGACATCCATGAGGGATCCAAAATAGATAAAACAAGTAATAAATCAAATAACAATAATACATAATACATAAAATATTGACTGTATCAATAAAAATTATAGGTAAAATACAAAAAAAAATGGAGAAAACAATAAAAGATAATAATAAACAATCTTAATAATAAAATATTAACAACATATATAATCAATAAACTAAGGCAATAATAAATAACAGTTATAATAGTAATAAAATAGTAATCAATACTATATTAATAGATATCAATAATAATAAAATGATAAATAAAAGTCAATAACACCAGATATAATCAATAATAATAGATAATAAATAAAATAATAGCAATAATAAATAATCAATGCAATAAATATTGATCAATAAGCTAGATATAGATTATGTCTACATGCAATATTGTTAATTTATTTTTATGCTTTATAATAAAAAAATAATAGATATAAATATATTCAATAATAAAAATACATTAAATCAAAAATAAAATAACAATACCAGATCTCATCAATGATAATAACCAATAAAATTATAGCAAAATTAGTTAATCAATAAACAATAATAAAATATTAGCTACAGATAAAATCAATAATAGTATTGATAAAATAAAATAATCATAATAAGTATAATCAATATTATTATTATTTATATCTTATCATTTTATGTATTGTTTCATCTCTATTTCTTGTTTAAATCTATATTGTTATTTTATGTTTTATATCAATAGCATTTATCGCTATAATCAATATTAATAAAAAATAAATATAATAGTATTACATATAATGAAGAATAATAGATGTAAATAATAATCATCCCCATAGAAATCAAACAATATTAATAGTCCATCAAATATTAGCAGTAGATAGAATCGCTAATAACAGACAATAATAAATCCCCCCAATCACAGATAGAAGAATTATCGGAGACAGAAGGGGATTTCTTACCGGGCTCCCCGCTCCTGGCTCCGGTAGCTCTGGTTCCCCGTCCTCCCCTCAGCCCGGCGCTCAGAGGACGGTCCTGTGCGGCGCTGTGTCCGGACAGCGGGGGTCCATCCAGCGGTAGAAGTCCTCTTCTTGCCTAACCTGGACATGCTGGAACTTGGAGTACTTGTGAGGGGCTCACGCTTGTCATCTGAGATGGGAGAGATGTGATTGGACGGCACACACGACAAGGAAACTTAGCAAGTAGCTGATTGACTTTGTATGCCTGAATGCCATTATGTACAGTCTTGCACTCAATCACCGGAGTCTATCTATCGATAATCTGGCGGGCATAATACAGGTCCAGCCTACTAAACAGGTAGCTGATTGACTCTGTATGCCTGAATGCCGTAATGTATAGTTTTGCACTCCATCACCGGAGTCTGTCTATCCATAATCTGGCGGGCATAATACAGGTCCAGCCTACTAAGCAAGTAGCTGATTGACTTTGTATGCTTGAATGCCGTAATGTACAGTCTTGCACTCCATCACCGGAGTCTGTCTATCGATAATCTGGTGGGCATAAAACAGGTCCAGCCTACTAAGCAAGTAGCTGATTGACTTTGTATGCCTGAATGCCGTAATGTACAGTTTTGATCTCCAACACCGGAGTCTGTCTATCGATAATCTGGTGGGCATAATACAGGTCCATCCTACTAAGCAAGTAGCTAATTGACTTTGTATGCCTGAATGCCATTATGTACAGTCTTGCACTCCATCACCGGAGTCTGTCTATCGATAATCTGGCGGGCATAATACAGGTCCAGCCTACTAAACAGGTAGCTAATTGACTCTGTATGCCTGAATGCCGTAATGTACAGTTTTGCATTCCATCACCGGAGTCTGTCTATCGATAATCTGGTAGGCATAATACAGGTCCAGCCTACTAAGCAAGTAGCTGATTGACTTTGTATGCCTGAATGCCATTATCTACAGTCTTGCACTCCATCACCGGAGTCTGTCTAGCGATAATCTGGCGGGCATAATACAGGTCCAGCCTACTAAACAGGCAGCTGATTGACTCTGTATGCCTGAATGCCGTAATGTACAGTCTTGCACTCCATCACCGGAGTCTGTCTATCGATAATCTGGTGGGCATAAAACAGGTCCAGCCTACTAAGCAAGTAGCTGATTGACTTTGTATGCCTGAATGCCGTAATGTACAGTTTTGATCTCCAACACCGGAGTCTGTCTATCGATAATCTGGTGGGCATAATACAGGTCCAGCCTACTAAGCAAGTAGCTGATTGACTTTGTATGCCTGAATGCCATTATGTACAGTCTTGCACTCCATCACCGGAGTCTTTCTATCGATAATCTGGCGGGCATAATACAGGTCCAGCCTACTAAGCAAGTAGCTGATTGACTTTGTATGCCTGAATGCCATTATGTACAGTCTTGCACTCCATCACCGGAGTCTATCTATCGATAATCTGTTGGGCATAAAACAGGTCCAGCCTACTAAGAAAGTAGCTGATTGACTTTGAATGCCTGAATGCCGTAATATACAGTTTTGATCTCCAACACCGGAGTCTGTCTATCGATAATCTGGTGGGCATAATACAGGTCCAGCCTACTAAGCAAGTAGCTGATTGACTTTGTATGCCTGAATGCCATTATGTACAGTCTTGCACTCCATCACCGGAGTCTGTCTATCGATAATCTGACGGGCATATTACAGGTCCAGCCTACTAAGCAAGTAGCTGATTGACTTTGTATGCCTGAATGCCGTAATGTACAGTTTTGAACTCCAACACCGGAGTCTGCCTATTGATAATCTGGTGGGCATAATACAGGTCCAGCCTACTAAGCAAGTAGCTGATTGACTTTGTATGCCTGAATGCCATTATGTACAGTCTTGCACTCCATCACCGGTGTCTGTCTATCGATAATCTGGCGGGCATAATACAGGTCCAGCCTACTAAGCAAGTAGCTGATTGACTTTGTATGCCTGAATGCCGTAATGTACAGTTTTGAACTCCAACACCGGAGTCTGTCTATCGATAATCTGGTGGGCATAATACAGGTCCAGCCTACTAAGCAAGTAGCTGATTGACTTTGTATGCCTGAATGCCATTATGTACAGTCTTGCACTCCATCACCGGAGTCTGTCTATCGATAATCTGGCGGGCATAATACAGGTCCAGCCTACTAAACAGGTAGCTGATTGACTCTGTATGCCTGAATGCCGTAATGTACAGTTTTGCACTCCATCACCGGAGTCTGTCTATCGATAATCTGGCGGGCATAATACAGGTCCAGCCTACTAAGCAAGTAGCTGATTGACTTTGTATGCTTGAATACCGTAATGTACAGTCTTGCACTCCATCACCAGAGTCTTTCTATCGATAATCTGGTGGGAATAAAACAGGTCCAGCCTACTAAGCAAGTAGCTGATTGACTTTGTATGCCTGAATGCCATTATGTACAGTCTTGCACTCCATCACCGGTGTCTGTCTATCGATAATCTGGCGGGCATAATACAGGTCCAGCCTACTAAGCAAGTAGCTGATTGACTTTGTATGCCTGAATGCCGTAATGTACAGTTTTGAACTCCAACACCGGAGTCTGTCTATCGATAATCTGGTGGGCATAATACAGGTCCAGCCTACTAAGCAAGTAGCTGATTGACTTTGTATGCCTGAATTCCATTATGTACAGTCTTGCACTCCATCACCGGAGTCTGTCTATCGATAATCTGGTGGGCATAAAACAGGTCCAGCCTACTAAGTAAGTAGCTGATTGACTTTGTATGCCTGAATGCCGTAATGTACAGTTTTGATCTCCAACACCGGAGTCTTTCTATCGATAATCTGGTGGGAATAAAACAGGTCCAGCCTACTAAGCAAGTAGCTGATTGACTTTGTATGCCTGAATGCCATTATGTACAGTCTTGCACTCCATCACCGATGTCTGTCTATCGATAATCTGGCGGGCATAATACAGGTCCAGCCTACTAAGCAAGTAGCTGATTGACTTTGTATGCCTGAATGCCGTAATGTACAGTTTTGAACTCCAACACCGAAGTCTGTCTATCGATAATCTGGTGGGCATAATACAGGTCCAGCCTACTAAGCAAGTAGCTGATTGACTTTGTATGCCTGAATTCCATTATGTACAGTCTTGCACTCCATCACCGGAGTCTGTCTATCGATAATCTGGTGGGCATAAAACAGGTCCAGCCTACTAAGTAAGTAGCTGATTGACTTTGTATGCCTGAATGCCGTAATGTACAGTTTTGATCTCCAACACCGGAGTCTATCTATCGATAATCTGGCGGGCATAATACAGGTCCAGCCTACTAAACAGGTAGCTGATTGACTCTGTATGCCTGAATGCCGTAATGTACAGTTTTGCACTCCATCACCGGAGTCTGTCTATCGATAATCTGGCGGGCATAATACAGGTCCAGCCTACTAAGCAAGTAGCTGATTGACTTTGTATGCTTGAATGCCGTAATGTACAGTCTTGCACTCCATCACCGGAGTCTGTCTATCTATAATCTGGTGGGCATAAAACAGGTCCAGCCTACTAAGCAAGTAGCTAATTGACTTTGTATGCCTGAATGCCATTATGTACAGTTTTGCACTCCATCACCGGAGTCTGTCTATCGATAATCTGGCGGGCATAATATAGGTCCAGCCTACTAAACAAGTAGCTGA
Source organism: Staurois parvus (assembly GCF_062004578.1). Classification (NCBI taxonomy): domain Eukaryota; kingdom Metazoa; phylum Chordata; class Amphibia; order Anura; family Ranidae; genus Staurois; species Staurois parvus. The sequence continues at coordinate 6,051,306 of NW_028317807.1, forward strand.
TTGACTTTGTATGCCTGAATGCCATTATGTACAGTCTTGCACTCCATCACCGGAGTCTGTCTATCGATAATCTGGCAGGCATAATACAGGTCCAGCCTACTAAACAGGTTACTGATTGACTCTATATGCCTGAATGCCGTAATGTACAGTTTTGCACTCCATCACCGGAGTCTGTCTATCGATAATCTGGCGGGCATAATACAGGTCCAGCCTACTAAGCAAGTAGCTGATTGACTTTGTATGCCTGAATGCCGTAATGTACAGTTTTGAACTCCAACACCGGAGTCTATCGATAAACTCATGGGCATAATACAGGTCCAGCCTACTAAGCAAGTAGCTGATTGACTTTGTATGCCTGAATGCCATTATGTACAGTCTTGCACTCCATCACCGGAGTCTGTCTATCGATAATCTGGCGGGCATAATACAGGTCCAGCCTACTAAGCAAGTAGCTGATTGACTTTGTATGCTTGAATGCCGTAATGTACAGTCTTGCACTCCATCACCGGAGTCTGTCTATCGATAATCTGGTGGGCATAAAACAGGTCCAGCCTACTAAGCAAGTAGCTGATTGACTTTGTATGCCTGAATGCCGTAATGTACAGTTTTGATCTCCAACACCGGAGTCTGTCTATCGATAATCTGGTGGGCATAATACAGGTCCAGCCTACTAAGCAAGTAGCTGATTGACTTTGTATGCCTGAATGCCATTATGTACAGTCTTGCACTCCATCACCGGAGTCTGTCTATCGATAATCTGGTGGGCATAATACAGGTCCAGCCTACTAAACAGGTAGCTGATTGACTCTGTATGCCTGAATGCCGTAATGTACAGTTTTGCACTCCATCACCGGAGTCTGTCTATCGATAATCTGTTGGGCATAATACAGGTCCAGCCTACTAAGCAAGTAGCTGATTGACTTTGTATGCCTGAATGCCATTATGTACAGTCTTGCACTACATCACCGGAGTCTGTCTATCGATAATCAGGCGGGCATAATACAGGTCCAGCCTACTAAGCAAGTAGCTGATTGACTTTGTATGCCTGAATGCCGTAATGTACAGTTTTGATCTCCAACACCGGAGTCTGTCTATCGATAATCTGGTGGGCATAATACAGGTCCAGCCTACTAAGCAAGTAGCTAATTGACTTTGTATGCCTGAATGCCATTATGTACAATCTTGCACTCCATCACCGGAGTCTGTCTATCGATAATCTCGTGGTTATAATACAGGTCCAGCCTACTAAGCAAGTAGCTGATTGACTTTGTATGCCTGAATGCCGTAATGTACAGTCTTGCACTCCATCACCGGAGTCTGTCTATCGATAATCTGGTGGGCATAAAACAGGTCCAGCCTACTAAGCAAGTAGCTGATTGACTTTGTATGCCTGAATGCCGTAATGTACAGTTTTGATCTCCAACACCGGAGTCTGTCTATCGATAATCTGGTGGGCATAATACAGGTCCAGCCTACTAAGCAAGTAGCTGATTGACTTTGTATGTCTGAATGCCATTATGTACAGTCTTGCACTCCATCACCGGAGTCTGTCTATCGATAATCTGGCGGTCATAATACAGGTCCAGCCTACTAAACAGGTAGCTGATTGACTCTGTATGCCTGAATGCCGTAATGTACAGCTTTGCACTCCATCACCGGAGTCTGTCTATCGATAATCTGCTGGGCATAAAACAGGTCCAGCCTACTAAGCAAGTAGCTAATTGACTTTGTATGCCTGAATGCCGTAATGTACAGTTTTGCACTCCATCACCGGAGTCTGTCTATCGATAATCTGGCGAGTATAATACAGGTCCAGCCTACTAAGCAAGTAGCTAATTGACTTTGTATGCTTGAATGCCGTAATGTACAGTCTTGCACTCTATCACCGGAGTCTATCTATCGATAATCTGGCGGGCATAATACAGGTCCAGCCTACTAAACAGATAGCTGATTGACTCTGTATGCCTGAATGCCGTAATGTACAGTTTTGCACTCCATCACCGGAGTCTATCTATCGATAATCTGGCGGGCATAATACAGGTCCAGCCTACTAAGCAAGTAGCTGATTGACTTTGTATGCCTGAATGCCGTAATGTACAGTTTTGATCTCCAACACCGGAGTCTGTCTATCGATAATCTGGTGGGCATAATACAGGTCCAGCCTACTAAGCAAGTAGCTGATTGACTTTGTATGCTTGAATGCCGTAATGTACAGTCTTGCACTCCATCACCGGAGTCTGTCTATCGATAATCTGGTGGGCATAAAACAGGTCCAGCCTACTAAGCAAGTAGCTGATTGACTTTGTATGCCTGAATGCCGTAATGTACAGTTTTGATCTCCAACACCGGAGTCTGTCTATCGATAATCTGGTGGGCATAAAACAGGTCCAGCCTACTAAGCAAGTAGCTGATTGACTTTGTATGCCTGAATGCCGTAATGTACAGTTTTGATCTCCAACACCGGAGTCTGTCTATCGATAATCTGGTGGGCATAATACAGGTCCAGCCGACTAAGCAAGTAGCTGATTGACTTTGTATGCCTGAATGCCATTATGTACAGTCTTGCACTCCATCACCGGAGTCTGTCTATCGATAATCTGGCGTGCATAATACAGGTCCAGCCTACTAAGCAAGTAGCTGATTGACTTTGTATGCCTGAATGCCGTAATGTACAGTTTTGAACTCCAAAACCGGAGTCTGTCTATCGATAATCTCGTGGGCATAATACAGGTCCAGCCTACTAAGCAAGTAGCTGATTGACTTTGTATGCCTGAATGCCATTATGTACAGTCTTGCACTCCATCACCAGAGTCTGTCTATCGATAATCTGGCGGGCATAATACAGGTCCAGCCTACTAAACAGGTAGCTGATTGACTCTGTATGCCTGAATGCCGTAATGTACAGTTTTGCACTCCATCACCGGAGTCTGTCTATCGATAATCTGGTGGGTATAATACAGGTCCAGCCTACTAAGCAAGTAGCTAATTGACTTTGTATGCTTGAATGCCGTAATGTACAGTCTTGCACTCCATCACCGGAGTCTGTCTATCGATAATCTGGTGGGCATAAAACAGGTCCAGCCGACTAAGTAAGTAGCTGATTGACTTTGTATGCCTGAATGCCGTAATGTACAGTTTTGATCTCCAACACTGGAGTCTGTCTATCGATAATCTGGCGGGCATAATACAGGTCCAGCCTACTAAGCAAGTAGCTGATTGACTTTGTATGCCTGAATGCCATTATGTACAGTCTTGCACTCCCTCACCGGAGTCTGTCTATCGATAATCTGGCGGGCATAATACAGGTCCAGCCTACTAAACAGGTATCTGATTGACTCTATATGCCTGAATGCCGTAATGTACAGTTTTGCACTCCATCACCGGAGCCTATCTATCGATAATCTGGCGGGCATAATACAGGTCCAGCCTACTAAACAGGTAGCTGATTGACTCTGTATGCCTGAATGCCGTAATGTACAGTTTTGCACTCCATCACCGGAGTCTGTCTATCGATAATCTGGCGGGCATAATACAGGTCCAGCCTACTAAGCAAGTAGCTTATTGACTTTGTATGCTTGAATGCCGTAATGTACAGTCTTGCACTCCATCACCAGAGTCTGTCTATCGATAATCTGGTGGGCATAAAACAGGTCCAGCCTACTAAGCAAGTAGCTGATTGACTTTGTATGCCTGAATGCCGTAATGTACAGTTTTGAACTCCAACACCGGAGTTCGTCTATCGATAATCTCGTGGGCATAATACAGGTCCAGCCTACTAAGCAAGTAGCTGATTGACTTTGTATGCCTGAATGCCATTATGTACAGTCTTGCACTCTATCACCGGAGTCTGTCTATCGATAATCTGGCGGGCATAATACAGGTCCAGCCTACTAAACAGGTAGCTGATTGACTCTGTATGCCTGAATGCCGTAATTTACAGTTTTGCACTCTATCACCGGAGTCTATCTATCGATAATCTGGCGGGCATAATACAGGTCCAGCCTACTAAGCAAGTAGCTGATTGACTTTGTATGCCTGAATGCCGTAATGTACAGTTTTGAACTCCAACACCGGAGTCTGTCTATCGATAATCTGGTGGGCATAATACAGGTCCAGCCTACTAAGCAAGTAGTTGATTGACTTTGTATGCCTGAATGCCATTATGTACAGTCTTGCACTCCATCACCGGAGTCTGTCTATCGATAATCTGGCGGGCATAATACAGGTCCAGCCTACTAAGCAAGTAGCTGATTGACTCTGTATCCCGTAATGTACAGTTTTGCACTCTATCACCGGAGTCTATCTATCGATAATCTGGCGGGCATAATACAGGTCCAGCCTACTAAGCAAGTAGCTGATTGACTTTGTATGCCTGAATGCCGTAATGTACAGTTTTGAACTCCAACACCGGAGTCTGTCTATCGATAATCTGGTGGGCATAATACAGGTCCAGCCTACTAAGCAAGTAGTTGATTGACTTTGTATGCCTGAATGCCATTATGTACAGTCTTGCACTCCATCACCGGAGTCTGTCTATCGATAATCTGGCGGGCATAATACAGGTCCAGCCTACTAAGCAAATAGCTGATTGACTTTGTATGCCTGAATGCCGTAATGTACAGTTTTGAACTCCAACACCGGAGTCTATCGATAATCTCTTGGGCATAATATAGGTCCAGCCTACTAAGCAAGTAGCTGATTGACTTTGTATGCCTGAATGCCATTATGTACAGTCTTGCACTCCATCACCGGAGTCTGTCTATCGATAATCTGGCGGGCATAATACAGGTCCAGCCTACTAAGCAAGTAGCTGATTGACTTTGTATGCTTGAATGCCGTAATGTACAGTCTTGCACTCCATCACCGGAGTCTGTCTATCGATAATCTGGTGGGTATAAAACAGGTCCAGCCTACTAAGCAAGTAGCTGATTGACTTTGTATGCATGAATGCCGTAATGTACAGTTTTGATCTCCAACACCGGAGTCTGTCTATCGATAATCTGGTGGGCATAATACAGGTCCAGCCTACTAAGCAAGTAGCTAATTGACTTTGTATGCCTGAATGCCATTATGTACAATCTTGCACTCCATCACCGGAGTCTGTCTATCGATAATCTGGTGGGCATAATACAGGTCCAGCCTACTAAGCAAGTAGCTGATTGACTTTGTATGCCTGAATGCCATTATGTACAGTCTTGCACTCCATCACCGGAGTCTGTCTATCGATAATCTGGCAGGCATAATACAGGTCCAGCCTACTAAACAGGTAGCTGATTGACTCTGTATGCCTGAATGCCGTAATGTACAGTTTTGCACTCCATCACCGGAGTCTGTCTATCGATAATCTGGCGGGCATAATACAGGTCCAGCCTACTAAGCAAGTAGCTGATTGACTTTGTATGCTTGAATACCGTAATGTACAGTCTTGCACTCCATCACCGGAGTCTGTCTATCGATAAACTGGTGGGCATAAAACAGGTCCAGCCTACTAAGCAAGTAGCTGATTGACTTTGTATGCCTGAATGCCGTAATGTACAGTTTTGATCTCCAACACCGGAGTCTGTCTATCGATAATCTGGTGGGCATAATACAGGTCCAGCCTACTAAGCAAGTAGCTGATTGACTTTGTATGCCTGAATGCCATTATGTACAGTCTTGCACTCCATCACCGGAGTCTGTCTATCGATAATCTGGCGGGCATAAAACAGGTCCAGCCTACTAAACCTGTAGCTGATTGACTCTGTATGCCTGAATGCCGTAATGTACAGTTTTGCACTCCATCACCGGAGTCTGTCTATCGATAATCTGGCGGGCATAATACAGGTCCAGCCTACTAAGCAAGTAGCTGATTGACTTTGTATGCTTGAATGCCGTAATGTACTGTCTTGCACTCCATCACCGGAGTCTGTCTATCGATAATCTGGTGGGCATAAAACAGGTCCAGCCTACTAAGCAAGTAGCTAATTGACTTTGTATGCCTGAATGCCGTAATGTACAGTTTTGATCTCCAACACCGGAGTCTGTCTATCGATAATCTGGTGGGCATAATACAGGTCCAGCCGACTAAGCAAGTAGCTGATTGACTTTGTATGCCTGAATGCCATTATGTACAGTCTTGCACTCCATCACCGGAGTCTGTCTATCGATAATCTGGCGTGCATAATACAGGTCCAGCCTACTAAGCAAGTAGCTGATTGACTTTGTATGCCTGAATGCCGTAATGTACAGTTTTGAACTCCAAAACCGGAGTCTGTCTATCGATAATCTCCTGGGCATAATACAGGTCCAGCCTACTAAGCAAGTAGCTGATTGACTTTGTATGCCTGAATGCCATTATGTACAGTCTTGCACTCCATCACCAGAGTCTGTCTATCGATAATCTGGCGGGCATAATACAGGTCCAGCCTACTAAACAGGTAGCTGATTGACTCTGTATGCCTGAATGCCGTAATGTATAGTTTTGCACTCCATCACCGGAGTCTGTCTATCGATAATCTGGTGGGTATAATACAGGTCCAGCCTACTAAGCAAGTAGCTAATTGACTTTGTATGCTTGAATGCCGTAATGTACAGTCTTGCACTCCATCACCGGAGTCTGTCTATCGATAATCTGGTGGGCATAAAACAGGTCCAGCCTACTAAGTAAGTAGCTGATTGACTTTGTATGCCTGAATGCCGTAATGTACAGTTTTGATCTCCAACACTGGAGTCTGTCTATCGATAATCTGGCGGGCATAATACAGGTCCAGCCTACTAAGCAAGTAGTTGATTGACTTTGTATGCCTGAATGCCATTATGTACAGTCTTGCACTCCCTCACCGGAGTCTGTCTATCGATAATCTGGCGGGCATAATACAGGTCCAGCCTACTAAACAGGTATCTGATTGACTCTATATGCCTGAATGCCGTAATGTACAGTTTTGCACTCCATCACCGGAGCCTATCTATCGATAATCTGGCGGGCATAATACAGGTCCAGCCTACTAAACAGGTAGCTGATTGACTCTGTATGCCTGAATGCCGTAATGTACAGTTTTGCACTCCATCACCGGAGTCTGTCTATCGATAATCTGGCGGGCATAATACAGGTCCAGCCTACTAAGCAAGTAGCTTATTGACTTTGTATGCTTGAATGCCGTAATGTACAGTCTTGCACTCCATCACCAGAGTCTGTCTATCGATAATCTGGTGGGCATAAAACAGGTCCAGCCTACTAAGCAAGTAGCTGATTGACTTTGTATGCCTGAATGCCGTAATGTACAGTTTTGAACTCCAACACCGGAGTTCGTCTATCGATAATCTCGTGGGCATAATACAGGTCCAGCCTACTAAGCAAGTAGCTGATTGACTTTGTATGCCTGAATGCCATTATGTACAGTCTTGCACTCTATCACCGGAGTCTGTCTATCGATAATCTGGCGGGCATAATACAGGTCCAGCCTACTAAACAGGTAGCTGATTGACTCTGTATGCCTGAATGCCGTAATTTACAGTTTTGCACTCTATCACCGGAGTCTATCTATCGATAATCTGGCGGGCATAATACAGGTCCAGCCTACTAAGCAAGTAGCTGATTGACTCTGTATCCCGTAATGTACAGTTTTGCACTCTATCACCGGAGTCTATCTATCGATAATCTGGCGGGCATAATACAGGTCCAGCCTACTAAGCAAGTAGCTGATTGACTTTGTATGCCTGAATGCCGTAATGTACAGTTTTGAACTCCAACACCGGAGTCTGTCTATCGATAATCTGGTGGGCATAATACAGGTCCAGCCTACTAAGCAAGTAGTTGATTGACTTTGTATGCCTGAATGCCATTATGTACAGTCTTGCACTCCATCACCGGAGTCTGTCTATCGATAATCTGGCGGGCATAATATAGGTCCAGCCTACTAAGCAAATAGCTGATTGACTTTGTATGCCTGAATGCCGTAATGTACAGTTTTGAACTCCAACACCGGAGTCTATCGATAATCTCTTGGGCATAATATAGGTCCAGCCTACTAAGCAAGTAGCTGATTGACTTTGTATGCCTGAATGCCATTATGTACAGTCTTGCACTCCATCACCGGAGTCTGTCTATCGATAATCTGGCGGGCATAATACAGGTCCAGCCTACTAAGCAAGTAGCTGATTGACTTTGTATGCTTGAATGCCGTAATGTACAGTCTTGCACTCCATCACCGGAGTCTGTCTATCGATAATCTGGTGGGTATAAAACAGGTCCAGCCTACTAAGCAAGTAGCTGATTGACTTTGTATGCATGAATGCCGTAATGTACAGTTTTGATCTCCAACACCGGAGTCTGTCTATCGATAATCTGGTGGGCATAATACAGGTCCAGCCTACTAAGCAAGTAGCTGATTGACTTTGTATGCCTGAATGCCATTATGTACAGTCTTGCACTCCATCACCGGAGTCTGTCTATCGATAATCTGGCAGGCATAATACAGGTCCAGCCTACTAAACAGGTAGCTGATTGACTCTGTATGCCTGAATGCCGTAATGTACAGTTTTGCACTCCATCACCGGAGTCTGTCTATCGATAATCTGGTGGGCATAATACAGGTCCAGCCTACTAAGCAAGTAGCTGATTGACTTTGTATGCCTGAATGCCATTATGTACAGTCTTGCACTCCATCACCGGAGTCTGTCTATCGATAATCAGGCGGGCATAATACAGGTCCAGCCTACTAAGCAAGTAGCTGATTGACTTTGTATGCCTGAATGCCGTAATGTACAGTTTTGATCTCCAACACCGGAGTCTGTCTATCGATAATCTGGAGGGTATAATACAGGTCCAGCCTACTAAGCAAGTAGCTAATTGACTTTGTATGCCTGAATGCCATTATGTACAATCTTGCACTCCATCACCGGAGTCTGTCTATCGATAATCTGGTGGGCATAATACAGGTCCAGCCTACTAAGCAAGTAGCTGATTGACTTTGTATGCCTGAATGCCATTATGTACAATCTTGCACTCCATCACCGGAGTCTATCTATCGATAATCTGGCGGGCATAATACAGGTCCAGCCTACTAAACAGGTAGCTGATTGACTCTGTATGCCTGAATGCCGTAATGTACAGTTTTGCACTCCATCACCGGAGTCTGTCTATCGATAATCTGGCGGGCATAATACAGGTCCAGCCTACTAAGCAAGTAGCTGATTGACTTTGTATGCTTGAATGCCGTAATGTACAGTCTTGCACTCCATCACCGGAGTCTGTCTATCGATAATCTGGTGGGCATAAAACAGGTCCAGCCTACTAAGCAAGTAGCTGATTGACTTTGTATGCCTGAATGCCGTAATGTACAGTTTTGATCTCCAACACCGGAGTCTGTCTATCGATAATCTGGTGGGCATAATACAGGTCCAGCCTACTAAACAGGTAGCTGATTGACTCTGTATGCCTGAATGCCGTAATGTACAGTTTTGCACTCCATCACCGGAGTCTATCTATCGATAATCTGGTGGGCATAAAACAGGTCCAGCCTACTAAGCAAGTAGCTGATTGACTTTGTATGCCTGAATGCCGTAATGTACAGTTTTGAACTCCAACACCGGAGTTCGTCTATCGATAATCTCGTGGGCATAATACAGGTCCAGCCTACTAAGCAAGTAGCTGATTGACTTTGTATGCCTGAATGCCATTATGTACAGTCTTGCACTCTATCACCGGAGTCTGTCTATCGATAATCTGGCGGGCATAATACAGGTCCAGCCTACTAAACAGGTAGCTGATTGACTCTGTATGCCTGAATGCCGTAATTTACAGTTTTGCACTCTATCACCGGAGTCTATCTATCGATAATCTGGCGGGCATAATACAGGTCCAGCCTACTAAGCAAGTAGCTGATTGACTTTGTATGCCTGAATGCCGTAATGTACAGTTTTGAACTCCAACACCGGAGTCTGTCTATCGATAATCTGGTGGGCATAATACAGGTCCAGCCTACTAAACAAGTAGTTGATTGACTTTGTATGCCTGAATGCCATTATGTACAGTCTTGCACTCCATCACCGGAGTCTGTCTATCGATAATCTGGCGGGCATAATATAGGTCCAGCCTACTAAGCAAGTAGCTGATTGACTTTGTATGCCTGATTGCCATTATGTACAGTCTTGCACTCCATCACCGGAGTCTGTCCATCGATAATCTGGCGGGCATAATACAGGTCCAGCCTACTAAACAGGTAGCTGATTGACTCTGTATGCCTGAATGCCGTAATGTACAGTTTTGCACTCCATCACCGGAGTCTGTCTATCGATAATCTGGCGGGCATAATACAGGTCCAGCCTACTAAGCAAATAGCTGATTGACTTTGTATGCCTGAATGCCGTAATGTACAGTTTTGAACTCCAACACCGGAGTCTATCGATAATCTCTTGGGCATAATACAGGTCCAGCCTACTAAGCAAGTAGCTGATTGACTTTGTATGCCTGAATGCCATTATGTACAGTCTTGCACTCCATCACCGGAGTCTGTCCATCGATAATCTGGCGGGCATAATACAGGTCCAGCCTACTAAGCAAGTAGCTGATTGACTTTGTATGCTTGAATGCCGTAATGTACAGTCTTGCACTCCATCACCGGAGTCTGTCTATCGATAATCTGGTGGGTATAAAACAGGTCCAGCCTACTAAGCAAGTAGCTGATTGACTTTGTATGCATGAATGCCGTAATGTACAGTTTTGATCTCCAACACCGGAGTCTATCTATCGATAATCTGGCGGGCATAATACAGGTCCAGCCTACTAAGCAAGTAGCTGATTGATTTTGTATGCTTTAATGCCGTAATGTACAGTCTTGCACTCCATCACCGGAGTCTGTCTATCGATAATCTGGTGGGCATAAAACAGGTCCAGCCTACTAAGCAAGTAGCTGATTGACTTTGTATGCCTGAATGCCGTAATGTACAGTTTTGAACTCCAACACCGTAGTCTGTCTATCGATAATCTCGTGGTCATAATACAGGTCCAGCCTACTAAGCAAGTAGCTGATTGACTTTGTATGCCTGAATGCCATTATGTACAGTCTTGCACTCCATCACCGGAGTCTGTCTATCGATAATCTGGCGGGCATAATACAGGACCAGCCTACTAAACAGATAGCTGATTGACTCTGTATGCCTGAATGCCATTATGTACAGTCTTGCACTCCATCACCGGAGTCTATCTATCGATAATCTGGCGGGCATAATACAGGTCCAGCCTACTAAGCAAGTAGCTAATTGACTTTGTATGCCTGAATGCCATTATGTACAATCTTGCACTCCATCACCGGAGTCTGTCTATCGATAATCTGGTGGGCATAATACAGGTCCAGCCTACTAAGCAAGTAGCTGATTGACTTTGTATGCCTGAATGCCATTATGTACAGTCTTGCACTCCATCACCGGAGTCTGTCTATCGATAATCTGGCGGGCATAATACAGGTCCAGCCTACTAAACAGGTAGCTGATTGACTCTGTATGCCTGAATGCCGTAATGTACAGTTTTGCACTCCATCACCGGAGTCTGTCTATCGATAATCTGGTGGGCATAATACAGGTCCAGCCTACTAAGCAAGTAGCTGATTGACTTTGTATGCCTGAATGCCATTATGTACAGTCTTGCACTCCATCACCGGAGTCTGTCTATCGATAATCAGGCGGGCATAATACAGGTCCAGCCTACTAAGCAAGTAGCTGATTGACTTTGTATGCCTGAATGCCGTAATGTACAGTTTTGATCTCCAACACCGGAGTCTGTCTATCGATAATCTGGAGGGTATAATACAGGTCCAGCCTACTAAGCAAGTAGCTAATTGACTTTGTATGCCTGAATGCCATTATGTACAATCTTGCACTCCATCACCGGAGTCTATCTATCGATAATCTGGCGGGCATAATACAGGTCCAGCCTACTAAACAGGTAGCTGATTGACTCTGTATGCCTGAATGCCGTAATGTACAGTTTTGCACTCCATCACCGGAGTCTGTCTATCGATAATCTGGCGGGCATAATACAGGTCCAGCCTACTAAGCAAGTAGCTGATTGACTTTGTATGCTTGAATGCCGTAATATACAGTCTTGCACTCCATCACCGGAGTCTGTCTATCGATAATCTGGTGGGCATAAAACAGGTCCAGCCTACTAAGCAAGTAGCTGATTGACTTTGTATGCCTGAATGCCGTAATGTACAGTTTTGATCTCCAACACCGGAGTCTGTCTATCGATAATCTGGTGGGCATAATACAGGTCCAGCCTACTAAGCAAGTAGCTGATTGACTTTGTATGCCTGAATGCCATTATGTACAGTCTTGCACTCCATCACCGGAGTCTGTCTATCAATAATCTGGCGGGCATAATACAGGTCCAGCCTACTAAACAGGTAGCTGATTGACTCTGTATGCCTGAATGCCGTAATGTACAGCTTTGCACTCCATCACCGGAGTCTGTCTATCGATAATCTGCTGGGCATAAAACAGGTCCAGCCTACTAAGCAAGTAGCTAATTGACTTTGTATGCCTGAATGCCGTAATGTACAGTTTTGATCTCCAACACCGGAGTCTGTCTATCGATAATCTGGTGGGCATAATACAGGTCCAGCCTACTAAGCAAGTAGCTGATTGACTTTGTATGCCTGAATGCCATTATGTACAGTCTTGCACTCCATCACCGGAGTCTGTCTATCGATAATCTGGCGTGCATAATACAGGTCCAGCCTACTAAGCAAGTAGCTGATTGACTTTGTATGCCTGAATGCCGTAATGTACAGTTTTGAACTCCAAAACCGGAGTCTGTCTATCGATAATCTCGTGGGCATAATACAGGTCCAGCCTACTAAGCAAGTAGCTGATTGACTTTGTATGCCTGAATGCCGTAATGTACAGTTTTGATCTCCAACACCGGAGTCTGTCTATCGATAATCTGGTGGGCATAATACAGGTCCAGCCTACTAAGCAAGTATCTGATTGACTTTGTATGCCTGAATGCCATTATGTACAGTCTTGCACTCCATCACCGGAGTCTGTCTATCGATAATCTGGCGGGCATAATACAGGTCCAGCCTACTAAACAGGTAGCTGATTGACTCTGTATGCCTGAATGCCGTAATGTACAGTTTTGCACTCCATCACTGGAGTCTGTCTATCGATAATCTGGCGGGCATAATACAGGTCCAGCCTACTAAGCAAGTAGCTGATTGACTTTGTATGCCTGAATGCCATTATGTACAGTCTTGCACTCCCTCACCGGAGTCTGTCTATCGATAATCTGGCGGGCATAATACAGGTCCAGCCTACTAAACAGGTAGCTGATTGACTCTATATGCCTGAATGCCATAATGTACAGTTTTGCACTCCATCACCGGAGTCTATCTATCGATAATCTGGCGGGCATAATACAGGTCCAGCCTACTAAACAGGTAGCTGATTGACTCTGTATGCCTAAATGCCGTAATGTACAGTTTTGCACTCCATCACCGGAGTCTATCTATCGATAATCTGGCGGGCATAATACAGGTCCAGCCTACTAAACAGGTAGCTGATTGACTCTGTATGCCTGAATGCCGTAATGTACAGTTTTGCACTCCATCACCGGAGTCTGTCTATCGATAATCTGGTGGGCATAATACAGGTCCAGCCAACTAAGCAAGTAGCTGATTGACTTTGTATGCTTGAATGCCGTAATTTACAGTCTTGCACTCCATCACCGGAGTCTGTCTATCGATAATCTGGTGGGCATAAAACAGGTCCAGCCTACTAAGCAAGTAGCTGATTGACTTTGTATGCCTGAATGCCGTAATGTACAGTTTTGAACTCCAACACGGGACTTCGTCTATCGATAATCTCGTGGGCATAATACAGGTCCAGCCTACTAAGCAAGTAGCTGATTGACTTTGTATGCCTGAATGCCATTATGTACAGTCTTGCACTCCATCACCGGAGTCTGTCTATCGATAATCTGGCGGGCATAATACAGGTCCAGCCTACTAAACAGGTAGCTGATTGACTCTGTATGCCTGAATGCCGTAATGTACAGTTTTGCACTCCATCACCGGAGTCTGTCTATCGATAATCTGGCGGGCATAATACAGGTCCAGCCTACTAAGCAAGTAGCTGATTGACTTTGTATGCTTGAATGCCGTAATGTACAGTCTTGCACTCCATCACCGGAGTCTGTCTATCGATAATCTGGTGGGCATAATACAGGTCCAGCCTACTAAGCAAGTAGCTGATTGACTTTGTATGCCTGAATGCCATTATGTACAGTCTTGCACTCCATCACCGGAGTCTGTCTATCGATAATCTGGCGGGCATAATACAGGTCCAGCCTACTAAACAGGTAGCTGATTGACTTTGTATGCCTGAATGCCATTATGTACAGTCTTGCACTCCATCACCGGAGTCTGTCTATCGATAATCTGGCGGGCATAAAACAGGTCCAGCCTACTAAACAGGTAGCTGATTGACTCTGTATGCCCCGTAATGTACAGTTTTGCACTCCATCACCGGAGTCTGTCTATCGATAATCTGGTGGGCATAAAACAGGTCCAGCCTACTAAGCAAGTAGCTGATTGACTTTGTATGCCTGAATGCCGTAATGTACAGTTTTGATATCCAACACCGGAGTCTGTCTATCGATAATCTGGTGGGCATAATACAGGTCCAGCCTACTAAGCAAGTAGCTAATTGACTTTGTATGCCTGAATGCCATTATGTAAAATCTTGCACTCCATCACCGGAGTCTATCTATCGATAATCTGGCGGGCATAATACAGGTCCAGCCTACTAAACAGGTAGCTGATTGACTCTGTATGCCTGAATGCCGTAATGTACAGTTTTGCACTCCATCACCGGAGTCTGTCTATCGATAATCTGGCGGGCATAATACAGGTCCAGCCTACTAAGCAAGTAGCTGATTGACTTTGTATGCTTGAATGCCGTAATGTACAGTCTTGCACTCCATCACCGGAGTCTGTCTATCGATAATCTGGTGGGCATAAAACAGGTCCAGCCTACTAAGCAAGTAGCTGATTGACTTTGTATGCCTGAATGCCGTAATGTACAGTTTTGATCTCCAACACCGGAGTCTGTCTATCGATAATCTGGTGGGCATAATACAGGTCCAGCCTACTAAGCAAGTAGCTGATTGACTTTGTATGCCTGAATGCCATTATGTACAGTCTTGCACTCCATCACCGGAGTCTGTCTATCGATAATCTGGCAGGTATAATACAGGTCCAGCCTACTAAACAGGTAGCTGATTGACTCTGTATGCCTGAATGCCGTAATGTACAGCTTTGCACTCCATCACCGGAGTCTGTCTATCGATAATCTGCTGCGCATAAAACAGGTCCAGCCTACTAAGCAAGTAGCTAATTGACTTTGTATGCCTGAATGCCGTAATGTACAGTTTTTATCTCCAACACCGGAGTCTGTCTATCGATAATCTGGTGGGCATAATACAGGTCCAGCCTACTAAGCAAGTAGCTGATTGACTTTGTATGCCTGAATGCACTTATGTACAGTCTTGCACTCCATCACCGGAGTCTGTCTATCGATAATCTGGCGTGCATAATACAGGTCCAGCCTACTAAGCAAGTAGCTGATTGACTTTGTATGCCTGAATGCCGTAATGTACAGTTTTGAACTCCAAAACCGGAGTCTGTCTATCGATAATCTCGTGGGCATAATACAGGTCCAGCCTACTAAGCAAGTAGCTGATTGACTTTGTATGCCTGAATGCCATTATGTACAGTCTTGCACTCCATCACCGGAGTCTGTCTATCGATAATCTGGAAGGCATAATACAGGTCCAGCCTACTAAACAGGTAGCTGATTGACTCTGTATGCCTGAATGCCGTAAGGTACAGTTTTGCACTCCATCACCGGAGTCTGTCTATCGATAATCTGGCGGGTATAATACAGGTCCAGCCTACTAAGCAAGTAGCTGATTGACTTTGTATGCCTGAATGCCATTATGTACAGTCTTGCACTCCCTCACCGGAGTCTGTCTATCGATAATCTGGCGGGCATAATACAGGTCCAGCCTACTAAACAGGTAGCTGATTGACTCTATATGCCTGAATGCCGTAAAGTACAGTTTTGCACTCCATCACCGGAGTCTATCTATCGATAATCTGGCGGGCATAATACAGGTCCAGCCTACTAAACAGGTAGCTGATTGACTCTGTATGCCTGAATGCCGTAATGTACAGTTTTGCACTCCATCACCGGAGTCTATCTATCGATAATCTGGCGGGCATAATACAGGTCCAGCCTACTAAACAGGTAGCTGATTGACTCTGTATGCCTGAATGCCGTAATGTACAGTTTTGCACTCCATCACCGGAGTCTGTCTATCGATAATCTGGTGGGCATAAAACAGGTCCAGCCTACTAAGCAAGTAGCTGATTGACTTTGTATGCCTGAATGCCGTAATGTACAGTTTTGAACTCCAACACCGGAGTTCGTCTATCGATATTCTCGTGGGCATAATACAGGTCCAGCCTACTAAGCAAGTAGCTGATTGACTTTGTATGCCTGAATGCCATTATGTACAGTCTTGCACTCCATCACCGGAGTCTGTCTATCGATAATCTGGCGGGCATAATACAGGTCCAGCCTACTAAACAGGTAGCTGATTGACTCTGTATGCCTGAATGCCGTAATGTACAGTTTTGCACTCCATCACCGGAGTCTGTCTATCGATAATCTGGCGGGCATAATACAGGTCCAGCCTACTAAGCAAGTAGCTGATTGACTTTGTATGCTTGAATGCCGTAATGTACAGTCTTGCACTCCATCACCGGAGTCTGTCTATCGATAATCTGGTGGGCATAATACAGGTCCAGCCTACTAAGCAAGTAGCTGATTGACTTTGTATGCCTGAATGCCATTATGTACAGTCTTGCACTCCATCACCGGAGTCTGTCTATCGATAATCTGGTGGGCATAGAACAGGTCCAGCCTACTAAGCAAGTAGCTGATTGACTTTGTATGCCTGAATGCCGTAATGTACAATTTTGATCTCCAACACCGGAGTCTGTCTATCGATAATCTGGTGGGCATAATACAGGTCCAGCCTACTAAGCAAGTAGCTGATTGACTTTGTATGCCTGAATGCCATTATGTAAAGTCTTGCACTCCATCACCGGAGTCTGTCTATCGATAATCTGGCGGGCATAATACAGGTCCAGCCTACTAAACAGGTAGCTGATTGACTTTGTATGCCTGAATGCCATTATGTACAGTCTTGCACTCCATCACCGGAGTCTGTCTATCGATAATCTGGAGGGCATAAAACAGGTCCAGCCTACTAAACAGGTAGCTGATTGACTCTGTATGCCCCGTAATGTACAGTTTTGCACTCCATCACCGGAGTCTGTCTATCGATAATCTGGCGGGCATAATACAGGTCCAGCCTACTAAGCAAGTAGCTGATTGACTTTGTATGCTTGAATGCCGTAATGTACAGTCTTGCACTCCATCACCGGAGTCTGTCTATCGATAATCTGGTGGGCATAAAACAGGTCCAGCCTACTAAGCAAGTAGCTGATTGACTTTGTATGCCTGAATGCCGTAATGTACAGTTTTGATCTCCAACACCGGAGTCTGTCTATCGATAATCTGGTGGGCATAATACAGGTCCAGTCTACTAAGCAAGTAGCTGATTGACTTTGTATGCCTGAATGCCGTAATGTACAGTTTTGATATCCAACACCGGAGTCTGTCTATCGATAATCTGGTGGGCATAATACAGGTCCAGCCTACTAAGCAAGTAGCTAATTGACTTTGTATGCCTGAATGCCATTATGTACAATCTTGCACTCCATCACCGGAGTCTGTCTATCGATAATCTGGTGGGCATAATATAGGTCCAGCCTACTAAGCAAGTAGCTGATTGACTTTGTATGCCTGAATGCCATTATGTACAGTCTTGCACTCCATCACCGGAGTCTGTCTATCGATAATCTGGCGGGCATAATACAGGTGCAGCCTACTAAACAGGTAGCTGATTGACTCTGTATGCCTGAATGCCGTAATGTACAGTTTTGCACTCCATCACCGGAGTCTGTCTATCGATAAGCTGGCGGGCATAATACAGGTCCAGCCTACTAAGCAAGTAGCTGATTGACTTTGTATGCTTGAATGCCGTAATGTACAGTCTTGCACTCCATCACCGGAGTCTGTCTATCGATAATCTGGTGGGCATAAAACAGGTCCAGCCTACTAAGCAAATAGCTGATTGACTTTGTATGCCTGAATGCCGTAATGTACAGTTTTGATCTCCAACACTGGAGTCTGTCTATCGATAATCTGGTGGGCATAATACAGGTCCAGCCTACTAAGCAAGTAGCTAATTGACTTTGTATGCCTGAATGCCATTATGTACAATCTTGCACTCCATCACCGGAGCCTGTCTATCGATAATCTGGCGGGCATAATACAGGTCCAGCCTACTAAGCAAGTAGCTGATTGACTTTGTATGCCTGAATGCCGTAATGTACAGTTTTGATCTCCAACACCGGAGTCTGTGTATCGATAATCTGGTGGGCATAATACAGGTCCAGCCTACTAAGCAAGTAGCTGATTGACTTTGTATGCCTGAATGCCTTTATGTACACTCTTGCACTCCATCAACGGAGTCTGTCTATCGATAATCTGGCGGGCATAATACAGGTCCAGCCTACTAAACAGGTAGCTGATTGACTCTGAATGCCGTAATGTACAGTTTTGATCTCCAACACCGGAGTCTGTGTATCGATAATCTGGTGGGCATAATACAGGTCAAGCCTACTAAGCAAGTAGCTGATTGACTCTGTATGCCTGAATGCCGTAATGTACAGTTTTGCACTCCATCACCGGAGTCTGTCTATCGATAATCTGGTGGGCATAATACAGGTGCAGCCTACTAAGCAAGTAGCTGATTGACTTTGTATGCCTGAATGCCATTATGTACAGTCTTGCACTCCATCACCGGAGTCTGTCTATCGATATTCTGGTGGGCATAAAACAGGTCCAGCCTACTAAGCAAGTAGCTGATTGACATTGTATGCTTGAATGCCGTAATGTACAGTTTTGATCTCCAACACCGGAGTCTGTCTATCGATAATCTGGCGGGCATAATACAGGTCCAGCCTACTAAGCAAGTAGCTGATTGACTTTGTATGCCTGAATGCCATTATGTACAGTCTTGCACTCCATCACCGGAGTCTGTCTATCGATAATCTGGCGGGCATAATACAGGTCAAGCCTACTAAACAGGTAGCTGATTGACTCTGTATGCCTGAATGCCGTAATGTACAGTTTTGCACTCCATCACCGGAGTCTGTCTATCGATAATCTGGCGGGCATAATACAGGTCCAGCCTACTAAACAGGTAGCTGATTGACTCTGTATGCCTGAATGCCGTAATGTACAGTTTTGCACTCCATCACCGGAGTCTGTCTATCGATAATCTGGCAGGCATAATACAGGTCCAGCCTACTAAACAAGTAGCTGATTGACTTTGTATGCCTGAATGCCATTATGTACAGTCTTGCACTCCATCACCGGAGTCTGTCTATCGATAATCTGGCGGGCATAATACAGGTCCAGCCTACTAACCAAGTAGCTGATTGACTTTGTATGCTTGAATGCCGTAATGTACAGTTTTGCACTCCATCACCGGAGTCTGTCTATCGATAATCTGGTGGGCATAAAACAGGTCCAGCCTACTAAGCAAGTAGCTGATTGACTTTGTATGCCTGAATGCCGTAATGTACAGTTTTGATCTCCAACACCGGAGTCTGTGTATCGATAATCTGTTGGGCATAATACAGGTCCAGCCTACTAAGCAAGTAGCTGATTGACTTTGTATGCCTGAATGCCGTAATGTACAGTTTTGCACTCCATCACCGAAGTCTGTCTATCGATAATCTGGCGGGCATAATACAGGTCCAGCCTACTAAACAGGTAGCTGATTGACTCTGTATGCCTGAATGCCGTAATGTACAGTTTTGCACTCCATCACCGGAGTCTGTCTATCGATAATCTGGCGGGCATAATACAGGTCCAGCCTACTAAGCAAGTAGCTGATTGACTTTGTATGCTTGAATGCCGTAATGTACAGTCTTGCACTCCATCACCGGAGTCTGTCTATCGATAATCTGGTGGGCATAAAACAGGTCCAGCCTACTAAGCAAGTAGCTGATTGACTTTGTATGCCTGAATGCCGTAATGTACAGTTTTGATCTCCAACACCGGAGTCTGTCTATCGATAATCTGGCGGGCATAATACAGGTCCAGCCTCCTAAACAGGTAGCTGATTGACTCTGTATGCCTGAATGCCGTAATGTACAGTTTTGCACTCAATCACCGGAGTCTGTCTATCGATAATCTGGTGGGCATAAAACAGGTCCAGCCTACTAAGCAAGTAGCTGATTGACTTTGTATGCCTGAATGCCATTATGTACAGTCTTGCACTCCATCACCGGAGTCTGTCTAGTCTAGTCTAGTCTAGATATACGGTCCTCTGTGATCAATATGACCTACATATCTTATTGAGTGCAAGCTCTGTCAGCGACTTCCCACATTATTTGTTTCACTACAGGATGGGGACATTATGGTGCTTTGTATAGGATACAGGACATACCGCATATAGCTCAACAGGCAGAAGATTCATTGGGATATGTTTTGTTTTTCCTACAAAGGGTGGTGTGTAGTCCACATACAGTGGTGAAGACACCATTTCAAGCAGAGTGCTGCAATCTGCACCTTTTCTCCCATCCTGGGAATAAATGGGGCTTTTTTCCATTCAAGAGCTTTATGATACAGCTGTTTACATAACAGATGAACGGGCCCCAACCACGTGTGCCGGCACAGGAATGTATTGCATCATATATGTGACATTTATGTCTTTTTCCAAACAGGCCTGAGGCTTACTGTTCCCCTCTTTACGCTTATTGTGCTTACCGCATTTCATACATGTGATATACGTATATCCATAGTATAATTTTTGGATTCCCTGTTCGGGATTCACCATTATGATATTGGTGTAAATTCATTATTTAATATTATGGTATACCTATGGTATAATTTTTGGATACACCTCTTCAGGGAAGTGTTTACCTATGTGTTTGTGCTACAGAGATATTAGACTCTTGCAGTCACTTTTTCTGTTGCACATACATTTAGACCGGTCTTGATGTCATTTTATATGGTTTTAGGTCTGTGTGTTATTGTCTCATACTGAGGTGATGGTAAACCAGGGCGAACGCCCATATGTCATATTTATATCTGTGTAATAAAGCATAATTTTTGGAAAATTTTCTGAGTGTCACGGTCTGTTCATAATGTAGCCGCTTTTCTGTGAATCTCTTTTCACAAACCCCCCCTTTTTTGAATGCCTTTTTTGGCTACTGAATGGAAACCAAACATTGGGTGACACGATAACTTAATTAACAACCTCTTAATAACTACCTATAATATATAATACAGGTCCAGCCTACTAAGCAAGTAGCTGATTGACTTTGTATGCCTGAATGCCGTAATGTACAGTTTTGAACTCCAACACCGGAGTCTGTCTATCGATAATCTCGTAAGCATAATACAGGTCCAGCCTACTAAGCAAGTAGCTGATTGACTTTCTATGCCTGAATGCCATTATGTACAATCTTGCACTCCATCACCGGAGTCTATCTATCGATAATCTGGCGGGCATAATACAGGTCCAGCCTACTAAACAGGTAGCTGATTGACTCTGTATGCCTGAATGCCGTAATGTACAGTTTTGCACTCCATCACCGGAGTCTATCTATCGATAATCTGGCGGGCATAATACAGGTCCAGCCTACTAAACAGGTAGCTGATTGACTCTGTATGCCTGAATGCCGTAATGTACAGTTTTGCACTCCATCACCGGAGTCTGTCTATCGATAATCTGGTGGGCATAAAACAGGTCCAGCCTACTAAGCAAGTAGCTGATTGACTTTGTATGCCTGAATGCCGTAATGTACAGTTTTGAACTCCAACACCGTAGTCTGTCTATCGATAATCTCGTGGGCATAATACAGGTCCAGCCTACTAAGCAAGTAGCTGATTGACTTTGTATGCCTGAATGCCATTATGTACAGTCTTGCACTCCATCACCGGAGTCTGTCTATCGATAATCTGGCGGGCATAATACAGGACCAGCCTACAAAACAGGTAGCTGATTGACTCTGTATGCCTGAATGCCGTAATGTACAGTTTTGCACTCCATCACCGGAGTCTATCTATCGATAATCTGGCGGGCATAATACAGGTCCAGCCTACTAAACAGGTAGCTGATTGACTCTGTATGCCTGAATGCCGTAATGTACAGTTTTTGCACTCCATCACCGGAGTATGTCTATCGATAATCTGGCGGGCATAATACAGGTCCAGCCTACTAAGCAAGTAGCTGATTGACTTTGTATGCTTGAATGCCGTAATATACAGTCTTGCACTCCATCACCGGAGTCTGTCTATCGATAATCTGGTGGGCATAAAACAGGTCCAGCCTACTAAGCAAGTAGCTGATAACTTTGTATGCCTGAATGCCGTAATGTACAGTTTTGATCTCCAACACCGGAGTCTGTCTATCGATAATCTGGTGGGCATAATACAGGTCCAGCCTACTAAGCAAGTAGCTGATTGACTTTGTATGCCTGAATGCCATTATGTACAGTCTTGCACTCCATCACCGGAGTCTGTCTATCGATAATCTGGCGGGCATAATACAGGTCCAGCCTACTAAACAGGTAGCTGATTGACTCTGTATGCCTGAATGCCGTAATGTACAGTTTTGCACTCCATCACCGGAGTCTATCTATCGATAATCTGGCGGGCATAATACAGGTCCAGCCTACTAAACAGGTAGCTGATTGACTCTGTATGCCTGAATGCCGTAATGTACAGTTTTGCACTCAATCACCGGAGTCTGTCTATCGATAATCTGGCGGGCATAATACAGGTCCAGCCTACTAAGCAAGTAGCTGATTGACTTTGTATGCTTGAATGCCGTAATGTACAGTCTTGCACTCCATCACCGGAGTCTGTCTATCGATAATCTGGTGGGCATAAAACAGGTCCAGCCTACTAAGCAAGTAGCTGATTGACTCTGTATGCCTGAATGCCATTATGTACAGTCTTGCACTCCATCACCGGAGTCTGTCTATCGATAATCTGGCGGGCATAATACAGGTCCAGCCTACTAAACAGGTAGCTGATTGACTCTGTATGCCTGAATGCCGTAATGTACAGTTTTGCACTCCATCACCGGAGTCTATCTATCGATAATCTGGCGGGCATAATACAGGTCCAGCCTACTAAACAGGTAGCTGATTGACTCTGTATGCCTGAATGCCGTAATGTACAGTTTTGCACTCCATCACCGGAGTCTGTCTATCGATAATCTGGCGGGCATAATACAGGTCCAGCCTACTAAGCAAGTAGCTGATTGACTTTGTATGCTTGAATGCCGTAATGTACAGTCTTGCACTCCATCACCGGAGTCTGTCTATCGATAATCTGGTGGGCATAAAACAGGTCCAGCCTACTAAGCAAGTAGCTGATTGACTTTGTATGCCTGAATGCCGTAATGTACAGTTTTGAACTCCAACACCGTAGTCTGTCTATCGATAATCTCGTGGTCATAATACAGGTCCAGCCTACTAAGCAAGTAGCTGATTGACTTTGTATGCCTGAATGCCATTATGTACAGTCTTGCACTCCATCACCGGAGTCTGTCTATCGATAATCTGGCGGGCATAATACAGGACCAGCCTACTAAACAGATAGCTGATTGACTCTGTATGCCTGAATGCCATTATGTACAGTCTTGCACTCCATCACCGGAGTCTATCTATCGATAATCTGGCGGGCATAATACAGGTCCAGCCTACTAAACAGGTAGCTGATTGACTTTGTATGCCTGAATGCCGTAATGTACAGTTTTGATCTCCAACACCGGAGTCTGTCTATCGATAATCTGGTGGGCATAATACAGGTCCAGCCTACTAAGCAAGTAGCTGATTGACTTTGTATGCTTGAATGCCGTAATGTACAGTCTTGCACTCCATCACCGGAGTCTGTCTATCGATAATCTGGTGGGCATAAAACAGGTCCAGCCTACTAAGCAAGTAGCTGATTGACTTTGTATGCCTGAATGCCGTAATGTACAGTTTTGATCTCCAACACCGGAGTCTGTCTATCGATAATCTGGCGGGCATAATACAGGTCCAGCCTACTAAGCAAGTAGCTGATTGACTTTGTATGCTTGAATGCCGTAATGTACAGTCTTGCACTCCATCACCGGAGTCTGTCTATCGATAATCTGGTGGGCATAAAACAGGTCCAGCCTACTAAGCAAGTAGCTGATTGACTTTGTATGCTTGAATGCCGTAATGTACAGTCTTGCACAACATCACCGGAATCTGTCTATCGATAATCTGGTGGGCATAAAACAGGTCCAGCCTACTAAGCAAGTAGCTGATTGACTTTGTATGCCTGAATGTCGTAATGTACAGTTTTGATCTCCAACACCGGAGTCTGTCTATCGATAATCTGGTGGGCATAATACAGGTCCAGCCTACTAAGCAAGTAGCTGATTGACTTTGTATGCCTGAATGCCATTATGTACAGTCTTGCACTCCATCACCGGAGTCTGTCTATCGATAATCTGGCGGGCATAATACAGGTCCAGCCTACTAAACAGGTAGCTGATTGACTCTGTATGCCTGAATGCCTTAATGTACAGTTTTGCACTCCATCACCGGAGTCTGTCTATCGATAATCTGGAAGGGCATAATACAGATCCAGCCTACTAAGCAAGTAGCTGATTGACTTTGTATGCTTGAATGCCGTAATGTACAGTCTTGCACTCCATCACCGGAGTCTGTCTATCGATAATCTGGTGGGCATAAAACAGGTCCAGCCTACTAAGCAAGTAGCTGATTGACTTTGTATGCCTGAATGCCGTAATGTACAGTTTTGATCTCCAACATCGGAGTCTGTCTATCGATAATCTGGTGGGCATAATACAGGTCCAGCCTACTAAGCAAGTAGCTGATTGACTTTGTATGCCTGAATGCCATTATGTACAGTCTTGCACTCCATCACCGGAATCTGTCTATCGATAATCTGGCGGGCATAATACAGGTCCAGCCTACTAAACAGGTAGCTGATTGACTCTGTATGCCTGAATGCCGTAATGTACAGTTTTGCACTCCATCACCGGAGTCTGTCTATCGATAATCTGGTGGGCATAAAACAGGTCCAGCCTACTAAGCAAGTAGCTGATTGACTTTGTATGCCTGAATGCCATAATGTACAGTTTTGATCTCCAACACCGGAGTCTGTCTATCGATAATCTGGTGGGCATAATACAGGTCCAGCCAACTAAGCAAGTAGCTGATTGACTTTGTATGCCTGAATGCCATTATGTACAGTCTTGCACTCCATCACCGGAGTCTGTCTATCGATAATCTGGTGGGCATAAAACAGGTCCAGCCTACTAAGCAAGTAGCTGATTGACTTTGTATGCCTGAATGCCATTATGTACAGTCTTGCACTCCATCACCGGAGTCTATCGATAATCTGGCGGGCATAATACAGGTCCAGCCTACTAAACAGGTAGCTGATTGACTCTGTATGCCTGAATGCCGTAATGTACAGTTTTGCACTCCATCACCGGAGTCTATCTATCGATAATCTGGTGGGCATAAAACAGGTCCAGCCTACTAAGCAAGTAGCTGATTGACTTAGTATGCTTGAATGCCGTAATGTACAGTCTTGCACTCCATCACCGGAGTCTGTCTATCGATAATCTGGCGGTCATAATACAGGTCCAGCCTACTAAACAGGTAGCTGATTGACTCTGTATGCCTGAATGCCGTAATGTACAGTTTTGCATTCCATCACCGGAGTCTGTCTATCGATAATCTGGCAGGCATAATACAGGTCCAGCCTACTAAGCAAGTAGCTGATTGACTTTGTATGCTTGAATGCCATTATGTACAGTCTTGCACTCCATCACCGGAGTCTGTCTATCGTTAATCTGGCAGGCATAATACAGGTCCAGCCTACTAAGCAAGTAGCTGATTGACTTTGTATGCCTGAATGCCATTATGTACAGTCTTGCACTCCATCACCGGAGTCTGTCTATAGATAATCTGGCGGGCATAATACAGGTCCAGCCTACTAAACAGGTAGCTGATTGACTCTGTATGCCTGAATGCCGTAATGTACAGTTTTGCACTCCATCACCGGAGTCTGTCTATCGATAATCTGGCGGGCATAATACAGGTCCAGCCTACTAAGCAAGTAGCTGATTGACTTTGTATGCCTGAATGCCATTATGTACAGTCTTGCACTCCATCACCGGAGTCTGTCTATCGTTAATCTGGCAGGCATAATAC
Source organism: Staurois parvus (assembly GCF_062004578.1). Taxonomy (NCBI): domain Eukaryota; kingdom Metazoa; phylum Chordata; class Amphibia; order Anura; family Ranidae; genus Staurois; species Staurois parvus. The sequence continues at coordinate 6,077,720 of NW_028317807.1, forward strand.
AGTTCCAGCCTACTAAGCAAGTAGCTGATTGACTTTGTATGCCTGAATGCCATTATGTACAGTCTTGCACTCCATCGCCGGAGTTTGTCTATCGATAATCTGGCGGGCATAATACAGGTCCAGCCTACTAAACAGGTAGCTGATTGACTTTGTATGCCTGAATGCCGTAATGTACAGTTTTGATCTCCAACACCGGAGTCTGTCTATTGATAATCTGGCGGGCATAATACAGGTCCAGCCTACTAAACAGGTAGCTGATTGACTCTGTATGCCAGAATGCAGTAATGTACAGTTTTGCATTCCATCACCGGAGTCTGTCTATCGATAATCTGGCAGGCATAATACAGGTCCAGCCTACTACACAAGTAGCTGATTGACTTTGTATGCCTGAATGCCATTATGTACAGTCTTGCACTCCATCACCGGAGTCTGTCTATCGATAATCTGGCGGGCATAATACAGGTCCAGCCTACTAAACAGGTAGCTGATTGACTCTGTATGCCTGAATGCCGTAATGTACAGTTTTGCACTCCATCACCGGAGTCTGTCTATCGATAATCTGGCGGGCATAATACAGGTCCAGCCTACTAAGCAAGTAGCTGATTGACTTTGTATGCCTGAATGCCGTAATGTACAGTTTTGATCTCCAACACCGGAGTCTGTGTATCGATAATCTGGTGGGCATAATACAGGTCCAGCCTACTAAGCAAGTAGCTGATTGACTTTGTATGCCTGAATGCCATTATGTACAGTCTTGCACTCCATCAACGGAGTCTGTCTATCGATAATCTGGCGGGCATAATACAGGTCCAGCCTACTAAACAGGTAGCTGATTGACTCTGTATGCCTGAATGCCGTAATGTACAGTTTTGCACTCCATCACCGGAGTCTGTCTATCGATAATCTGGTGGGCATAATACAGGTCCAGCCTACTAAACAAGTAGCTGATTGACTTTGTATGCCTGAATGCCATTATGTACAGTCTTGCACTCCATCACCGGAGTCTGTCTATCGATAATCTGGCGGATATAATACAGGTCCAGCCTACTAAACAGGTAGCTGATTGACTCTGTATGCCTGAATGCCGTAATGTACAGTTTTGCATTCCATCACCGGAGTCTGTCTATCGATAATCTGGCGGGCATAATACAGGTCCAGCCTACTAAGCAAGTAGCTGATTGACTTTGTATGCCTGAATGCCGTAATGTACAGTCTTGCACTCCATCACCGGAGTCTGTCTATCGATATTCTGGTGGGCATAAAACAGGTCCAGCCTACTAAGCAAGTAGCTGATTGACATTGTATGCTTGAATGCCGTAATGTACAGTTTTGATCTCCAACACCGGAGTCTGTCTATCGATAATCTGGCGGGCATAATACAGGTCCAGCCTACTAACCAAGTAGCTGATTGACTTTGTATGCCTGAATGCCGTAATGTACAGTTTTGCACTCCATCACCGAAGTCTGTCTATCGATAATCTGGTGGGCATAATACAGGTCCAGCCTACTAAACAGGTAGCTGATTGACTCTGTATGCCTGAATGCCGTAATGTACAGTTTTGCACTCCATCACCGGAGTCTGTCTATCGATAATCTGGCGGGCATAATACAGGTCCAGCCTACTAAGCAAGTAGCTGATTGACTTTGTATGCTTGAATGCCGTAATGTACAGTCTTGCACTCCATCACCGGAGTCTGTCTATCGATAATCTGGTGGGCATAAAACAGGTCCAGCCTACTAAGCAAGTAGCTGATTGACTTTGTATGCCTGAATGCCGTAATGTACAGTTTTGATCTCCAACACCGGAGTCTATCTATCATTAATCTGGCGGGCATAATACAGGTCCAGCCTCCTAAACAGGTAGCTGATTGACTCTGTATGCCTGAATGCCGTAATGTACAGTTTTGCACTCAATCACCGGAGTCTGTCTATCGATAATCTGGTGGGCATAAAACAGGTCCAGCCTACTAAGCAAGTAGCTGATTGACTTTGTATGCCTGAATGCCATTATGTACAGTCTTGCACTCCATCACCGGAGTCTGTCTATCGATAATCTGGTGGGCATAAAACAGGTCCAGCCTACTAAGCAAGTAGCTGATTGACTTTGTATGCCTAAATGCAGTAATGTACAGTTTTGAGCTCCAACACCGGAGTCTGTCTATCGATAATCTGGTGGGCATAAAACAGGTCCAGCCTACTAAGCAAGTAGCTGATTGACTTTGTATGCCTGAATGCCATTATGTACAGTCTTGCACTCCATCACCGGACTCTGTCTATCGATAATCTGGCAGGCATAATACAGGTCCAGCCTACTAAGCAAGTAGCTGATTGACTTTGTATGCCTGAATGCCATTATGTACAGTCTTGCACTCCATCACCGGAGTCTATCGATAATCTGGCGGGCATAATACAGGTCCAGCCTACTAAACAGGTAGCTGATTGACTCTGTATGCCTGAATGCCGTAATGTACAGTTTTGCACTCCATCACCGGAGTCTGTCTATCGATAATCTGGTGGGCATAATACAGGTGCAGCCTACTAAGCAAGTAGCTGATTGACGTTGTATGCCTGAATGCCATTATGTACAGTCTTGCACTCCATCACCGGAGTCTGTCTATCGATAATCTGGCGGGCATAATACAGGTCCAGCCTACTAAACAGGTAGCTGATTGACTCTGTATGCCTGAATGCCGTAATGTACAGTTTTGATCTCCAACACCGGAGTCTGTCTATCGATAATCTGGTGGGCATAATACAGGTCCAGCCTACTAAGCAAGTAGCTGATTGACTTTGTATGCCTGAATCCCATTATGTACTGTCTTGCACTCCATCACCGGAGTCTACCTATCGATAATCTGGCGGGCATAATACAGGTCCAGCCTACTAAACAAGTAGCTGATTGACTTTGTATGCCTGAATGCCATTATGTACAGTCTTGCACTCCATCACCGGAGTCTGTCTATCGATAATCTGGCGGGCATAATACAGGTCCAGCCTACTAAACAGGTAGCTGATTGACTCTGTATGCCTGAATGCCGTAATGTACAGTTTTGCACTCCATCACCGGAGTCTGTCTATCGATAATCTGGCGGGCATAATACAGGTCCAGCCTACTAAGCAAGTAGCTGATTGACTTTGTATGCTTGAATGCCGTAATGTACAGTCTTGCACTCCATCACCGGAGTCTGTCTATCGATAATCTGGTGGGCATAAAACAGGTCCAGAATACTAAGCAAGTAGCTGATTGACTTTGTATGCCTGAATGCCGTAATGTACAGTTTTGATCTCCAACACCGGAGTCTGTCTATCGATAATCTGGCGGGCATAATACAGGTCCAGCCTACTAAACAGGTAGCTGATTGACTCTGTATGCCTGAATGCCGTAATGTACAGTTTTGCACTTCATCACCGGAGTCTGTCTATCGATAATCTGGCGGGCATAATACAGGTCCAGCCTACTAAACAGGTAGCTGATTGACTCTGTATGCCTGAATGCCGTAATATACAGTTTTGCACTCCATCACCGGAGTCTGTCTATCGATAATCTGGCGGGCATAATACAGGTCCAGCCTACTAAGCAAGTAGCTGATTGACTTTGTATGCTTGAATGCCGTAATGTACAGTCTTGCACTCCATCACCGGAGTCTGTCTATCGATAATCTGGTGGGCATAAAACAGGTCCAGCCTACTAAGCAAGTAGCTGATTGACTTTGTATGCCTGAATGCCGTAATGTACAGTTTTGATCTCCAACACCGGAGTCTGTCTATCGATAATCTGGCGGGCATAGTACAGGTCCAGTCTACTAAACAGGTAGCTGATTGACTCTGTATGCCTGAATGCCATAATGTACAGTTTTGCATTCCATCACCGGAGTCTGTCTATCGATAATCTGGCGGGCATAATACAGGTCCAGCCTACTAAGCAAGTAGCTGATTGACTTTGTATGCCTGAATGCCATTATGTACAGTCTTGCACTCCATCACCGGAGTGTGTCTATCGATAATCTGGCAGGCATAATACAGGTCCAGCCTCCTAAGCAAGTAGCTGATTGACTTTGTATGCCTGAATGCCATTATGTACAGTCTTGCACTCCATCACCGGAGTCTGTCTATCGATAATCTGGCGGGCATAATACAGGTCCAGCCTACTAAACAGGTAGCTGATTGACTCTGTATGCCTGAATGCCGTAATGTACAGTTTTGCACTCCATCACCGGAGTCTGTCTATCGATAATCTGGCGGGCATAATACAGGTCCAGCCTACTAAACAGGTAGCTGATTGACTCTGTATGCCTGAATGCCGTAATGTACAGTTTTGCACTCAATCACCGGAGTCTGTCTATCGATAATCTGGTGGGCATAAAACAGGTCCAGCCTACTAAGCAAGTAGCTGATTGACTTTGTATGCCTGAATGCCATTATGTACAGTCTTGCACTCCATCACCGGAGTGTGTCTATCGATAATCTGGCGGGCATAATACAGGTCCAGCCTACTAAGCAACTAGCTGATTGACTTTGTATGCCTGAATCCCATTATGTACTGTCTTGCACTCCATCACCGGAGTCTATCTATCGATAATCTGGCGGGCATAATACAGGTCCAGCCTACTAAACAAGTAGCTGATTGACTTTGTATGCCTGAATGCCATTATGTACAGTCTTGCACTCCATCACCGGAGTCTGTCTATCGATAATCTGGCGGGCATAATACAGGTCCAGCCTACTAAACAGGTAGCTGATTGACTCTGTATGCCTGAATGCCGTAATGTACAGTTTTGCACTCCATAACCGGAGTCTGTCTATCGATAATCTGGTGGGCATAAAACAGGTCCAGCCTACTAAGCAAGTAGCTGATTGACTTTGTATGCCTGAATGCCGTAATGTACAGTTTTGATCTCCAACACCGGAGTCTGTCTATCGATAATCTGGTGGGCATAATACAGGTCCAGCCTACTAAGCAAGTAGCTGATTGACTTTGTATGCCTGAATCCCATTATGTACTGTCTTGCACTCCATCACCGGAGTCTATCTATCGATAATCTGGCGGGCATAATACAGGTCCAGCCTACTAAACAAGTAGCTGATTGACTTTGTATGCCTGAATGCCATTATGTACAGTCTTGCACTCCATCACCGGAGTCTGTCTATCGATAATCTGGCGGGCATAATACAGGTCCAGCCTACTAAACAGGTAGCTGATTGACTTTGTATGCCTGAATGCCGTAATGTACAGTTTTGATCTCCAACACCGGAGTCTGTCTATCGATAATCTGGCGGGCATAATACAGGTCCAGCCTACTAAACAGGTAGCTGATTGACTCTGTATGCCTGAATGCCGTAATGTACAGTTTTGCACTCCATCACCGGAGTCTGTCTATCGATAATCTGGTGGGCATAAAACAGGTCCAGCCTACTAAACAAGTAGCTGATTGACTTTGTATGCCTGAATGCCATTATGTACAGTCTTGCACTCCATCACCGGAGTGTGTCTATCGATAATCTGGTGGGCATATAACAGGTCCAGCCTACTAAGCAAGTAGCTGATTGACTTTGTATGCCTGAATGCCATTATGTACAGTCTTGCACTCCTTCACCGGAGTGTGTCTATCGATAATCTGGCGGGCATAATACAGGTCCAGCCTACTAAGCAAGTAGCTGATTGACTTTGTATGCCTGAATCCCATTATGTACTGTCTTGCACTCCATCACCGGAGTCTATCTATCGATAATCTGGCGGGCATAATACAGGTCCAGCCTACTAAACAAGTAGCTGATTGACTTTGTATGCCTGAATGCCATTATGTACAGTCTTGCACTCCATCACCGGAGTCTGTCTATCGATAATCTGGCGGGCATAATACAGGTCCAGCCTACTAAACAGGTAGCTGATTGACTCTGTATGCCTGAATGCCGTAATGTACAGTTTTGATCTCCAACACCGGAGTCTGTCTATCGATAATCTGGTGGGCATAATACAGGTCCAGCCTACTAAGCAAGTAGCTGATTGACTTTGTATGCCTGAATCCCATTATGTACTGTCTTTCACTCCATCACCGGAGTCTATCTATCGATAATCTGGCGGGCATAATACAGGTCCAGCCTACTAAACAAGTAGCTGATTGACTTTGTATGCCTGAATGCCATTATGTACAGTCTTGCACTCCATCACCGGAGTCTGTCTATCGATAATCTGGCGGGCATAATACAGGTCCAGCCTACTAAACAGGTAGCTGATTGACTCTGTATGCCTGAATGCCGTAATGTACAGTTTTGATCTCCAACACCGGAGTCTGTCTATCGATAATCTGGTGGGCATAATACAGGTCCAGCCTACTAAGCAAGTAGCTGATTGACTTTGTATGCCTGAATCCCATTATGTACTGTCTTGCACTCCATCACCGGAGTCTATCTATCGATAATCTGGCGGGCATAATACAGGTCCAGCCTACTAAACAAGTAGCTGATTGACTTTGTATGCCTGAATGCCGTAATGTACAGTTTTGATCTCCAACACCGTAGTCTGTCTATCGATAATCTGGCGGGCATAATACAGGTCCAGCCTACTAAACAGGTAGCTGATTGACTCTGTATGCCTGAATGCCGTAATGTACAGTTTTGCATTCCATCACCGGAGTCTGTCTATCGATAATCTGGCGGGCATAATACAGGTCCAGCCTACTAAGCAAGTAGCTGATTGACTTTGTATGCCTGAATGCCATTATGTACAGTCTTGCACTCCATCACCGGAGTGTGTCTATCGATATTCTGGCAGGCATAATACAGGTCCAGCCTACTAAACAGGTAGCTGATTGACTCTGTATGCCTGAATGCCGTAATGTACAGTTTTGCACTCCATCACCGGAGTCTGTCTATCGATAATCTGGCGGGCATAAAACAGGTCCAGCCTACTAAGCAAGTAGCTGATTGACTTTGTATGCCTGAATGCCGTAATGTACAGTTTTGATCTCCAACACCGGAGTCTGTCTATCGATAATCTGGCGGGCATAATACAGGTCCAGCCTACTAAACAGGTAGCTGATTGACTCTGTATGCCTGAATGCCGTAATGTACAGTTTTGCACTCAATCACCGGAGTCTGTCTATCGATAATCTGGTGGGCATAAAACAGGTCCAGCCTACTAAGCAAGTAGCTGATTGACTTTGTATGCCTGAATGCCATTATGTACAGTCTTGCACTCCATCACCGGAGTGTGTCTATCGATAATCTGGCGGTCATAATACAGGTCCAGCCTACTAAGCAAGTAGCTGATTCACTTTGTATGCCTGAATGCCATTATGTACAGTCTTGCACTCCATCACCGGAGTCTGTCTATCGATAATCTGGCGGGCATAATACAGGTCCAGCCTACTAAACAGGTAGCTGATTGACTCTGTATGCCTGAATGCCGTAATGTACAGTTTTGCACTCCATCACCGGAGTCTGTCTATCGATAATCTGGTGGGCATAAAACAGGTCCAGCCTACTAAGCAAGTAGCTGATTGACTTTGTATGCCTGAATGCCGTAATGTACAGTTTTGATCTCCAACACCGGAGTCTGTCTATCGATAATCTGGTGGGCATAATACAGGTCCAGCCTACTAAGCAAGTAGCTGATTGACTTTGTATGCCTGAATCCCATTATGTACTGTCTTGCACTCCATCACCGGAGTCTATCTATCGATAATCTGGCGGGCATAATACAGGTCCAGCCTACTAAACAAGTAGCTGATTGACTTTGTATGCCTGAATGCCATTATGTACAGTCTTGCACTCCATCACCGGAGTGTGTCTATCGATAATCTGGCGGGCATAATACAGGTCCAGCCTACTAAGCAAGTAGCTGATAGACTTTGTATGCCTGAATGCCATTATGTACAGTCTTGCACTCCATCACCGGAGTCTGTCTATCGATAATCTGGCGGGCATAATACAGGTCCAGCCTACTAAACAGGTAGCTGATTGACTCTGTATGCCTGAATGCCGTAATGTACAGTTTTGCACTCCATCACCGAAGTCTGTCTATCGATAATCTGGCGGGCATAATACAGGTCCAGCCTACTAAACAGGTAGCAGATTGACTCTGTGTGCCTGAATGCCGTAATGTACAGTTTTGCACTCCATCACCGGAGTCTGTCTATCGATAATCTGGTGGGCATAAAACAGGTCCAGCCTGCTAAGCAAGTAGCTGATTGACTTTGTATGCCTGAATGCCGTAATGTACAGTTTTGATCTCCAACACCGGAGTCTGTCTATCGATAATCTGGCGGGCATAATACAGGTCCAGCCTACTAAACAGGTAGCTGATTGACTCTGTATGCCTGAATGCCGTAATGTACAGTTTTGCACTCATTCACCGGAGTCTGTCTATCGATAATCTGGTGGGCATAATACAGGTCCAGCCTACTAAGCAAGTAGCTGATTGACTTTGTATGCCTGAATGCCATTATGTACAGTCTTGCACTCCATCACCGGAGTGTGTCTATCGATAATCTGGCAGACATAATACAGGTCCAGCCTACTAAGCAAGTAGCTGATTGACTTTGTATGCCTGAATGCCATTATGTACAGTCTTGCACTCCATCACCGGAGTCTGTCTATCGATAATCTGGCGGGCATAATACAGGTCCAGCCTACTAAGCATGTAGCTGATTGACTTTGTATGCTTGAATGCCGTAATGTACAGTCTTGCACTCCATCACCGGAGTCTGTCTATCGATAATCTGGTGGGCATAAAACAGGTCCAGCCTACTAAGCAAGTAGCTGATTGACTTTGTATGCCTGAATGCCGTAATGTACAGTTTTGATCTCCAACACCGGAGTCTGTCTATCGATAATCTGGCGGGCAAAAATACAGGTCCAGCCTACTAAACAGGTAGCTGATTGACTCTGTATGCCTGAATGCCGTAATGTACAGTTTTGAATTCCATCACCGGAGTCTGTCTATCGATAATCTGGCGGGCATAATACAGGTCCAGCCTACTAAGCAAGTAGCTGATTGACTTTGTATGCCTGAATGCCATTATGTACAGTCTTGCACTCCATCACCGGAGTGTGTCTATCGATAATCTGGCAGGCATAATACAGGTCCAGCCTACTAAGCAAGTAGCTGATTGACTTTGTATGCCTGAATGCCATTATGTACAGTCTTGCACTCCATCACCGGAGTCTGTCTATCGATAATCTGGCGGGCATAATACAGGTCCAGCCTACTAAACAGGTAGCTGATTGACTCTGTATGCCTGAATGCCGTAATGTACAGTTTTGCACTCCATCACCGGAGTCTGTCTATCGATAATCTGGCGCGCATAATACAGGTCCAGCCTACTAAACAGGTAGCTGATTGACTCTGTATGCCTGAATGCCGTAATGTACAGTTTTGCACTCCATCACCGGAGTCTGTCTATCGATAATCTGGCGGGCATAATACAGGTCCAGCCTACAAAGCAAGTAGCTGATTGACTTTGTATGCTTGAATGCCGTAATGTACAGTCTTGCACTCCATCACCGGAGTCTGTCTATCGATAATCTGGTGGGCATAAAACAGGTCCAGCCTACTAAGCAAGTAGCTGATTGACTTTGTATGCCTGAATGCCGTAATATACAGTTTTGATCTCCAACACCGGAGTCTGTCTATCGATAATCTGGCGGGCATAATACAGGTCCAGCCTACTAAACAGGTAGCTGATTGACTCTGTATGCCTGAATGCCGTAATGTACAGTTTTGCACTCAATCACCGGAGTCTGTCTATCGATAATCTGGCGGGCATAAAACAGGTCCAGCCTACTAAGCAAGTAGCTGATTGACTTTGTATGCCTGAATGCCATTATGTACAGTCTTGCACTCCATCACTGGAGTGTGTCTATCGATAATCTGGCGGGCATAATACAGGTCCAGCCTACTAAACAGGTAGCTGATTGACTCTGTATGCCTGAATGCCGTAATGTACAGTTTTGCACTCCATCACCGGAGTCTGTCTATCGATAATCTGGTGGGCATAAAACAGGTCCAGCCTACTAAGCAAGTAGCTGATTGACTTTGTATGCCTGAATGCCGTAATGTACAGTTTTGATCTCCAACACCGGAGTCTGTCTATCGATAATCTGGTGGGCATAATACAGGTCCAGCCTACTAAGCAAGTAGCTGATTGACTTTGTATGCCTGAATCCCATTATGTACTGTCTTGCACTCCATCACCGGAGTCTATCTATCGATAATCTGGCGGGCATAATACAGGTCCAGCCTACTAAGCAAGTAGCTGATTGACTTTGTTTGCCTGAATGCCATTATGTACAGTCTTGCACTCCATCACCGGAGTCTGTCTATCGATAATCTGGCGGGCATAATACAGGTCCAGCCTACTAAACAGGTAGCTGATTGACTCTGTATGCCTGAATGCCGTAATGTACAGTTTTGATCTCCAACACCGGAGTCTGTCTATCGATAATCTGGTGGGCATAATACAGGTCCAGCCTACTAAGCAAGTAGCTGATTGACTTTGTTTGCCTGAATGCCATTATGTACAGTCTTGCACTCCATCACCGGAGTCTGTCTATCGATAATCTGGTGGGCATAAAACAGGTCCAGCCTACTAAGCAAGTAGCTGATTGACTTTGTATGCCTGAATGCCATTATGTACAGTCTTGCACTCCAACACCGGAGTGTGTCTATCGATAATCTGGCAGGCATAATACAGGTCCAGCCTACTAAGCAAGTAGCTGATTGACTTTGTATGCCTGAATGCCATTATGTACAGTCTTGCACTCCATCACCGGAGTCTGTCTATCGATAATCTGGCGGGCATAATACAGGTCCAGCCTACTAAACAGGTAGCTGATTGACTCTGTATGCCTGAATGCCGTAATGTACAGTTTTGCACTCCATCACCGGAGTCTGTCTATCGATAATCTGGCGGGCATAATACAGGTCCAGCCTACTAAGCAAGTAGCTGATTGACTTTGTATGCTTGAATGCCGTAATGTACAGTCTTGCACTCCATCATCGGAGTCTGTCTATCGATAATCTGGTGGGCATAAAACAGGTCCAGCCTACTAAGCAAGTAGCTGATTGACTTTGTATGCCTGAATGCCGTAATGTACAGTTTTGATCTCCAACACCGGAGTCTGTCTATCGATAATCTGGCGGGCATAATACAGGTCCAGCCTACTAAACAGGTAGCTGATTGACTCTGTATGCCTGAATGCCGTAATGTACAGTTTTGCACTCAATCACCGGAGTCTGTCTATCGATAATCTGGTGGGCATAAAACAGGTCCAGCCTACTAAGCAAGTAGCTGATTGACTTTGTATGCCTGAATGCCATTATGTACAGTCTTGCACTCCATCACCGGAGTGTGTCTATCGATAATCTGGCGGGCATAATACAGGTCCAGCCTACTAAGCAAGTAGCTGATTGACTTTGTATGCCTGAATGCCATTATGTACAGTCTTGCACTCCATCACCGGAGTCTGTCTATCGATAATCTGGCGGGCATAATACAGGTCCAGCCTACTAAACAGGTAGCTGATTGACTCTGTATGCCTGAATGCCGTAATGTACAGTTTTGCACTCCATCACCGGAGTCTGTCTATCGATAATCTGGTGGGCATAAAACAGGTCCAGCCTACTAAGCAAGTAGCTGATTGACTTTGTATGCCTGAATGCCGTAATGTACAGTTTTGATCTCCAACACCGGAGTCTGTCTATCGATAATCTGGTGGGCATAATACAGGTCCAGCCTACTAAGCAAGTAGCTGATTGACTTTGTATGCCTGAATCCCATTATGTACTGTCTTGCACTCCATCACCGGAGTCTATCTATCGATAATCTGGCGGGCATAATACAGGTCCAGCCTACTAAACAAGTAGCTGATTGACTTTGTATGCCTGAATGCCATTATGTACAGTCTTGCACTCCATCACCGGAGTCTGTCTATCGATAATCTGGCGGGCATAATACAGGTCCAGCCTACTAAACAGGTAGCTGATTGACTTTGTATGCCTGAATGCCGTAATGTACAGTTTTGATCTCCAACACCGGAGTCTGTCTATCGATAATCTGGCGGGCATAATACAGGTCCAGCCTACTAAACAGGTAGCTGATTGACTCTGTATGCCTGAATGCTGTAATGTACAATTTTGCACTCCATCACCGGAGTCTGTCTATCGATAATCTGGTGGGCATAAAACAGGTCCAGCCTACAAAGCAAGTAGCTGATTGACTTTGTATGCCTGAATGCCATTATGTACAGTCTTGCACTCCATCACCGGAGTGTGTCTATCGATAATCTGGCGGGCATAATACAGGTCCAGCCTACTAAGCAAGTAGCTGATAGACTTTGTATGCCTGAATGCCATTATGTACAGTCTTGCACTCCATCACCGGAGTCTGTCTATCGATAATCTGGCGGGCATAATACAGGTCCAGCCTACTAAACAGGTAGCTGATTGACTCTGTATGCCTGAATGCCGTAATGTACAGTTTTGCACTCCATCACCGAAGTCTGTCTATCGATAATCTGGCGGGCATAATACAGGTCCAGCCTACTAAACAGGTAGCTGATTGACTCTGTATGCCTGAATGCCGTAATGTACAGTTTTGCACTCCATCACCGGAGTCTGTCTATCGATAATCTGGTGGGCATAAAACAGGTCCAGCCTGCTAAGCAAGTAGCTGATTGACTTTGTATGCCTGAATGCCGTAATGTACAGTTTTGATCTCCAACACCGGAGTCTGTCTATCGATAATCTGGCGGGCATAATACAGGTCCAGCCTACTAAACAGGTAGCTGATTGACTCTGTATGCCTGAATGCCGTAATGTACAGTTTTGCACTCAATCACCGGAGTCTGTCTATCGATAATCTGGTGGGCATAATACAGGTCCAGCCTACTAAGCAAGTAGCTGATTGACTTTGTATGCCTGAATGCCATTATGTACAGTCTTGCACTCCATCACCGGAGTGTGTCTATCGATAATCTGGCAGACATAATACAGGTCCAGCCTACTAAGCAAGTAGCTGATTGACTTTGTATGCCTGAATGCCATTATGTACAGTCTTGCACTCCATCACCGGAGTCTGTCTATCGATAATCTGGCGGACATAATACAGGTCCAGCCTACTAAGCATGTAGCTGATTGACTTTGTATGCTTGAATGCCGTAATGTACAGTCTTGCACTCCATCACCGGAGTCTGTCTATTGATAATCTGGTGGGCATAAAACAGGTCCAGCCTACTAAGCAAGTAGCTGATTGACTTTGTATGCCTGAATGCCGTAATGTACAGTTTTGATCTCCAACACCGGAGTCTGTCTATCGATAATCTGGCGGGCAAAAATACAGGTCCAGCCTACTAAACAGGTAGCTGATTGACTCTGTATGCCTGAATGCCGTAATGTACAGTTTTGCATTCCATCACCGGAGTCTGTCTATCGATAATCTGGCGGGCATAATACAGGTCCAGCCTACTAAGCAAGTAGCTGATTGACTTTGTATGCCTGAATGCCATTATGTACAGTCTTGCACTCCATCACCGGAGTGTGTCTATCGATAATCTGGCAGGCATAATACAGGTCCAGCCTACTAAGCAAGTAGCTGATTGACTTTGTATGCCTGAATGCCATTATGTACAGTCTTGCACTCCATCACCGGAGTCTGTCTATCGATAATCTGGCGGGCATAATACAGGTCCAGCCTACTAAACAGGTAGCTGATTGACTCTGTATGCCTGAATGCCGTAATGTACAGTTTTGCACTCCATCACCGGAGTCTGTCTATCGATAATCTGGCGCGCATAATACAGGTCCAGCCTACTAAACAGGTAGCTGATTGACTCTGTATGCCTGAATGCCGTAATGTACAGTTTTGCACTCCATCACCGGAGTCTGTCTATCGATAATCTGGCGGGCATAATACAGGTCCAGCCTACTAAGCAAGTAGCTGATTGACTTTGTATGCTTGAATGCCGTAATGTACAGTCTTGCACTCCATCACCGGAGTCTGTCTATCGATAATCTGGTGGGCATAAAACAGGTCCAGCCTACTAAGCAAGTAGCTGATTGACTTTGTATGCCTGAATGCCGTAATGTACAGTTTTGATCTCCAACACCGGAGTCTGTCTATCGATAATCTGGCGGGCATAATACAGGTCCAGCCTACTAAACAGGTAGCTGATTGACTCTGTATGCCTGAATGCCGTAATGTACAGTTTTGCACTCAATCACCGGAGTCTGTCTATCGATAATCTGGCGGGCATAAAACAGGTCCAGCCTACTAAGCAAGTAGCTGATTGACTTTGTATGCCTGAATGCCATTATGTACAGTCTTGCACTCCATCACTGGAGTGTGTCTATCGATAATCTGGCGGGCATAATACAGGTCCAGCCTACTAAACAGGTAGCTGATTGACTCTGTATGCCTGAATGCCGTAATGTACAGTTTTGCACTCCATCACCGGAGTCTGTCTATCGATAATCTGGTGGGCATAAAACAGGTCCAGCCTACTAAGCAAGTAGCTGATTGACTTTGTATGCCTGAATGCCGTAATGTACAGTTTTGATCTCCAACACCGGAGTCTGTCTATCGATAATCTGGTGGGCATAATACAGGTCCAGCCTACTAAGCAAGTAGCTGATTGACTTTGTATGCCTGAATCCCATTATGTACTGTCTTGCACTCCATCACCGGAGTCTATCTATCGATAATCTGGCGGGCATAATACAGGTCCAGCCTACTAAACAAGTAGCTGATTGACTTTGTTTGCCTGAATGCCATTATGTACAGTCTTGCACTCCATCACCGGAGTCTGTCTATCGATAATCTGGTGGGCATAATACAGGTCCAGCCTACTAAACAGGTAGCTGATTGACTTTGTATGCCTGAATGCCGTAATGTACAGTTTTGATCTCCAACACCGGAGTCTGTCTATCGATAATCTGGCGGGCATAATACAGGTCCAGCCTACTAAACAGGTAGCTGATTGACTCTGTATGCCTGAATGCAGTAATGTACAGTTTTGCACTCCATCACCGGAGTCTGTCTATCAATAATCTGGTGGGCATAAAACAGGTCCAGCCTACTAAGCAAGTAGCTGATTGACTTTGTATGCCTGAATGCCATTATGTACAGTCTTGCACTCCAACACCGGAGTGTGTCTATCGATAATCTGGCAGGCATAATACAGGTCCAGCCTACTAAGCAAGTAGCTGATTGACTTTGTATGCCTGAATGCCATTATGTACAGTCTTGCACTCCATCACCGGAGTCTGTCTATCGATAATCTGGCGGGCATAATACAGGTCCAGCCTACTAAACAGGTAGCTGATTGACTCTGTATGCCTGAATGCCGTAATGTACAGTTTTGCACTCCATCACCGGAGTCTGTCTATCGATAATCTGGCGGGCATAATACAGGTCCAGCCTACTAAGCAAGTAGCTGATTGACTTTGTATGCTTGAATGCCGTAATGTACAGTCTTGCACTCCATCATCGGAGTCTGTCTATCGATAATCTGGTGGGCATAAAACAGGTCCAGCCTACTAAGCAAGTAGCTGATTGACTTTGTATGCCTGAATGCCGTAATGTACAGTTTTGATCTCCAACACCGGAGTCTGTCTATCGATAATCTGGCGGGCATAATACAGGTCCAGCCTACTAAACAGGTAGCTGATTGACTCTGTATGCCTGAATGCCGTAATGTACAGTTTTGCACTCAATCACCGGAGTCTGTCTATCGATAATCTGGTGGGCATAAAACAGGTCCAGCCTACTAAGCAAGTAGCTGATTGACTTTGTATGCCTGAATGCCATTATGTACAGTCTTGCACTCCATCACCGGAGTGTGTCTATCGATAATCTGGCGGGCATAATACAGGTCCAGCCTACTAAGCAAGTAGCTGATTGACTTTGTATGCCTGAATGCCATTATGTACAGTCTTGCACTCCATCACCGGAGTCTGTCTATCGATAATCTGGCGGGCATAATACAGGTCCAGCCTACTAAACAGGTAGCTGATTGACTCTGTATGCCTGAATGCCGTAATGTACAGTTTTGCACTCCATCACCGGAGTCTGTCTATCGATAATCTGGTGGGCATAAAACAGGTCCAGCCTACTAAGCAAGTAGCTGATTGACTTTGTATGCCTGAATGCCGTAATGTACAGTTTTGATCTCCAACACCGGAGTCTGTCTATCGATAATCTGGTGGGCATAATACAGGTCCAGCCTACTAAGCAAGTAGCTGATTGACTTTGTATGCCTGAATCCCATTATGTACTGTCTTGCACTCCATCACCGGAGTCTATCTATCGATAATCTGGCGGGCATAATACAGGTCCAGCCTACTAAACAAGTAGCTGATTGACTTTGTATGCCTGAATGCCATTATGTACAGTCTTGCACTCCATCACCGGAGTCTGTCTATCGATAATCTGGCGGGCATAATACAGGTCCAGCCTACTAAACAGGTAGCTGATTGACTTTGTATGCCTGAATGCCGTAATGTACAGTTTTGATCTCCAACACCGGAGTCTGTCTATCGATAATCTGGCGGGCATAATACAGGTCCAGCCTACTAAACAGGTAGCTGATTGACTCTGTATGCCTGAATGCTGTAATGTACAATTTTGCACTCCATCACCGGAGTCTGTCTATCGATAATCTGGTGGGCATAAAACAGGTCCAGCCTACAAAGCAAGTAGCTGATTGACTTTGTATGCCTGAATGCCATTATGTACAGTCTTGCACTCCATCACCGGAGTGTGTCTATCGATAATCTGGCGGGCATAATACAGGTCCAGCCTACTAAGCAAGTAGCTGATAGACTTTGTATGCCTGAATGCCATTATGTACAGTCTTGCACTCCATCACCGGAGTCTGTCTATCGATAATCTGGCGGGCATAATACAGGTCCAGCCTACTAAACAGGTAGCTGATTGACTCTGTATGCCTGAATGCCGTAATGTACAGTTTTGCACTCCATCACCGAAGTCTGTCTATCGATAATCTGGCGGGCATAATACAGGTCCAGCCTACTAAACAGGTAGCTGATTGACTCTGTATGCCTGAATGCCGTAATGTACAGTTTTGCACTCCATCACCGGAGTCTGTCTATCGATAATCTGGTGGGCATAAAACAGGTCCAGCCTGCTAAGCAAGTAGCTGATTGACTTTGTATGCCTGAATGCCGTAATGTACAGTTTTGATCTCCAACACCGGAGTCTGTCTATCGATAATCTGGCGGGCATAATACAGGTCCAGCCTACTAAACAGGTAGCTGATTGACTCTGTATGCCTGAATGCCGTAATGTACAGTTTTGCACTCAATCACCGGAGTCTGTCTATCGATAATCTGGTGGGCATAATACAGGTCCAGCCTACTAAGCAAGTAGCTGATTGACTTTGTATGCCTGAATGCCATTATGTACAGTCTTGCACTCCATCACCGGAGTGTGTCTATCGATAATCTGGCAGACATAATACAGGTCCAGCCTACTAAGCAAGTAGCTGATTGACTTTGTATGCCTGAATGCCATTATGTACAGTCTTGCACTCCATCACCGGAGTCTGTCTATCGATAATCTGGCGGACATAATACAGGTCCAGCCTACTAAGCATGTAGCTGATTGACTTTGTATGCTTGAATGCCGTAATGTACAGTCTTGCACTCCATCACCGGAGTCTGTCTATTGATAATCTGGTGGGCATAAAACAGGTCCAGCCTACTAAGCAAGTAGCTGATTGACTTTGTATGCCTGAATGCCGTAATGTACAGTTTTGATCTCCAACACCGGAGTCTGTCTATCGATAATCTGGCGGGCAAAAATACAGGTCCAGCCTACTAAACAGGTAGCTGATTGACTCTGTATGCCTGAATGCCGTAATGTACAGTTTTGCATTCCATCACCGGAGTCTGTCTATCGATAATCTGGCGGGCATAATACAGGTCCAGCCTACTAAGCAAGTAGCTGATTGACTTTGTATGCCTGAATGCCATTATGTACAGTCTTGCACTCCATCACCGGAGTGTGTCTATCGATAATCTGGCAGGCATAATACAGGTCCAGCCTACTAAGCAAGTAGCTGATTGACTTTGTATGCCTGAATGCCATTATGTACAGTCTTGCACTCCATCACCGGAGTCTGTCTATCGATAATCTGGCGGGCATAATACAGGTCCAGCCTACTAAACAGGTAGCTGATTGACTCTGTATGCCTGAATGCCGTAATGTACAGTTTTGCACTCCATCACCGGAGTCTGTCTATCGATAATCTGGCGCGCATAATACAGGTCCAGCCTACTAAACAGGTAGCTGATTGACTCTGTATGCCTGAATGCCGTAATGTACAGTTTTGCACTCCATCACCGGAGTCTGTCTATCGATAATCTGGCGGGCATAATACAGGTCCAGCCTACTAAGCAAGTAGCTGATTGACTTTGTATGCTTGAATGCCGTAATGTACAGTCTTGCACTCCATCACCGGAGTCTGTCTATCGATAATCTGGTGGGCATAAAACAGGTCCAGCCTACTAAGCAAGTAGCTGATTGACTTTGTATGCCTGAATGCCGTAATGTACAGTTTTGATCTCCAACACCGGAGTCTGTCTATCGATAATCTGGCGGGCATAATACAGGTCCAGCCTACTAAACAGGTAGCTGATTGACTCTGTATGCCTGAATGCCGTAATGTACAGTTTTGCACTCAATCACCGGAGTCTGTCTATCGATAATCTGGCGGGCATAAAACAGGTCCAGCCTACTAAGCAAGTAGCTGATTGACTTTGTATGCCTGAATGCCATTATGTACAGTCTTGCACTCCATCACTGGAGTGTGTCTATCGATAATCTGGCGGGCATAATACAGGTCCAGCCTACTAAACAGGTAGCTGATTGACTCTGTATGCCTGAATGCCGTAATGTACAGTTTTGCACTCCATCACCGGAGTCTGTCTATCGATAATCTGGTGGGCATAAAACAGGTCCAGCCTACTAAGCAAGTAGCTGATTGACTTTGTATGCCTGAATGCCGTAATGTACAGTTTTGATCTCCAACACCGGAGTCTGTCTATCGATAATCTGGTGGGCATAATACAGGTCCAGCCTACTAAGCAAGTAGCTGATTGACTTTGTATGCCTGAATCCCATTATGTACTGTCTTGCACTCCATCACCGGAGTCTATCTATCGATAATCTGGCGGGCATAATACAGGTCCAGCCTACTAAACAAGTAGCTGATTGACTTTGTTTGCCTGAATGCCATTATGTACAGTCTTGCACTCCATCACCGGAGTCTGTCTATCGATAATCTGGTGGGCATAATACAGGTCCAGCCTACTAAACAGGTAGCTGATTGACTTTGTATGCCTGAATGCCGTAATGTACAGTTTTGATCTCCAACACCGGAGTCTGTCTATCGATAATCTGGCGGGCATAATACAGGTCCAGCCTACTAAACAGGTAGCTGATTGACTCTGTATGCCTGAATGCAGTAATGTACAGTTTTGCACTCCATCACCGGAGTCTGTCTATCAATAATCTGGTGGGCATAAAACAGGTCCAGCCTACTAAGCAAGTAGCTGATTGACTTTGTATGCCTGAATGCCATTATGTACAGTCTTGCACTCCAACACCGGAGTGTGTCTATCGATAATCTGGCAGGCATAATACAGGTCCAGCCTACTAAGCAAGTAGCTGATTGACTTTGTATGCCTGAATGCCATTATGTACAGTCTTGCACTCCATCACCGGAGTCTGTCTATCGATAATCTGGCGCGCATAATACAGGTCCAGCCTACTAAACAGGTAGCTGATTGACTCTGTATGCCTGAATACCGTAATGTACAGTTTTGCACTCCATCACCGGAGTCTGTCTATCGATAATCTGGCGGGCATAATACAGGTCCAGCCTACTAAGCAAGTAGCTGATTGACTTTGTATGCTTGAATGCCGTAATGTACAGTCTTGCACTCCATCATCGGAGTCTGTCTATCGATAATCTGGTGGGCATAAAACAGGTCCAGCCTACTAAGCAAGTAGCTGATTGACTTTGTATGCCTGAATGCCGTAATGTACAGTTTTGATCTCCAACACCGGAGTCTGTCTATCGATAATCTGGCGCGCATAATACAGGTCCAGCCTACTAAACAGGTAGCTGATTGACTCTGTATGCCTGAATGCCGTAATGTACAGTTTTGCACTCAATCACCGGAGTCTGTCTATCGATAATCTGGTGGGCATAAAACAGGTCCAGCCTACTAAGCAAGTAGCTGATTGACTTTGTATGCCTGAATGCCATTATGTACAGTCTTGCACTCCATCACCGGAGTGTGTCTATCGATAATCTGGCGGGCATAATTCAGGTCCAGCCTACTAAGCAAGTAGCTGATTGACTTTGTATGCCTGAATGCCATTATGTACAGTCTTGCACTCCATCACCGGAGTCTGTCTATCGATAATCTGGCGGGCATAATACAGGTCCAGCCTACTAAACAGGTAGCTGATTGACTCTGTATGCCTGAATGCCGTAATGTACAGTTTTGCACTCCATCACCGGAGTCTGTCTATCGATAATCTGGTGGGCATAAAACAGGTCCAGCCTACTAAGCAAGTAGCTGATTGACTTTGTATGCCTGAATGCCGTAATGTACAGTTTTGATCTCCAACACCGGAGTCTGTCTATCGATAATCTGGTGGGCATAATACAGGTCCAGCCTACTAAGCAAGTAGCTGATTGACTTTGTATGCCTGAATCCCATTATGTACTGTCTTGCACTCCATCACCGGAGTCTATCTATCGATAATCTGGCGGGCATAATACAGGTCCAGCCTACTAAACAAGTAGCTGATTGACTTTATATGCCTGAATGCCATTATGTACAGTCTTGCACTCCATCACCGGAGTCTGTCTATCGATAATCTGGCGGGCATAATACAGGTCCAGCCTACTAAACAGGTAGCTGATTGACTTTGTATGCCTGAATGCCGTAATGTACAGTTTTGATCTCCAACACCGGAGTCTGTCTATCGATAATCTGGCGGGCATAATAGAGGTCCAGCCTACTAAACAGGTAGCTGATTGACTCTGTATGCCTGAATGCCGTAATGTACAGTTTTGCACTCCATCACCGGAGTCTGTCTATCGATAATCTGGTGGGCATAAAACAGGTCCAGCCTACTAAGCAAGTAGCTGATTGACTTTGTATGCCTGAATGCCATTATGTACAGTCTTGCACTCCATCACCGGAGTGTGTCTATCGATAATCTGGTAGGCATAATACAGGTCCAGCCTACTAAGCAAGTAGCTGATTGACTTTGTATGCCTGAATGCCATTATGTACAGTCTTGCACTCCATCACCGGAGTCTGTCTATCGATAATCTGGCGGGCATAATACAGGTCCAGCCTACTAAACAGGTAGCTGATTGACTCTGTATGCCTGAATGCCGTAATGTACAGTTTTGCACTCCATCACCGGAGTCTGTCTATCGATAATCTGGCGCGCATAATACAGGTCCAGCCTACTAAACAGGTAGCTGATTGACTCTGTATGCCTGAATGCCGTAATGTACAGTTTTGCACTCCATCACCGGAGTCTGTCTATCGATAATCTGGTGGGCATAAAACAGGTCCAGCCTACTAAGCAAGTAGCTGATTGACTTTGTATGCCTGAATGCCGTAATGTACAGTTTTGATCTCCAACACCGGAGTCTGTCTATCGATAATCTGGCGGGCATAATACAGGTCCAGCCTACTAAACAGGTAGCTGATTGACACTGTATGCCTGAATGCCGTAATGTACAGTTTTGCACTCAATCACCGGAGTCTGTCTATCGATAATCTGGTGGGCATAAAACAGGTCCAGCCTACTAAGCAAGTAGATGATTGACTTTGTAAGCCTGAATGCCATTATGTACAGTCTTGCACTCCATCACCGGAGTGTGTCTATCGATAATCTGGCGGGCATAATACAGGTCCAGCCTACTAAGCAAGTAGCTGATTGACTTTGTATGCCTGAATGCCATTATGTACAGTCTTGCACTCCATCACCGGAGTCTGTCTATCGATAATCTGGCGGGCATAATACAGGTCCAGCCTACTAAACAGGTAGCTGATTGACTCTGTATGCCTGAATGCCGTAATGTACAGTTTTGCACTCCATCACCGGAGTCTGTCTATTGATAATCTGGTGGGCATAAAACAGGTCCAGCCTACTAAGCAAGTAGCTGATTGACTTTGTATGCCTGAATGCCGTAATGTACAGTTTTGATCTCCAACACCGGAGTCTGTCTATCGATAATCTGGTGGGCATAATACAGGTCCAGCGTACTAAGCAAGTAGCTGATTGACTTTGTATGCCTGAATCCCATTATGTACTGTCTTGCACTCCATCACCGGAGTCTATCTATTGATAATCTGGCGGGCATAATACAGGTCCAGCCTACTAAACAAGTAGCTGATTGACTTTATATGCCTGAATGCCATTATGTACAGTCTTGCACTCCATCACCGGAGTCTGTCTATCGACAATCTGGCGGGCATAATACAGGTCCAGCCTACTAAACAGGTAGCTGATTGACTCTGTATGCCTGAATGCCGTAATGTACAGTTTTGCACTCCATCACCGGAGTCTGTCTATCGATAATCTGGTGGTCATAAAACAGGTCCAGCCTACTAAGCAAGTAGCTGATTGACTTTGTATGCCTGAATGCCATTATGTACAGTCTTGCACTCCATCACCGGAGTGTGTCTATCGATAATCTGGCAGGCATAATACAGGTCCAGCCTACTAAGCAAGTAGCTGATTGACTTTGTATGCCTGAATGCCATTATGTACAGTCTTGCACTCCATCACCGGAGTCTGTCTATCGATAATCTGGCGGGCATAATACAGGTCCAGCTTACTAAACAGGTAGCTGATTGACTCTGTATGCCTGAATGCCGTAATGTACAGTTTTGCACTCCATCACCGGAGTCTGTCTATCGATAATCTGGCGGGCATAATACAGGTCCAGCCTACTAAACAGGTAGCTGATTGACTCTGTATGCCTGAATGCCGTAATGTACAGTTTTGCACTCCATCACCGGAGTCTGTCTATCGATAATCTGGCGGGCATAATACAGGTCCAGCCTACTAAGCAAGTAGCTGATTGACTTTGTATGCTTGAATGCCGTAATGTACAGTCTTGCACTCCATCACCGGAGTCTGTCTATCGATAATCTGGTGGGCATAAAACAGGTCCAGCCTACTAAGCAAGTAGCTGATTGACTTTGTATGCCTGAATGCCGTAATGTACAGTTTTGATCTCCAACACCGGAGTCTGTCTATCGATAATCTGGCGGGCATAATAGAGGTCCAGCCTACTAAACAGGTAGCTGATTGACTCTGTATGCCTGAATGCCGTAATGTACAATTTTGCATTCCATCACCGGAGTCTGTCTATCGATAATCTGGCGGGCATAATACAGGTCCAGCCTACTAAGCAAGTAGCTGATTGACTTTGTATGCCTGAATGCCATTATGTACAGTCTTGCACTCCATCACCGGAGTGTGTCTATCGATAATCTGGCAGGCATAATACAGGTCCAGCCTACTAAGCAAGTAGCTGATTGACTTTGTATGCCTGAATGCCATTATGTACAGTCTTGCACTCCATCACCGGAGTCTGTCTATCGATAATCTGGTGGGCATAATACAGGTCCAGCCTACTAAACAGGTAGCTGATTGACTTTGTATGCCTGAATGCCGTAATGTACAGTTTTGATCTCCAAGACCGGAGTCTGTCTATCGATAATCTGGCAGGCATAATGCAGGTCCAGCCTACTAAGCAAGTAGCTGATGACTTTGTATGCCTGAATCCCATTATGTACTGTCTTGCACTCCATCACCGGAGTCTATCTATCGATAATCTGGCGGGCATAATACAGGTCCAGCCTACTAAACAGGTAGCTGATTGACTCTGTATGCCTGAATGCAGTAATGTACAGTTTTGCACTCCATCACCGGAGTCTGTCTATCGATAATCTGGTGGGCATAAAACAGGTCCAGCCTACTAAGCAAGTAGCTGATTGACTTTGTATGCCTGAATGCCATTATGTACAGTCTTGCACTCCAACACCGGAGTGTGTCTATCGATAATCTGGCAGGCATAATACAGGTCCAGCCTACTAAGCAAGTAGCTGATTGACTTTGTATGCCTGAATGCCATTATGTACAGTCTTGCACTCCATCACCGGAGTCTGTCTATCGATAATCTGGCGGGCATAATACAGGTCCAGCCTACTAAACAGGTAGCTGATTGACTCTGTATGCCTGAATGCCGTAATGTACAGTTTTGCACTCCATCACCGGAGTCTGTCTATCGATAATCTGGCGCGCATAATACAGGTCCAGCCTACTAAACAGGTAGCTGATTGACTCTGTATGCCTGAATACCGTAATGTACAGTTTTGCACTCCATCACCGGAGTCTGTCTATCGATAATCTGGCGGGCATAATACAGGTCCAGCCTACTAAGCAAGTAGCTGATTGACTTTGTATGCTTGAATGCCGTAATGTACAGTCTTGCACTCTATCATCGGAGTCTGTCTATCGATAATCTGGTGGGCATAAAACAGGTCCAGCCTACTAAGCAAGTAGCTGATTGACTTTGTATGCCTGAATGCCGTAATGTACAGTTTTGATCTCCAACACTGGAGTCTGTCTATCGATAATCTGGCGGGCATAATACAGGTCCAGCCTACTAAACAGGTAGCTGATTGACTCTGTATGCCTGAATGCCGTAATGTACAGTTTTGCACTCAATCACCGGAGTCTGTCTATCGATAATCTGGTGGGCATAAAACAGGTCCAGCCTACTAAGCAAGTAGCTGATTGACTTTGTATGCCTGAATGCCATTATGTACAGTCTTGCACTCCATCACCGGAGTGAGTCTATCGATAATCTGGCAGGCATAATACAGGTCCAGCCTACTAAGCAAGTAGCTGATTGACTTTGTATGCCTGAATGCCATTATGTACAGTCTTGCACTCCATCACCGGAGTCTGTCTATCGATAATCTGGCGGGCATAATACAGGTCCAGCCTACTAAACAGGTAGCTGATTGACTCTGTATGCCTGAATGCCGTAATGTACAGTTTTGCACTCCATCACCGGTGTCTGTCTATCGATAATCTGGCGGGCATAATACAGGTCCAGCCTACTAAGCAAGTAGCTGATTGACTTTGTATGCCTGAATGCCATTATGTACAGTCTTGCACTCCATCACCGGAGTGTGTCTATCGATAATCTGGCAGGCATAATACAGGTCCAGCCTACTAAGCAAGTAGCTGATTGACTTTGTATGCCTGAATGCCATTATGTACAGTCTTGCACTCCATCACCGGAGTCTGTCTATCGATAATCTGGTGGGCATAATACAGGTCCAGCCTACTAAACAGGTAGCTGATTGACTTTGTATGCCTGAATGCCGTAATGTACAGTTTTGATCTCCAAGACCGGAGTCTGTCTATCGATAATCTGGCAGGCATAATGCAGGTCCAGCCTACTAAGCAAGTAGCTGATTGACTTTGTATGCCTGAATCCCATTATGTACTGTCTTGCACTCCATCACCGGAGTCTATCTATCGATAATCTGGCGGGCATAATACAGGTCCAGCCTACTAAACAAGTAGCTGATTGACTTTGTTTGCCTGAATGCCATTATGTACAGTCTTGCACTCCATCACCGGAGTCTGTCTATCGATAATCTGGCGGGCATAATACAGGTCCAGCCTACTAAACAGGTAGCTGATTGACTTTGTATGCCTGAATGCCGTAATGTACAGTTTTGATCTCCAACACCGGAGTCTGTCTATCGATAATCTGGCGGGCATAATACAGGTCCAGCCTACTAAACAGGTAGCTGATTGACTCTGTATGCCTGAATGCAGTAATGTACAGTTTTGCACTCCATCACCGGAGTCTGTCTATCGATAATCTGGTGGGCATAAAACAGGTCCAGCCTACTAAGCAAGTAGCTGATTGACTTTGTATGCCTGAATGCCATTATGTACAGTCTTGCACTCCAACACCGGAGTGTGTCTATCGATAATCTGGCAGGCATAATACAGGTCCAGCCTACTAAGCAAGTAGCTGATTGACTTTGTATGCCTGAATGCCATTATGTACAGTCTTGCACTCCATCACCGGAGTCTGTCTATCGATAATCTGGCGGGCATAATACAGGTCCAGCCTACTAAACAGGTAGCTGATTGACTCTGTATGCCTGAATGCCGTAATGTACAGTTTTGCACTCCATCACCGGAGTCTGTCTATCGATAATCTGGCACGCATAATACAGGTCCAGCCTACTAAGCAAGTAGCTGATTGACTTTGTATGCTTGAATGCCGTAATGTACAGTCTTGCACTCTATCATCGGAGTCTGTCTATCGATAATCTGGTGGGCATAAAACAGGTCCAGCCTACTAAGCAAGTAGCTGATTGACTTTGTATGCCTGAATGCCGTAATGTACAGTTTTGATCTCCAACACTGGAGTCTGTCTATCGATAATCTGGCGGGCATAATACAGGTCCAGCCTACTAAACAGGTAGCTGATTGACTCTGTATGCCTGAATGCCGTAATGTACAGTTTTGCACTCAATCACCGGAGTCTGTCTATCGATAATCTGGTGGGCATAAAACAGGTCCAGCCTACTAAGCAAGTAGCTGATTGACTTTGTATGCCTGAATGCCATTATGTACAGTCTTGCACTCCATCACCGGAGTGTGTCTATCGATAATCTGGCAGGCATAATACAGGTCCAGCCTACTAAGCAAGTAGCTGATTGACTTTGTATGCCTGAATGCCATTATGTACAGTCTTGCACTCCATCACCGGAGTCTGTCTATCGATAATCTGGCGGGCATAATACAGGTCCAGCCTACTAAACAGGTAGCTGATTGACTCTGTATGCCTGAATGCCGTAATGTACAGTTTTGCACTCCATCACCGGAGTCTGTCTATCGATAATCTGGCGGGCATAATACAGGTCCAGCCTACTAAACAGGTAGCTGATTGACTCTGTATGCCTGAATGCCGTAATGTACAGTTTTGCACTCCATCACCGGTGTCTGTCTATCGATAATCTGGCGGGCATAATACAGGTCCAGCCTACTAAGCAAGTAGCTGATTGACTTTGTATGCTTGAATGCCGTAATGTACAGTCTTGCACTCCATCACCGGAGTCTGTCTATCGATAATCTGGTGGGCATAAAACAGGTCCAGCCTACTAAGCAAGTAGCTGATTGACTTTGTATGCCTGAATGCCGTAATGTACAGTTTTGATCTCCAACACCGGAGTCTGTCTATCGATAATCTGGCGGGCATAATACAGGTCCAGCCTACTAAACAGGTAGCTGATTGACTCTGTATGCCTGAATGCCGTAATGTACAGTTTTGCACTCAATCACCGGAGTCTGTCTTTCGATAATCTGGTGGGCATAAAACAGGTCCAGCCTACTAAGCAAGTAGCTGATTGACTTTGTATGCCTGAATGCCATTATGTACAGTCTTGCACTCCATCACTGGAGTGTGTCTATCGATAATCTGGCGGGCATAATACAGGTCCAGCCTACTAAGCAAGTAGCTGATTGACTTTGTATGCCTGAATGCCATTATGTACAGTCTTGCACTCCATCACCGGAGTGTGTCTATCGATAATCTGGCAGGCATAATACAGGTCTAGCCTACTAAGCAAGTAGCTGATTGACTTTGTATGCCTGAATGCCATTATGTACAGTCTTGCACTCCATCACCGGAGTCTGTCTATCGATAATCTGGCGCGCATAATACAGGTCCAGCCGACTAAACAGGTAGCTGATTGACTCTGTATGCCTGAATGCCGTAATGTACAGTTTTGCACTCCATCACCAGAGTCTGTCTATCGATAATCTGGCGGGCATAATACAGGTCCAGCCTACTAAGCAAGTAGCTGATTGACTTTCTATGCTTGAATGCCGTAATGTACAGTCTTGCACTCCATCACCGGAGTCTGTCTATCGATAATCTGGTGGGCATAAAACAGGTCCAGCCTACTAAGCAAGTAGCTGATTGACTTTGTATGCCTGAATGCCGTAATGTACAGTTTTGATCTCCAACACCGGAGTCTGTCTATCGATAATCTGGCGGGCATAATACAGGTCCAGCCTACTAAACAGGTAGCTGATTGACACTGTATGCCTGAATGCCGTAATGTACAGTTTTGCACTCAATCACCGGAGTCTGTCTATCGATAATCTGGTGGGCATAAAACAGGTCCAGCCTACTAAGCAAGTAGCTGATTGACTTTGTATGCCTGAATGCCATTATGTACAGTCTTGCACTCCATCACCGGAGTGTGTTTATCGATAATCTGGCGGGCATAATACAGGTCCAGCCTACTAAGCAAGTAGCTGATTGACTTTGTATGCCTGAATCCCATTATGTACTGTCTTGCACTCCATCACCGGAGTCTATCTATCGATAATCTGGCGGGCATAATACAGGTCCAGCCTACTAAACAAGTCGCTGATTGACTTTATATTCCTGAATGCCATTATGTACAGTCTTGCACTCCATCACCGGAGTCTGTCTATCGATAATCTGGCGGGCATAATACAGGTCCAGCCTACTAAACAGGTAGCTGATTGACTTTGTATGCCTGAATGCCGTAAAGTACAGTTTTGATCTCCAACACCGGAGTCTGTCTATCGATAATCTGGCGGGCATAATACAGGTCCAGCCTACTAAACAGGTAGCTGATTGACTCTGTATGCCTGAATGCCGTAATGTACAGTTTTGCACTCCATCACCGGAGTCTGTCTATCGATAATCTGGTGGGCATAAAACAGGTCCAGCCTACTAAGCAAGTAGCTGATTGACTTTGTATGCCTGAATGCCATTATGTACAGTTTTGCACTCCATCACCGGAGTCTGTCTATCGATAATCTGGCGGGCATAATACAGGTCCAGCCTACTAAACAGGTAGCTGATTGACTCTGTATGCCTGAATGCCGTAATGTACAGTTTTGCACTCCATCACCGGAGTCTGTCTATCGATAATCTGGCGGGCATAATACAGGTCCAACCTACTAAGCAAGTAGCTGATTGACTTTGTATGCTTGAATGCCATAATGTACAGTCTTGCACTCCATCACCGGAGTCTGTCTATCGATAATCTGGTGGGCATAAAACAGGTCCAGCCTACTAAGCAAGTAGCTGATTGACTTTGTATGCCTGAATGCCGAAATGTACAGTTTTGATCTCCAACACCGGAGTCTGTCTATCGATAATCTGGCGGGCATAATACAGGTCCAGCCTACTAAACAGGTAGCTGATTGACTCTGTATGCCTGAATGCCGTAATGTACAATTTTGCATTCCATCACCGGAGTCTGTCTATCGATAATCTGGCGGGCATAATACAGGTCCAGCCTACTAAGCAAGTAGCTGATTGACTTTGTATGCCTGATTGCCATTATGTACAGTCTTGCACTCCATCACCGGAGTGTGTCTATCGATAATCTGGCAGGCATAATACAGGTCCAGCCTACTAAGCAAGTAGCTGATTGACTTTGTATGCCTGAATGCCATTATGTACAGTCTTGCACTCCATCACCGGAGACTATCTATCGATAATCTGGTGGGCATAAAACAGTTCCAGCCTACTAAGTAAGTAGCTGATTGACTTTGTATGCCTGAATGCCGTAATGTACAGTTTTGATCTCCAACACCGGAGTCTGTCTATCGATAATCTGGTGGGCATAATACAGGTCCAGCCTACTAAGCAAGTAGCTGATTGACTTTGTATGCCTGAATGCCATTATGTACAGTCTTGCACTCCATCACTGGAGTGTGTCTATCGATAATCTGGCGGGCATAATACAGGTCCAGCCTACTAAGCAAGTAGCTGATTGACTTTGTATGCCTGAATGCCATTATGTACAGTCTTGCACTCCATCACCGGAGTGTGTCTATCGATAATCTGGCAGGCATAATACAGGTCTAGCCTACTAAGCAAGTAGCTGATTGACTTTGTATGCCTGAATGCCATTATGTACAGTCTTGCACTCCATCACCGGAGTCTGTCTATCGATAATCTGGCGGGCATAATACAGGTCCAGCCTACTAAACAGGTAGCTGATTGACTCTGTATGCCTGAATGCCGTAATGTACAGTTTTGCACTCCATCACCGGAGTCTGTCTATCGATAATCTGGCGCGCATAATACAGGTCCAGCCTACTAAACAGGTAGCTGATTGACTCTGTATGCCTGAATGCCGTAATGTACAGTTTTGCACTCCATCACCGGAGTCTGTCTATCGATAATCTGGCGGGCATAATACAGGTCCAGCCTACTAAGCAAGTAGCTGATTGACTTTCTATGCTTGAATGCCGTAATGTACAGTCTTGCACTCCATCACCGGAGTCTGTCTATCGATAATCTGGTGGGCATAAAACAGGTCCAGCCTACTAAGCAAGTAGCTGATTGACTTTGTATGCCTGAATGCCGTAATGTACAGTTTTGATCTCCAACACCGGAGTCTGTCTATCGATAATCTGGCGGGCATAATACAGGTCCAGCCTACTAAACAGGTAGCTGATTGACACTGTATGCCTGAATGCCGTAATGTACAGTTTTGCACTCAATCACCGGAGTCTGTCTATCGATAATCTGGTGGGCATAAAACAGGTCCAGCCTACTAAGCAAGTAGCTGATTGACTTTGTATGCCTGAATGCCATTATGTACAGTCTTGCACTCCATCACCGGAGTGTGTTTATCGATAATCTGGCGGGCATAATACAGGTCCAGCCTACTAAGCAAGTAGCTGATTGACTTTGTATGCCTGAATCCCATTATGTACTGTCTTGCACTCCATCACCGGAGTCTATCTATCGATAATCTGGCGGGCATAATACAGGTCCAGCCTACTAAACAAGTCGCTGATTGACTTTATATTCCTGAATGCCATTATGTACAGTCTTGCACTCCATCACCGGAGTCTGTCTATCGATAATCTGGCGGGCATAATACAGGTCCAGCCTACTAAACAGGTAGCTGATTGACTTTGTATGCCTGAATGCCGTAAAGTACAGTTTTGATCTCCAACACCGGAGTCTGTCTATCGATAATCTGGCGGGCATAATACAGGTCCAGCCTACTAAACAGGTAGCTGATTGACTCTGTATGCCTGAATGCCGTAATGTACAGTTTTGCACTCCATCACCGGAGTCTGTCTATCGATAATCTGGTGGGCATAAAACAGGTCCAGCCTACTAAGCAAGTAGCTGATTGACTTTGTATGCCTGAATGCCATTATGTACAGTTTTGCACTCCATCACCGGAGTCTGTCTATCGATAATCTGGCGGGCATAATACAGGTCCAGCCTACTAAACAGGTAGCTGATTGACTCTGTATGCCTGAATGCCGTAATGTACAGTTTTGCACT
Organism: Staurois parvus; assembly: GCF_062004578.1. Classification (NCBI taxonomy): domain Eukaryota; kingdom Metazoa; phylum Chordata; class Amphibia; order Anura; family Ranidae; genus Staurois; species Staurois parvus. The sequence goes on from NW_028317807.1 coordinate 6,109,184, forward strand.
CCATCACCGGAGTCTGTCTATCGATAATCTGGCGGGCATAATACAGGTCCAACCTACTAAGCAAGTAGCTGATTGACTTTGTATGCTTGAATGCCATAATGTACAGTCTTGCACTCCATCACCGGAGTCTGTCTATCGATAATCTGGTGGGCATAAAACAGGTCCAGCCTACTAAGCAAGTAGCTGATTGACTTTGTATGCCTGAATGCCGAAATGTACAGTTTTGATCTCCAACACCGGAGTCTGTCTATCGATAATCTGGCGGGCATAATACAGGTCCAGCCTACTAAACAGGTAGCTGATTGACTCTGTATGCCTGAATGCCGTAATGTACAATTTTGCATTCCATCACCGGAGTCTGTCTATCGATAATCTGGCGGGCATAATACAGGTCCAGCCTACTAAGCAAGTAGCTGATTGACTTTGTATGCCTGAATGCCATTATGTACAGTCTTGCACTCCATCACCGGAGTGTGTCTATCGATAATCTGGCAGGCATAATACAGGTCCAGCCTACTAAGCAAGTAGCTGATTGACTTTGTATGCCTGAATGCCATTATGTACAGTCTTGCACTCCATCACCGGAGTCTGTCTATCGATAATCTGGAGGGCATAATACAGGTCCAGCCTACTAAACAGGTAGCTGATTGACTCTGTATGCCTGAATGCCGTAATGTACAGTTTTGCACTCCATCACCGGAGTCTGTCTATCGATAATCTGGCGGGCATAATACAGGTCCAGCCTACTAAGCAAGTAGCTGATTGACTTTGTATGCTTGAATGCCGTAATGTACAGTCTTGCACTCCATCACCGGAGTCTGTCTATCGATAATCTGGTGGGCATAATACAGGTCCAGCCTACTAAACAGGTAGCTGATTGACTCTGTATGCCTGAATGCCGTAATGTACAGTCTTGCACTCCATCACCGGAGTGTGTCTATCGATAATCTGGCGGGCATAATACAGGTCCAGCCTACTAAGCAAGTAGCTGATTGACTTTATATGCCTGAATGCCATTATGTACAGTCTTGCACTCCATCACCGGAGTCTGTCTATCGATAATCTGGCGGGCATAATACAGGTCCAGCCTACTAAACAGGTAGCTGATTGACTCTGTATGCCTGAATGCCGTAATGTACAGTTTTGCACTCCATCACCGGAGTCTGTCTATCGATAATCTGGCGGGCATAATACAGGTCCAGCCTACTAAACAGGTAGCTGATTGACTCTGTATGCCTGAATGCCGTAATGTACAGTTTTGCACTCCATCACCGGAGTCTGTCTATCGATAATCTGGCGGGCATAATACAGGTCCAGCCTACTAAGCAAGTAGCTGATTGACTTTGTATGCTTGAATGCCGTAATGTACAGTCTTGCACTCCATCACCGGAGTCTGTCTATCGATAATCTGGTGGGCATAAAAAAGGTCCAGCCTACTAAGCAAGTAGCTGATTGACTTTGTATGCCTGAATGCCGTAATGTACAGTTTTGATCTCCAACACCGGAGTCTGTCTATCGATAATCTGGCGGGCATAATACAGGTCCAGCCTACTAAACAGGTAGCTGATTGACTCTGTATGCCTGAATGCCGTAATGTACAGTTTTGCACTCAATCACCGGAGTCTGTCTATCGATAATCTGGTGGGCATAAAACAGGTCCAGCCTACTAAGCAAGTAGCTGATTGACTTTGTATGCCTGAATGCCATTATGTACAGTCTTGCACTCCATCACCGGAGTGTGTCTATCGATAATCTGGCGGGCATAATACAGGTCCAGCCTACTAAGCAAGTAGCTGATTGACTTTGTATGCCTGAATGCCATTATGTACAGTCTTGCACTCCATCACCGGAGTCTGTCTATCGATAATCTGGCGGGCATATTACAGGTCCAGCCTACTAAACAGGTAGCTGATTGACTCTGTATGCCTGAATGCCGTAATGTACAGTTTTGCACTCCATCACCAGAGTCTGTCTATCGATAATCTGGTGGGCATAAAACAGGTCCAGCCTACTAAGCAAGTAGCTGATTGACTTTGTATGCTTGAATGCCGTAATGTACAGTTTTGATCTCCAACACCGGAGTCTGTCTATCGATAATCTGGTGGGCATAATACAGGTCCAGCCTACTAAACAGGTAGCTGATTGACTCTGTATGCCTGAATGCCGTAATGTACAGTTTTGCACTCCATCACCGGAGTCTGTCTATCGATAATCTGGCGGGCATAATACAGGTCCAGCCTACTAAGCAAGTAGCTGATTGACTTTGTATGCTTGAATGCCGTAATGTACAGTCTTGCACTCCATCACCGGAGTCTGTCTATCGATAATCTGGTGGGCATAAAACAGGTCCAGCCTACTAAGCAAGTAGCTGATTGACTTTGTATGCCTGAATGCCGTAATGTACAGTTTTGATCTCCAACACCGGAGTCTGTCTATCGATAATCTGGCGGGCATAATACAGGTCCAGCCTACTAAACAGGTAGCTGATTGACTCTGTATGCCTGAATGCCGTAATGTACTGTTTTGCACTCAATCACCGGAGTCTGTCTATCGATAATCTGGTGGGCATAAAACAGGTCCAGCCTACTAAGCAAGTAGCTGATTGACTTTGTATGCCTGAATGCCATTATGTACAGTCTTGCACTCCATCACCGGAGTGTGTCTATCGATAATCTGGCGGGCATAATACAGGTCCAGCCTACTAAGCAAGTAGCTGATTGACTTTGTATGCCTGAATGCCATTATGTACAGTCTTCCACTCCATCACCGGAGTCTGTCTATCGATAATCTGGCGGGCATAATACAGGTCCAGCCTACTAAACAGGTAGCTGATTGACTCTGTATGCTTGAATGCCGTAATGTACAGTTTTGCACTCCATCACCGGAGTCTGTCTATCGATAATCTGGTGGGCATAAAACAGGTCCAGCCTACTAAGCAAGTAGCTGATTGACTTTGTATGCCTGAATGCCGTAATGTACAGTTTTGATCTCCAACACCGGAGTCTGTCTATCGATAATCTGGTGGGCATAATACAGGTCCAGCCTACTAAGCAAGTAGCTGATTGACTTTGTATGCCTGAATCCCATTATGTACTGTCTTGCACTCCATCACCGGAGTCTATCTATCGATAATCTGGCGGGCATAATACAGGTCCAGCCTACTAAACAAGTAGCTGATTGACTTTGTATGCCTGAATGCCATTATGTACAGTCTTGCACTCCATCACCGGAGTCTGTCTATCGATAATCTGGCGGGCATAATACAGGTCCAGCCTACTAAACAGGTAGCTGATTGACTTTGTATGCCTGAATGCCGTAATGTACAGTTTTGATCTCCAACACCGGAGTCTGTCTATCGATAATCTGGCGGGCATAATACAGGTCCAGCCTACTAAACAGGTAGCTGATTGACTTTGTATGCTTGAATGCTGTAATGTACAGTCTTGCACTCCATCACCGGAGTCTGTCTATCGATAATGTGGTGGGCATAAAACAGGTCCACTTTACTAAGCAAGTAGCTGATTGACTTTGTATGCCTGAATGCCATTATGTACAGTCTTGCACTCCATCACTGGAGTGTGTCTATCGATAATCTGGCAGGCATAATACAGGTCCAGCCTACTAAGCAAGTAGCTGATTGACTTTGTATGCCTGAATGCCATTATGTACAGTCTTGCACTCCATCACCGGAGTCTGTCTATCGATAATCTGGCGGGCATAATACAGGTCCAGCCTACTAAACAGGTAGCTGATTGACTCTGTATGCCTGAATGCCGTAATGTACAGTTTTGCACTCCATCACCGGAGTCTGTCTATCGATAATCTGGCGGGCATAATACAGGTCCAGCCTACTAAGCAAGTAGCTGATTGACTTTGTATGCTTGAATGCCGTAATGTACAGTCTTGCACTCCATCACCGGAGTCTGTCTATCGATAATCTGGTGGGCATAAAACAGGTCCAGCCTACTAAGCAAGTAGCTGATTGACTTTGTATGCCTGAATGCCGTAATGTACAGTTTTGATCTCCAACACCGGAGTCTGTCTATCGATAATCTGGCGGGCATAATACAGGTCCAGCCTACTAAACAGGTAGCTGATTGACTTTGTATGCCTGAATGCCGTAATGTACAGTTTTGATCTCCAACACCGGAGTCTGTCTATCGATAATCTGGCGGGCATAATACAGGTCCAGCCTACTAAACAGGTAGCTGATTGACTCTGTATGCCTGAATGCCGTAATGTACAGTTTTGCACTCCATCACCCGAGTCTGTCTATCGATAATCTGGCGGGCATAATACAGGTCCAGCCTACTAAACAAGTAGCTGATTGACTTTGTATGCTTGAATGCTGTAATGTACAGTCTTGCACTCCATCACCGGAGTCTGTCTATCGATAATCTGGTGGGCATAAAACAGGTCCAGCTTACTAAGCAAGTAGCTGATTGACTTTGTATGCCTGAATGCCGTAATGTACAGTTTTGATCTCCAACACCGGAGTCTGTCTATCGATAATCTGGCGGGCATAATATAGGTCCAGCCTACTAAGCAAGTAGCTGATTGACTTTGTATGCCTGAATGCCATTATGTACAGTCTTGCACTCCATCACCGGAGTGTGTCTATCGATAATCTGGCAGGCATAATACAGGTCCAGCCTACTAAGCAAGTAGCTGATTGACTTTGTATGCCTGAATGCCATTATGTACAGTCTTGCACTCCATCACCGGAGTCTGTCTATCGATAATCTGGCGGGCATAATAAAGGTCCAGCCTACTAAGCAGGTAGCTGATTGACTATGTATGCCTGAATGCCGTAATGTACAGTTTTGCACTCCATCACCGGAGTCTGTCTATCGATAATCAGGTGGGCATAAAACAGGTCCAGCCTACTAAGCAAGTAGCTGATTGACTTTGTATGCCTGAATGCCGTAATGTACAGTTTTGATCTCCAACACCGGAGTCTGTCTATCGATAATCTGGTGGGCATAATACAGGTCCAGCCTACTAAGCAAGTAGCTGATTGACTTTGTATGCCTGAATCCCATTATGTACTGTCTTGCACTCCATCACCGGAGTCTATCTATCGATAATCTGGCGGGCATAATACAGGTCCAGCCTACTAAACAAGTAGCTGATTGACTTTGTATGCCTGAATGCCATTATGTACAGTCTTGCACTCCATCACCGGAGTCTGTCTATCGATAATCTGGCGGGCATAATACAGGTCCAGCCTACTAAACAGGTAGCTGATTGACTCTGTATTCCTGAATGCCGTAATGTACAGTTTTGCACTCCATCACCGGAGTCTGTCTATCGATAATCTGGCGGGCATAATACAGGTCCAGCCTACTAAATAGGTAGCTGATTGACTCTGTATGCCTGAATGCCGTAATGTACAGTTTTGCACTCCATCACCGGAGTCTGTCTATCGATAATCTGGCGGGCATAATACAGGTCCAGCCTACTAAGCAAGTAGCTGATTGACTTTGTATGCTTGAATGCCGTAATGTACAGTCTTGCACTCCATCACCGGAGTCTGTCTATCGATAATCTGGTGGGCATAAAACAGGTCCAGCCTACTAAGCAAGTAGCTGATTGACTTTGTATGCCTGAATGCCGTAATGTACAGTTTTGATCTCCAACACCGGAGTCTGCCTATCGATAATCTGGCGGGCATAATACAGGTCCAGCCTACTAAACAGGTAGCTGATTGACTTTGTATGCCTGAATGCCGTAATGTACAGTTTTGATCTCCAACACCGGAGTCTGTCTATCGATAATCTGGCGGGCATAATACAGGTCCAGCCTACTAAACAGATAGCTGATTGACTCTGTATGCCTGAATGCCATTATGTACAGTCTTGCACTCCATCACCGGAGTGTGTCTATCGATAATCTGGCAGGCATAATACAGGTCCAGCCTACTAAGCAAGTAGCTGATTGACTTTGTATGCCTGAATGCCATTATGTACAGTCTTGCACTCCATCACCGGAGTCTGTCTATCGATAATCTGGCGGGCATAATAAAGGTCCAGCCTACTAAGCAGGTAGCTGATTGACTCTGTATGCCTGAATGCCGTAATGTACAGTTTTGCACTCCATCACCGGAGTCTGTCTATCGATAATCAGGCGGGCATAATACAGGTCCAGCCTACTAAGCAAGTAGCTGATTGACTTTGTATGCTTGAATGCCGTAATGTACAGTCTTGCACTCCATCACCGGAGTCTGTCTATCGATAATCTGGTGGGCATAAAACAGGTCCAGCCTACTAAGCAAGTAGCTGATTGACTTTGTATGCCTGAATGCCGTATTGTACAGTTTTGATCTCCAACACCGGAGTCTGTCTATCGATAATCTGGCGGGCATAATACAGGTCCAGCCTACTAAACAGGTAGCTGATTGACTCTGTATGCCTGAATGCCGTAATGTACAGTTTTGCACTCAATCACCGCAGTCTGTCTATCGATAATCTGGTGGGCATAAAACAGGTCCAGCCTACTAAGCAAGTAGCTGATTGACTTTGTATGCCTGAATGCCATTATGTACAGTCTTGCACTCCATCACCGGAGTCTGTCTATCGATAATCTGGCGGGCATAATACAGGTCCAGCCTACTAAACAGGTAGCTGATTGACTCTGTATGCCTGAATGCCGTAATGTACAGTTTTGCACTCCATCACCAGAGTCTGTCTATCGATAATCTGGTGGGCATAAAACAGGTCCAGCCTACAAAGCAAGTAGCTGATTGACTTTGTATGCCTGAATGCCATTATGTACTGTCTTGCACTCCATCACCGGAGTCTATCTATCGATAATCTGGCGGGCATAATACAGGTGCAGCCTACTAAACAGGTAGCTGATTGACTCTGTATGCCTGAATGCCGTAATGTAAAGTTTTGCACTCCATCACCGGAGTCTGTCTATCGATACTCTAGTGGGCATAAAACAGGTCCAGCCTACTAAGCAAGTAGCTGATTGACTTTGTATGCCTGAATGCCATTGTGTACAGTTTTGCACTCCATCACCGGAGTCTGTCTATCGATAATCTGGCGGGCATAATACAGGTCCAGCCTACTAAACAGGTAGCTGATTGACTCTGTATGCCTGAATGCCGTAATGTACAGTTTTGCACTCCATCACCGGAGTCTGTCTATCGATAATCTGGCGGGCATAATACAGGTCCAGCCTACTAAACAGGTAGCTGATTGACTCTGTATGCCTGAATGCCGTAATGTACAGTTTTGCACTCCATCACCGGAGTCTGTCTATCGATAATCTGGCGGGCATAATACAGGTCCAGCCTACTAAACAGGTAGCTGATTGACTCTGTATGCCTGAATGCCGTAATGTACAGTTTTGCACTCCATCACCGGAGTCTGTCTATCGATAATCTGGCGGGCATAATACAGGTCCAGCCTACTAAGCAAGTAGCTGATTGACTTTGTATGCTTGAATGCAGTAATGTACAGTCTTGCACTCCATCACCGGAGTCTGTCTATCGATAATCTGGTGGGCATAAAACAGGTCCAGCCTACTAAGCAAGTAGCTGATTGACTTTGTATGCCTGAATGCCGTAATGTACAGTTTTGATCTCCAACACCGGAGTCTGTCTATCGATAATCTGGTGGGCATAATACAGGTCCAGCCTACTAAGCAAGTAGCTGATTGACTTTGTATGCCTGAATCCCATTATGTACTGTCTTGCACTCCATCACCGGAGTCTATCTATCGATAATCTGGCGGGCATAATACAGGTCCAGCCTACTAAACAAGTAGCTGATTGACTTTGTATGCCTGAATGCCATTATGTACAGTCTTGCACTCCATCACCGGAGTCTGTCTATCGATAATCTGGCAGGCATAATACAGGTCCAGCCTACTAAGCAAGTAGCTGATTGACTTTGTATGCCTGAATGTCATTATGTACAGTCTTGCACTCCATCACCGGAGTCTGTCTATCGATAATCTGGCGGGCATAATACAGGTCCAGCCTACTAAACAGGTAGCTGATTGACTCTGTATGCCTGAATGCCGTAATGTACAGTTTTGCACTCCATCACCGGAGTCTATCGATAATCTGGCGCGCATAATACAGGTCCAGCCTACTAAACAGGTAGCTGATTGACTCTGTATGCCTGAATGCCGTAATGTACAGTTTTGCACTCCATCACCGGAGTCTGTCTATCGATAATCTGGCGGGCATAATACAGGTCCAGCCTACTAAGCAAGTAGCTGATTGACTTTGTATGCTTGAATGCCGTAATGTACAGTCTTGCAGTCCATCACCGGAGTCTGTCTATCGATAATCTGGTGGGCATAAAAAAGGTCCAGCCTACTAAGCAAGTAGCTGATTGACTTTGTATGCCTGAATGCCGTAATGTACAGTTTTGATCTCCAACACCGGAGTCTGTCTATCGATAATCTGGCGGGCATAATACAGGTCCAGCCTACTAAACAGGTAGCTGATTGACTCTGTATGCCTGAATGCCGTAATGTACAGTTTTGCACTCAATCACCGAAGTCTGTCTATCGATAATCTGGTGGGCATAAAACAGGTCCAGCCTACTAAGCAAGTAGCTGATTGACTTTGTATGCCTGAATGCCATTATGTACAGTCTTGCACTCCATCACCGGAGTCTGTCTATCGATAATCTGGCGGGCATAATACAGGTCCAGCCTACTAAACAGGTAGCTGATTGACTCTGTATGCCTGAATGCCGTAATGTACAGTTTTGCACTCCATCACCGGAGTCTGTCTATCGATAATCTGGTGGGCATAAAACAGGTCCAGCCTACTAAGCAAGTATCTGATTCACTTTGTATGCCTGAATGCCGTAATGTACAGTTTTGATCTCCAACACCGGAGTCTGTCTATCGATAATCTGGTGGGCATAATACAGGTCCAGCCAACTAAGCAAGTAGCTGATTGACTTTGTATGCCTGAATCCCATTATGTACTGTCTTGCACTCCATCACCGGAGTCTGTCTATCGATAATCTGGCGGGCATAATACAGATCCAGCCTACTAAGCAAGTAGCTGATTGACTTTGTATGCTTGAATGCCGTAATGTACAGTCTTGCACTCCATCACCGGAGTCTGTCTATCGATAATCTGGTGGGCATAAAAAAGGTCCAGCCTACTAAGCAAGTAGCTGATTGACTTTGTATGCCTGAATGCCGTAATGTACAGTTTTGATCTCCAACACCGGAGTCTGTCTATCGATAATCTGGCGGGCATAATACAGGTCCAGCCTACTAAACAGGTAGCTGATTGACTCTGTATGCCTGAATGCTGTAATGTACAGTTTTGCACTCAATCACCGGAGTCTGTCTATCGATAATCTGGTGGGCATAAAACAGGTCCAGCCTACTAAGCAAGTAGCTGATTGACTTTGTATGCCTGAATGCCATTATGTACAGTCTTGCACTCCATCACCGGAGTCTGTCTATCGATAATCTGGCGGGCATAATACAGGTCCAGCCTACTAAACAGGTAGCTGATTGACTCTGTATGCCTGAATGCCGTAATGTACAGTTTTGCACTCCATCACCGGAGTCTGTCTATCGATAATCTGGTGGGCATAAAACAGGTCCAGCCTACTAAGCAAGTATCTGATTCACTTTGTATGCCTGAATGCCGTAATGTACAGTTTTGATCTCCAACACCGGAGTCTGTCTATCGATAATCTGGTGGGCATAATACAGGTCCAGCCAACTAAGCAAGTAGCTGATTGACTTTGTATGCCTGAATCCCATTATGTACTGTCTTGCACTCCATCACCGGAGTCTGTCTATCGATAATCTGGCGGGCATAATACAGGTCCAGCCTACTAAACAGGTAGCTGATTGACTTTGTATGCCTGAATGCCGTAATGTACAGTTTTGATCTCCAACACCGGAGTCTGTCTATCGATAATCTGGCGGGCATAATACAGGTCCAGCCTACTAAACAGGTAGCTGATTGACTCTGTATGCCTGAATGCCGTAATGTACAGTTTTGCACTCCATCACCAGGGTCTGTCTATCGATAATCTGGTGGGCATAAAACAGGTCCAGCCTACTAAGCAAGTAGCTGATTGACTTTGTATGCCTGAATGCCATTATGTACAGTCTTGCACTCCATCACCGGAGTGTGTCTATCGATAATCTGGCAGGCATAATACAGGTCCAGCCTACTAAGCAAGTAGCTGATTGACTCTGTATGCCTGAATGCCGTAATGTACAGTTTTGCACTCCATCACCGGAGTCTGTCTATCGATAATCTGGCGGGCATAATACAGGTCCAGCCTACTAAACAGGTAGCTGATTGACTCTGTATGCCTGAATGCCGTAATGTACAGTTTTGCACTCCATCACCGGAGTCTGTCTATCGATAATCTGGCGGGCATAATACAGGTCCAGCCTACTAAGCAAGTAACTGATTGACTTTGTATGCTTGAATGCCGTAATGTACAGTCTTGCACTCCATCACCGGAGTCTGTCTATCGATAATCTGGCGGGCATAATACAGGTCCAGCCTACTAAACAGGTAGCTGATTGACTCTGTATGCCTGAATGCCGTAATGTACAGTTTTGCACTCCATCACCGGAGTCTGTCTATCGATAATCTGGCGGGCATAATACAGGTCCAGCCTACTAAACAGGTAGCTGATTGACTCTGTATGCCTGAATGCCGTAATGTACAGTTTTGCACTCCATCACCGGAGTCTGTCTATCGATAATCTGGTGGGCATAATACAGGTCCAGCCTACTAAGCAAGTAGCTGATTGACTTTGTATGCTTGAATGCCGTAATGTACAGTCTTGCACTCCATCACCGGAGTCTGTCTATCGATAATCTGGTGGGCATAAAACAGGTCCAGCCTACTAAGCAAGTAGCTGATTGACTTTGTATGCCTGAATGCCGTAATGTACAGTTTTGATCTCCAACACCGGAGTCTGTCTATCGATAATCTGGCGGGCATAATACAGGTCCAGCCTACTAAACAGGTAGCTGATTGACTCTGTATGCCTGAATGCCGTAATGTACAGTTTTGCACTCCATCACCGGAGTCTGTCTATCGATAATCTGGCGGGCATAATACAGGTCCAGCCTACTAAACAGGTAGCTGATTGACTCTGTATGCCTGAATGCCGTAATGTACAGTTTTGCACTCCATCACCGGAGTCTGTCTATCGATAATCTGGCGGGCATAATACAGGTCCAGCCTACTAAGCAAGTAGCTGATTGACTTTGTATGCTTGAATGCCGTAATGTACAGTCTTGCACTCCATCACCGGAGTCTGTCTATCGATAATCTGGCGGGCATAATACAGGTCCAGCCTACTAAACAGGTAGCTGATTGACTCTGTATGCCTGAATGCCGTAATGTACAGTTTTGCACTCCATCACCGGAGTCTGTCTATCGATAATCTGGCGGGCATAATACAGGTCCAGCATACTAAACAGGTAGCTGATTGACTCTGTATGCCTGAATGCCGTAATGTACAGTTTTGCACTCCATCACCGGAGTCTGTCTATCGATAATCTGGTGGGCATAATACAGGTCCAGCCTACTAAGCAAGTAGCTGATTGACTTTGTATGCTTGAATGCCGTAATGTACAGTCTTGCACTCCATCACCGGAGTCTGTCTATCGATAATCTGGTGGGCATAAAACAGGTCCAGCCTACTAAGCAAGTAGCTGATTGACTTTGTATGCCTGAATGCCGTAATGTACAGTTTTGATCTCCAACACCGGAGTCTGTCTATCGATAATCTGGCGGGCATAATACAGGTCCAGCCTACTAAACAGGTAGCTGATTGACTCTGTATGCCTGAATGCCGTAATGTACAGTTTTGCACTCAATCACCGGAGTCTGTCTATCGATAATCTGGTGGGCATAAAACAGGTCCAGCCTACTAAGCAAGTAGCTGATTGACTTTGTATGCCTGAATCCCATTATGTACAGTCTTGCACTCCATCACCGGAGTGTGTCTATCGATAATCTGGCGGGCATAATACAGGTCCAGCCTACTAAGCAAGTAGCTGATTGACTTTGTATGCCTGAATGCCATTATGTACAGTCTTGCACTCCATCACCGGAGTCTGTCTATCGATAATCTGGCGGGCATAATACAGGTCCAGCCTACTAAACAGGTAGCTGATTGACTCTGTATGCCTGAATGCCGTAATGTACAGTTTTGCACTCCATCACCGGAGTCTGTCTATCGATAATCTGGCGGGCATAATACAGGTCCAGCCTACTAAACAGGTAGCTGATTGACTCTGTATGCCTGAATGCCGTAATGTACAGTTTTGCACTCCATCACCGGAGTCTGTCTATCGATAATCTGGCGGGCATAATACAGGTCCAGCCTACTAAACAGGTAGCTGATTGACTCTGTATGCCTGAATGCCGTAATGTACAGTTTTGCACTCCATCACCGGAGTCTGTCTATCGATAATCTGGCAGGCATAATACAGGTCCAGCCTACTAAGCAAGTAGCTGATTGACTTTGTATGCTTGAATGCAGTAATGTACAGTCTTGCACTCCATCACCGGAGTCTGTCTATCGATAATCTGGTGGGCATAAAACAGGTCCAGCCTACTAAGCAAGTAGCTGATTGACTTTGTATGCCTGAATGCCGTAATGTACAGTTTTGATCTCCAACACCGGAGTCTGTCTATCGATAATCTGGTGGGCATAATACAGGTCCAGCCTACTAAGCAAGTAGCTGATTGACTTTGTATGCCTGAATCCCATTATGTACTGTCTTGCACTCCATCACCGGAGTCTATCTATCGATAATCTGGCGGGCATAATACAGGTCCAGCCTACTAAACAAGTAGCTGATTGACTTTGTATGCCTGAATGCCATTATGTACAGTCTTGCACTCCATCACCGGAGTGTGTCTATCGATAATCTGGCAGGCATAATACAGGTCCAGCCTACTAAGCAAGTAGCTGATTGACTTTGTATGCCTGAATGCCATTATGTACAGTCTTGCACTCCATCACCGGAGTCTGTCTATCGATAATCTGGCGGGCATAATACAGGTCCAGCCTACTAAACAGGTAGCTGATTGACTCTGTATGCCTGAATGCCGTAATGTACAGTTTTGCACTCCATCACCGGAGTCTATCGATAATCTGGCGCGCATAATACAGGTCCAGCCTACTAAACAGGTAGCTGATTGACTCTGTATGCCTGAATGCCGTAATGTACAGTTTTGCACTCCATCACCGGAGTCTGTCTATCGATAATCTGGTGGGCATAATACAGGTCCAGCCTACTAAGCAAGTAGCTGATTGACTTTGTATGCTTGAATGCCGTAATGTACAGTCTTGCACTCCATCACCGGAGTCTGTCTATCGATAATCTGGTGGGCATAAAACAGGTCCAGCCTACTAAGCAAGTAGCTGATTGACTTTGTATGCCTGAATGCCGTAATGTACAGTTTTGCACTCCATCACCGGAGTCTGTCTATCGATAATCTGGCGGGCATAATACAGGTCCAGCCTACTAAGCAAGTAGCTGATTGACTTTGTATGCTTGAATGCCGTAATGTACAGTCTTGCACTCCATCACCGGAGTCTGTCTATCGATAATCTGGCGGGCATAATACAGGTCCAGCCTACTAAACAGGTAGCTGATTGACTCTGTATGCCTGAATGCCGTAATGTACAGTTTTGCACTCCATCACCGGAGTCTGTCTATCGATAATCTGGCGGGCATAATACAGGTCCAGCCTACTAAACAGGTAGCTGATTGACTCTGTATGCCTGAATGCCGTAATGTACAGTTTTGCACTCCATCACCGGAGTCTGTCTATCGATAATCTGGTGGGCATAATACAGGTCCAGCCTACTAAGCAAGTAGCTGATTGACTTTGTATGCTTGAATGCCGTAATGTACAGTCTTGCACTCCATCACCGGAGTCTGTCTATCGATAATCTGGTGGGCATAAAACAGGTCCAGCCTACTAAGCAAGTAGCTGATTGACTTTGTATGCCTGAATGCCGTAATGTACAGTTTTGATCTCCAACACCGGAGTCTGTCTATCGATAATCTGGCGGGCATAATACAGGTCCAGCCTACTAAACAGGTAGCTGATTGACTCTGTATGCCTGAATGCCGTAATGTACAGTTTTGCACTCAATCACCGGAGTCTGTCTATCGATAATCTGGTGGGCATAAAACAGGTCCAGCCTACTAAGCAAGTAGCTGATTGACTTTGTATGCCTGAATCCCATTATGTACAGTCTTGCACTCCATCACCGGAGTGTGTCTATCGATAATCTGGCGGGCATAATACAGGTCCAGCCTACTAAGCAAGTAGCTGATTGACTTTGTATGCCTGAATGCCATTATGTACAGTCTTGCACTCCATCACCGGAGTCTGTCTATCGATAATCTGGCGGGCATAATACAGGTCCAGCCTACTAAACAGGTAGCTGATTGACTCTGTATGCCTGAATGCCGTAATGTACAGTTTTGCACTCCATCACCGGAGTCTGTCTATCGATAATCTGGCGGGCATAATACAGGTCCAGCCTACTAAACAGGTAGCTGATTGACTCTGTATGCCTGAATGCCGTAATGTACAGTTTTGCACTCCATCACCGGAGTCTGTCTATCGATAATCTGGCGGGCATAATACAGGTCCAGCCTACTAAACAGGTAGCTGATTGACTCTGTATGCCTGAATGCCGTAATGTACAGTTTTGCACTCCATCACCGGAGTCTGTCTATCGATAATCTGGCAGGCATAATACAGGTCCAGCCTACTAAGCAAGTAGCTGATTGACTTTGTATGCTTGAATGCAGTAATGTACAGTCTTGCACTCCATCACCGGAGTCTGTCTATCGATAATCTGGTGGGCATAAAACAGGTCCAGCCTACTAAGCAAGTAGCTGATTGACTTTGTATGCCTGAATGCCGTAATGTACAGTTTTGATCTCCAACACCGGAGTCTGTCTATCGATAATCTGGTGGGCATAATACAGGTCCAGCCTACTAAGCAAGTAGCTGATTGACTTTGTATGCCTGAATCCCATTATGTACTGTCTTGCACTCCATCACCGGAGTCTATCTATCGATAATCTGGCGGGCATAATACAGGTCCAGCCTACTAAACAAGTAGCTGATTGACTTTGTATGCCTGAATGCCATTATGTACAGTCTTGCACTCCATCACCGGAGTGTGTCTATCGATAATCTGGCAGGCATAATACAGGTCCAGCCTACTAAGCAAGTAGCTGATTGACTTTGTATGCCTGAATGCCATTATGTACAGTCTTGCACTCCATCACCGGAGTCTGTCTATCGATAATCTGGCGGGCATAATACAGGTCCAGCCTACTAAACAGGTAGCTGATTGACTCTGTATGCCTGAATGCCGTAATGTACAGTTTTGCACTCCATCACCGGAGTCTATCGATAATCTGGCGCGCATAATACAGGTCCAGCCTACTAAACAGGTAGCTGATTGACTCTGTATGCCTGAATGCCGTAATGTACAGTTTTGCACTCCATCACCGGAGTCTGTCTATCGATAATCTGGTGGGCATAAAACAGGTCCAGCCTACTAAGCAAGTATCTGATTCACTTTGTATGCCTGAATGCCGTAATGTACAGTTTTGATCTCCAACACCGGAGTCTGTCTATCGATAATCTGGTGGGCATAATACAGGTCCAGCCAACTAAGCAAGTAGCTGATTGACTTTGTATGCCTGAATCCCATTATGTACTGTCTTGCACTCCATCACCGGAGTCTGTCTATCGATAATCTGGCGGGCATAATACAGGTCCAGCCTACTAAGCAAGTAGCTGATTGACTTTGTATGCTTGAATGCCGTAATGTACAGTCTTGCACTCCATCACCGGAGTCTGTCTATCGATAATCTGGTGGGCATAAAAAAGGTCCAGCCTACTAAGCAAGTAGCTGATTGACTTTGTATGCCTGAATGCCGTAATGTACAGTTTTGATCTCCAACACCGGAGTCTGTCTATCGATAATCTGGCGGGCATAATACAGGTCCAGCCTACTAAACAGGTAGCTGATTGACTCTGTATGCCTGAATGCCGTAATGTAAAGTTTTGCACTCAATCACCGGAGTCTGTCTATCGATAATCTGGTGGGAATAAAACAGGTCCAGCCTACTAAGCAAGTAGCTGATTGACTTTGTATGCCTGAATGCCATTATGTACAGTCTTGCACTCCATCACCGGAGTCTGTCTATCGATAATCTGGCGGGCATAATACAGGTCCAGCCTACTAAACAGGTAGCTGATTGACTCTGTATGCCTGAATGCCGTAATGTACAGTTTTGCACTCCATCACCGGAGTCTGTCTATCGATAATCTGGTGGGCATAAAACAGGTCCAGCCTACTAAGCAAGTATCTGATTCACTTTGTATGCCTGAATGCCGTAATGTACAGTTTTGATCTCCAACACCGGAGTCTGTCTATCGATAATCTGGTGGGCATAATACAGGTCCAGCCAACTAAGCAAGTAGCTGATTGACTTTGTATGCCTGAATCCCATTATGTACTGTCTTGCACTCCATCACCGGAGTCTGTCTATCGATAATCTGGCGGGCATAATACAGGTCCAGCCTACTAAACAGGTAGCTGATTGACTTTGTATGCCTGAATGCCGTAATGTACAGTTTTGATCTCCAACACCGGAGTCTGTCTATCGATAATCTGGTGGGCATAATACAGGTCCAGCCTACTAAACAGGTAGCTGATTGACTCTGTATGCCTGAATGCCGTAATGTACAGTTTTGCACTCCATCACCAGGGTCTGTCTATCGATAATCTGGTGGGCATAAAACAGGTCCAGCCTACTAAGCAAGTAGCTGATTGACTTTGTATGCCTGAATGCCATTATGTACAGTCTTGCACTCCATCACCGGAGTGTGTCTATCGATAATCTGGCGGGCATAATACAGGTCCAGCCTACTAAGCAAGTAGCTGATTGACTTTGTATGCCTGAATGCCATTATGTACAGTCTTGCACTCCATCACCGGAGTCTGTCTATCGATAATCTGGCGGGCATAATACAGGTCCAGCCTACTAAACAGGTAGCTGATTGACTCTGTATGCCTGAATGCCGTAATGTACAGTTTTGCACTCCATCACCGGAGTCTGTCTATCGATAATCTGGTGGGCATAAAACAGGTCCAGCCTACTAAGCAAGTAGCTGATTGACTTTGTATGCCTGAATGCCGTAATGTACAGTTTTGATCTCCAACACCGGAGTCTGTCTATCGATAATCTGGTGGGCATAATACAGGTCCAGCCTACTAAGCAAGTAGCTGATTGACTTTGTATGCCTGAATCCCATTATGTACTGTCTTGCACTCCATCACCGGAGTCTATCTATCGATAATCTGGTGGGCATAATACAGGTCCAGCCTACTAAACAAGTAGCTGATTGACTTTGTATGCCTGAATGCCATTATGTACAGTCTTGCACTCCATCACCGGAGTCTGTCTATCGATAATCTGGCGGGCATAATACAGGTCCAGCCTACTAAACAGGTAGCTGATTGACTCTGTATGCCTGAATGCCGTAATGTACAGTTTTGCACTCCATCACCGGAGTCTGTCTATCGATAATCTGGTGGGCATAAAACAGGTCCAGCCTACTAAGCAAGTAGCTGATTGACTTTGTATGCCTGAATGCCGTAATGTACAGTTTTGATCTCCAACACCGGAGTCTGTCTATCGATAATCTGGTGGGCATAATACAGGTCCAGCCTACTAAGCAAGTAGCTGATTGACTTTGTATGCCTGAATCCCATTATGTACTGTCTTGCACTCCATCACCGGAGTCTATCTATCGATAATCTGGTGGGCATAATACAGGTCCAGCCTACTAAACAAGTAGCTGATTGACTTTGTATGCCTGAATGCCATTATGTACAGTCTTGCACTCCATCACCGGAGTCTGTCTATCGATAATCTGGCGGGCATAATACAGGTCCAGCCTACTAAACAGGTAGCTGATTGACTCTGTATGCCTGAATGCCGTAATGTACAGTTTTGCACTCCATTACCGGAGTCTGTCTATCGATAATCTGGTGGGCATAAAACAGGTCCAGCCTACTAAGCAAGTAGCTGATTGACTTTGTATGCCTGAATGCCGTAATGTACAGTTTTGATCTCCAACACCGGAGTCTATCGATAATCTGGTGGGCATAATACAGGTCCAGCCTACTAAGCAAGTAGCTGATTGACTTTGTATGCCTGAATGCCATTATGTACAGTCTTGCACTCCATCACCGGAGTCTGTCTATCGATAATCTGGCGGGCATAATACAGGTCCAGCCTACTAAACAGGTAGCTGATTGACTCTGTATGCCTGAATGCCGTAATGTACTGTTTTGCACTCCATCACCGGAGTCTGTCTATCGATAATCTGGCGGCCATAATACAGGTCCAGCCTACTAAACAGGTAGCTGATTGACGCTGTATGCCTGAATGCCGTAATGTACAGTTTTGCACTCCATCACCGGAGTCTGTCTATCGATAATCTGGCGGGCATAATACAGGTCCAGCCTACTAAGCAAGTAGCTGATTGACTTTGTATGCTTGAATGCCGTAATGTACAGTCTTGCACTCCATCACCGGAGTCTGTCTATCGATAATCTGGTGGGCATAAAACAGGTCCAGCCTACTAAGCAAGTAGCTGATTGACTTTGTATGCCTGAATGCCATAATGTACAGTTTTGATCGCCAACACCGGAGTCTGTCTATCGATAATCTGGCGGGCATAATACAGGTCCAGCCTACTAAGCAAGTAGCTGATTGACTTTGTATGCTTGAATGTTGTAATGTACAGTCTTGCACTCCATCACCGGAGTTTATCTATCGATAATCTGGTGGGCATAAAACAGGTCCAGCCTACTAAGCAAGTAGCTGATTGACTTTGTATGCCTGAATGCCATTATGTTCAGTCTTGCACTCCATCACCGGAGTGTGTCTATCAATAATCTGGGGGGGCATAATACAGGTCCAGCCTACTAAGCAAGTAGCTGATTGACTTTGTATGCTTGAATGGCGTAATGTACAGTCTTGCACTCCATCACCGGGGTCTGTCTATCGATAATCTGGTGGGCATAAAACAGGTCCAGCCTACTAAGCAAGTAGCTGATTGACTTTGTATCCCTGAATGCCGTAATGTACAGTTTTGATCTCCAACACCGGAGTCTGTCTATCGATAATCTGGTGGGCATAATACAGGTCCAGCCTACTAAGCAAGTAGCTGATTGACTTTGTATGCCTGAATCCCCTTATGTACTGTCTTGCACTCCATCACCGGAGTCTATCTATCGATAATCTGGTGGGCATAATACAGGTCCAGCCTACTAAACAAGTAGCTGATTGACTTTGTATGCCTGAATGCCATTATGTACAGTCTTGCACTCCATCACCGGAGTCTGTCCATCGATAATCTGGCGGGCATAATACAGGTCCAGCCTACTAAACAGGTAGCTGATTGACTCTGTATGCCTGAATGCCGTAATGTACAGTTTTGCACTCCATCACCGGAGTCTGTCTATCGATAATCTGGTGGGCATAAAACAGGTCCAGCCTACTAAGCAAGTAGCTGATTGACTTTGTATGCCTGAATGCCGTAATGTACAGTTTTGATCTCCAACACCGGAGTCTGTCTATCGATAATCTGGTGGGCATAATACAGGTCCAGCCTACTAAGCAAGTAGCTGATTGACTTTGTATGCCTGAATCCCATTATGTACTGTCTTGCACTCCATCACCGGAGTCTATCTATCGATAATCTGGTGGGCATAATACAGGTCCAGCCTACTAAACAAGTAGCTGATTGACTTTGTATGCCTGAATGCCATTATGTACAGTCTTGCACTCCATCACCGGAGTCTGTCTATCGATAATCTGGCGGGCATAATACAGGTCCAGCCTACTAAACAGGTAGCTGATTGACTCTGTATGCCTGAATGCCGTAATGTACAGTTTTGCACTCCATCACCGGAGTCTGTCTATCGATAATCTGGTGGGCATAAAACAGGTCCAGCCTACTAAGCAAGTAGCTGATTGACTTTGTATGCCTGAATGCCGTAATGTACAGTTTTGATCTCCAACACCGGAGTCTATCGATAATCTGGTGGGCATAATACAGGTCCAGCCTACTAAGCAAGTAGCTGATTGACTTTGTATGCCTGAATGCTATTATGTACAGTCTTGCACTCCATCACCGGAGTCTGTCTATCGATAATCTGGCAGGCATAATACAGGTCCAGCCTACTAAGCAAGTAGCTGATTGACTTTGTATGCCTGAATGCCATTATGTACAGTCTTGCACTCCATCACCGAAGTCTGTCTATCGATAATCTGGCGGGCATAATACAGGTCCAGCCTACTAAACAGGTAGCTGATTGACTCTGTATGCCTGAATGCCGTAATGTACTGTTTTGCACTCCATCACCGGAGTCTGTCTATCGATAATCTGGCGGCCATAATACAGGTCCAGCCTACTAAACAGGTAGCTGATTGACTCTGTATGCCTGAATGCCGTAATGTACAGTTTTGCACTCCATCACCGGAGTCTGTCTATCGATAATCTGGCGGGCATAATACAGGTCCAGCCTACTAAGCAAGTAGCTGATTGACTTTGTATGCTTGAATGCCGTAATGTACAGTCTTGCACTCCATCACCGGAGTCTGTCTATCGATAATCTGGTGGGCATAAAACAGGTCCAGCCTACTAAGCAAGTAGCTGATTGACTTTGTATGCCTGAATGCCATAATGTACAGTTTTGATCTCCAACACCGGAGTCTGTCTATCGATAATCTGGCGGGCAGAATACAGGTCCAGCCTACTAAGCAAGTAGCTGATTGACTTTGTATGCTTGAATGCTGTAATGTACAGTCTTGCACTCCATCACCGGAGTTTATCTATCAATAATCTGGGGGGGCATAATACAGGTCCAGCCTACTAAGCAAGTAGCTGATTGACTTTGTATGCCTGAATGCCGTAATGTACAGTTTTGATCTCCAACACCGGAGTCTGTGTATCGATAATCTGGTGGGCATAATACAGGTCCAGCCTACTAAGCAAGTAGCTGATTGACTTTGTATGCCTGAATGCCATTATGTACAGTCTTGCACTCCATCACCGGAGTCTGTCTATCGATAATCTGGCGGGCAGAATACAGGTCCAGCCTACTAAACAGGTAGCTGATTGACTCTGTATGCCTGAATGCCGTAATGTACAGTTTTGCACACCATCACCGGAGTCTGTCTATCGATAATCTGGTGGGCATAAAACAGGTCCAGCCTGCTAAGCAAGTAGCTGATTGACTTTGTATGCCTGAATGCCGTAATGTACAGTTTTGATCTCCAACACCGGAGTCTGTCTATCGATAATCTGGCGGGCATAATACAGGTCCAGCCTACTAAACAGGTAGCTGATTGACTTTGTATGCCTGAATCCCATTATGTACTGTCTTGCACTCCATCACCGGAGTCTATCTATCGATAATCTGGCGGGCATAATACAGGTCCAGCCTACTAAACAGGTAGCTGATTGACTCTGTATGCCTGAATGCCGTAATGTACAGTTTTGCACTCCATCACCGGAGTCTGTCTATTGATAATCTGGCGGGCATAATACAGGTCCAGCCTACTAAACAGGTAGCTGATTGACTCTGTATGCCTGAATGCCGTAATGTACAGTTTTGCACTCCATCATCGGAGTCTGTCTATCGATAATCTGGTGGGCATAAAACAGGTCCAGCCTACTAAGCAAGTAGCTGATTGACTTTGTATGCCTGAATGCCATTATGTACAGTCTTGCACTCCATCACCGGAGTCTGTCTATCGATAATCTGGCGGGCATAATACAGGTCCAGCCTACTAAACAGGTAGCTGATTGACTCTGTATGCCTGAATGCCGTAATGTACAGTTTTGCACTCCATCACCGGAGTCTGTCTATCGATAATATGGCGGGCATAATACAGGTCCAGCCTACTAAACAGGTAGCTGATTGACTCTGTATGCCTGAATGCCGTAATGTACAGTTTTGCACTCCATCACCGGAGTGTGTCTATCGATAATCTGGCGGGCATAATACAGGTCCAGCCTACTAAGCAAGTAGCTGATTGACTTTGTATGCCTGAATGCCATTATGTACAGTCTTGCACTCCATCACCGGAGTCTGTCTATCGATAATCTGGCGGGCATAATACAGGTCCAGCCTACTAAACAGGTAGCTGATTGACTCTGTATGCCTGAATGCCGTAATGTACAGTTTTGCACTCCATCACCGGAGTCTGTCTATCGATAATCTGGCGGGCATAATACAGGTCCAGCCTACTAAACAGGTAGCTGATTGACTCTGTATGCCTGAATGCCGTAATGTACAGTTTTGCACTCCATCACCGGAGTCTGTCTATCGATAATCTGGCGGGCATAATACAGGTCCAGCCTACTAAGCAAGTAGCTGATTGACTTTGTATGCTTGAATGCCGTAATGTACAGTCTTGCACTCCATCACCGGAGTCTGTCTATCGATAATCTGGTGGGCAAAAACAGGTCCAGCCTACTAAGCAAGTAGCTGATTGACTTTGTATGCCTGAATGCCATAATGTACAGTTTTGATCTCCAACACCGGAGTCTGTCTATCGATAATCTGGTGGGCATAATACAGGTCCTGCCTACTAAGCAAGTAGCTGATTGACTTTGTATGCCTGAATCCCATTATGTACTGTCTTGCACTCCATCACCGGAGTCTATCGATAATCTGGCGGGCATAATACAGGTCCAGCCTACTAAACAAGTAGCTGATTGACTTTGTATGCCTGAATGCCATTATGTACAGTCTTGCACTCCATCACCGGAGTCTGTCTATCGATAATCTGGCGGGCATAATACAGGTCCAGCCTACTAAACAGGTAGCTGATTGACTCTGTATGCCTGAATGCCGTAATGTACAGTTTTGATCTCCAACACCGGAGTCTATCTATTGATAATCTGGCGGGCATAATACAGGTCCAGCCTACTAAACAGGTAGCAGATTGACTCTGTATGCCTGAATGCCGTAATGTACAGTTTTGCACTCCATCACCGGAGTCTGTCTATCGATAATCTGGTGGGCATAAAACAGGTCCAGCCTACTAAGCAAGTAGCTGATTGACTTTGTATGCCTGAATGCCATTATGTACAGTCTTGCACTCCATCACCGGAGTGTGTCTATCGATAATCTGGCAGGCATAATACAGGTCCAGCCTACTAAGAAAGTAGCTGATTGACTTTGTATGCCTGAATGCCGTAATGTACAGTTTTGATCTCCAACACCGGAGTCTGTCTATTGATAATCTGGCGGGCATAATACAGGTCCAGCCTACTAAACAGGTAGCTGATTGACTCTGTATGCCTGAATGCCGTAATGTACAGTTTTGCATTCCATCACCGGAGTCTGTCTATCGATAATCTGGCGGGCATAATACAGGTCCAGCCTACTAAGCAAGTAGCTGATTGACTTTGTATGCCTGAATGCCATTATGTACAGTCTTGCACTCCATCACCGGAGTCTGTCTATCGATAATCTGGCGGGCATAATACAGGTCCAGCCTACTAAACAGGTAGCTGATTGACTCTGTATGCCTGAATGCCGTAATGTACAGTTTTGCACTCCATCACCGGAGTCTGTCTATCGATAATCTGGCGGGCATAATATAGGTCCAGCCTACTAAACAGGTAGCTGATTGACTTTGTATGCCTGAATGCCGTAATGTACAGTTTTGCACTCCATCACCGGAGTCTGTCTATCGATAATCTGGCGGGCATAATACAGGTCCAGCCTACTAAGCAAGTAGCTGATTGACTTTGTATGCTTGAATGCCGTAATGTACAGTCTTGCACTCCATCACCGGAGTCTGTCTATCGATAATCTGGTGGGCATAAAACAGGTCCAGCCTACTAAGCAAGTAGCTGATTGACTTTGTATGCCTGAATGCCATAATGTACAGTTTTGATCTCCAACACCGGAGTCTGTCTATCGATAATCTGGTGGGCATAAAACAGGTCCAGCCTACTAAGCAAGTAGCTGATTGACTTTGTATGCCTGAATGCCATTATGTACAGTCTTGCACTCCATCACCGGAGTGTGTCTATCGATAATCTGGCGGGCATAATACAGGTCCAGCCTACTAAGCAAGAAGCTGATTGACTTTGTATGCCTGAATGCCATTATGTACAGTCTTGCACTCCATCACCGGAGTCTGCCTATCGATAATCTGGCGGGCATAATACAGGTCCAGCCTACTAAACAGGTAGCTGATTGACTCTGTATGCCTGAATGCCGTAATGTACAGTTTTGCACTCCATCACCGGAGTCTGTCTATCGATAATCTGGCGGGCATAATACATGTCCAGCCTACTAAGCAAGTAGCTGATTGACTTTGTATGCTTGAATGCCGTAATGTACAGTCTTGCACTCCATCACCGGAGTCTGTCTATCGATAATCTGGTGGGCATAATACAGGTCCAGCCTACTAAACAGGTAGCTGATTGACTCTGTATGCCTGAATGCCGTAATGTACAGTTTTGCATTCCATCACCGGAGTCTGTCTATCGATAATCTGGCGGGCATAATACAGGTCCAGCCTACTAAGCAAGTAGCTGATTGACTTTGTATGCCTGAATGCCATTATGTACAGTCTTGCACTCCATCACCGGAGTGTGTCTATCGATAATCTGGCAGGCATAATACAGGTCCAGCCTACTAAGCAAGTAGCTGATTGACTTTGTATGCCTGAATGCCGTAATGTACAGTTTTGCACTCCATCACCGGAGTCTGTCTATCGATAATCTGGCGGGCATAATACAGGTCCAGCCTACTAAACAGGTAGCTGATTGACTCTGTATGCCTGAATGCCGTAATGTACAGTCTTGCACTCCATCACCGGAGTCTGTCTATCGATAATCTGGCGGGCATAATACAGGTCCAGCCTACTAAGCAAGTAGCTGATTGACTTTGTATGCTTGAATGCCGTAATGTACAGTCTTGCACTCCATCACCGGAGTCTGTCTATTGATAATCTGGTGGGCATAAAACAGGTCCAGCCTACTAAGCAAGTAGCTGATTGACTTTGTATGCCTGAATGCCGTAATGTACAGTTTTGATCTCCAACACCGGAGTCTGTCTATCGATAATCTGGCGGGCATAATACAGGTCCAGCCTACTAAACAGGTAGCTGATTGACTCTGTATGCCTGAATGCCGAAATGTACAGTTTTGCACTCCATCACCGGAGTCTGTCTATCGATAATCTGGCGGGCATAATACAGGTCCAGCCTACTAAACAGGTAGCTGATTGACTATGCCTGAATGCCGTAATGTACAGCTTTGCATTCCATCATCGGAGTCTGTCTATCGATAATCTGGCGGGCATAATACAGGTCCAGCCTACTAAGCAAGTAGCTGATTGACTTTGTATGCCTGAATGCCATTATGTACAGTCTTGCACTCCATCACCGGAGTGTGTCTATCGATAATCTGGCAGGCATAATACAGGTCCAGCCTACTAAGCAAGTAGCTGATTGACTTTGTATGCCTGAATGCCATTATGTACAGTCTTGCACTCCATCACCGGAGTCTGTCTATCGATAATCTGGCGGGCATAATACAGGTCCAGCCTACTAAACAGGTAGCTGATTGACTCTGTATGCCTGAATGCCATAATGTACAGTTTTGCACTCCATCACCGGAGTCTGTCTATCGATAATCTGGCGGGCATAATACAGGTCCAGCCTACTAAACAGGTAGCTGATTGACTCTGTATGCCTGAATGCCGTAATGTACAGTTTTGCACTCCATCACCGGAGTCTGTCTATCGATAATCTGGCGGGCATAATACAGGTCCAGCCTACTAAGCAAGTAGCTGATTGACTTTGTATGCTTGAATGCCGTAATGTACAGTCTTGCACTCCATCACCGGAGTCTGTCTATCGATAATCTGGTGGGCATAAAACAGGTCAAGCCTACTAAGCAAGTAGCTGATTGACTTTGTATGCCTGAATGCCGTAATGTACAGTTTTGATCTCCAACACCGGAGTCTGTCTATCGATAATCTGGCGGGCATAATACAGGTCCAGCCTACTAAACAGGTAGCTGATTGACTCTGCATGCCTGAATGCCGTAATGTACAGTTTTGCACTCAATCACCGGAGTCTGTCTATCGATAATCTGGTGGGCATAAAACAGGTCCAGCCTACTAAGCAAGTAGCTGATTGACTTTGTATGCCTGAATGCCGTAATGTACAGTTTTGATCTCCAACACCGGAGTCTGTCTATCGATAATCTGGTGGGCATAATACAGGTCCAGCCTACTAAGCAAGTAGCTGATTGACTTTGTATGCCTGAATTCCATTATGTACAGTCTTGCACTCCATCACCGGAGTCTGTCTATCGATAATCTGGTGGGCATAATACAGGTCCAGCCTACTAAACAGGTAGCTGATTGACTCTGTATGCCTGAATGCCGTAATGTACAGTTTTGCACTCCATCACCGGAGTCTGTCTATCGATAATCTGGTGGGCATAAAACAGGTCCAGCCTACTAAGCAAGTAGCTGATTGACTTTGTATGCCTGAATGCCGTAATGTACAGTTTTGATCTCCAACAACGGAGTCTGTCTATCGATAACCTGGTGGGCATAATACAGGTCCAGCCTACTAAGCAAGTAGCTGATTGACTTTGTATGCCTGAATCCCATTATGTACTGGCTTGCACTCCATCACCGGAGTCTATCTATCGATAATCTGGCGGGCATAATACAGGTCCAGCCTACTAAACAAGTAGCTGATTGACTTTGTATGCCTGAATGCCATTATGTACAGTCTTGCACTCCATCACCGGAGTGTGTCTATCGATAATCTGGCAGGCATAATACAGGTCCAGCCTACTAAGCAAGTAGCTGATTGACTTTGTATGCCTGAATGCCATTATGTACAGTCTTGCACTCCATCACCGGAGTCTGTCTATCGATAACCTGGCGGGCATAATACAGGTCCAGCCTACTAAGCAAGTAGCTGATTGACTTTGTATGCTTGAATGCCGTAATGTACAGTCTTGCACTCCATCACCGGAGTCTGTCTATCGATAATCTGGTGGGCATAAAACAGGTCCAGCCTACTAAGCAAGTAGCTGATTGACTTTGTATGCCTGAATGCCGTAATGTACAGTTTTGATCTCCAACTCCGGAGTCTGTCTATCGATAATCTGGCGGGCATAATACAGGTCCAGCCTACTAAACAGGTAGCTGATTGACTCTGTATGCCTGAATGCCGTAATGTACAGTTTTGCATTCCATCACCGGAGTCTGTCTATCGATAATCTGGCGGGCATAATACAGGTCCAGCCTACTAAGCAAGTAGCTGATTGACTTTGTATGCCTGAATGCCATTATGTACAGTCTTGCACTCCATCACCGGAGTCTGTCTATCGATAATCTGGCGGGCATAATACAGGTCCAGCCTACTAAACAGGTAGCTGATTGACTCTGTATGCCTGAATGCCGTAATGTACAGTTTTGCACTCCATCACCGGAGTCTGTCTATCAATAATCTGGCGGGCATAATACAGGTCCAGCCTACTACACAGGTAGCTGATTGACTCTGTATGCCTGAATGCCGTAATGTACAGTTTTGCACTCCATCACCGGAGTCTGTCTATCGATAATCTGGCGGGCATAATACAGGTCCAGCCTACAAAGCAAGTAGCTGATTGACTTTGTATGCTTGAATGCCGTAATGTACAGTCTTGCACTCCATCACCGGAGTCTGTCTATCGATAATCTGGTGGGCAAAAACAGGTCCAGCCTACTAAGCAAGTAGCTGATTGACTTTGTATGCCTGAATGCCATAATGTACAGTTTTGATCTCCAACACCGGAGTCTGTCTATCGATAATCTGGTGGGCATAAAACAGGTCCAGCCTACTAAGCAAGTAGCTGATTGACTTTGTATGCCTGAATGCCATTATGTACAGTTTTGCACTCCATCACCGGAGTGTGTCTATCGATAATCTGGCGGGCATAATACAGGTCCAGCCTACTAAGCAAGTAGCTGATTGACTTTGTATGCCTGAATGCCGTAATGTACAGTTTTGCACTCCATCACCGGAGTCTGTCTATCGATAATCTGGCGGGCATAATACAGGTCCAGCCTACTAAACAGGTAGCTGATTGACTCTGTATGCCTGAATGCCGTAATGTACAGTTTTGCACTCCATCACCGAAGTCTGTCTATCGATAATCTGGCGGGCATAATACAGGTCCAGCCTACTAAGCAAGTAGCTGATTGACTTTGTATGCTTGAATGCCGTAATGTACAGTCTTGCACTCCATCACCGGAGTCTGTCTATTGATAATCTGGTGGGCATAAAACAGGTCCAGCCTACTAAGCAAGTAGCTGATTGACTTTGTATGCCTGAAAGCCGTAATGTACAGTTTTGATCTCCAACACCGGAGTCTTTCTATCGATAATCTGGCGGGCATAATACAGGTCCAGCCTACTAAACAGGTAGCTGATTGACTATGCCTGAATGCCGTAATGTACAGCTTTGCACTCCATCACCGGAGTCTGTCTATCGATAATCTGGCGGGCATAATACAGGTCCAGCCTACTAAGCAAGTAGCTGATTGACTTTGTATGCCTGAATGCCATTATGTACAGTCTTGCACTCCATCACCGGAGTCTGTCTATCGATAATCTGGCAGGCATAATACAGGTCCAGCCTACTAAGCAAGTAGCTGATTGACTTTGTATGCCTGAATGCCATTATGTACAGTCTTGCACTCCATCACCGGAGTCTGTCTATCGATAATCTGGCGGGCATAATACAGGTCCAGCCTACTAAACAGGTAGCTGATTGACTCTGTATGCCTGAATGCCGTAATGTACAGTTTTGCACTCCATCACCGGAGTCTGTCTATCGATAATCTGGCGGGCATAATACAGGTCCAGCCTACTAAGCAAGTAGCTGATTGACTTTGTATGCTTGAATGCCGTAATGTACAGTCTTGCGCTCCATCACCGGAGTGTGTCTATCGATAATCTGGCGGGCATAATACAGGTCCAGCCTACTAAGCAAGTAGCTGATTGACTTTGTATGCCTGAATGCCATTATGTACAGTCTTGCACTCCATCACCGGAGTCTGTCTATCGATAATCTGGCGGGCATAATACAGGTCCAGCCTACTAAACAGGTAGCTGATTGACTCTGTATGCCTGAATGCCGTAATGTACAGTTTTGCACTCCATCACCGGAGTCTGTCTATCGATAATCTGGCGGGCATAATACAGGTCCAGCCTACTAAACAGGTAGCTGATTGACTCTGTATGCCTGAATGCCGTAATGTACAGTTTTGCACTCCATCACCGGAGTCTGTCTATCGATAATCTGGCGGGCATAATACAGGTCCAGCCTACTAAGCAAGTAGCTGATTGACTTTGTATGCTTGAATGCCATTATGTACAGTCTTGCACTCCATCACCGGAGTCTGTCTATCGATAATCTGGTGGGCATAAAACAGGTCCAGCCTACTAAGAAAGTAGCTGATTGACTTTGTATGCCTGAATGCCGTAATGTACAGTTTTGATCTCCAACACCGGAGTCTGTCTATCGATAATCTGGCGGGCATAATACAGGTCCAGCCTACTAAACAGGTAGCTGATTGACTCTGTATGCCTGAATGCCGTAATGTACAGTTTTGCATTCCATCACCGGAGTCTGTCTATCGATAATCTGGCGGGCATAATACAGGTCCAGCCTACTAAGCAAGTAGCTGATTGACTTTGTATGCCTGAATGCCATTATGTACAATCTTGCACTCCATCACTGGAGTGTGTCTATCGATAATCTGGCGGGCATAATACAGGTCCAGCCTACTAAGCAAGTAGCTGATTGACTTTGTATGCCTGAATGCCATTATGTACAGTCTTGCACTCCATCACCGGAGTCTGTCTATCGATAATCTGGCGGGCATAATACAGGTCCAGCCTACTAAACAGGTAGCTGATTGACTCTGTATGCCTGAATGCCGTAATGTACAGTTTTGCACTCCATCACCGGAGTCTGTCTATCGATAATCTGGCGGGCATAATACAGGTCCAGCCTACTAAAAAGTTAGCTGATTGACTCTGTATGCCTGAATGCCGTAATGTACAGTTTTGCACTCCATCACCGGAGTCTGTCTATCGATAATCTGGCGGGCATAATACAGGTCCAGCCTACTAAGCAAGTAGCTGATTGACTTTGTATGCTTGAATGCCGTAATGTACAGTCTTGCACTCCATCACCGGAGTCTGTCTATCGATAATCTGGTGGGCATAAAACAGGTCCAGCCTACTAAGCAAGTAGCTGATTGACTTTGTATGCCTGAATGCCGTAATGTACAGTTTTGATCTCCAACACCGGAGTCTGTCTATCGATAATCTGGCGGGCATAATACATGTCCAGCCTACTAAACAGGTAGCTGATTGACTCTGTATGCCTGAATGCCGTAATGTACAGTTTTGCACTCAATCACCGGAGTCTGTCTATCGATAATATGGTGGGCATAAAACAGGTCCAGCCTACTAAGCAAGTAGCTGATTGACTTTGTATGCCTGAATGCCATTATGTACAGTCTTGCACTCCATCACCGAAGTGTGTCTATCGATAATCTGGCAGGCATAATACAGGTCCAGCCTACTAAGCAAGTAGCTGATTGACTTTGTATGCCTGAATGCCATTATGTACAGTCTTGCACTCCATCACCGGAGTCTGTCTATCGATAATCTGGCGGGCATAATACAGGTCCAGCCTACTAAACAGGTAGCTGATTGACTCTGTATGCCTGAATGCCGTAATGTACAGTTTTGCACTCCATCACCGGAGTCTGTCTA
Organism: Staurois parvus; assembly: GCF_062004578.1. Lineage (NCBI taxonomy): Eukaryota > Metazoa > Chordata > Amphibia > Anura > Ranidae > Staurois > Staurois parvus. The sequence goes on from NW_028317807.1 coordinate 6,140,107, forward strand.
TCGATAATCTGGCGGGCATAATACAGGTCCAGCCTACTAAACAGGTAGCTGATTGACTCTGTATGCCTGAATGCCGTAATGTACAGTTTTGCACTCCATCACCGGAGTCTGTCTATCGATAATCTGGCGGGCATAATACAGGTCCAGCCTACTAAGCAAGTAGCTGATTGACTTTGTATGCTTGAATGCCGTAATGTACAGTCTTGCACTCCATCACCGGAGTCTGTTTATCGATAATCTGGTGGGCATAAAACAGGTCCAGCCTACTAAGCAAGTAGCTGATTGACTTTGTATGCCTGAATGCCGTAATGTACAGTTTTGATCTCCAACACCGGAGTCTGTCTATCGATAATCTGGTGGGCATAATACAGGTCCTGCCTACTAAGCAAGTAGCTGATTGACTTTGTATGCCTGAATCCCATTATGTACTGTCTTGCACTCCATCACCGGAGTCTATCTATCGATAATCTGGTGGGCATAATACAGGTCCAGCCTACTAAGCAAGTAGCTGATTGACTTTGTATGCTTGAATGCCGTAATGTACAGTCTTGCACTCCATCACCGGAGTCTGTCTATCGATAATCTGGTGGGCATAATACAGGTCCAGCCTTCTAAACAGGTAGCTGATTGACTCTGTATGCCTGAATGCCGTAATGTACAGTTTTGCATTCCATCACCGGAGTCTGTCTATCGATAATCTGGCGGGCATAATACAGGTCCAGCCTACTGAGCAAGTAGATGATTGACTTTGTATGCCTGAATGCCATTATGTACAGTCTTGCACTCCATCATCGGAGTCTGTCTATCGATAATCTGGCGGGCATAATACAGGTCCAGCCTACTAAACAGGTAGCTGATTGACTCTGTATGCCTGAATGCCGTAATGTACAGTTTTGCACTCCATCACCGAAGTCTGTCTATCGATAATCTAGCGGGCATAATACAGGTCCAGCCTACTAAGCAAGTAGCTGATTGACTTTGTATGCTTGAATGCCGTAATGTACAGTCTTGCACTCCATCACCGGAGTCTGTCTATTGATAATCTGGTGGGCATAAAACAGGTCCAGCCTACTAAGCAAGTAGCTGATTGACTTTGTATGCCTGAATGCCGTAATGTACAGTATTGATCTCCAACACCGGAGTCTGTCTATCGATAATCTGGCGGGCATAATACAGGTCCAGCCTACTAAACAGGTAGCTGATTGACTCTGTATGCCTGAATGCCGAAATGTACAGTTTTGCACTCCATCACCGGAGTCTGTCTATCGATAATCTGGCGGGCATAATACAGGTCCAGCCTACTAAACAGGTAGCTGATTGACTATGCCTGAATGCCGTAATGTACAGCTTTGCATTCCATCACCGGAGTCTGTCTATCGATAATCTGGCGGGCATAATACAGGTCCAGCCTACTAAGCAAGTAGCTGATTGACTTTGTATGCCTGAATGCCATTATGTACAGTCTTGCACTCCATCACCGGAGTCTGTCTATCGATAATCTGGCGGGCATAATACAGGTCCAGCCTACTAAACAGGTAGCTGATTGACTCTGTATGCCTGAATGCCGTAATGTACAGTTTTGCACTCCATCACCGGAGTCTGTCTATCGATAATCTGGCGGGCATAATACAGGTCCAGCCTACTAAACAGGTAGCTGATTGACTCTGTATGCCTGAATGCCGTAATGTACAGTTTTGCACTCCATCACCGGAGTCTGTCTATCGATAATCTGGCGGGCATAATACAGGTCCAGCCTACTAAGCAAGTAGCTGATTGACTTTGTATGCTTGAATGCCATTATGTACAGTCTTGCACTCCATCACCAGAGTCTGTCTATCGATAATCTGGTGGGCATAAAACAGGTCCAGCCTACTAAGCAAGTAGCTGATTGACTTTGTATGCCTGAATGCCGTAATGTACAATTTTGATCTCCAACACCGGAGTCTGTCTATCGATAATCTGGCGGGCATAATACAGGTCCAGCCTACTAAACAGGTAGCTGATTGACTCTGTATGCCTGAATGCTGTAATGTACAGTTTTGCACTCCATCACCGGAGTCTGTCTATCGATAATCTGGTGGGCATAAAACAGGTCCAGCCTACTAAGCAAGTAGCTGATTGACTTTGTATGCCTGAATGCCATAATGTACAGTTTTGATCTCCAACACCGGAGTCTGTCTATCGATAATCTGGTGGGCATAAAACAGGTCCAGCCTACTAAGCAAGTAGCTGATTGACTTTGTATGCCTGAATGCCGTAATGTACAATTTTGATCTCCAACACCGGAGTCTGTCTATCGATAATCTGGCGGGCATAATACAGGTCCAGCCTACTAAACAGGTAGCTGATTGACTCTGTATGCCTGAATGCTGTAATGTACAGTTTTGCACTCCATCACCGGAGTCTGTCTATCGATAATCTGGTGGGCATAAAACAGGTCCAGCCTACTAAGCAAGTAGCTGATTGACTTTGTATGCCTGAATGCCATTATGTACAGTCTTGCGCTCCATCACCGGAGTGTGTCTATCGATAATCTGGCGGGCATAATACAGGTCCAGCCTACTAAGCAAGTAGCTGATTGACTTTGTATGCCTGAATGCCATTATGTACAGTCTTGCACTCCATCACCGGAGTCTGTCTATCGATAATCTGGCGGGCATAATACAGGTCCAGCCTACTAAACAGGTAGCTGATTGACTCTGTATGCCTGAATGCCGTAATGTACAGTTTTGCACTCCATCACCGGAGTCTGTCTATCGATAATCTGGCGGGCATAATACAGGTCCAGCCTACTAAACAGGTAGCTGATTGACTCTGTATGCCTGAATGCCGTAATGTACAGTTTTGCACTCCATCACCGGAGTCTGTCTATCGATAATCTGGCGGGCATAATACAGGTCCAGCCTACTAAGCAAGTAGCTGATTGACTTTGTATGCTTGAATGCCATTATGTACAGTCTTACACTCCATCACCGGAGTCTGTCTATCGATAATCTGGTGGGCATAAAACAGGTCCAGCCTACTAAGAAAGTAGCTGATTGACTTTGTATGCCTGAATGCCGTAATGTACAGTTTTGATCTCCAACACCGGAGTCTGTCTATCGATAATCTGGCGGGCATAATACAGGTCCAGCCTACTAAACAGGTAGCTGATTGACTCTGTATGCCTGAATGCTGTAATGTACAGTTTTGCATTCCATCACCGGAGTCTGTCTATCGATAATCTGGCGGGCATAATACAGGTCCAGCCTACTAAGCAAGTAGCTGATTGACTTTGTATGCCTGAATGCCATTATGTAAAATCTTGCACTCCATCACCGGAGTGTGTCTATCGATAATCTGGCGGGCATAATACAGGTCCAGCCTACTAAGCAAGTAGCTGATTGACTTTGTATGCCTGAATGCCATTATGTACAGTCTTGCACTCCATCACCGGAGTCTGTCTATCGATAATCTGGCGGGCATAATACAGATCCAGCCTACTAAACAGGTAGCTGATTGACTCTGTATGCCTGAATGCCGTAATGTACAGTTTTGCACTCCATCACCGGAGTCTGTCTATCGATAATCTGGCGGGCATAATACAGGTCCAGCCTACTAAAAAGGTAGCTGATTGACTCTGTATGCCTGAATGCCGTAATGTACAGTTTTGCACTCCATCACCGGAGTCTGTCTATCGATAATCTAGCGGGCATAATACAGGTCCAGCCTACTAAGCAAGTAGCTGATTGACTTTGTATGCTTGAATGCCGTAATGTACAGTCTTGCACTCCATCACCGGAGTCTGTCTATCGATAATCTGGTGGGCATAAAACAGGTCCAGCCTACTAAGCAAGTAGCTGATTGACTTTGTATGCCTGAATGCCGTAATGTACAGTTTTGATCTCCAACACCGGAGTCTGTCTATCGATAATCTGGCGGGCATAATACAGGTCCAGCCTACTAAACAGGTAGCTGATTGACTCTGTATGCCTGAATGCCGAAATGTACAGTTTTGCACTCCATCACCGGAGTCTGTCTATCGATAATCTGGCGGGCATAATACAGGTCCAGCCTACTAAACAGGTAGCTGATTGACTATGCCTGAATGCCGTAATGTACAGCTTTGCATTCCATCATCGGAGTCTGTCTATCGATAATCTGGCGGGCATAATACAGGTCCAGCCTACTAAGCAAGTAGCTGATTGACTTTGTATGCCTGAATGCCATTATGTACAGTCTTGCACTCCATCACCGGAGTGTGTCTATCGATAATCTGGCAGGCATAATACAGGTCCAGCCTACTAAGCAAGTAGCTGATTGACTTTGTATGCCTGAATGCCATTATGTACAGTCTTGCACTCCATCACCGGAGTCTGTCTATCGATAATCTGGCGGGCATAATACAGGTCCAGCCTACTAAACAGGTAGCTGATTGACTCTGTATGCCTGAATGCCATAATGTACAGTTTTGCACTCCATCACCGGAGTCTGTCTATCGATAATCTGGCGGGCATAATACAGGTCCAGCCTACTAAACAGGTAGCTGATTGACTCTGTATGCCTGAATGCCGTAATGTACAGTTTTGCACTCCATCACCGGAGTCTGTCTATCGATAATCTGGCGGGCATAATACAGGTCCAGCCTACTAAGCAAGTAGCTGATTGACTTTGTATGCTTGAATGCCGTAATGTACAGTCTTGCACTCCATCACCGGAGTCTGTCTATCGATAATCTGGTGGGCATAAAACAGGTCAAGCCTACTAAGCAAGTAGCTGATTGACTTTGTATGCCTGAATGCCGTAATGTACAGTTTTGATCTCCAACACCGGAGTCTGTCTATCGATAATCTGGCGGGCATAATACAGGTCCAGCCTACTAAACAGGTAGCTGATTGACTCTGCATGCCTGAATGCCGTAATGTACAGTCTTGCACTCCATCACCGGAGTCTGTCTATCGATAATCTGGTGGGCATAAAACAGGTCCAGCCTACTAAGCAAGTAGCTGATTGACTTTGTATGCCTGAATGCCGTAATGTACAGTTTTGATCTCCAACACCGGAGTCTGTCTATCGATAATCTGGTGGGCATAATACAGGTCCAGCCTACTAAGCAAGTAGCTGATTGACTTTGTATGCCTGAATTCCATTATGTACAGTCTTGCACTCCATCACCGGAGTCTGTCTATCGATAATCTGGCGGGCATAATACAGGTCCAGCCTACTAAACAGGTAGCTGATTGACTCTGTATGCCTGAATGCCGTAATGTACAGTTTTGCACTCCATCACCGGAGTCTGTCTATCGATAATCTGGTGGGCATAAAACAGGTCCAGCCTACTAAGCAAGTAGCTGATTGACTTTGTATGCCTGAATGCCGTAATGTACAGTTTTGATCTCCAACAACGGAGTCTGTCTATCGATAACCTGGTGGGCATAATACAGGTCCAGCCTACTAAGCAAGTAGCTGATTGACTTTGTATGCCTGAATCCCATTATGTACTGGCTTGCACTCCATCACCGGAGTCTATCTATCGATAATCTGGCGGGCATAATACAGGTCCAGCCTACTAAACAAGTAGCTGATTGACTTTGTATGCCTGAATGCCATTATGTACAGTCTTGCACTCCATCACCGGAGTGTGTCTATCGATAATCTGGCAGGCATAATACAGGTCCAGCCTACTAAGCAAGTAGCTGATTGACTTTGTATGCCTGAATGCCATTATGTACAGTCTTGCACTCCATCACCGGAGTCTGTCTATCGATAACCTGGCGGGCATAATACAGGTCCAGCCTACTAAGCAAGTAGCTGATTGACTTTGTATGCTTGAATGCCGTAATGTACAGTCTTGCACTCCATCACCGGAGTCTGTCTATCGATAATCTGGTGGGCATAAAACAGGTCCAGCCTACTAAGCAAGTAGCTGATTGACTTTGTATGCCTGAATGCCGTAATGTACAGTTTTGATCTCCAACTCCGGAGTCTGTCTATCGATAATCTGGCGGGCATAATACAGGTCCAGCCTACTAAACAGGTAGCTGATTGACTCTGTATGCCTGAATGCCGTAATGTACAGTTTTGCATTCCATCACCGGAGTCTGTCTATCGATAATCTGGCGGGCATAATACAGGTCCAGCCTACTAAGCAAGTAGCTGATTGACTTTGTATGCCTGAATGCCATTATGTACAGTCTTGCACTCCATCACCGGAGTCTGTCTATCGATAATCTGGCGGGCATAATACAGGTCCAGCCTACTAAACAGGTAGCTGATTGACTCTGTATGCCTGAATGCCGTAATGTACAGTTTTGCACTCCATCACCGGAGTCTGTCTATCAATAATCTGGCGGGCATAATACAGGTCCAGCCTACTACACAGGTAGCTGATTGACTCTGTATGCCTGAATGCCGTAATGTACAGTTTTGCACTCCATCACCGGAGTCTGTCTATCGATAATCTGGCGGGCATAATACAGGTCCAGCCTACTAAGCAAGTAGCTGATTGACTTTGTATGCTTGAATGCCGTAATGTACAGTCTTGCACTCCATCACCGGAGTCTGTCTATCGATAATCTGGTGGGCAAAAACAGGTCCAGCCTACTAAGCAAGTAGCTGATTGACTTTGTATGCCTGAATGCCATAATGTACAGTTTTGATCTCCAACACCGGAGTCTGTCTATCGATAATCTGGTGGGCATAAAACAGGTCCAGCCTACTAAGCAAGTAGCTGATTGACTTTGTATGCCTGAATGCCATTATGTACAGTTTTGCACTCCATCACCGGAGTGTGTCTATCGATAATCTGGCGGGCATAATACAGGTCCAGCCTACTAAGCAAGTAGCTGATTGACTTTGTATGCCTGAATGCCGTAATGTACAGTTTTGCACTCCATCACCGGAGTCTATCGATAATCTGGCGGGCATAATACAGGTCCAGCCTACTAAACAGGTAGCTGATTGACTCTGTATGCCTGAATGCCGTAATGTACAGTTTTGCACTCCATCACCGAAGTCTGTCTATCGATAATCTGGCGGGCATAATACAGGTCCAGCCTACTAAGCAAGTAGCTGATTGACTTTGTATGCCTGAATGCCATTATGTACAGTCTTGCACTCCATCACCGGAGTCTGTCTATCGATAATCTGGCAGGCATAATACAGGTCCAGCCTACTAAGCAAGTAGCTGATTGACTTTGTATGCCTGAATGCCATTATGTACAGTCTTGCACTCCATCACCGGAGTCTGTCTATCGATAATCTGGCGGGCATAATACAGGTCCAGCCTACTAAACAGGTAGCTGATTGACTCTGTATGCCTGAATGCCGTAATGTACAGTTTTGCACTCCATCACCGGAGTCTGTCTATCGATAATCTGGCGGGCATAATACAGGTCCAGCCTACTAAGCAAGTAGCTGATTGACTTTGTATGCTTGAATGCCGTAATGTACAGTCTTGCACTCCATCACCGGAGTCTGTCTATCGATAATCTGGTGGGCATAAAACAGGTCCAGCCTACTAAGCAAGTAGCTGATTGACTTTGTATGCCTGAATGCCGTAATGTACAGTTTTGATCTCCAACACCGGAGTCTGTCTATCGATAATCTGGCGGACATAATACAGGTCCAGCCTACTAAACAGGTAGCTGATTGACTCTGTATGCCTGAATGCTGTAATGTACAGTTTTGCACTCCATCACCGGAGTCTGTCTATCGATAATCTGGTGGGCATAAAACAGGTCCAGCCTACTAAGCAAGTAGCTGATTGACTTTGTATGCCTGAATGCCATAATGTACAGTTTTGATCTCCAACACCGGAGTCTGTCTATCGATAATCTGGTGGGCATAAAACAGGTCCAGCCTACTAAGCAAGTAGCTGATTGACTTTGTATGCCTGAATGCCATTATGTACAGTCTTGCGCTCCATCACCGGAGTGTGTCTATCGATAATCTGGCGGGCATAATACAGGTCCAGCCTACTAAGCAAGTAGCTGATTGACTTTGTATGCCTGAATGCCATTATGTACAGTCTTGCACTCCATCACCGGAGTCTGTCTATCGATAATCTGGCGGGCATAATACAGGTCCAGCCTACTAAACAGGTAGCTGATTGACTCTGTATGCCTGAATGCCGTAATGTACAGTTTTGCACTCCATCACCGGAGTCTGTCTATCGATAATCTGGCGGGCATAATACAGGTCCAGCCTACTAAACAGGTAGCTGATTGACTCTGTATGCCTGAATGCCGTAATGTACAGTTTTGCACTCCATCACCGGAGTCTGTCTATCGATAATCTGGCGGGCATAATACAGGTCCAGCCTACTAAGCAAGTAGCTGATTGACTTTGTATGCTTGAATGCCATTATGTACAGTCTTGCACTCCATCACCGGAGTCTGTCTATCGATAATCTGGTGGGCATAAAACAGGTCCAGCCTACTAAGAAAGTAGCTGATTGACTTTGTATGCCTGAATGCCGTAATGTACAGTTTTGATCTCCAACACCGGAGTCTGTCTATCGATAATCTGGCGGGCATAATACAGGTCCAGCCTACTAAACAGGTAGCTGATTGACTCTGTATGCCTGAATGCCGTAATGTACAGTTTTGCATTCCATCACCGGAGTCTGTCTATCGATAATCTGGCGGGCATAATACAGGTCCAGCCTACTAAGCAAGTAGCTGATTGACTTTGTATGCCTGAATGCCATTATGTACAATCTTGCACTCCATCACTGGAGTGTGTCTATCGATAATCTGGCGGGCATAATACAGGTCCAGCCTACTAAGCAAGTAGCTGATTGACTTTGTATGCCTGAATGCCATTATGTACAGTCTTGCACTCCATCACCGGAGTCTGTCTATCGATAATCTGGCGGGCATAATACAGGTCCAGCCTACTAAACAGGTAGCTGATTGACTCTGTATGCCTGAATGCCGTAATGTACAGTTTTGCACTCCATCACCGGAGTCTGTCTATCGATAATCTGGCGGGCATAATACAGGTCCAGCCTACTAAAAAGGTAGCTGATTGACTCTGTATGCCTGAATGCCGTAATGTACAGTTTTGCACTCCATCACCGGAGTCTGTCTATCGATAATCTGGCGGGCATAATACAGGTCCAGCCTACTAAGCAAGTAGCTGATTGACTTTGTATGCTTGAATGCCGTAATGTACAGTCTTGCACTCCATCACCGGAGTCTGTCTATCGATAATCTGGTGGGCATAAAACAGGTCCAGCCTACTAAGCAAGTAGCTGATTGACTTTGTATGCCTGAATGCCGTAATGTACAGTTTTGATCTCCAACACCGGAGTCTGTCTATCGATAATCTGGCGGGCATAATACATGTCCAGCCTACTAAACAGGTAGCTGATTGACTCTGTATGCCTGAATGCCGTAATGTACAGTTTTGCACTCAATCACCGGAGTCTGTCTATCGATAATATGGTGGGCATAAAACAGGTCCAGCCTACTAAGCAAGTAGCTGATTGACTTTGTATGCCTGAATGCCATTATGTACAGTCTTGCACTCCATCACCGAAGTGTGTCTATCGATAATCTGGCAGGCATAATACAGGTCCAGCCTACTAAGCAAGTAGCTGATTGACTTTGTATGCCTGAATGCCATTATGTACAGTCTTGCACTCCATCACCGGAGTCTGTCTATCGATAATCTGGCGGGCATAATACAGGTCCAGCCTACTAAACAGGTAGCTGATTGACTCTGTATGCCTGAATGCCGTAATGTACAGTTTTGCACTCCATCACCGGAGTCTGTCTATCGATAATCTGGCGGGCATAATACAGGTCCAGCCTACTAAACAGGTAGCTGATTGACTCTGTATGCCTGAATGCCGTAATGTACAGTTTTGCACTCCATCACCGGAGTCTGTCTATCGATAATCTGGCGGGCATAATACAGGTCCAGCCTACTAAGCAAGTAGCTGATTGACTTTGTATGCTTGAATGCCATAATGTACAGTCTTGCACTCCATCACCGGAGTCTGTTTATCGATAATCTGGTGGGCATAAAACAGGTCCAGCCTACTAAGCAAGTAGCTGATTGACTTTGTATGCCTGAATGCCGTAATGTACAGTTTTGATCTCCAACACCGGAGTCTGTCTATCGATAATCTGGTGGGCATAATACAGGTCCTGCCTACTAAGCAAGTAGCTGATTGACTTTGTATGCCTGAATCCCATTATGTACTGTCTTGCACTCCATCACCGGAGTCTATCTATCGATAATCTGGTGGGCATAATACAGGTCCAGCCTACTAAGCAAGTAGCTGATTGACTTTGTATGCTTGAATGCCGTAATGTACAGTCTTGCACTCCATCACCGGAGTCTGTCTATCGATAATCTGGTGGGCATAATACAGGTCCAGCCTTCTAAACAGGTAGCTGATTGACTCTGTATGCCTGAATGCCGTAATGTACAGTTTTGCATTCCATCACCGGAGTCTGTCTATCGATAATCTGGCGGGCATAATACAGGTCCAGCCTACTGAGCAAGTAGATGATTGACTTTGTATGCCTGAATGCCATTATGTACAGTCTTGCACTCCATCACCGGAGTGTGTCTATCGATAATCTGGCAGGCATAATACAGGTCCAGCCTACTAAGCAAGTAGCTGATTGACTTTGTATGCCTGAATGCCATTATGTACAGTCTTGCACTCCATCATCGGAGTCTGTCTATCGATAATCTGGCGGGCATAATACAGGTCCAGCCTATTAAACAGGTAGCTGATTGACTCTGTATGCCTGAATGCCGTAATGTACAGTTTTGCACTCCATCACCGAAGTCTGTCTATCGATAATCTAGCGGGCATAATACAGGTCCAGCCTACTAAGCAAGTAGCTGATTGACTTTGTATGCTTGAATGCCGTAATGTACAGTCTTGCACTCCATCACCGGAGTCTGTCTATTGATAATCTGGTGGGCATAAAACAGGTCCAGCCTACTAAGCAAGTAGCTGATTGACTTTGTATGCCTGAATGCCGTAATGTACAGTATTGATCTCCAACACCGGAGTCTGTCTATCGATAATCTGGCGGGCATAATACAGGTCCAGCCTACTAAACAGGTAGCTGATTGACTCTGTATGCCTGAATGCCGAAATGTACAGTTTTGCACTCCATCACCGGAGTCTGTCTATCGATAATCTGGCGGGCATAATACAGGTCCAGCCTACTAAACAGGTAGCTGATTGACTATGCCTGAATGCCGTAATGTACAGCTTTGCATTCCATCACCGGAGTCTGTCTATCGATAATCTGGCGGGCATAATACAGGTCCAGCCTACTAAGCAAGTAGCTGATTGACTTTGTATGCCTGAATGCCATTATGTACAGTCTTGCACTCCATCACCGGAGTGTGTCTATCGATAATCTGGCAGGCATAATACAGGTCCAGCCTACTAAGCAAGTAGCTGATTGACTTTGTATGCCTGAATGCCATTATGTACAGTCTTGCACTCCATCACCGGAGTCTGTCTATCGATAATCTGGCGGGCATAATACAGGTCCAGCCTACTAAACAGGTAGCTGATTGACTCTGTATGCCTGAATGCCGTAATGTACAGTTTTGCACTCCATCACCGGAGTCTGTCTATCGATAATCTGGCGGACATAATACAGGTCCAGCCTACTAAACAGGTAGCTGATTGACTCTGTATGCCTGAATGCTGTAATGTACAGTTTTGCACTCCATCACCGGAGTCTGTCTATCGATAATCTGGTGGGCATAAAACAGGTCCAGCCTACTAAGCAAGTAGCTGATTGACTTTGTATGCCTGAATGCCATAATGTACAGTTTTGATCTCCAACACCGGAGTCTGTCTATCGATAATCTGGTGGGCATAAAACAGGTCCAGCCTACTAAGCAAGTAGCTGATTGACTTTGTATGCCTGAATGCCATTATGTACAGTCTTGCGCTCCATCACCGGAGTGTGTCTATCGATAATCTGGCGGGCATAATACAGGTCCAGCCTACTAAGCAAGTAGCTGATTGACTTTGTATGCCTGAATGCCATTATGTACAGTCTTGCACTCCATCACCGGAGTCTGTCTATCGATAATCTGGCGGGCATAATACAGGTCCAGCCTACTAAACAGGTAGCTGATTGACTCTGTATGCCTGAATGCCGTAATGTACAGTTTTGCACTCCATCACCGGAGTCTGTCTATCGATAATCTGGCGGGCATAATACAGGTCCAGCCTACTAAACAGGTAGCTGATTGACTCTGTATGCCTGAATGCCGTAATGTACAGTTTTGCACTCCATCACCGGAGTCTGTCTATCGATAATCTGGCGGGCATAATACAGGTCCAGCCTACTAAGCAAGTAGCTGATTGACTTTGTATGCTTGAATGCCATTATGTACAGTCTTGCACTCCATCACCAGAGTCTGTCTATCGATAATCTGGTGGGCATAAAACAGGTCCAGCCTACTAAGCAAGTAGCTGATTGACTTTGTATGCCTGAATGCCGTAATGTACAATTTTGATCTCCAACACCGGAGTCTGTCTATCGATAATCTGGCGGGCATAATACAGGTCCAGCCTACTAAACAGGTAGCTGATTGACTCTGTAAGCCTGAATGCTGTAATGTACAGTTTTGCACTCCATCACCGGAGTCTGTCTATCGATAATCTGGTGGGCATAAAACAGGTCCAGCCTACTAAGCAAGTAGCTGATTGACTTTGTATGCCTGAATGCCATAATGTACAGTTTTGATCTCCAACACCGGAGTCTGTCTATCGATAATCTGGTGGGCATAAAACAGGTCCAGCCTACTAAGCAAGTAGCTGATTGACTTTGTATGCCTGAATGCCGTAATGTACAATTTTGATCTCCAACACCGGAGTCTGTCTATCGATAATCTGGCGGGCATAATACAGGTCCAGCCTACTAAACAGGTAGCTGATTGACTCTGTATGCCTGAATGCTGTAATGTACAGTTTTGCACTCCATCACCGGAGTCTGTCTATCGATAATCTGGTGGGCATAAAACAGGTCCAGCCTACTAAGCAAGTAGCTGATTGACTTTGTATGCCTGAATGCCATTATGTACAGTCTTGCGCCCCATCACCGGAGTGTGTCTATCGATAATCTGGCGGGCATAATACAGGTCCAGCCTACTAAGCAAGTAGCTGATTGACTTTGTATGCCTGAATGCCATTATGTACAGTCTTGCACTCCATCACCGGAGTCTGTCTATCGATAATCTGGCGGGCATAATACAGGTCCAGCCTACTAAACAGGTAGCTGATTGACTCTGTATGCCTGAATGCCGTAATGTACAGTTTTGCACTCCATCACCGGAGTCTGTCTATCGATAATCTGGCGGGCATAATACAGGTCCAGCCTACTAAACAGGTAGCTGATTGACTCTGTATGCCTGAATGCCGTAATGTACAGTTTTGCACTCCATCACCGGAGTCTGTCTATCGATAATCTGGCGGGCATAATACAGGTCCAGCCTACTAAGCAAGTAGCTGATTGACTTTGTATGCTTGAATGCCATTATGTACAGTCTTACACTCCATCACCGGAGTCTGTCTATCGATAATCTGGTGGGCATAAAACAGGTCCAGCCTACTAAGAAAGTAGCTGATTGACTTTGTATGCCTGAATGCCGTAATGTACAGTTTTGATCTCCAACACCGGAGTCTGTCTATCGATAATCTGGCGGGCATAATACAGGTCCAGCCTACTAAACAGGTAGCTGATTGACTCTGTATGCCTGAATGCTGTAATGTACAGTTTTGCATTCCATCACCGGAGTCTGTCTATCGATAATCTGGCGGGCATAATACAGGTCCAGCCTACTAAGCAAGTAGCTGATTGACTTTGTATGCCTGAATGCCATTATGTAAAATCTTGCACTCCATCACCGGAGTGTGTCTATCGATAATCTGGCGGGCATAATACAGGTCCAGCCTACTAAGCAAGTAGCTGATTGACTTTGTATGCCTGAATGCCATTATGTACAGTCTTGCACTCCATCACCGGAGTCTGTCTATCGATAATCTGGCGGGCATAATACAGATCCAGCCTACTAAACAGGTAGCTGATTGACTCTGTATGCCTGAATGCCGTAATGTACAGTTTTGCACTCCATCACCGGAGTCTGTCTATCGATAATCTGGCGGGCATAATACAGGTCCAGCCTACTAAAAAGGTAGCTGATTGACTCTGTATGCCTGAATGCCGTAATGTACAGTTTTGCACTCCATCACCGGAGTCTGTCTATCGATAATCTAGCGGGCATAATACAGGTCCAGCCTACTAAGCAAGTAGCTGATTGACTTTGTATGCTTGAATGCCGTAATGTACAGTCTTGCACTCCATCACCGGAGTCTGTCTATCGATAATCTGGTGGGCATAAAACAGGTCCAGCCTACTAAGCAAGTAGCTGATTGACTTTGTATGCCTGAATGCCGTAATGTACAGTTTTGATCTCCAACACCGGAGTCTGTCTATCGATAATCTGGCGGGCATAATACAGGTCCAGCCTACTAAACAGGTAGCTGATTGACTCTGTATGCCTGAATGCCGTAATGTACAGTTTTGCACTCAATCACCGGAGTCTGTCTATCGATAATATGGTGGGCATAAAACAGGTCCAGCCTACTAAGCAAGTAGCTGATTGACTTTGTATGCCTGAATGCCATTATGTACAGTCTTGCACTCCACCACCGGAGTGTGTCTATCGATAATCTGGCAGGCATAATACAGGTCCAGCCTACTAAGCAAGTAGCTGATTGACTCTGTATGCCTGAATGCCGTAATGTACAGTTTTGCACTCCATCACCGGAGTCTGTCTATCGATAATCTGGCGGGCATAATACAGGTCCAGCCTACTAAGCAAGTAGCTGATTGACTTTGTATGCTTGAATGCCGTAATGTACTGTCTTGCACTCCATCACCGGAGTCTGTCTATCGATAATCTGGTGGGCATAAAACAGGTCCAGCCTACTAAGCAAGTAGCTAATTGACTTTGTATGCCTGAATACCGTAATGTACAGTTTTGATCTCCAACACCGGAGTCTGTGTATCGATAATCTGGTGGGCATAATACAGGTCCAGCCTACTAAACAAGTAGCTGATTGACTTTGTATGCCTGAATGCCATTATGTACAGTCTTGCACTCCATCACCGGAGTCTGTCTATCGATAATCTGGCAGGCATAATACAGGTCCAGCCTACTAAACAGGTAGCTGATTGACTCTGTATGCCTGAATGCCGTAATGTACAGTTTTGCACTCCATCACCGGAGTCTGTCTATCAATAATCTGGCGGGCATAATACAGGTCCAGCCTACTAAGCAAGTAGCTGATTGACTTTGTATGCCTGAATGCCATTATGTACAGTCTTGCACTCCATCACCGGAGTCTGTTTATCGATAATCTGGCGGGCATAATACAGGTCCAGCCTACTAAGCAAGTAGCTGATTGACTTTGTATGAATGAATGCCGTAATATACAATTTTGAACTCCAACACCAGAGTCTGTCTATCGATAATCTCGTGGGCATAATACAGGTCCAGCCTACTAAGCAAGTAGCTGATTGACTTTGTATGCCTGAATGCCATTATGTACAGTCTTGCACTCCATCACCGGAGACTATCTATCGATAATCTGGTGGGCATAAAACAGTTCCAGCCTACTAAGTAAGTAGCTGATTGACTTTGTATGCCTGAATGCCGTAATGTACAGTTTTGATCTCCAACACCGGAGTCTGTCTATCGATAATCTGGTGGGCATAATACAGGTCCAGCCTACTAAGCAAGTAGCTGATTGACTTTGTATGCCTGAATGCCATTATGTACAGTCTTGCACTCCATCACCGGAGTCTGTCTATCGATAATCTGGCGGGCATAATACAGGTCCAGCCTACTAAACAGGTAGCTGATTGACTCTGTATGCCTGAATGCCGTAATGTACAGTCTTGCACTCCATCACAGGAGTCTGTCTATCGATAATCTGGCGGGCATAATACAGGTCCAGCCTACTAAACAGGTAGCTGATTGACTCTGTATGCCTGAATGCCGTAATTTACAGTTTTGCACTCTATCACCGGAGTCTATCTATCGATAATCTGGCGGGCATAATACAGGTCCAGCCTACTAAACAGGTAGCTGATTGACTCTGTATGCCTGAATGCCGTAATGTACAGTTTTGCACTCCATCACCGGAGTCTGTCTATCGATAATCTGGCGGGCATAATACAGGTCCAGCCTACTAAGCAAGTAGCTGATTGACTTTGTATGCTTGAATGCCGTAATGTACAGTCTTGCACTCCATCACCGGAGTCTGTCTATCGATAATCTGGTGGGCATAATACAGGTCCAGCCTACTAAGCAAGTAGCTGATTGACTTTGTATGCCTGAATGCCATTATGTACAGTCTTGCACTCCATCACCGGAGTCTGTCTATCGATAATCTGGTGGGCATAGAACAGGTCCAGCCTACTAAGCAAGTAGCTGATTGACTTTGTATGCCTGAATGCCGTAATGTACAATTTTGATCTCCAACACCGGAGTCTGTCTATCGATAATCTGGTGGGCATAATACAGGTCCAGCCTACTAAGCAAGTAGCCGATTGACTTTGTATGCCTGAATGCCATTATGTACAGTCTTGCACTCCATCACCGGAGTCTATCTATCGATAATCTGGCAGGCATAATACAGGTCCAGCCTACTAAACAGGTAGCTGATTGACTCTGTATGCCGTAATGTACAGTTTTGCACTCTATCACCGGAGTCTATCTATCGATAATCTGGCGGGCATAATACAGGTCCAGCCTACTAAGCAAGTAGCTGATTGACTTTGTATGCCTGAATGCCGTAATGTACAGTTTTGAACTCCAACACCGGAGTCTGTCTATCGATAATCTGGTGGGCATAATACAGGTCCAGCCTACTAGGCAAGTAGCTGATTGACTTTGTATGCCTGAATGCCATTATGTACAGTCTTGCACTCCATCACCGGAGTCTGTCTATCGATAATCTGGCGGGCATAATACAGGTCCAGCCTACTAAACAGGTAGCTGATTGACTCTGTATGCCTGAATGCCGTAATGTACAGTTTTGCACTCCATCACCGGAGTCTGTCTATCGATAATCTGGCGGGCATAATACAGGTCCAGCCTACTAAGCAAGTAGCTGATTGACTTTGTATGCTTGAATGCCGTAATGTACAGTCTTGCACTCCATCACCAGAGTCTGTCTATCGATAATCTGGTGGGAATAAAACAGGTCCAGCCTACTAAGCAAGTAGCTGATTGACTTTGTATGCCTGAATGCCATTATGTACAGTCTTGCACTCCATCACCGGTGTCTGTCTATCGATAATCTGGCGGGCATAATACAGGTCCAGCCTACTAAGCAAGTAGCTGATTGACTTTGTATGCCTGAATGCCGTAATGTACAGTTTTGAACTCCAACACCGGAGTCTGTCTATCGATAATCTGGTGGGCATAATACAGGTCCAGCCTACTAAGCAAGTAGCTGATTGACTTTGTATGCTTGAATGCCGTAATGTACAGTCTTGCACTCCATCACCGGAGTCTGTCTATCGATAATCTGGTGGGCATAAAACAGGTCCAGCCTACTAAGCAAGTAGCTGATTGACTTTGTATGCCTGAATGCCGTAATGTACAGTTTTGATCTCCAACACCGGAGTCTGTCTATCGATAATCTGGTGGGCATAATACAGGTCCAGCCTACTAAGCAAGTAGCTGATTGACTTTGTATGCTTGAATGCCATTATGTACAGTCTTGCACTCCATCACCGGAGTCTGTCTATCGATAATCTGGTGGGCATAAAACAGGTCCAGCCTACTAAGCAAGTAGCTGATTGACTTTGTATGCCTGAATGCCGTAATGTACAGTTTTGATCTCCAACACCGGAGTCTGTCTATCGATAATCTGGTGGGCATAATACAGGTCCAGCCTACTAAGCAAGTAGCTGATTGACTTTGTATGCCTGAATGCCATTATGTACTGTCTTGCACTCCATAACCGGAGTCTATCTATCGATAATCTGGCGGGCATAATACAGGTCCAGCCTACTAAACAAGTAGCTGATTGACTTTGTATGCCTGAATGCCATTATGTACAGTCTTGCACTCCATCACCGGAGTCTGTCTATCGATAATCTGGCGGGCATAATACAGGTCCAGCCTACTAAACAGGTAGCTGATTGACTCTGTATGCCTGAATGTCGTAATGTACAGTTTTGCACTCCATCACCGGAGTCTGTCTATCGATAATCTGGCGGGCATAATACAGGTCCAGCCTACTAAGGAAGTAGCTGATTGACTTTGTATGCTTGAATACCGTAATGTACAGTCTTCCACTCCATCACCGGAGTCTGTCTATCGATAATCTGGTGGGCATAAAACAGGTCCAGCCTACTAAGCAAGTAGCTGATTGACTTTGTATGCCTGAATGCCGTAATGTACAGTTTTGATCTCCAACACCGGAGTCTGTCTATCGATAATCTGGCAGGCATAATACAGGTCCAGCCTACTAAACAGGTAGCTGATTGACTCTGTATGCCTGAATGCCGTAATGTACAGTTTTGCACTCCATCACCGGAGTCTGTCTATCGATAATCTGGCGGGCATAATACAGGTCCAGCCTACTAAGCAAGTAGCTGATTGACTTTGTATGCTTGAATGCCGTAATGTACTGTCTTGCACTCCATCACCGGAGTCTGTCTATCGATAATCTGGTGGGCATAAAACAGGTCCAGCCTACTAAGCAAGTAGCTAATTGACTTTGTATGCCTGAATGCCGTAATGTACAGTTTTGATCTCCAACACCGGAGTCTGTGTATCGATAATCTGGTGGGCATAATACAGGTCCAGCCTACTAAGCAAGTAGCTGATTGACTTTGTATGCCTGAATGCCATTATGTACAGTCTTGCACTCCATCACCGGAGTCTGTTTATCGATAATCTGGCGGGCATAATACAGGTCCAGCCTACTAAGCAAGTAGCTGATTGACTTTGTATGAATGAATGCCGTAATATACAGTTTTGAACTCCAACACCAGAGTCTGTCTATCGATAATCTCGTGGGCATAATACAGGTCCAGCCTACTAAGCAAGTAGCTGATTGACTTTGTATGCCTGAATGCCATTATGTACAGTCTTGCACTCCATCACCGGAGACTATCTATCGATAATCTGGCGGGCATAATACAGGTCCAGCCCACTAAACAGGTAGCTGATTGACTCTGTATGCCTGAATGCCGTAATGTAAAGTTTTGCACTCCATCACCGGAGTCTGTCTAACGATAATCTGGCGGGCATAATACAGGTCCAGCCTACTAAGCAAGTAGCTGATTGACTTTGTATGCCTGAATGCCGTAATGTGCAGTTTTGCACTCCATCACCGGAGTCTGTCTATCGATAATCTGGCGGGCATAATACAGGTCCAGCCTACTAAGCAAGTAGCTGATTGACTTTGTATGCTTGAATGCCGTAATGTATAGTCTTGCACTCCATCACCGGAGTCTGTCTATCGATAATCTGGTGGGAATAAAACAGGTCCAGCCTACTAAGCAAGTAGCTGATTGACTTTGTATGCCTGAATGCCATTATGTACAGTCTTGCACTCCATCACCGGAGTCTGTCTATCGATAATCTGGCGGGCATAATACAGGTCCAGCCAACTAAGCAAGTAGCTGATTGACTTTGTATGCCTGAATGCCGTAATGTACAGTTTTGATCTCCAACACCGGAGTCTGTCTATCGATAATCTGGTGGACATAATACAGGTCCAGCCTACTAAGCAAGTAGCTGATTGACTTTGTGTGCCTGAATGCCATTATGTACAGTCTTGCACTCCATCACCGGAGTCTGTCTATCGATAATCTGGCGGGCATAATACAGGTCCAGCCTACTAAGCAAGTAGCTGATTGACTTTGTATGCCTGAATGCCGTGATGTACAGTTTTGAACTCCAACACCGGAGTCTGTCTATCGATAATCTCGTGGGCATAATACAGGTCCAGCCTACTAAGCAAGTAGCTGATTGACTTTGTATGCCTGAATGCCGTAATGTACAGTTTTGAACTCCAACACCGGAGTCTGTCTATCGATAATCTGGTGGGCATAATACAGGTCCAGCCTACTAAGCAAGTAGCTAATTGACTTTGTATGCCTGAATGCCATTATGTACAGTCTTGCACTCCATCACCGGAGTCTGTCTATCGACAATCTGGCGGGCATAATACAGGTCCAGCCTACTAAGTAAGTAGCTGATTGACTTTGTATGCTTGAATACCGTAATGTACAGTCTTCCACTCCATCACCGGAGTCTGTCTATCGATAATCTGGTGGGCATAAAACAGGTCCAGCCTACTAAGCAAGTAGCTGATTGACTTTGTATGCCTGAATGCCGTAATGTACAGTTTTGATCTCCAACACCGGAGTCTGTCTATCGATAATCTGGCAGGCATAATACAGGTCCAGCCTACTAAACAGGTAGCTGATTGACTCTGTATGCCTGAATGCCGTAATGTACAGTTTTGCACTCCATCACCGGAGTCTGTCTATCGATAATCTGGCGGGCATAATACAGGTCCAGCCTACTAAGCAAGTAGCTGATTGACTTTGTATGCTTGAATGCCGTAATGTACTGTCTTGCTCTCCATCACCGGAGTCTGTCTATCGATAATCTGGTGGGCATAAAACAGGTCCAGCCTACTAAGCAAGTAGCTAATTGACTTTGTATGCCTGAATGCCGTAATGTACAGTTTTGATCTCCAACACCGGAGTCTGTGTATCGATAATCTGGTGGGCATAATACAGGTCCAGCCTACTAAGCAAGTAGCTGATTGACTTTGTATGCCTGAATGCCATTATGTACAGTCTTGCACTCCATCACCGGAGTCTGTTTATCGATAATCTGGCGGGCATAATACAGGTCCAGCCTACTAAGCAAGTAGCTGATTGACTTTGTATGAATGAATGCCGTAATATACAGTTTTGAACTCCAACACCAGAGTCTGTCTATCGATAATCTCGTGGGCATAATACAGGTCCAGCCTACTAAGCAAGTAGCTGATTGACTTTGTATGCCTGAATGCCATTATGTACAGTCTTGCACTCCATCACCGGAGACTATCTATCGATAATCTGGCGGGCATAATACAGGTCCAGCCCACTAAACAGGTAGCTGATTGACTCTGTATGCCTGAATGCCGTAATGTAAAGTTTTGCACTCCATCACCGGAGTCTGTCTAACGATAATCTGGCGGGCATAATACAGGTCCAGCCTACTAAGCAAGTAGCTGATTGACTTTGTATGCCTGAATGCCGTAATGTGCAGTTTTGCACTCCATCACCGGAGTCTGTCTATCGATAATCTGGCGGGCATAATACAGGTCCAGCCTACTAAGCAAGTAGCTGATTGACTTTGTATGCTTGAATGCCGTAATGTATAGTCTTGCACTCCATCACCGGAGTCTGTCTATCGATAATCTGGTGGGAATAAAACAGGTCCAGCCTACTAAGCAAGTAGCTGATTGACTTTGTATGCCTGAATGCCGTAATGTACAGTCTTGCACTCCATCACCGGAGTCTGTCTATCGATAATCTGGTGGGAATAAAACAGGTCCAGCCTACTAAGCAAGTAGCTGATTGACTTTGTATGCCTGAATGCCATTATGTACAGTCTTGCACTCCATCACCGGAGTCTGTCTATCGATAATCTGGCGGGCATAATACAGGTCCAGCCTACTAAGCAAGTAGCTGATTGACTTTGTATGCTTGAATGCCGTAATGTACTGTCTTGCACTCCATCACCGGAGTCTGTCTATCGATAATCTGGTGGGCATAAAACAGGTCCAGCCTACTAAGCAAGTAGCTAATTGACTTTGTATGCCTGAATGCCGTAATGTACAGTTTTGATCTCCAACACCGGAGTCTGTGTATCAATAATCTGGTGGGCATAATACAGGTCCAGCCTACTAAGCAAGTAGCTGATTGACTTTGTATGCCTGAATGCCATTATGTACAGTCTTGCACTCCATCACCGGAGTCTGTTTATCGATAATCTGGCGGGCATAATACAGGTCCAGCCTACTAAGCAAGTAGCTGATTGACTTTGTATGAATGAATGCCGTAATATACAGTTTTGAACTCCAACACCAGAGTCTGTCTATCGATAATCTCGTGGGCATAATACAGGTCCAGCCTACTAAGCAAGTAGCTGATTGACTTTGTATGCCTGAATGCCATTATGTACAGTCTTGCACTCCATCACCGGAGACTATCTATCGATAATCTGGCGGGCATAATACAGGTCCAGCCCACTAAACAGGTAGCTGATTGACTCTGTATGCCTGAATGCCGTAATGTAAAGTTTTGCACTCCATCACCGGAGTCTGTCTAACGATAATCTGGCGGGCATAATACAGGTCCAGCCTACTAAGCAAGTAGCTGATTGACTTTGTATGCCTGAATGCCGTAATGTGCAGTTTTGCACTCCATCACCGGAGTCTGTCTATCGATAATCTGGCGGGCATAATACAGGTCCAGCCTACTAAGCAAGTAGCTGATTGACTTTGTATGCTTGAATGCCGTAATGTATAGTCTTGCACTCCATCACCGGAGTCTGTCTATCGATAATCTGGTGGGAATAAAACAGGTCCAGCCTACTAAGCAAGTAGCTGATTGACTTTGTATGCCTGAATGCCGTAATGTACAGTCTTGCACTCCATCACCGGAGTCTGTCTATCGATAATCTGGTGGGAATAAAACAGGTCCAGCCTACTAAGCAAGTAGCTGATTGACTTTGTATGCCTGAATGCCATTATGTACAGTCTTGCACTCCATCACCGGAGTCTGTCTATCGATAATCTGGCGGGCATAATACAGGTCCAGCCTACTAAGCAAGTAGCTGATTGACTTTGTATGCCTGAATGCCGTAATGTACAGTTTTGATCTCCAACACCGGAGTCTGTCTATCGATAATCTGGTGGACATAATACAGGTCCAGCCTACTAAGCAAGTAGCTGATTGACTTTGTGTGCCTGAATGCCATTATGTACAGTCTTGCACTCCATCACCGGAGTCTGTCTATCGATAATCTGGCGGGCATAATACAGGTCCAGCCTACTAAGCAAGTAGCTGATTGACTTTGTATGCCTGAATGCCGTGATGTACAGTTTTGAACTCCAACACCGGAGTCTGTCTATCGATAATCTCGTGGGCATAATACAGGTCCAGCCTACTAAGCAAGTAGCTGATTGACTTTGTATGCCTGAATGCCGTAATGTACAGTTTTGAACTCCAACACCGGAGTCTGTCTATCGATAATCTGGTGGGCATAATACAGGTCCAGCCTACTAAGCAAGTAGCTAATTGACTTTGTATGCCTGAATGCCATTATGTACAGTCTTGCACTCCATCACCGGAGTCTGTCTATCGACAATCTGGCGGGCATAATACAGGTCCAGCCTACTAAGTAAGTAGCTGATTGACTTTGTATGCCTGAATGCCATTATGTACAGTCTTGCACTGCATCACCGGAGTCTGTCTATCGATAATCTGGCGGGCATAATACAGGTCCAGCCTACTAAGCAAGTAGCTGA
Organism: Staurois parvus; assembly: GCF_062004578.1. Classification (NCBI taxonomy): domain Eukaryota; kingdom Metazoa; phylum Chordata; class Amphibia; order Anura; family Ranidae; genus Staurois; species Staurois parvus. The sequence continues at coordinate 6,163,709 of NW_028317807.1, forward strand.
TTGACTTAGTATGCCTGAATGCCGTAATGTACAGTCTTGCACTCCATCACCGGAGTCTGTCTATCGATAATCTGGCCGGCATAATACAGGTCCAGCCTACTAAGCAAGTAGCTGATTGACTTTGTATGCTTGTATGCCGTAATGTACAGTCTTGCACTCCATCACCGGAGTCTGTCTATCGATATTCTGGCGGGCATAATACAGGTCCAGCCTACTAAACAGGTAGCTGATTGACTCTGTATGCCTGAATGCCGTAATGTACAGTTTTGCATTCCATCACCGGAGTCTGTCTATCGATAATCTGACGGGCATAATACAGGTCCAGCCTACTAAACAGGTAGCTGATTGACTTTGTATGCCTGAATGCCATTATGTACAGTCTTGCACTCCATCACCGGAGTCTGTCTATCGATAATCTGACGGGCATAATACAGGTCCAGCCTACTAAACAGGTAGCTGATTGACTCTGTATGCCGTAATGTACAGTTTTGCACTCTATCACCGGAGTCTATCTATCGATAATCTGGCGGGCATAATACAGGTCCAGCCTACTAAGCAAGTAGCTGATTGACTTTGTATGCCTGAATGCCGTAATGTACAGTTTTGAACTCCAACACCGGAGTCTGTCTATCGATAATCTGGTGGGCATAATACAGGTCCAGCCTACTAAGCAAGTAGCTGATTGACTTTGTATGCCTGAATGCCATTATGTACAGTCTTGCACTCCATCACCGGAGTCTGTCTATCGATAATCTGGCGGGCATAATACAGGTCCAGCCTACTAAACAGGTAGCTGAATGACTCTGTATGCCTGAATGCCGTAATGTACAGTTTTGCACTCCATCACCGGAGTCTGTCTATCGATAATCTGGCGGGCATAATATAGGTCCAGCCTACTAAGCAAGTAGCTGATTGACTTTGTATGCTTGAATGCCGTAATGTACAGTCTTGCACTCCATCACCGGAGTCTATTTATCGATAATCTGGTGGGAATAAAACAGGTCCAGCCTACTAAGCAAGTAGCTGATTGACTTTGTATGCCTGAATGCCATTATGTACAGTCTTGCACTCCATCACTGGAGTGTGTCTATCGATAATCTGGCGGGCATAATACAGGTCCAGCCTACTAAGCAAGTAGCTGATTGACTTTGTATGCCTGAATGCCATTATGTACAGTCTTGCACTCCATCACCGGAGTCTGTCTATCGATAATCTGGCGGACATAATACAGGTCCAGCCTACTAAAAAGGTAGCTGATTGACTCTGTATGCCTGAATGCCGTAATGTACAGTTCTGCACTCCATCACCGGAGTCTGTCTATCGATAATCTGGCGGGCATAATACAGGTCCAGCCTACTAAACAGGTAGCTGATTGACTCTGTATGCCTGAATGCCGTAATGTACAGTTTTGCACTCCATCACCGGAGTCTGTCTATCGATAATCTGGCGGGCATAATACAGGTCCAGCCTACTAAGCAAGTAGCTGATTGACTTTGTATGCCTGAATGCCATTATGTACAGTCTTGCACTCCATCACCGGAGTCTGTCTATCGATAATCTGGCGGGCATAATACAGGTCCAGCCTACTAAGCAAGTAGCTGATTGACTTTGTATGCTTGAATGCCGAAATGTACAGTCTTGCACTCCATCACCGGAGTCTGTCTATCGATAATCTGGTGGGCATAATACAGGTCCAGCCTACTAAGCAAGTAGCTGATTGACTTTGTATGCCTGAATGCCATTATGTACAGTCTTGCACTCCATCACCGGAGTCTGTCTATCGATAATCTGGTGGGCATAGAACAGGTCCAGCCTACTAAGCAAGTAGCTGATTGACTTTGTATGCCTGAATGCCGTAATGTACAATTTTGATCTCCAACACCGGAGTCTGTCTATCGATAATCTGGTGGGCATAATACAGGTCCAGCCTACTAAGCAAGTAGCTGATTGACTTTGTATGCCTGAATGCCATTATGTACAGTCTTGCACTCCATCACCGGAGTCTGTCTATCGATAATCTGGCGGGTATAATACAGGTCTAGCCTACTAAACAGGTAGCTGATTGACTCTGTATGCCTGAATGCCGTAATGTACAGCTTTGCACTCCATCACCGGAGTCTGTCTATCGATAATCTGCTGCGCATAAAACAGGTCCAGCCTACTAAGCAAGTAGCTAATTGACTTTGTATGCCTGAATGCTGTAATGTACAGTTTTTATCTCCTACACCGGAGTCTGTCTATCGATAATCTGGTGGGCATAATACAGGTCCAGCCTACTAAGCAAGTAGCTGATTGACTTTGTATGCCTGAATGCAATTATGTACAGTCTTGCACTCCATCACCGGAGTCTGTCTATCGATAATCTGGCGGGCATAATACAGGTCCAGCCTACTAAGCAAGTAGCTGATTGACTTTGTATGCTTGAATGCCGAAATGTACAGTCTTGCACTCCATCACCGGAGTCTGTCTATCGATAATCTGGTGGGCATAATACAGGTCCAGCCTACTAAGCAAGTAGCTGATTGACTTTGTATGCCTGAATGCCATTATGTACAGTCTTGCACTCCATCACCGGAGTCTGTCTATCGATAATCTGGTGGGCATAGAACAGGTCCAGCCTACTAAGCAAGTAGCTGATTGACTTTGTATGCCTGAATGCCGTAATGTACAATTTTGATCTCCAACACCGGAGTCTGTCTATCGATAATCTGGTGGGCATAATACAGGTCCAGCCTACTAAGCAAGTAGCTGATTGACTTTGTATGCCTGAATGCCATTATGTACAGTCTTGCACTCCATCACCGGAGTCTGTCTATCGATAATCTGGCGGGCATAATACAGGTCCAGCCTACTAAACAGGTAGCTGATTGACTTTGTATGCCTGAATGCCATTATGTACAGTCTTGCACTCCATCACCGGAGTCTGTCTATCGATAATCTGGCGGGCATAAAACAGGTCCAGCCTACTAAACAGGTAGCTGATTGACTCTGTATGCCCCGTAATGTACAGTTTTGCACTCCATCACCGGAGTCTGTCTATCGATAATCTGGCGGGCATAATACAGGTCCAGCCTATTAAGCAAGTAGCTGATTGACTTTGTATGCTTGAATGCCGTAATGTACAGTCTTGCACTCCATCACCGGAGTCTGTCTATCGATAATCTGGTGGGCATAAAACAGGTCCAGCCTACTAAGCAAGTAGCTGATTGACTTTGTATGCCTGAATGCCGTAATGTACAGTTTTGATCTCAAACACCGGAGTCTGTCTATCGATAATCTGGTGGGCATAATACAGGTCCAGCCTACTAAGCAAGTAGCTGATTGACTTTGTATGCCTGAATGCCATTATGTACAATCTTGCACTCCATCACCGGAGTCTATCTATCGATAATCTGGCGGGCATAATACAGGTCCAGCCTACTAAACAGGTAGCTGATTGACTCTGTATGCCTGAATGCCGTAATGTACAGTTTTGCACTCCATCACCGGAGTCTGTCTATAGATAATCTGGCGGGCATAATACAGGTCCAGCCTACTAAGCAAGTAGCTGATTGACTTTGTATGCTTGAATGCCGTAATGTACAGTCTTGCACTCCATCACCGGAGTCTGTCTATCGATAATCTGGTGGGCATAAAACAGGTCCAGCCTACTAAGCAAGTAGCTGATTGACTTTGTATGCCTGAATGCCGTAATGTACAGTTTTGATCTCCAACACCGGAGTCTGTCTATCGATAATCTGGTGGGCATAATACAGGTCCAGCCTACTAAGCAAGTAGCTGATTGACTTTGTATGCTTGAATGCCATTATGTACAGTCTTGCACTCCATCACCAGAGTCTGTCTATCGATAATCTGGCGGGTATAATACAGGTCCAGCCTACTAAACAGGTAGCTGATTGACTCTGTATGCCTGAATGCCGTAATGTACAGCTTTGCACTCCATCACCGGAGTCTGTCTATCGATAATCTGCTGCGCATAAAACAGGTCCAGCCTACTAAGCAAGTAGCTAATTGACTTTGTATGCCTGAATGCTGTAATGTACAGTTTTTATCTCCTACACCGGAGTCTGTCTATCGATAATCTGGTGGGCATAATACAGGTCCAGCCTACTAAGCAAGTAGCTGATTGACTTTGTATGCCTGAATGCAATTATGTACAGTCTTGCACTCCATCACCGGAGTCTGTCTATCGATAATCTGTCGTGCATAATACAGGTCCAGCCTACTAAGCAAGTAGCTGATTGACTTTGTATGCCTGAATGCCGTAATGTACAGTTTTGAACTCCAAAACCGGAGTCTGTCTATCGATAATCTCGTGGGCATAATACAGGTCCAGCCTACTAAGCAAGTAGCTGATTGACTTTGTATGCCAGAATGCCATTATGTACAGTCTTGCACTCCATCACCGGAGTCTGTCTATCGATAATCTGGCGGGCATAATACAGGTCCAGCCTACTAAACAGGTAGCTGATTGACTCTGTATGCCTGAATGCCGTAATGTACAGTTTTGCACTCCATCACCGGAGTCTGTCTATCGATAATCTGGCGGGTATAATACAGGTCCAGCCTACTAAGCAAGTAGCTGATTGACTTTGTATGCCTGAATGCCATTATGTACAGTCTTGCACTCCCTCACCGGAGTCTGTCTATCGATAATCTGGCGGGCATAATACAGGTCCAGCCTACTAAACAGGTAGCTGATTGACTCTATATGCCTGAATGCCGTAAAGTACAGTTTTGCACTCCATCACCGGAGTCAATCTATCGATAATCTGGCGGGCATAATACAGGTCCAGCCTACTAATCAGGTAGCTGATTGACTCTGTATGCCTGAATGCCGTAATGTACAGTCTTGCACTCCATCACCGGAGTCTGTCTATCGATAATCTGGTGGGCATAAAACAGGTCCAGCCTACTAAGCAAGTAGCTGATTGACTTTGTATGCCTGAATGCCGTAATGTACAATTTTGATCTCCAACACCGGAGTCTGTCTATCGATAATCTGGTGGGCATAATACAGGTCCAGCCTACTAAGCAAGTAGCTGATTGACTTTGTATGCCTGAATGCCATTATGTACAGTCTTGCACTCCATCACCGGAGTCTATCTATCGATAATCTGGCAGGCATAATACAGGTCCAGCCTACTAAACAGGTAGCTGATTGACTCTGTATGCCGTAATGTACAGTTTTGCACTCCATCACCGGAGTCTGTCTATCGATAATCTGGCGGGCATAATACAGGTCCAGCATACTAAGCAAGTAGCTGATTGACTTTGTATGCCTGAATGCCGTAATGTACAGTTTTGAACTCCAACACCGGAGTCTGTCTATCGATAATCTCGAGGGCATAATACAGGTCCAGCCTACTAAGCAAGTAGCTGATTGACTTTGTATGCCTGAATGCCATTATGTACAGTCTTGCACTCCATCACCGGAGTCTATCTATCGATAATCTGGCAGGCATAATACAGGTCCAGCCTACTAAACAGGTAGCTGATTGACTCTGTATGCCTGAATGCCGTAATGTACAGTTTTGCACTCCATCACCGGAGTCTGTCTATCGATAATCTGGCGGGCATAATACAGGTCCAGCCTACTAAGCAAGTAGCTGATTGACTTTGTATGCTTGAATGCCGTAATGTACAGTCTTGCACTCCATCACCGGAGTCTGTCTATCGATAATCTGGTGGGCATAAAACAGGTCCAGCCTACTAAGCAAGTAGCTGATTGACTTTGTATGCCTGAATGCCATTATGTACAGTCTTGCACTCCATCACCGGAGTCTGTCTATCGATAATCTGGCGGGCATAATACAGGTCCAGCCTACTAAGCAAGTAGCTGATTGACTTTGTATGCTTGAATGCCGTAATGTACAGTCTTGCACTCCATCACCGGAGTCTGTCTATCGATAATCTGGTGGGCATAAAACAGGTCCAGCCTACTAAGCAAGTAGCTGATTGACTTTGTATGCCTGAATGCCGTAATGTACAGTTTTGAACTCCAACACCGGAGTCTGTCTATCGATAATCTGCTGCGCATAAAACAGGTCCAGCCTACTAAGCAAGTAGCTAATTGACTTTGTATGCCTGAATGCTGTAATGTACAGTTTTTATCTCCTACACCGGAGTCTGTCTATCGATAATCTGGTGGGCATAATACAGGTCCAGCCTACTAAGCAAGTAGCTGATTGACTTTGTATGCCAGAATGCCATTATGTACAGTCTTGCACTCCATCACCGGAGTCTGTCTATCGATAATCTGGCGGGCATAATACAGGTCCAGCCTACTAAACAGGTAGCTGATTGACTCTGTATGCCTGAATGCCGTAATGTACAGTTTTGCACTCCATCACCGGAGTCTGTCTATCGATAATCTGGCGGGTATAATACAGGTCCAGCCTACTAAGCAAGTAGCTGATTGACTTTGTATGCCTGAATGCCATTATGTACAGTCTTGCACTCCCTCACCGGAGTCTGTCTATCGATAATCTGGCGGGCATAATACAGGTCCAGCCTACTAAACAGGTAGCTGATTGACTCTATATGCCTGAATGCCGTAAAGTACAGTTTTGCACTCCATCACCGGAGTCTATCTATCGATAATCTGGCGGGCATAATACAGGTCCAGCCTACTAATCAGGTAGCTGATTGACTCTGTATGCCTGAATGCCGTAATGTACAGTCTTGCACTCCATCACCGGAGTCTGTCTATCGATAATCTGGTGGGCATAAAACAGGTCCAGCCTACTAAGCAAGTAGCTGATTGACTTTGTATGCCTGAATGCCGTAATGTACAATTTTGATCTCCAACACCGGAGTCTGTCTATCGATAATCTGGTGGGCATAATACAGGTCCAGCCTACTAAGCAAGTAGCTGATTGACTTTGTATGCCTGAATGCCATTATGTACAGTCTTGCACTCCATCACCGGAGTCTATCTATCGATAATCTGGCAGGCATAATACAGGTCCAGCCTACTAAACAGGTAGCTGATTGACTCTGTATGCCTGAATGCCGTAATGTACAGTTTTGCACTCCATCACCGGAGTCTGTCTATCGATAATCTGGCGGGCATAATACAGGTCCAGCCTACTAAGCAAGTAGCTGATTGACTTTGTATGCTTGAATTCCGTAATGTACAGTCTTGCACTCCATCACCGGAGTCTGTCTATCGATAATCTGGTGGGCATAAAACAGGTCCAGCCTACTAAGCAAGTAGCTGATTGACTTTGTATGCCTGAATGCCATTATGTACAGTCTTGCACTCCATCACCGGAGTCTGTCTATCGATAATCTGGCGGGCATAATACAGGTCCAGCCTACTAAGCAAGTAGCTGATTGACTTTGTATGCTTGAATGCCGTAATGTACAGTCTTGCACTCCATCACCGGAGTCTGTCTATCGATAATCTGGTGGGCATAAAACAGGTCCAGCCTACTAAGCAAGTAGCTGATTGACTTTGTATGCCTGAATGCCGTAATGTACAGTTTTGAACTCCAACACCGGAGTCTGTCTATCGATAATCTGGTGGGCATAATACAGGTCCAACCTACTAAGCAAGTAGCTGATTGACTTTGTATGCCTGAATGCCATTATGTACAGTTTTGCACTCCATCACCGGAGTCTGTCTATCGATATTCTGGCGGGCATAATACAGGTCCAGCCAACTAAGTAAGTAGCTGATTGACTTTGTATGCCTGAATGCCGTAATGTACAGTTTTGATCTCCAACACCGGAGTCTGTCTATCGATAATCTGGTGGGCATAATACAGGTCCAGCCTACTAAGCAAGTAGCTGATTGACTTTGTATGCCTGAATGCCATTATGTACAGTCTTGCACTCCATCACCGGAGTCTGTCTATCGATAATCTGGCGGGCATAATACAGGTCCAGCCTACTAAACAGGTAGCTGATTGACTCTGTATGCCTGAATGCCGTAATGTACAGTTTTGCACTCCATCACCGGAGTCTGTATATCGATAATCTGGCGGGCATAATACAGGTCCAGCCTACTAAGCAAGTAGCTGATTGACTTTGTATGCCTGAATGCCATTATGTACAGTCTTGCACTCCATCACCGGAGTCTGTCTATCGATAATCTGGCGGGCATAATACAGGTCCAGCCTACTAAACAGGTAGCTGATTGACTCTGTATGCCTGAATGCCGTAATGTACAGTTTTGCACTCCATCACCGGAGTCTGTCTATCGATAATCTCGTAAGCATAATACAGGTCCAGCCTACTAAGCAAGTAGCTGATTGACTTTCTATGCCTGAATGCCATTATGTACAATCTTGCACTCCATCACCGGAGTCTATCTATCGATAATCTGGTGGGCATAAAACAGGTCCAGCCTACTAAGCAAGTAGCTGATTGACTTTGTATGCCTGAATGCCGTAATGTACAGTTTTGATCTCCAACACCGGAGTCTGTCTATCGATAATCTGGTGGGCATAATACAGGTCCAGCCTACTAAGCAAGTAGCTGATTGACTTTGTATGCCTGAATGCCATTATGTACAGTCTTGCACTCCATCACCGGAGTCTGTCTATCGATAATCTGGCGGGCATAATACAGGTCCAGCCTACTAAACAGGTAGCTGATTGACTCTGTATGCCTGAATGCCGTAATGTACAGTTTTGCACTCCATCACCGGAGTCTATCTATCGATAATCTGGCGGGCATAATACAGGTCCAGCCTACTAAACAGGTAGCTGATTGACTCTGTATGCCTGAATGCCGTAATGTACAGTCTTGCACTCCATCACCGGAGTCTGTCTATCGATAATCTGGTGGGCATAAAACAGGTCCAGCCTACTAAGCAAGTAGCTGATTGACTTTGTATGCCTGAATGCCGTAATGTACAGTTTTGAACTCCAACACCGGAGTCTGTCTATCGATAATCTGGCGGGCATAATACAGGTCCAACCTACTAAGCAAGTAGCTGATTGACTTTGTATGCCTGAATGCCATTATGTACAGTTTTGCACTCCATCACCGGAGTCTGTCTATCGATATTCTGGCGGGCATAATACAGGTCCAGCCAACTAAGTAAGTAGCTGATTGACTTTGTATGCCTGAATGCCGTAATGTACAGTTTTGATCTCCAACACCGGAGTCTGTCTATCGATAATCTGGTGGGCATAATACAGGTCCAGCCTACTAAGCAAGTAGCTGATTGACTTTGTATGCCTGAATGCCATTATGTACAGTCTTGCACTCCATCACCGGAGTCTGTCTATCGATAATCTGGCGGGCATAATACAGGTCCAGCCTACTAAACAGGTAGCTGATTGACTCTGTATGCCTGAATGCCGTAATGTACAGTTTTGCACTCCATCACCGGAGTCTGTCTATCGATAATCTGGCGGGCATAATACAGGTCCAGCCTACTAAGCAAGTAGCTGATTGACTTTGTATGCCTGAATGCCATTATGTACAGTCTTGCACTCCATCACCGGAGTCTGTCTATCGATAATCTGGCGGGCATAATACAGGTCCAGCCTACTAAACAGGTAGCTGATTGACTCTGTATGCCTGAATGCCGTAATGTACAGTTTTGCACTCCATCACCGGAGTCTGTCTATCGATAATCTCGTAAGCATAATACAGGTCCAGCCTACTAAGCAAGTAGCTGATTGACTTTCTATGCCTGAATGCCATTATGTACAATCTTGCACTCCATCACCGGAGTCTATCTATCGATAATCTGGCGGGCATAATACAGGTCCAGCCTACTAAACAGGTAGCTGATTGACTCTGTATGCCTGAATGCCGTAATGTACAGTTTTGCACTCCATCACCGGAGTCTGTCTATCGATAATCTGGCGGGCATAATACAGGTCCAGCCTACTAAGCAAGTAGCTGATTGACTTTGTATGCCTGAATGCCATTATGTACAGTCTTGCACTCCATCACCGGAGTCTGTCTATCGATAATCTGGCGGGCATAATACAGGTCCAGCCTACTAAACAGGTAGCTGATTGACTCTGTATGCCTGAATGCCGTAATGTACAGTTTTGCACTCCATCACCGGAGTCTATCTATCGATAATCTGGCGGGCATAATACAGGTCCAGCCTACTAAACAGGTAGCTGATTGACTCTGTATGCCTGAATGCCGTAATGTACAGTTTTGCACTCCATCACCGGAGTCTATCTATCGATAATCTGGCGGGCATAATACAGGTCCAGCCTACTAAACAGGTAGCTGATTGACTCTGTATGTCTGAATGCCGTAATGTACAGTTTTGCACTCCATCACCGGAGTCTGTCTATCGATAATCTGGTGGGCATAAAACAGGTCCAGCCTACTAAGCAAGTAGCTGATTGACTTTGTATGCCTGAATGCCGTAATGTACAGTTTTGAACTCCAACACCGTAGTCTGTCTATCGATAATCTCGTGGGCATAATACAGGTCCAGCCTACTAAGCAAGTAGCTGATTGACTTTGTATGCCTGAATGCCATTATGTACAGTCTTGCACTCCATCACCGGAGTCTGTCTATCGATAATCTGGCGGGCATAATACAGGACCAGCCTACTAAACAGATAGCTGATTGACTCTGTATGCCTGAATGCCATTATGTACAGTCTTGCACTCCATCACCGGAGTCTGTCTATCGATAATCTGGCGGGCATAATACAGGTCCAGCCTACTAAACAGGTAGCTGATTGACTCTGTATGCCTGAATGCCGTAATGTACAGTTTTGCACTCAATCACCGGAGTCTGTCTATCGATAATCTGGCGGGCATAATACAGGTCCAGCCTACTAAACAGGTAGCTGATTGACTCTGTATGCCTGAATGCCGTAATGTACAGTTTTGCACTCAATCACCGGAGTCTGTCTATCGATAATCTGGCGGGCATAATACAGGTCCAGCCTACTAAGCAAGTAGCTGTTTGACTTTGTATGCCTGAATGCCGTAATCTACAGTTTTGAACTCAAACACCAGAGTCTGTCTATCGATAATCTCGTAAGCATAATACAGGTCCAGCCTACTAAGCAAGTAGCTAATTGACTTTGTATGCCTGAATGCCATTATGTACAATCTTGCACTCCATCACCGGAGTCTATCTATCGATAATCTGGCGGGCATAATACAGGTCCAGCCTACTAAACAGGTAGCTGATTGACTCTGTATGCCTGAATGCCGTAATGTACAGTTTTGCACTCCATCACCGGAGTCTGTCTATCGATAATCTGGCGGGCATAATACAGGTCCAGCCTACTAAGCAAGTAGCTGATTGACTTTGTATGCTTGAATGCCGTAATGTACAGTCTTGCACTCCATCACCGGAGTCTGTCTATCGATAATCTGGTGGGCATAAAACAGGTCCAGCCTACTAAGCAAGTAGCTGATTGACTTTGTATGCCTGAATGCCGTAATGTACAGTTTTGATCTCCAACACCGGAGTCTGTCTATCGATAATCTGGTGGGCATAATACAGGTCCAGCCTACTAAGCAAGTAGCTGATTGACTTTGTATGCCTGAATGCCATTATGTACAGTCTTGCACTCCATCACCGGAGTCTGTCTATCGATAATCTGGCGGGCATAAAACAGGTCCAGCCTACTAAACAGGTAGCTGATTGACTCTGTATGCCTGAATGCCGTAATGTACAGTTTTGCACTCCATCACCGGAGTCTATCTATCGATAATCTGGCGGGCATAATACAGGTCCAGCCTACTAAACAGGTAGCTGATTGACTCTGTATGCCTGAATGCCGTAATGTACAGTTTTGCACTCCATCACCGGAGTCTGTCTATCGATAATCTGGCGGGTATAATACAGGTCCAGCCTACTAAGCAAATAGCTGATTGACTTTGTATGCTTGAATGCCGTAATGTACAGTCTTGCACTCCATCACCGGAGTCTGTCTATCGATAATCTGGTGGGCATAAAACAGGTCCAGCCTACTAAGCAAGTAGCTGATTGACTTTGTATGCCTGAATGCTGTAATGTACAGTTTTGAACTCCAACACCGTAGTCTGTCTATCGATAATCTCGTGGGCATAATACAGGACCAGCCTACTAAGCAAGTAGCTGATTGACTTTGTATGCCTGAATGCCATTATGTACAGTCTTGCACTCCATCACCGGAGTCTGTCTATCGATAATCTGGCGGGCATAATACAGGTCCAGCCTACTAAACAGGTAGCTGATTGACTCTGTATGCCTGAATGCCGTAATGTACAGTTTTGCACTCCATCACCGGAGTCTATCTATCGATAATCTGGCGGGCATAATACAGGTCCAGCCTACTAAACAGGTAGCTGATTGACTCTGTATGCCTGAATGCCGTAATGTACAGTTTTGCACTCAATCACCGGAGTCTGTCTATCGATTATCTGGCGGGCATAATACAGGTCCAGCCTACTAAGCAAGTAGCTGATTGACTTTGTATGCCTGAATGCCGTAATGTACAGTTTTGAACTCCAACACCGGAGTCTGTCTATCGATAATCTCGTAAGCATAATACAGGTCCAGCCTACTAAGCAAGTAGCTGATTGACTTTGTATGCCTGAATGCCATTATGTACAATCTTGCACTCCATCACCGGAGTCTATCTATCGATAATCTGGCGGGCATAATACAGGTCCAGCCTACTAAACAGGTAGCTGATTGACTCTGTATGCCTGAATGCCGTAATGTACAGTTTTGCACTCCATCACCGGAGTCTATCTATCGATAATCTGGCGGGCATAATACAGGTCCAGCCTACTAAGCAAGTAGCTGATTGACTTTGTATGCCTGAATGCCGTAATGTACAATTTTGATCTCCAACACCGGAGTCTGTCTATCGATAATCTGGTGGGCATAATACAGGTCCAGCCTACTAAGCAAGTAGCTGATTGACTTTGTATGCCTGAATGCCATTATGTACAGTCTTGCACTCCATCACCGGAGTCTATCTATCGATAATCTGGCAGGCATAATACAGGTCCAGCCTACTAAACAGGTAGCTGATTGACTCTGTATGCCGTAATGTACAGTTTTGCACTCCATCACCGGAGTCTGTCTATCGATAATCTGGCGGGCATAATACAGGTCCAGCCTACTAAGCAAGTAGCTGATTGACTTTGTATGCCTGAATGCCGTAATGTACAGTTTTGAACTCCAACACCGGAGTCTGTCTATCGATAATCTCGAGGGCATAATACAGGTCCAGCCTACTAAACAAGTAGCTGATTGACTTTGTATGCCTGAATGCCATTATGTACAGTCTTGCACTCCATCACCGGAGTCTATCTATCGATAATCTGGCAGGCATAATACAGGTCCAGCCTACTAAACAGGTAGCTGATTGACTCTGTATGCCTGAATGCCGTAATGTACAGTTTTGCACTCCATCACCGGAGTCTGTCTATCGATAATCTGGCGGGCATAATACAGGTCCAGCCTACTAAGCAAGTAGCTGATTGACTTTGTATGCTTGAATGCCGTAATGTACAGTCTTGCACTCCATCACCGGAGTCTGTCTATCGATAATCTGGTGGGCATAAAACAGGTCCAGCCTACTAAGCAAGTAGCTGATTGACTTTGTATGCCTGAATGCCGTAATGTACAGTTTTGAACTCCAACACCGTAGTCTGTCTATCGATAATCTCGTGGGCATAATACAGGTCCAGCCTACTAAGCAAGTAGCTGATTGACTTTGTATGCCTGAATGCCATTATGTACAGTCTTGCACTCCATCACCGGAGTCTGTCTATCGATAATCTGGCGGGCATAATACAGGACCAGCCTACTAAACAGATAGCTGATTGACTCTGTATGCCTGAATGCCGTAATGTACAGTTTTGCACTCCATCACCGGAGTCTATCTATCGATAATCTGGCGGGCATAATACAGGTCCAGCCTACTAAACAGGTAGCTGATTGACTCTGTATGCCTGAATGCCGTAATGTACAGTTTTGCACTCCATCACCGGAGTCTGTCTATCGATAATCTGGCGGGCATAATACAGGTCCAGCCTACAAAGCAAGTAGCTGATTGACTTTGTATGCTTGAATGCCGTAATATACAGTCTTGCACTCCATCACCGGAGTCTGTCTATCGATAATCTGGTGGGCATAAAACAGGTCCAGCCTACTAAGCAAGTAGCTGATTGACTTTGTATGCCTGAATGCCGTAATGTACAGTTTTGATCTCCAACACCGGAGTCTGTCTATCGATAATCTGGTGGGCATAATACAGGTCCAGCCTACTAAGCAAGTAGCTGATTGACTTTGTATGCCTGAATGCCATTATGTACAGTCTTGCACTCCATCACCGGAGTCTGTCTATCGATAATCTGGCGGGCATAATACAGGTCCAGCCTACTAAACAGGTAGCTGATTGACTCTGTATGCCTGAATGCCGTAATGTACATTTTTGCACTCCATCACCGGAGTCTATCTATCGATAATCTGGCGGGCATAATACAGGTCCAGCCTACTAAACAGGTAGCTGATTGACTCTGTATGCCTGAATGCCGTAATGTACAGTTTTGCACTCCATCACCGGAGTCTGTCTATCGATAATCTGGCGGGCATAATACAGGTCCAGCCTACTAAGCAAGTAGCTGATTGACTTTGTATGCTTGAATGCCGTAATATACAGTCTTGCACTCCATCACCGGAGTCTGTCTATCGATAATCTGGTGGGCATAAAACAGGTCCAGCCTACTAAGCAAGTAGCTGATTGACTTTGTATGCCTGAATGCCGTAATGTACAGTTTTGATCTCCAACACCGGAGTCTGTCTATCGATAATCTGTTGGGCATAATACAGGTCCAGCCTACTAAGCAAGTAGCTGATTGACTTTGTATGCCTGAATGCCATTATGTACAGTCTTGCACTCCATCACCGGAGTCTGTCTATCGATAATCTGGCGGGCATATTACAGGTCCAGCCTACTAAACAGGTAGCTGATTGACTCTGTATGCCTGAATGCCGTAATGTACAGTTTTGCACTCAATCACCGGAGTCTGTCTATCGATAATCTGGCGGGCATAATACAGGTCCAGCCTACTAAGCAAGTAGCTGATTGACTTTGTATGCCTGAATGCCGTAATGTACAGTTTTGAACTCAAACACCAGAGTCTGTCTATCGATAATCTCGTAAGCATAATACAGGTCCAGCCTACTAAGCAAGTAGCTAATTGACTTTGTATGCCTGAATGCCATTATGTACAGTCTTGCACTCCATCACCGGAGTCTGTCTATCGATAATCTGGCGGGCATAATACAGGTCCAGCCTACTAAACAGGTAGCTGATTGACTCTGTATGCCTGAATGCCGTAATGTACAGTTTTGCACTCCATCACCGGAGTCTATCTATCGATAATCTGGCGGGCATAATACAGGTCCAGCCTACTAAACAGGTAGCTGATTGACTCTGTATGCCTGAATGCCGTAATGTACAGTTTTGCACTCCATCACCGGAGTCTATCTATCGATAATCTGGCGGGCATAATACAGGTCCAGCCTACTAAACAGGTAGCTGATTGACTCTGTATGCCTGAATGCCGTAATGTACAGTTTTGCACTCCATCACCGGAGTCTGTCTATCGATAATCTGGCGGGCATAATACAGGTCCAGCCTACTAAGCAAGTAGCTGATTGACTTTGTATGCTTGAATGCCGTAATATACAGTCTTGCACTCCATCACCGGAGTCTGTCTATCGATAATCTGGTGGGCATAAAACAGGTCCAGCCTACTAAGCAAGTAGCTGATTGACTTTGTATGCCTGAATTCCGTAATGTACAGTTTTGATCTCCAACACCGGAGTCTGTCTATCGATAATCTGGTGGGCATAATACAGGTCCAGCCTACTAAGCAAGTAGCTGATTGACTTTGTATGCCTGAATGCCATTATGTACAGTCTTGCACTCCATCACCGGAGTCTGTCTATCGATAATCTGGCGGGCATAATACAGGTCCAGCCTACTAAACAGGTAGCTGATTGACTCTGTATGCCTGAATGCCGTAATGTACAGTTTTGCACTCCATCACCGGAGTCTATCTATCGATAATCTGGCGGGCATAATACAGGTCCAGCCTACTAAACAGGTAGCTGATTGACTCTGTATGCCTGAATGCCGTAATGTACAGTTTTGCACTCCATCACCAGAGTCTGTCTATCGATAATCTGGCGGGCATAATACAGGTCCAGCCTACTAAGCAAATAGCTGATTGACTTTGTATGCTTGAATGCCGTAATGTACAGTCTTGCACTCCATCACCGGAGTCTGTCTATCGATAATCTGGTGGGCATAAAACAGGTCCAGCCTACTAAGCAAGTAGCTGATTGACTTTGTATGCCTGAATGCCGTAATGTACAGTTTTGAACTCCAACACCGTAGTCTGTCTATCGATAATCTCGTGGGCAAAATACAGGTCCAGCCTACTAAGCAAGTAGCTGATTGACTTTGTATGCCTGAATGCCATTATGTACAGTCTTGCACTCTATCACCGGAGTCTGTCTATCGATAATCTGGCGGGCATAATACAGGACCAGCCTACTAAACAGATAGCTGATTGACTCTGTATGCCTGAATGCCGTAATGTACAGTTTTGCACTCCATCACCGGAGTCTATCTATCGATAATCTGGCGGGCATAATACAGGTCCAGCCTACTAAACAGGTAGCTGATTGACTCTGTATACCTGAATGCCGTAATGTACAGTTTTGCACTCCATCACCGGAGTCTGTCTATCGATAATCTGGCGGGCATAATACAGGTCCAGCCTACTAAGCAAGTAGCTGATTGACTTTGTATGCTTGAATGCCGTAATGTACAGTCTTGCACTCCATCACCGGAGTCTGTCTATCGATAATCTGGTGGGCATAAAACAGGTCCAGCCTACTAAGCAAGTAGCTGATTGACTTTGTATGCCTGAATGCCGTAATGTACAGTTTTGATCTCCAACACCGGAGTCTGTCTATCGATAATCTGGTGGGCATAATACAGGTCCAGCCTACTAAGCAAGTAGCTGATTGACTTTGTATGCCTGAATGCCATTATGTACAGTCTTGCACTCCATCACCGGAGTCTGTCTATCGATAATCTGGCGGGCATAATACAGGTCCAGCCTACTAAACAGGTAGCTGATTGACTCTGTATGCCTGAATGCCGTAATGTACAGTTTTGCACTCCCATCACCCGAGTCTGTCTATCGATAATCTGGCGGGCATAATACAGGTCCAGCCTACTAAGCAAGTAGCTGATTGACTTTGTATGCCTGAATGCCATTATGTACAGTCTTGCACTCCATCACCGGAGTCTGTCTATCGATAATCTGGCGGGCATAATACAGGTCCAGCCTACTAAACAGGTAGCTGATTGACTCTGTATGCCTGAATGCCGTAATGTACAGTTTTGCACTCCATCACCGGAGTCTATCTATCGATAATCTGGCGGGCATAATACAGGTCCAGCCTACTAAACAGGTAGCTGATTGACTCTGTATGCCTGAATGCCGTAATGTATAGTTTTGCACTCCATCACCGGAGTCTATCTATCGATAAACTGGCGGGCATAATACAGGTCCAGCCTACTAAACAGGTAGCTGATTGACTCTGTATGCCTGAATGCCGTAATGTACAGTTTTGCACTCCATCACCGGAGTCTGTCTATCGATAATCTGGCGGGCATAATACAGGTCCAGCCTACTAAGCAAGTAGCTGATTGACTTTGTATGCATGAATGCCGTAATGTACAGTCTTGCACTCCATCACCGGAGTCTGTCTATCGATAATCTGGTGGGCATAAAACAGGTCCAGCCTACTAAGCAAGTAGCTGATTGACTTTGTATGCCTGAATGCCGTAATGTACAGTTTTGAACTCCAACACCGTAGTCTGTCTATCAATAATCTCGTGGGCATAATACAGGTCCAGCCTACTAAGCAAGTAGCTGATTGACTTTGTATGCCTGAATGCCATTATGTACAGTCTTGCACTCCATCACCGGAGTCTGTCTATCGATAATCTGGCGGGCATAATACAGGACCAGCCTACTAAACAGATAGCTGATTGACTCTGTATGCCTGAATGCCGTAATGTACAGTTTTGCACTCCATCACCGGAGTCTATCTATCGATAATCTGGCGGGCATAATACAGGTCCAGCCTACTAAACAGGTAGCTGATTGACTCTGTATGCCTGAATGCCGTAATGTACAGTTTTGCACTCCATCACCGGAGTCTGTCTATCGATAATCTGGCGGGCATAATACAGGTCCAGCCTACTAAGCAAGTAGCTGATTGACTTTGTATGCCTGAATGCCGTAATGTACAGTTTTGAACTCCAACACCGGAGTCTGTCTATCGATAATCTCGTAAGCATAATACAGGTCCAGCCTACTAAGCAAGTAGCTGATTGACTTTGTATGCCTGAATGCCATTATGTACAATCTTGCACTCCATCACCGGAGTCTATCTATCGATAATCTGGCGGGCATAATACAGGTCCAGCCTACTAAACAGGTAGCTGATTGACTCTGTATGCCTGAATGCCGTAATGTACAGTTTTGCACTCCATCACCGGAGTCTATCTATCGATAATCTGGCGGGCATAATACAGGTCCAGCCTACTAATCAGGTAGCTGATTGACTCTGTATGCCTGAATGCCGTAATGTACAGTCTTGCACTCCATCACCGGAGTCTGTCTATCGATAATCTGGTGGGCATAAAACAGGTCCAGCCTACTAAGCAAGTAGCTGATTGACTTTGTATGCCTGAATGCCGTAATGTACAATTTTGATCTCCAACACCGGAGTCTGTCTATCGATAATCTGGTGGGCATAATACAGGTCCAGCCTACTAAGCAAGTAGCTGATTGACTTTGTATGCCTGAATGCCATTATGTACAGTCTTGCACTCCATCACCGGAGTCTATCTATCGATAATCTGGCAGGCATAATACAGGTCCAGCCTACTAAACAGGTAGCTGATTGACTCTGTATGCCGTAATGTACAGTTTTGCACTCCATCACCGGAGTCTGTCTATCGATAATCTGGCGGGCATAATACAGGTCCAGCCTACTAAGCAAGTAGCTGATTGACTTTGTATGCCTGAATGCCGTAATGTACAGTTTTGAACTCCAACACCGGAGTCTGTCTATCGATAATCTCGAGGGCATAATACAGGTCCAGCCTACTAAGCAAGTAGCTGATTGACTTTGTATGCCTGAATGCCATTATGTACAGTCTTGCACTCCATCACCGGAGTCTATCTATCGATAATCTGGCAGGCATAATACAGGTCCAGCCTACTAAACAGGTAGCTGATTGACTCTGTATGCCTGAATGCCGTAATGTACAGTTTTGCACTCCATCACCGGAGTCTGTCTATCGATAATCTGGCGGGCATAATACAGGTCCAGCCTACTAAGCAAGTAGCTGATTGACTTTGTATGCTTGAATGCCGTAATGTACAGTCTTGCACTCCATCACCGGAGTCTGTCTATCGATAATCTGGTGGGCATAAAACAGGTCCAGCCTACTAAGCAAGTAGCTGATTGACTTTGTATGCCTGAATGCCGTAATGTACAGTTTTGATCTCCAACACCGGAGTCTGTCTATCGATAATCTGGTGGGCATAATACAGGTCCAGCCTACTAAGCAAGTAGCTGATTGACTTTGTATGCCTGAATGCCATTATGTACAGTCTTGCACTCCATCACCGGAGTCTGTCTATCGATAATCTGGCGGGCATAATACAGGTCCAGCCTACTAAACAGGTAGCTGATTGACTCTGTATGCCTGAATGCCGTAATGTACAGTTTTGCACTCCATCACCGGAGTCTATCTATCGATAATCTGGCGGGCATAATACAGGTCCAGCCTACTAAACAGGTAGCTGATTGACTCTGTATGCCTGAATGCCGTAATGTACAGTTTTGCACTCAATCACCGGAGTCTGTCTATCGATAATCTGGCGGGCATAATACAGGTCCAGCCTACTAAGCAAGTAGCTGATTGACTTTGTATGCCTGAATGCCGTAATGTACAGTTTTGAACTCAAACACCAGAGTCTGTCTATCGATAATCTCGTAAGCATAATACAGGTCCAGCCTACTAAGCAAGTAGCTAATTGACTTTGTATGCCTGAATGCCATTATGTACAATCTTGCACTCCATCACCGGAGTCTATCTATCGATAATCTGGCGGGCATAATACAGGTCCAGCCTACTAAACAGGTAGCTGATTGACTCTGTATGCCTGAATGCCGTAATGTACAGTTTTGCACTCCATCACCGGAGTCTGTCTATCGATAATCTGGCGGGCATAATACAGGTCCAGCCTACTAAGCAAGTAGCTGATTGACTTTGTATGCTTGAATGCCGTAATGTACAGTCTTGCACTCCATCACCGGAGTCTGTCTATCGATAATCTGGTGGGCATAAAACAGGTCCAGCCTACTAAGCAAGTAGCTGATTGACTTTGTATGCCTGAATGCCGTAATGTACAGTTTTGATCTCCAACACCGGAGTCTGTCTATCGATAATCTGGTGGGCATAATACAGGTCCAGCCTACTAAGCAAGTAGCTGATTGACTTTGTATGCCTGAATGCCATTATGTACAGTCTTGCACTCCATCACCGGAGTCTGTCTATCGATAATCTGGCGGGCATAATACAGGTCCAGCCTACTAAACAGGTAGCTGATTGACTCTGTATGCCTGAATGCCGTAATGTACAGTTTTGCACTCCATCACCGGAGTCTATCTATCGATAATCTGGCGGGCATAATACAGGTCCAGCCTACTAAACAGGTAGCTGATTGACTCTGTATGCCTGAATGCCGTAATGTACAGTTTTGCACTCCATCACCAGAGTCTGTCTATCGATAATCTGGCGGGCATAATACAGGTCCAGCCTACTAAGCAAATAGCTGATTGACTTTGTATGCTTGAATGCCGTAATGTACAGTCTTGCACTCCATCACCGGAGTCTGTCTATCGATAATCTGGTGGGCATAAAACAGGTCCAGCCTACTAAGCAAGTAGCTGATTGACTTTGTATGCCTGAATGCCGTAATGTACAGTTTTGAACTCCAACACCGTAGTCTGTCTATCGATAATCTCGTGGGCAAAATACAGGTCCAGCCTACTAAGCAAGTAGCTGATTGACTTTGTATGCCTGAATGCCATTATGTACAGTCTTGCACTCTATCACCGGAGTCTGTCTATCGATAATCTGGCGGGCATAATACAGGACCAGCCTACTAAACAGATAGCTGATTGACTCTGTATGCCTGAATGCCGTAATGTACAGTTTTGCACTCCATCACCGGAGTCTATCTATCGATAATCTGGCGGGCATAATACAGGTCCAGCCTACTAAACAGGTAGCTGATTGACTCTGTATACCTGAATGCCGTAATGTACAGTTTTGCACTCCATCACCGGAGTCTGTCTATCGATAATCTGGCGGGCATAATACAGGTCCAGCCTACTAAGCAAGTAGCTGATTGACTTTGTATGCTTGAATGCCGTAATGTACAGTCTTGCACTCCATCACCGGAGACTGTCTATCGATAATCTGGTGGGCATAAAACAGGTCCAGCCTACTAAGCAAGTAGCTGATTGACTTTGTATGCCTGAATGCCGTAATGTACAGTTTTGATCTCCAACACCGGAGTCTGTCTATCGATAATCTGGTGGGCATAATACAGGTCCAGCCTACTAAGCAAGTAGCTGATTGACTTTGTATGCCTGAATGCCATTATGTACAGTCTTGCACTCCATCACCGGAGTCTGTCTATCGATAATCTGGCGGGCATAATACAGGTCCAGCCTACTAAACAGGTAGCTGATTGACTCTGTATGCCTGAATGCCGTAATGTACAGTTTTGCACTCCCATCACCCGAGTCTGTCTATCGATAATCTGGCGGGCATAATACAGGTCCAGCCTACTAAGCAAGTAGCTGATTGACTTTGTATGCCTGAATGCCATTATGTACAGTCTTGCACTCCATCACCGGAGTCTGTCTATCGATAATCTGGCGGGCATAATACAGGTCCAGCCTACTAAACAGGTAGCTGATTGACTCTGTATGCCTGAATGCCGTAATGTACAGTTTTGCACTCCATCACCGGAGTCTATCTATCGATAATCTGGCGGGCATAATACAGGTCCAGCCTACTAAACAGGTAGCTGATTGACTCTGTATGCCTGAATGCCGTAATGTACAGTTTTGCACTCCATCACCGGAGTCTGTCTATCGATAATCTGGCGGGCATAATACAGGTCCAGCCTACTAAGCAAGTAGCTGATTGACTTTGTATGCATGAATGCCGTAATGTACAGTCTTGCACTCCATCACCGGAGTCTGTCTATCGATAATCTGGTGGGCATAAAACAGGTCCAGCCTACTAAGCAAGTAGCTGATTGACTTTGTATGCCTGAATGCCGTAATGTACAGTTTTGAACTCCAACACCGTAGTCTGTCTATCAATAATCTCGTGGGCATAATACAGGTCCAGCCTACTAAGCAAGTAGCTGATTGACTTTGTATGCCTGAATGCCATTATGTACAGTCTTGCACTCCATCACCGGAGTCTGTCTATCGATAATCTGGCGGGCATAATACAGGACCAGCCTACTAAACAGATAGCTGATTGACTCTGTATGCCTGAATGCCGTAATGTACAGTTTTGCACT
The DNA here is from genome assembly GCF_062004578.1 of Staurois parvus. Lineage (NCBI taxonomy): Eukaryota > Metazoa > Chordata > Amphibia > Anura > Ranidae > Staurois > Staurois parvus. The sequence goes on from NW_028317807.1 coordinate 6,186,371, forward strand.
CCATCACCGGAGTCTATCTATCGATAATCTGGCGGGCATAATACAGGTCCAGCCTACTAAACAGGTAGCTGATTGACTCTGTATGCCTGAATGCCGTAATGTACAGTTTTGCACTCCATCACCGGAGTCTGTCTATCGATAATCTGGCGGGCATAATACAGGTCCAGCCTACTAAGCAAGTAGCTGATTGACTTTGTATGCCTGAATGCCGTAATGTACAGTTTTGAACTCCAACACCGGAGTCTGTCTATCGATAATCTCGTAAGCATAATACAGGTCCAGCCTACTAAGCAAGTAGCTGATTGACTTTGTATGCCTGAATGCCATTATGTACAATCTTGCACTCCATCACCGGAGTCTATCTATCGATAATCTGGCGGGCATAATACAGGTCCAGCCTACTAAACAGGTAGCTGATTGACTCTGTATGCCTGAATGCCGTAATGTACAGTTTTGCACTCCATCACCGGAGTCTATCTATCGATAATCTGGCGGGCATAATACAGGTCCAGCCTACTAATCAGGTAGCTGATTGACTCTGTATGCCTGAATGCCGTAATGTACAGTCTTGCACTCCATCACCGGAGTCTGTCTATCGATAATCTGGTGGGCATAAAACAGGTCCAGCCTACTAAGCAAGTAGCTGATTGACTTTGTATGCCTGAATGCCGTAATGTACAATTTTGATCTCCAACACCGGAGTCTGTCTATCGATAATCTGGTGGGCATAATACAGGTCCAGCCTACTAAGCAAGTAGCTGATTGACTTTGTATGCCTGAATGCCATTATGTACAGTCTTGCACTCCATCACCGGAGTCTATCTATCGATAATCTGGCAGGCATAATACAGGTCCAGCCTACTAAACAGGTAGCTGATTGACTCTGTATGCCGTAATGTACAGTTTTGCACTCCATCACCGGAGTCTGTCTATCGATAATCTGGCGGGCATAATACAGGTCCAGCCTACTAAGCAAGTAGCTGATTGACTTTGTATGCCTGAATGCCGTAATGTACAGTTTTGAACTCCAACACCGGAGTCTGTCTATCGATAATCTCGAGGGCATAATACAGGTCCAGCCTACTAAGCAAGTAGCTGATTGACTTTGTATGCCTGAATGCCATTATGTACAGTCTTGCACTCCATCACCGGAGTCTGTCTATCGATAATCTGGCGGGCATAATACAGGTCCAGCCTACTAAACAGGTAGCTGATTGACTCTGTATGCCTGAATGCCGTAATGTACATTTTTGCACTCCATCACCGGAGTCTATCTATCGATAATCTGGCGGGCATAATACAGGTCCAGCCTACTAAACAGGTAGCTGATTGACTCTGTATGCCTGAATGCCGTAATGTACAGTTTTGATCTCCAACACCGGAGTCTGTCTATCGATAATTTGGCGGGCATAATACAGGTCCAGCCTACTAAACAGGTAGCTGATTGACTCTGTATGCCTGAATGCCGTAATGTACAGTTTTGCATTCCATCACCGGAGTCTGTCTATCGATAATCTGGCGGGCATAATACAGGTCCAGCCTACTAAGCAAGTAGCTGATTGACTTTGTATGCCTGAATGCCATTATGTACAGTCTTGCACTCCATCACCGGAGTCTGTCTATCGATAATCTGGCGGGCATAATACAGGTCCAGCCTACTAAACAGGTAGCTGATTGACTCTGTATGCCTGAATGCCGTAATGTACAGTTTTGCACTCCATCACCGGAGTCTGTCTATCGATAATCTGGCGGGCATAATACAGGTCCAGCTTACTAAACAGGTAGCTGATTGACTCTGTATGCCTGAATGCCGTAATGTACAGTTTTGCACTCCATCACCGGAGTCTGTCTATCGATAATCTGGTGGGCATAATACAGGTCCAGCCTACTAAGCAAGTAGCTGATTGACTTTGTATGCTTGAATGCCGTAATGTACAGTCTTGCACTCCATCACCGGAGTCTGTCTATCGATAATCTGGTGGGCATAAAACAGGACCAGCCTACTAAGCAAGTAGCTGATTGACTTTGTATGCCTGAATGCCGTAATGTACAGTTTTGATCTCCAACACCGGAGTCTGTCTATCGATAATCTGGCGGGCATAATACAGGTCCAGCCTACTAAACAGGTAGCTGATTGACTCTGTATCCCTGAATGCCGTAATGTACAGTTTTGCACTCCATCACTGGAGTCTGTCTATCGATAATCTGGCGGGCATAATACAGGTCCAGCCTACTAAACAGGTAGCTGATTGACTCTGTATGCCTGAATGCCGTAATGTACAGTCTTGCACTCCATCACCGGAGTCTGTCTATCGATAATCTGGTGGGCATAAAACAGGACCAGCCTACTAAGCAAGTAGCTGATTGACTTTGTATGCCTGAATGCCGTAATGTACAGTTTTGATCTCCAACACCGGAGTCTGTCTATCGATAATCTGGCGGGCATAATACAGGTCCAGCCTACTAAACAGGTAGCTGATTGACTCTGTATCCCTGAATGCCGTAATGTACAGTTTTGCACTCCATCACTGGAGTCTGTCTATCGATAATCTGGCGGGCATAATACAGGTCCAGCCTACTAAACAGGTAGCTGATTGACTTTGTATGCCTGAATGCCGTAATGTACAGTTTTGATCTCCAACACCGGAGTCTGTCTATCGATAATCTGGCGGGCATAGTACAGGTCCAGCCTACTAAACAGGTAGCTGATTGACTCTGTATGCCTGAATGCCGTAATGTACAGTTTTGCATTCCATCACCGGAGTCTGTCTATCGATAATCTGGCGGGCATAATACAGGTCCAGCCTACTAAGCAAGTAGCTGATTGACTTTGTATGCCTGAATGCCATTATGTACAGTCTTGCACTCCATCACCGGAGTGTGTCTATCGATAATCTGGCAGGCATAATACAGGTCCAGCCTACTAAGCAAGTAGCTGATTGACTTTGTATGCCTGAATGCCATTATGTACAGTCTTGCACTCCATCACCGGAGTCTGTCTATCGATAATCTGGCGGGCATAATACAGGTCCAGCCTACTAAACAGGTAGCTGATTGACTCTGTATGCCTGAATGCCGTAATGTACAGTTTTGCACTCCATCACCGGAGTCTGTCTATCGATAATCTGGCGGGCATAATACAGGTCCAGCCTACTAAACAGGTAGCTGATTGACTCTGTATGCCTGAATGCCGTAATGTACAGTTTTGCACTCCATCACCGGAGTCTGTCTATCGATAATCTGGCGGGCATAATACAGGTCCAGCCTACTAAGCAAGTAGCTGATTGACTTTGTATGCTTGAATGCCGTAATGTACAGTCTTGCACTCCATCACCGGAGTCTGTCTATCGATAATCTGGCGGGCATAAAACAGGTCCAGCCTACTAAGCAAGTAGCTGATTGACTTTGTATGCCTGAATGCCGTAATGTACAGTTTTGATCTCCAACACCGGAGTCTGTCTATCGATAATCTGGCGGGCATAATACAGGTCCAGCCTACTAAACAGGTAGCTGATTGACTCTGTATGCCTGAATGCCGTAATGTACAGTTTTGCACTCAATCACCGGAGTCTGTCTATCGATAATCTGGTGGGCATAAAAAAGGTCCAGCCTACTAAGCAAGTAGCTGATTGACTTTGTATGCCTGAATGCCATTATGTACAATCTTGCACTCCATCACCGGAGTGTGTCTATCAATAATCTGGCGGGCATAATACAGGTCCAGCCTACTAAGCAAGTAGCTGATTGACTTTGTATGCCTGAATGCCATTATGTACAGTCTTGCACTCCATCACCGGAGTCTGTCTATCGATAATCTGGCGGGCATAATACAGGTCCAGCCTACTAAACAGGTAGCTGATTGACTCTGTATGCCTGAATGCCGTAATGTACAGTTTTGCACTCCATAACCGGAGTCTGTCTATCGATAATCTGGTGGGCATAAAACAGGTCCAGCCTACTAAGCAAGTAGCTGATTGACTTTGTATGCCTGAATGCCGTAATGTACAGTTTTGATCTCCAACACCGGAGTCTGTCTATCGATAATCTGGTGGGCATAATACAGGTCCAGCCTACTAAGCAAGTAGCTGATTGACTTTGTATGCCTGAATCCCATTATGTACTGTCTTGCACTCCATCACCGGAGTCTATCTATCGATAATCTGGCGGGCATAATACAGGTCCAGCCTACTAAACAGGTAGCTGATTGACTTTGTATGCCTGAATGCCGTAATGTACAGTTTTGATCTCCAACACCGGAGTCTGTCTATCGATAATCTGGCGGGCATAATACAGGTCCAGCCTACTAAACAAGTAGCTGATTGACTTTGTATGCCTGAATGCCATTATGTACAGTCTTGCACTCCATCACCGGAGTGTGTCTATCGATAATCTGGCAGGCATAATACAGGTCCAGCCTACTAAGCAAGTAGCTGATTGACTTGTGTGCCTGAATGCCATTATGTACAGTCTTGCACTCCATCACCGGAGTCTGTCTATCGATAATCTGGCGGGCATAATACAGGTCCAGCCTACTAAACAGGTAGCTGATTGACTCTGTATGCCTGAATGCCGTAATGTACAGTTTTGCACTTCATCACCGAAGTCTGTCTATCGATAATCTGGCGGGCATAATACAGGTCCAGCCTACTAAACAGGTAGCTGATTGACTCTGTATGCCTGAATGCCGTAATGTACAGTTTTGCACTCCATCACCGGAGTCTGTCTATCGATAATCTGGCGGGCATAATACAGGTCCAGCCTACTAAGCAATTAGCTGATTGACTTTGTATGCTTGAATGTCGTAAAGTACAGTCTTGCACTCCATCACCGGAGTCTGTCTATCGATAATCTGGTGGGCATAAAACAGGTCCAGCCTACTAAGCAAGTAGCTGATTGACTTTGTATGCCTGAATGCCGTAATGTACAGTTTTGATCTCCAACACCGGAGTCTGTCTATCGATAATCTGGCGGGCATAATACAGGTCCAGCCTCCTAAACAGGTAGCTGATTGACTCTGTATGCCTGAATGCCGTAATGTACAGTTTTACACTCAATCACCGGAATCTGTCTATCGATAATCTGGTGGGCATAAAACAGGTCCAGCCTACTAAGCAATTAGCTGATTGACTTTGTATGCCTGAATGCCATTATGTACAGTCTTGCACTCCATCACCGGAGTCTGTCTATCGATAATCTGGCGGGCATAATACAGGTCCAGCCTACTAAACAGGTAGCTGATTGACTCTGTATGCCTGAATGCCGTAATGTACAGTTTTGCACTCCATCACCGGAGTCTGTCTATCGATAATCTGGCGGGCATAATACAGGTCCAGCCTACTAAACAGGTAGCTGATTGACTCTGTATGCCTGAATGCCGTAATGTACGGTTTTGCACTCCATCACCGGAGTCTGTCTATCGATAATCTGGCAGGCATAATACAGGTCCAGCCTACTAAACAAGTAGCTGATTGACTTTGTATGCCTGAATGCCATTATGTACAGTCTTGCACTCCATCACCGGAGTCTGTCTATCGATAATCTGGCGGGCATAATACAGGTCCAGCCTACTAACCAAGTAGCTGATTGACTTTGTATGCTTGAATGCCGTAATGTACAGTTTTGCACTCCATCACCGGAGTCTGTCTATCGATAATCTGGTGGGCATAAAACAGGTCCAGCCTACTAAGCAAGTAGCTGATTGACTTTGTATGCCTGAATGCCGTAATGTACAGTTTTGATCTCCAACACCGGAGTCTGTGTATCGATAATCTGGTGGGCATAATACAGGTCCAGCCTACTAAGCAAGTAGCTGATTGACTTTGTATGCCTGAATGCCATTATGTACAGTCTTGCACTCCATCACCGGAGTCTGTCTATCGATAATCTGGCGGGCATAATACAGGTCCAGCCTACTAAACAGGTAGCTGATTGACTCTGTATGCCTGAATGCCGTAATGTACAGTTTTGCACTCCATCACCGAAGTCTGTCTATCGATAATCTGGCGGGCATAATACAGGTCCAGCCTACTAAACAGGTAGCTGATTGACTCTGTATGCCTGAATGCCGTAATGTACAGTTTTGCACTTCATCACCGGAGTCTGTCTATCGATAATCTGGCGGGCATAATACAGGTCCAGCCTACTAAGCAAGTAGCTGATTGACTTTGTATGCTTGAATGCCGTAATGTACAGTCTTGCACTTCATCACCGGAGTCTGTCTATCGATAATCTGGTGGGCATAAAACAGGTCCAGCCTACTAAGCAAGTAGCTGATTGACTTTGTATGCCTGAATGCCGTAATGTACAGTTTTGATCTCCAACACCGGAGTCTGTCTATCGATAATCTGGCGGGCATAATACAGGTCCAGCCTCCTAAACAGGTAGCTGATTGACTCTGTATGCCTGAATGCCGTAATGTACAGTTTTGCACTCAATCACCGGAATCTGTCTATCGATAATCTGGTGGGCATAAAACAGGTCCAGCCTACTAAGCAAGTAGCTGATTGACTTTGTATGCCTGAATGCCATTATGTACAGTCTTGCACTCCATCACCGGAGTCTGTCTATCGATAATCTGGTGGGCATAAAAAAGGTCCAGCCTACTAAGCAAGTAGCTGATTGACTTTGTATGCCTGAATGCCGTAATGTACAGTTTTGATCTCCAACACCGGAGTCTGTCTCTCGATAATCTGGTGGGCATAAAACAGGTCCAGCCTACTAAGCAAGTAGCTGATTGACTTTGTATGCCTGAATGCCATTATGTACAGTCTTGCACTCCATCACCGGAGTCTATCGATAATCTGGCGGGCATAATACAGGTCCAGCCTACTAAACAGGTAGCTGATTGACTCTGTATGCCTGAATGCCGTAATGTACAGTTTTGCACTCCATCACCGGAGTCTGTCTATCGATAATCTGGTGGGCATAATACAGGTGCAGCCTACTAAGCAAGTAGCTGATTGACTTTGTATGCCTGAATGCCATTATGTACAGTCTTGCACTCCATCACCGGAGTCTGTCTATCGATAATCTGGCGGATATAATACAGGTCCAGCCTACTAAACAGGTAGCTGATTGACTCTGTATGCCTGAATGCCGTAATGTACAGTTTTGCATTCCATCACCGGAGTCTGTCTATCGATAATCTGGCGGGCATAATACAGGTCCAGCCTACTAAGCAAGTAGCTGATTGACTTTGTATGCCTGAATGCCGTAATGTACATTTTTGAACTCCAACACCGGAGTCTGTCTATCGATAATCTCGTGGGCATAATACAGGTCCAGCCTACTAAGCAAGTAGCTGATTGACTTTGTATGCCTGAATGCCATTATGTACAGTCTTGCACTCCATCACCGGAGTCTATCTATCGATAATCTGGCGGGCATAATACAGGTCCAGCCTACTAAACAGGTAGCTGATTGACTCTGTATGCCTGAATGCCGTAATGTACAGTTTTGCACTCCATCACCGGAGTCTGTCTATCGATAATCTGGCGGGCATAATACAGGTCCAGCCTACTAAGCAAGTAGCTGATTGACTTTGTATGCTTGAATGCCGTAATGTACAGTTTTGATCTCCAACACCGGAGTCTGTCTATCGATAATCTGGCGGGCATAATACAGGTCCAGCCTACTAAGCAAGTAGCTGATTGACTTTGTATGCCTGAATGCCATTATGTACAGTCTTGCACTCCATCACCGGAGTCTGTCTATCGATAATCTGGCGGGCATAATACAGGTCCAGCCTACTAAACAGGTAGCTGATTGACTCTGTATGCCTGAATGCCGTAATGTACAGTTTTGCACTCCGTCACCGGAGTCTGTCTATCGATAATCTGGCGGGCATAATACAGTTCCAGCCTACTAAGCAAGTAGCTGATTGACTTTGTATGCTTGAATGCCGTAATGTACAGTTTTGCACTCCATCACCGGAGTCTGTCTATCGATAATCTGGTGGGCATAAAACAGGTCCAGCCTACTAAGCAAGTAGCTGATTGACTTTGTATGCCTGAATGCCGTAATGTACAGTTTTGATCTCCAACACCGGAGTCTGTCTATCGATAATCTGGCGGGCATAATACAGGTCCAGCCTACTAAGCAAGTAGCTGATTGACTTTGTATGCTTGAATGCCGTAATGTACAGTTTTGCACTCAATCACCGGAGTGTGTCTATCGATAATCTGGCGGGCATAATACAGGTCCAGCCTACTAAGCAAGTAGCCGATTGACTTTGTATGCCTGAATGCCATTATGTACAGTCTTGCACTCCATCACCGGAGTCTGTCTATCGATAATCTGGTGGGCATAAAACAGGTCCAGCCTACTAAGCAAGTAGCTGATTGACTTTGTATGCCTGAATGCCGTAATGTACAGTTTTGATCTCCAACACCGGAGTCTGTCTATCGATAATCTGGTGGGCATAATACAGGTCCAGCCTACTAAGCAAGTAGCTGATTGACTTTGTATGCCTGAATCCCATTATGTACAGTCTTGCACTCCATCACCGGAGTCTGTCTATCGATAATCAGGCGGGCATAATACAGGTCCAGCCTACTAAACAGGTAGCTGATTGACTTTGTATGCCTGAATGCCGTAATGTACAGTTTTGCACTCCATCACCGGAGTCTGTCTGTCGATAATCTGGTGGGCATAAAACAGGTCCAGCCTACTAAGCAAGTAGCTGATTGACTTTGTATGCCTGAATGCCATTATGTACAGTCTTGCACTCCATCACCGGAGTGTGTCTATCGATAATCTGGCAGGCATAATACAGGTCCAGCCTACTAAGCAAGTAGCTGATTGACTTTGTATGCCTGAATGCCATTATGTACAGTCTTGCACTCCATCACCAAAGTCTGTCTATCGATAATCTGGCGGGCATAATACAGGTCCAGCCTACTAAGCAAGTAGCTGATTGACTTTGTATGCCTGAATGCCGTAATGTACAGTCTTGCACTCCATCACCGGAGTCTGTCTATCGATAATCTGGTGGGCATAAAACAGGTCCAGCCTACTAAGCAAGTAGCTGATTGACTTTGTATGCCTGAATGCCGTAATGTACAGTTTTGATCTCCAACACCGGAGTCTGTCTATCGATAATCTGGCGGGCATAATACAGGTCCAGCGTACTAAGCAAGTAGCTGATTGACTTTGTATGCTTGAATGCCGTAATGTACAGTCTTGCACTCCATCACCGGAGTCTGTCTATCGATAATCTGGTGGGCATAAAACAGGTCCAGCCTACTAAGCAAGTAGCTGATTGAGTTTGTATGCCTGAAAGCCGTAATGTACAGTTTTGATCTCCAACACCGGAGTCTGTCTATCGATAATCTGGCGGGCATAATACAGGTCCAGCCTACTAAACAGGTAGCTGATTGACTTTGTATGCCTGAATGCCATTATGTACAGTCTTGCACTCCATCACCGGAGTGTGTCTATCGATAATCTGGCAGGCATAATACAGGTCCAGCCTACTAAGCAAGTAGCTGATTGACTTTGTATGCCTGAATGCCATTATGTACAGTCTTGCACTCCATCACCAAAGTCTGTCTATCGATAATCTGGCGGGCATAATACAGGTCCAGCCTACTAAGCAAGTAGCTGATTGACTTTGTATGCCTGAATGCCGTAATGTACAGTCTTGCACTCCATCACCGGAGTCTGTCTATCGATAATCTGGTGGGCATAAAACAGGTCCAGCCTACTAAGCAAGTAGCTGATTGACTTTGTATGCCTGAATGCCGTAATGTACAGTTTTGATCTCCAACACCGGAGTCTGTCTATCGATAATCTGGCGGGCATAATACAGGTCCAGCGTACTAAGCAAGTAGCTGATTGACTTTTTATGCTTGAATGCCGTAATGTACAGTCTTGCACTCCATCACCGGAGTCTGTCTATCGATAATCTGGTGGGCATAAAACAGGTCCAGCCTACTAAGCAAGTAGCTGATTGAGTTTGTATGCCTGAAAGCCGTAATGTACAGTTTTGATCTCCAACACCGGAGTCTGTCTATCGATAATCTGGCGGGCATAATACAGGTCCAGCCTACTAAACAGGTAGCTGATTGACTCTGTATGCCTGAATGCCGTAATGTACAGTTTTGCACTCCATCACCGGAGTGTGTCTATCGATAATCTGGTGGGCATAAAACAGGTCCAGCCTACTAAGCAAGTAGCTGATTGACTTTGTATGCCTGAATGCCATTATGTACAGTCTTGCACTCCATCACCGGAGTCTGTCTATCGATAATCTGGCGGGCATAATACAGGTCCAGCCTACTAAACAGGTAGCTGATTGACTCTGTATGCCTGAATGCCGTAATGTACAGTTTTGATCTCCAACACCGGAGTCTGTCTATCGATAATCTGGTGGGCATAATACAGGTCCAGCCTACTAAGCAAGTAGCTGATTGACTTTGTATGCCTGAATCCCATTATGTACTGTCTTGCACTCCATCACCGGAGTCTACCTATCGATAATCTGGCGGGCATAATACAGGTCCAGCCTACTAAACAGGTAGCTGATTGACTTTGTATGCCTGAATGCCGTAATGTACAGTTTTGATCTCCAACACCGGAGTCTGTCTATCGATAATTTGGCGGGCATAATACAGGTCCAGCCTACTAAACAGTTAGCTGATTGACTCTGTATGCCTGAATGCCGTAATGTACAGTTTTGCATTCCATCACCGGAGTCTGTCTATCGATAATCTGGCGGGCATAATACAGGTCCAGCCTACTAAGCAAGTAGCTGATTGACTTTGTATGCCTGAATGCCATTATGTACAGTCTTGCACTCCATCACCGGAGTCTGTCTATCGATAATCTGGCGGGCATAATACAGGTCCAGCCTACTAAACAGGTAGCTGATTGACTCTGTATGCCTGAATGCCGTAATGTACAGTTTTGCACTCCATCACCGGAGTCTGTCTATCGATAATCTGGCGGGCATAATACAGGTCCAGCTTACTAAACAGGTAGCTGATTGACTCTGTATGCCTGAATGCCGTAATGTACAGTTTTGCACTCCATCACCGGAGTCTGTCTATCGATAATCTGGCGGGCATAATACAGGTCCAGCCTACTAAGCAAGTAGCTGATTGACTTTGTATGCTTGAATGCCGTAATGTACAGTCTTGCACTCCATCACCGGAGTCTGTCTATCGATAATCTGGTGGGCATAAAACAGGACCAGCCTACTAAGCAAGTAGCTGATTGACTTTGTATGCCTGAATGCCGTAATGTACAGTATTGATCTCCAACACCGGAGTCTGTCTATCGATAATCTGGCGGGCATAATACAGGTCCAGCCTACTAAACAGGTAGCTGATTGACTCTGTATACCTGAATGCCGTAATGTACAGTTTTGCACTCCATCACCGGAGTCTGTCTATCGATAATCTGGCGGGCATAATACAGGTCCAGCCTACTAAGCAAGTAGCTGATTGACTTTGTATGCTTGAATGCCGTAATGTACAGTCTTGCACTCCATCACCGGAGTCTGTCTATCGATAATCTGGTGGGCATAAAACAGGTCCAGCCTACTAAGCAAGTAGCTGATTGACTTTGTATGCCTGAATGCCGTAATGTACAGTTTTGATCTCCAACACCGGAGTCTGTCTATCGATAATCTGGTGGGCATAATACAGGTCCAGCCTACTAAGCAAGTAGCTGATTGACTTTGTATGCCTGAATGCCATTATGTACAGTCTTGCACTCCATCACCGGAGTCTGTCTATCGATAATCTGGCGGGCATAATACAGGTCCAGCCTACTAAACAGGTAGCTGATTGACTCTGTATGCCTGAATGCCGTAATGTACAGTTTTGCACTCCCATCACCCGAGTCTGTCTATCGATAATCTGGCGGGCATAATACAGGTCCAGCCTACTAAGCAAGTAGCTGATTGACTTTGTATGCCTGAATGCCATTATGTACAGTCTTGCACTCCATCACCGGAGTCTGTCTATCGATAATCTGGCGGGCATAATACAGGTCCAGCCTACTAAACAGGTAGCTGATTGACTCTGTATGCCTGAATGCCGTAATGTACAGTTTTGCACTCCATCACCGGAGTCTATCTATCGATAATCTGGCGGGCATAATACAGGTCCAGCCTACTAAACAGGTAGCTGATTGACTCTGTATGCCTGAATGCCGTAATGTACAGTTTTGCACTCCATCACCGGAGTCTATCTATCGATAAACTGGCGGGCATAATACAGGTCCAGCCTACTAAACAGGTAGCTGATTGACTCTGTATGCCTGAATGCCGTAATGTACAGTTTTGCACTCCATCACCGGAGTCTGTCTATCGATAATCTGGTGGGCATAAAACAGGTCCAGCCTACTAAGCAAGTAGCTGATTGACTTTGTATGCCTGAATGCCGTAATGTACAGTTTTGAACTCCAACACCGTAGTCTGTCTATCAATAATCTCGTGGGCATAATACAGGTCCAGCCTACTAAGCAAGTAGCTGATTGACTTTGTATGCCTGAATGCCATTATGTACAGTCTTGCACTCCATCACCGGAGTCTGTCTATCGATAATCTGGCGGGCATAATACAGGACCAGCCTACTAAACAGATAGCTGATTGACTCTGTATGCCTGAATGCCGTAATGTACAGTTTTGCACTCCATCACCGGAGTCTATCTATCGATAATCTGGCGGGCATAATACAGGTCCAGCCTACTAAACAGGTAGCTGATTGACTCTGTATGCCTGAATGCCGTAATGTACAGTTTTGCACTCCATCACCGGAGTCTGTCTATCGATAATCTGGCGGGCATAATACAGGTCCAGCCTACTAAGCAAGTAGCTGATTGACTTTGTATGCCTGAATGCCGTAATGTACAGTTTTGAACTCCAACACCGGAGTCTGTCTATCGATAATCTCGTAAGCATAATACAGGTCCAGCCTACTAAGCAAGTAGCTGATTGACTTTGTATGCCTGAATGCCATTATGTACAATCTTGCACTCCATCACCGGAGTCTATCTATCGATAATCTGGCGGGCATAATACAGGTCCAGCCTACTAAACAGGTAGCTGATTGACTCTGTATGCCTGAATGCCGTAATGTACAGTTTTGCACTCCATCACCGGAGTCTATCTATCGATAATCTGGCGGGCATAATACAGGTCCAGCCTACTAATCAGGTAGCTGATTGACTCTGTATGCCTGAATGCCGTAATGTACAGTCTTGCACTCCATCACCGGAGTCTGTCTATCGATAATCTGGTGGGCATAAAACAGGTCCAGCCTACTAAGCAAGTAGCTGATTGACTTTGTATGCCTGAATGCCGTAATGTACAATTTTGATCTCCAACACCGGAGTCTGTCTATCGATAATCTGGTGGGCATAATACAGGTCCAGCCTACTAAGCAAGTAGCTGATTGACTTTGTATGCCTGAATGCCATTATGTACAGTCTTGCACTCCATCACCGGAGTCTATCTATCGATAATCTGGCAGGCATAATACAGGTCCAGCCTACTAAACAGGTAGCTGATTGACTCTGTATGCCGTAATGTACAGTTTTGCACTCCATCACCGGAGTCTGTCTATCGATAATCTGGCGGGCATAATACAGGTCCAGCCTACTAAGCAAGTAGCTGATTGACTTTGTATGCCTGAATGCCGTAATGTACAGTTTTGAACTCCAACACCGGAGTCTGTCTATCGATAATCTCGAGGGCATAATACAGGTCCAGCCTACTAAGCAAGTAGCTGATTGACTTTGTATGCCTGAATGCCATTATGTACAGTCTTGCACTCCATCACCGGAGTCTATCTATCGATAATCTGGCAGGCATAATACAGGTCCAGCCTACTAAACAGGTAGCTGATTGACTCTGTATGCCTGAATGCCGTAATGTACAGTTTTGCACTCCATCACCGGAGTCTGTCTATCGATAATCTGGCGGGCATAATACAGGTCCAGCCTACTAAGCAAGTAGCTGATTGACTTTGTATGCTTGAATGCCGTAATGTACAGTCTTGCACTCCATCACCGGAGTCTGTCTATCGATAATCTGGTGGGCATAAAACAGGTCCAGCCTACTAAGCAAGTAGCTGATTGACTTTGTATGCCTGAATGCCGTAATGTACAGTTTTGATCTCCAACACCGGAGTCTGTCTATCGATAATCTGGTGGGCATAATACAGGTCCAGCCTACTAAGCAAGTAGCTGATTGACTTTGTATGCCTGAATGCCATTATGTACAGTCTTGCACTCCATCACCGGAGTCTGTCTATCGATAATCTGGCGGGCATAATACAGGTCCAGCCTACTAAACAGGTAGCTGATTGACTCTGTATGCCTGAATGCCGTAATGTACAGTTTTGCACTCCATCACCGGAGTCTATCTATCGATAATCTGGCGGGCATAATACAGGTCCAGCCTACTAAACAGGTAGCTGATTGACTCTGTATGCCTGAATGCCGTAATGTACAGTTTTGCACTCAATCACCGGAGTCTGTCTATCGATAATCTGGCGGGCATAATACAGGTCCAGCCTACTAAGCAAGCAGCTGATTGACTTTGTATGCCTGAATGCCGTAATGTACAGTTTTGAACTCAAACACCAGAGTCTGTCTATCGATAATCTCGTAAGCATAATACAGGTCCAGCCTACTAAGCAAGTAGCTAATTGACTTTGTATGCCTGAATGCCATTATGTACAATCTTGCACTCCATCACCGGAGTCTATCTATCGATAATCTGGCGGGCATAATACAGGTCCAGCCTACTAAACAGGTAGCTGATTGACTCTGTATGCCTGAATGCCGTAATGTACAGTTTTGCACTCCATCACCGGAGTCTGTCTATCGATAATCTGGCGGGCATAATACAGGTCCAGCCTACTAAGCAAGTAGCTGATTGACTTTGTATGCTTGAATGCCGTAATGTACAGTCTTGCACTCCATCACCGGAGTCTGTCTATCGATAATCTGGTGGGCATAAAACAGGTCCAGCCTACTAAGCAAGTAGCTGATTGACTTTGTATGCCTGAATGCCGTAATGTACAGTTTTGATCTCCAACACCGGAGTCTGTCTATCGATAATCTGGTGGGCATAATACAGGTCCAGCCTACTAAGCAAGTAGCTGATTGACTTTGTATGCCTGAATGCCATTATGTACAGTCTTGCACTCCATCACCGGAGTCTGTCTATCGATAATCTGGCGGGCATAATACAGGTCCAGCCTACTAAACAGGTAGCTGATTGACTCTGTATGCCTGAATGCCGTAATGTACAGTTTTGCACTCCATCACCGGAGTCTATCTATCGATAATCTGGCGGGCATAATACAGGTCCAGCCTACTAAACAGGTAGCTGATTGACTCTGTATGCCTGAATGCCGTAATGTACAGTTTTGCACTCCATCACCAGAGTCTGTCTATCGATAATCTGGCGGGCATAATACAGGTCAAGCCTACTAAGCAAATAGCTGATTGACTTTGTATGCTTGAATGCCGTAATGTACAGTCTTGCACTCCATCACCGGAGTCTGTCTATCGATAATCTGGTGGGCATAAAACAGGTCCAGCCTACTAAGCAAGTAGCTGATTGACTTTGTATGCCTGAATGCCGTAATGTACAGTTTTGAACTCCAACACCGTAGTCTGTCTATCGATAATCTCGTGGGCAAAATACAGGTCCAGCAAACTAAGCAAGTAGCTGATTGACTTTGTATGCCTGAATGCCATTATGTACAGTCTTGCACTCTATCACCGGAGTCTGTCTATCGATAATCTGGCGGGCATAATACAGGACCAGCCTACTAAACAGATAGCTGATTGACTCTGTATGCCTGAATGCCGTAATGTACAGTTTTGCACTCCATCACCGGAGTCTATCTATCGATAATCTGGCGGGCATAATACAGGTCCAGCCTACTAAACAGGTAGCTGATTGACTCTGTATACCTGAATGCCGTAATGTACAGTTTTGCACTCCATCACCGGAGTCTGTCTATCGATAATCTGGCGGGCATAATACAGGTCCAGCCTACTAAGCAAGTAGCTGATTGACTTTGTATGCTTGAATGCCGTAATGTACAGTCTTGCACTCCATCACCGGAGACTGTCTATCGATAATCTGGTGGGCATAAAACAGGTCCAGCCTACTAAGCAAGTAGCTGATTGACTTTGTATGCCTGAATGCCGTAATGTACAGTTTTGATCTCCAACACCGGAGTCTGTCTATCGATAATCTGGTGGGCATAATACAGGTCCAGCCTACTAAGCAAGTAGCTGATTGACTTTGTATGCCTGAATGCCATTATGTACAGTCTTGCACTCCATCACCGGAGTCTGTCTATCGATAATCTGGCGGGCATAATACAGGTCCAGCCTACTAAACAGGTAGCTGATTGACTCTGTATGCCTGAATGCCGTAATGTACAGTTTTGCACTCCCATCACCCGAGTCTGTCTATCGATAATCTGGCGGGCATAATACAGGTCCAGCCTACTAAGCAAGTAGCTGATTGACTTTGTATGCCTGAATGCCATTATGTACAGTCTTGCACTCCATCACCGGAGTCTGTCTATCGATAATCTGGCGGGCATAATACAGGTCCAGCCTACTAAACAGGTAGCTGATTGACTCTGTATGCCTGAATGCCGTAATGTACAGTTTTGCACTCCATCACCGGAGTCTATCTATCGATAATCTGGCGGGCATAATACAGGTCCAGCCTACTAAACAGGTAGCTGATTGACTCTGTATGCCTGAATGCCGTAATGTACAGTTTTGCACTCCATCACCGGAGTCTGTCTATCGATAATCTGGCGGGCATAATACAGGTCCAGCCTACTAAGCAAGTAGCTGATTGACTTTGTATGCATGAATGCCGTAATGTACAGTCTTGCACTCCATCACCGGAGTCTGTCTATCGATAATCTGGTGGGCATAAAACAGGTCCAGCCTACTAAGCAAGTAGCTGATTGACTTTGTATGCCTGAATGCCGTAATGTACAGTTTTGAACTCCAACACCGTAGTCTGTCTATCAATAATCTCGTGGGCATAATACAGGTCCAGCCTACTAAGCAAGTAGCTGATTGACTTTGTATGCCTGAATGCCATTATGTACAGTCTTGCACTCCATCACCGGAGTCTGTCTATCGATAATCTGGCGGGCATAATACAGGACCAGCCTACTAAACAGATAGCTGATTGACTCTGTATGCCTGAATGCCGTAATGTACAGTTTTGCACTCCATCACCGGAGTCTATCTATCGATAATCTGGCGGGCATAATACAGGTCCAGCCTACTAAACAGGTAGCTGATTGACTCTGTATGCCTGAATGCCGTAATGTACAGTTTTGCACTCCATCACCGGAGTCTGTCTATCGATAATCTGGCGGGCATAATACAGGTCCAGCCTACTAAGCAAGTAGCTGATTGACTTTGTATGCCTGAATGCCGTAATGTACAGTTTTGAACTCCAACACCGGAGTCTGTCTATCGATAATCTCGTAAGCATAATACAGGTCCAGCCTACTAAGCAAGTAGCTGATTGACTTTGTATGCCTGAATGCCATTATGTACAATCTTGCACTCCATCACCGGAGTCTATCTATCGATAATCTGGCGGGCATAATACAGGTCCAGCCTACTAAACAGGTAGCTGATTGACTCTGTATGCCTGAATGCCGTAATGTACAGTTTTGCACTCCATCACCGGAGTCTATCTATCGATAATCTGGCGGGCATAATACAGGTCCAGCCTACTAATCAGGTAGCTGATTGACTCTGTATGCCTGAATGCCGTAATGTACAGTCTTGCACTCCATCACCGGAGTCTGTCTATCGATAATCTGGTGGGCATAAAACAGGTCCAGCCTACTAAGCAAGTAGCTGATTGACTTTGTATGCCTGAATGCCGTAATGTACAATTTTGATCTCCAACACCGGAGTCTGTCTATCGATAATCTGGTGGGCATAATACAGGTCCAGCCTACTAAGCAAGTAGCTGATTGACTTTGTATGCCTGAATGCCATTATGTACAGTCTTGCACTCCATCACCGGAGTCTATCTATCGATAATCTGGCAGGCATAATACAGGTCCAGCCTACTAAACAGGTAGCTGATTGACTCTGTATGCCGTAATGTACAGTTTTGCACTCCATCACCGGAGTCTGTCTATCGATAATCTGGCGGGCATAATACAGGTCCAGCCTACTAAGCAAGTAGCTGATTGACTTTGTATGCCTGAATGCCGTAATGTACAGTTTTGAACTCCAACACCGGAGTCTGTCTATCGATAATCTCGAGGGCATAATACAGGTCCAGCCTACTAAGCAAGTAGCTGATTGACTTTGTATGCCTGAATGCCATTATGTACAGTCTTGCACTCCATCACCGGAGTCTATCTATCGATAATCTGGCAGGCATAATACAGGTCCAGCCTACTAAACAGGTAGCTGATTGACTCTGTATGCCTGAATGCCGTAATGTACAGTTTTGCACTCCATCACCGGAGTCTGTCTATCGATAATCTGGCGGGCATAATACAGGTCCAGCCTACAAAGCAAGTAGCTGATTGACTTTGTATGCTTGAATGCCGTAATATACAGTCTTGCACTCCATCACCGGAGTCTGTCTATCGATAATCTGGTGGGCATAAAACAGGTCCAGCCTACTAAGCAAGTAGCTGATTGACTTTGTATGCCTGAATGCCGTAATGTACAGTTTTGATCTCCAACACCGGAGTCTGTCTATCGATAATCTGGTGGGCATAATACAGGTCCAGCCTACTAAGCAAGTAGCTGATTGACTTTGTATGCCTGAATGCCATTATGTACAGTCTTGCACTCCATCACCGGAGTCTGTCTATCGATAATCTGGCGGGCATAATACAGGTCCAGCCTACTAAACAGGTAGCTGATTGACTCTGTATGCCTGAATGCCGTAATGTACATTTTTGCACTCCATCACCGGAGTCTATCTATCGATAATCTGGCGGGCATAATACAGGTCCAGCCTACTAAACAGGTAGCTGATTGACTCTGTATGCCTGAATGCCGTAATGTACAGTTTTGATCTCCAACACCGGAGTCTGTCTATCGATAATTTGGCGGGCATAATACAGGTCCAGCCTACTAAACAGGTAGCTGATTGACTCTGTATGCCTGAATGCCGTAATGTACAGTTTTGCATTCCATCACCGGAGTCTGTCTATCGATAATCTGGCGGGCATAATACAGGTCCAGCCTACTAAGCAAGTAGCTGATTGACTTTGTATGCCTGAATGCCATTATGTACAGTCTTGCACTCCATCACCGGAGTCTGTCTATCGATAATCTGGCGGGCATAATACAGGTCCAGCCTACTAAACAGGTAGCTGATTGACTCTGTATGCCTGAATGCCGTAATGTACAGTTTTGCACTCCATCACCGGAGTCTGTCTATCGATAATCTGGCGGGCATAATACAGGTCCAGCTTACTAAACAGGTAGCTGATTGACTCTGTATGCCTGAATGCCGTAATGTACAGTTTTGCACTCCATCACCGGAGTCTGTCTATCGATAATCTGGTGGGCATAATACAGGTCCAGCCTACTAAGCAAGTAGCTGATTGACTTTGTATGCTTGAATGCCGTAATGTACAGTCTTGCACTCCATCACCGGAGTCTGTCTATCGATAATCTGGTGGGCATAAAACAGGACCAGCCTACTAAGCAAGTAGCTGATTGACTTTGTATGCCTGAATGCCGTAATGTACAGTTTTGATCTCCAACACCGGAGTCTGTCTATCGATAATCTGGCGGGCATAATACAGGTCCAGCCTACTAAACAGGTAGCTGATTGACTCTGTATCCCTGAATGCCGTAATGTACAGTTTTGCACTCCATCACTGGAGTCTGTCTATCGATAATCTGGCGGGCATAATACAGGTCCAGCCTACTAAACAGGTAGCTGATTGACTCTGTATGCCTGAATGCCGTAATGTACAGTCTTGCACTCCATCACCGGAGTCTGTCTATCGATAATCTGGTGGGCATAAAACAGGACCAGCCTACTAAGCAAGTAGCTGATTGACTTTGTATGCCTGAATGCCGTAATGTACAGTTTTGATCTCCAACACCGGAGTCTGTCTATCGATAATCTGGCGGGCATAATACAGGTCCAGCCTACTAAACAGGTAGCTGATTGACTTTGTATGCCTGAATGCCGTAATGTACAGTTTTGATCTCCAACACCGGAGTCTGTCTATCGATAATCTGGCGGGCATAGTACAGGTCCAGCCTACTAAACAGGTAGCTGATTGACTCTGTATGCCTGAATGCCGTAATGTACAGTTTTGCATTCCATCACCGGAGTCTGTCTATCGATAATCTGGCGGGCATAATACAGGTCCAGCCTACTAAGCAAGTAGCTGATTGACTTTGTATGCCTGAATGCCATTATGTACAGTCTTGCACTCCATCACCGGAGTGTGTCTATCGATAATCTGGCAGGCATAATACAGGTCCAGCCTACTAAGCAAGTAGCTGATTGACTTTGTATGCCTGAATGCCATTATGTACAGTCTTGCACTCCATCACCGGAGTCTGTCTATCGATAATCTGGCGGGCATAATACAGGTCCAGCCTACTAAACAGGTAGCTGATTGACTCTGTATGCCTGAATGCCGTAATGTACAGTTTTGCACTCCATCACCGGAGTCTGTCTATCGATAATCTGGCGGGCATAATACAGGTCCAGCCTACTAAACAGGTAGCTGATTGACTCTGTATGCCTGAATGCCGTAATGTACAGTTTTGCACTCCATCACCGGAGTCTGTCTATCGATAATCTGGCGGGCATAATACAGGTCCAGCCTACTAAGCAAGTAGCTGATTGACTTTGTATGCTTGAATGCCGTAATGTACAGTCTTGCACTCCATCACCGGAGTCTGTCTATCGATAATCTGGCGGGCATAAAACAGGTCCAGCCTACTAAGCAAGTAGCTGATTGACTTTGTATGCCTGAATGCCGTAATGTACAGTTTTGATCTCCAACACCGGAGTCTGTCTATCGATAATCTGGCGGGCATAATACAGGTCCAGCCTACTAAACAGGTAGCTGATTGACTCTGTATGCCTGAATGCCGTAATGTACAGTTTTGCACTCAATCACCGGAGTCTGTCTATCGATAATCTGGTGGGCATAAAAAAGGTCCAGCCTACTAAGCAAGTAGCTGATTGACTTTGTATGCCTGAATGCCATTATGTACAATCTTGCACTCCATCACCGGAGTGTGTCTATCAATAATCTGGCGGGCATAATACAGGTCCAGCCTACTAAGCAAGTAGCTGATTGACTTTGTATGCCTGAATGCCATTATGTACAGTCTTGCACTCCATCACCGGAGTCTGTCTATCGATAATCTGGCGGGCATAATACAGGTCCAGCCTACTAAACAGGTAGCTGATTGACTCTGTATGCCTGAATGCCGTAATGTACAGTTTTGCACTCCATAACCGGAGTCTGTCTATCGATAATCTGGTGGGCATAAAACAGGTCCAGCCTACTAAGCAAGTAGCTGATTGACTTTGTATGCCTGAATGCCGTAATGTACAGTTTTGATCTCCAACACCGGAGTCTGTCTATCGATAATCTGGTGGGCATAATACAGGTCCAGCCTACTAAGCAAGTAGCTGATTGACTTTGTATGCCTGAATCCCATTATGTACTGTCTTGCACTCCATCACCGGAGTCTATCTATCGATAATCTGGCGGGCATAATACAGGTCCAGCCTACTAAACAGGTAGCTGATTGACTTTGTATGCCTGAATGCCGTAATGTACAGTTTTGATCTCCAACACCGGAGTCTGTCTATCGATAATCTGGCGGGCATAATACAGGTCCAGCCTACTAAACAGGTAGCTGATTGACTCTGTATGCCTGAATGCCGTAATGTACAGTTTTGCACTCCATCACCGGAGTCTGTCTATCGATAATCTGGTGGGCATAAAACAGGTCCAGCCTACTAAACAAGTAGCTGATTGACTTTGTATGCCTGAATGCCATTATGTACAGTCTTGCACTCCATCACCGGAGTGTGTCTATCGATAATCTGGCATGCATAATACAGGTCCAGCCTACTAAGCAAGTAGCTGATTGACTTGTGTGCCTGAATGCCATTATGTACAGTCTTGCACTCCATCACCGGAGTCTGTCTATCGATAATCTGGCGGGCATAATACAGGTCCAGCCTACTAAACAGGTAGCTGATTGACTCTGTATGCCTGAATGCCGTAATGTACAGTTTTGCACTTCATCACCGAAGTCTGTCTATCGATAATCTGGCGGGCATAATACAGGTCCAGCCTACTAAACAGGTAGCTGATTGACTCTGTATGCCTGAATGCCGTAATGTACAGTTTTGCACTCCATCACCGGAGTCTGTCTATCGATAATCTGGCGGGCATAATACAGGTCCAGCCTACTAAGCAATTAGCTGATTGACTTTGTATGCTTGAATGTCGTAATGTACAGTCTTGCACTCCATCACCGGAGTCTGTCTATCGATAATCTGGTGGGCATAAAACAGGTCCAGCCTACTAAGCAAGTAGCTGATTGACTTTGTATGCCTGAATGCCGTAATGTACAGTTTTGATCTCCAACACCGGAGTCTGTCTATCGATAATCTGGCGGGCATAATACAGGTCCAGCCTCCTAAACAGGTAGCTGATTGACTCTGTATGCCTGAATGCCGTAATGTACAGTTTTACACTCAATCACCGGAATCTGTCTATCGATAATCTGGTGGGCATAAAACAGGTCCAGCCTACTAAGCAATTAGCTGATTGACTTTGTATGCCTGAATGCCATTATGTACAGTCTTGCACTCCATCACCGGAGTCTGTCTATCGATAATCTGGCGGGCATAATACAGGTCCAGCCTACTAAACAGGTAGCTGATTGACTCTGTATGCCTGAATGCCGTAATGTACAGTTTTGCACTCCATCACCGGAGTCTGTCTATCGATAATCTGGCGGGCATAATACAGGTCCAGCCTACTAAACAGGTAGCTGATTGACTCTGTATGCCTGAATGCCGTAATGTACGGTTTTGCACTCCATCACCGGAGTCTGTCTATCGATAATCTGGCAGGCATAATACAGGTCCAGCCTACTAAACAAGTAGCTGATTGACTTTGTATGCCTGAATGCCATTATGTACAGTCTTGCACTCCATCACCGGAGTCTGTCTATCGATAATCTGGCGGGCATAATACAGGTCCAGCCTACTAACCAAGTAGCTGATTGACTTTGTATGCTTGAATGCCGTAATGTACAGTTTTGCACTCCATCACCGGAGTCTGTCTATCGATAATCTGGTGGGCATAAAACAGGTCCAGCCTACTAAGCAAGTAGCTGATTGACTTTGTATGCCTGAATGCCGTAATGTACAGTTTTGATCTCCAACACCGGAGTCTGTGTATCGATAATCTGGTGGGCATAATACAGGTCCAGCCTACTAAGCAAGTAGCTGATTGACTTTGTATGCCTGAATGCCATTATGTACAGTCTTGCACTCCATCACCGGAGTCTGTCTATCGATAATCTGGCGGGCATAATACAGGTCCAGCCTACTAAACAGGTAGCTGATTGACTCTGTATGCCTGAATGCCGTAATGTACAGTTTTGCACTCCATCACCGAAGTCTGTCTATCGATAATCTGGCGGGCATAATACAGGTCCAGCCTACTAAACAGGTAGCTGATTGACTCTGTATGCCTGAATGCCGTAATGTACAGTTTTGCACTTCATCACCGGAGTCTGTCTATCGATAATCTGGCGGGCATAATACAGGTCCAGCCTACTAAGCAAGTAGCTGATTGACTTTGTATGCTTGAATGCCGTAATGTACAGTCTTGCACTTCATCACCGGAGTCTGTCTATCGATAATCTGGTGGGCATAAAACAGGTCCAGCCTACTAAGCAAGTAGCTGATTGACTTTGTATGCCTGAATGCCGTAATGTACAGTTTTGATCTCCAACACCGGAGTCTGTCTATCGATAATCTGGTGGGCATAAAACAGGTCCAGCCTACTAAGCAAGTAGCTGATTGACTTTGTATGCCTGAATGCCATTATGTACAGTCTTGCACTCCATCACCGGAGTCTATCGATAATCTGGCGGGCATAATACAGGTCCAGCCTACTAAACAGGTAGCTGATTGACTCTGTATGCCTGAATGCCGTAATGTACAGTTTTGCACTCCATCACCGGAGTCTGTCTATCGATAATCTGGTGGGCATAATACAGGTGCAGCCTACTAAGCAAGTAGCTGATTGACTTTGTATGCCTGAATGCCATTATGTACAGTCTTGCACTCCATCACCGGAGTCTGTCTATCGATAATCTGGCGGATATAATACAGGTCCAGCCTACTAAACAGGTAGCTGATTGACTCTGTATGCCTGAATGCCGTAATGTACAGTTTTGCATTCCATCACCGGAGTCTGTCTATCGATAATCTGGCGGGCATAATACAGGTCCAGCCTACTAAGCAAGTAGCTGATTGACTTTGTATGCCTGAATGCCGTAATGTACATTTTTGAACTCCAACACCGGAGTCTGTCTATCGATAATCTCGTGGGCATAATACAGGTCCAGCCTACTAAGCAAGTAGCTGATTGACTTTGTATGCCTGAATGCCATTATGTACAGTCTTGCACTCCATCACCGGAGTCTATCTATCGATAATCTGGCGGGCATAATACAGGTCCAGCCTACTAAACAGGTAGCTGATTGACTCTGTATGCCTGAATGCCGTAATGTACAGTTTTGCACTCCATCACCGGAGTCTGTCTATCGATAATCTGGCGGGCATAATACAGGTCCAGCCTACTAAGCAAGTAGCTGATTGACTTTGTATGCTTGAATGCCGTAATGTACAGTTTTGATCTCCAACACCGGAGTCTGTCTATCGATAATCTGGCGGGCATAATACAGGTCCAGCCTACTAAGCAAGTAGCTGATTGACTTTGTATGCCTGAATGCCATTATGTACAGTCTTGCACTCCATCACCGGAGTCTGTCTATCGATAATCTGGCGGGCATAATACAGGTCCAGCCTACTAAACAGGTAGCTGATTGACTCTGTATGCCTGAATGCCGTAATGTACAGTTTTGCACTCCGTCACCGGAGTCTGTCTATCGATAATCTGGCGGGCATAATACAGTTCCAGCCTACTAAGCAAGTAGCTGATTGACTTTGTATGCTTGAATGCCGTAATGTACAGTTTTGCACTCCATCACCGGAGTCTGTCTATCGATAATCTGGTGGGCATAAAACAGGTCCAGCCTACTAAGCAAGTAGCTGATTGACTTTGTATGCCTGAATGCCGTAATGTACAGTTTTGATCTCCAACACCGGAGTCTGTCTATCGATAATCTGGCGGGCATAATACAGGTCCAGCCTACTAAGCAAGTAGCTGATTGACTTTGTATGCTTGAATGCCGTAATGTACAGTTTTGCACTCAATCACCGGAGTGTGTCTATCGATAATCTGGCGGGCATAATACAGGTCCAGCCTACTAAGCAAGTAGCCGATTGACTTTGTATGCCTGAATGCCATTATGTACAGTCTTGCACTCCATCACCGGAGTCTGTCTATCGATAATCTGGTGGGCATAAAACAGGTCCAGCCTACTAAGCAAGTAGCTGATTGACTTTGTATGCCTGAATGCCGTAATGTACAGTTTTGATCTCCAACACCGGAGTCTGTCTATCGATAATCTGGTGGGCATAATACAGGTCCAGCCTACTAAGCAAGTAGCTGATTGACTTTGTATGCCTGAATCCCATTATGTACAGTCTTGCACTCCATCACCGGAGTCTGTCTATCGATAATCAGGCGGGCATAATACAGGTCCAGCCTACTAAACAGGTAGCTGATTGACTTTGTATGCCTGAATGCCGTAATGTACAGTTTTGCACTCCATCACCGGAGTCTGTCTATCGATAATCTGGTGGGCATAAAACAGGTCCAGCCTACTAAGCAAGTAGCTGATTGACTTTGTATGCCTGAATGCCATTATGTACAGTCTTGCACTCCATCACCGGAGTGTGTCTATCGATAATCTGGCAGGCATAATACAGGTCCAGCCTACTAAGCAAGTAGCTGATTGACTTTGTATGCCTGAATGCCATTATGTACAGTCTTGCACTCCATCACCAAAGTCTGTCTATCGATAATCTGGCGGGCATAATACAGGTCCAGCCTACTAAGCAAGTAGCTGATTGACTTTGTATGCCTGAATGCCGTAATGTACAGTCTTGCACTCCATCACCGGAGTCTGTCTATCGATAATCTGGTGGGCATAAAACAGGTCCAGCCTACTAAGCAAGTAGCTGATTGACTTTGTATGCCTGAATGCCGTAATGTACAGTTTTGATCTCCAACACCGGAGTCTGTCTATCGATAATCTGGCGGGCATAATACAGGTCCAGCGTACTAAGCAAGTAGCTGATTGACTTTGTATGCTTGAATGCCGTAATGTACAGTCTTGCACTCCATCACCGGAGTTTGTCTATCGATAATCTGGTGGGCATAAAACAGGTCCAGCCTACTAAGCAAGTAGCTGATTGAGTTTGTATGCCTGAAAGCCGTAATGTACAGTTTTGATCTCCAACACCGGAGTCTGTCTATCGATAATCTGGCGGGCATAATACAGGTCCAGCCTACTAAACAGGTAGCTGATTGACTTTGTATGCCTGAATGCCATTATGTACAGTCTTGCACTCCATCACCGGAGTGTGTCTATCGATAATCTGGCAGGCATAATACAGGTCCAGCCTACTAAGCAAGTAGCTGATTGACTTTGTATGCCTGAATGCCATTATGTACAGTCTTGCACTCCATCACCAAAGTCTGTCTATCGATAATCTGGCGGGCATAATACAGGTCCAGCCTACTAAGCAAGTAGCTGATTGACTTTGTATGCCTGAATGCCGTAATGTACAGTCTTGCACTCCATCACCGGAGTCTGTCTATCGATAATCTGGTGGGCATAAAACAGGTCCAGCCTACTAAGCAAGTAGCTGATTGACTTTGTATGCCTGAATGCCGTAATGTACAGTTTTGATCTCCAACACCGGAGTCTGTCTATCGATAATCTGGCGGGCATAATACAGGTCCAGCGTACTAAGCAAGTAGCTGATTGACTTTGTATGCTTGAATGCCGTAATGTACAGTCTTGCACTCCATCACCGGAGTCTGTCTATCGATAATCTGGTGGGCATAAAACAGGTCCAGCCTACTAAGCAAGTAGCTGATTGAGTTTGTATGCCTGAAAGCCGTAATGTACAGTTTTGATCTCCAACACCGGAGTCTGTCTATCGATAATCTGGCGGGCATAATACAGGTCCAGCCTACTAAACAGGTAGCTGATTGACTCTGTATGCCTGAATGCCGTAATGTACAGTTTTGCACTCCATCACCGGAGTCTGTCTATCGATAATCTGGTGGGCATAAAACAGGTCCAGCCTACTAAGCAAGTAGCTGATTGACTTTGTATGCCTGAATGCCATTATGTACAGTCTTGCACTCCATCACCGGAGTCTGTCTATCGATAATCTGGCGGGCATAATACAGGTCCAGCCTACTAAACAGGTAGCTGATTGACTCTGTATGCCTGAATGCCGTATCGTACAGTTTTGATCTCCAACACCGGAGTCTGTCTATCGATAATCTGGTGGGCATAATACAGGTCCAGCCTACTAAGCAAGTAGCTGATTGACTTTGTATGCCTGAATCCCATTATGTACTGTCTTGCACTCCATCACCGGAGTCTACCTATTGATAATCTGGCGGGCATAATACAGGTCCAGCCTACTAAACAGGTAGCTGATTGACTTTGTATGCCTGAATGCCGTAATGTACAGTTTTGATCTCCAACACCAGAGTCTGTCTATCGATAATTTGGCGGGCATAATACAGGTCCAGCCTACTAAACAGTTAGCTGATTGACTCTGTATGCCTGAATGCCGTAATGTACAGTTTTGCATTCCATCACCGGAGTCTGTCTATCGATAATCTGGCGGGCATAATACAGGTCCAGCCTACTAAGCAAGTAGCTGATTGACTTTGTATGCCTGAATGCCATTATGTACAGTCTTGCACTCCATCACCGGAGTCTGTCTATCGATAATCTGGCGGGCATAATACAGGTCCAGCCTACTAAACAGGTAGCTGATTGACTCTGTATGCCTGAATGCCGTAATGTACAGTTTTGCACTCCATCACCGGAGTCTGTCTATCGATAATCTGGCGGGCATAATACAGGTCCAGCCTACTAAGCAAGTAGCTGATTGACTTTGTATGCTTGAATGCCGTAATGTACAGTCTTGCACTCCATCACCGGAGTCTGTCTATCGATAATCTGGTGGGCATAAAACAGGACCAGCCTACTAAGCAAGTAGCTGATTGACTTTGTATGCCTGAATGCCGTAATGTACAGTATTGATCTCCAACACCGGAGTCTGTCTATCGATAATCTGGCGGGCATAATACAGGTCCAGCCTACTAAACAGGTAGCTGATTGACTCTGTATGCCTGAATGCCGTAATGTACAGTTTTGCACTCCATCACCGGAGTCTGTCTATCGATAATCTGGCGGGCATAATACAGGTCCAGCCTACTAAGCAAGTAGCTGATTGACTTTGTATGCTTGAATGCCGTAATGTACAGTCTTGCACTCCATCACCGGAGTCTGTCTATCGATAATCTGGTGGGCATAAAACAGGTCCAGCCTACTAAGCAAGTAGCTGATTGACTTTGTATGCCTGAATGCCGTAATGTACAGTTTTGATCTCCAACACCGGAGTCTGTCTATCGATAATCTGGCGGGCATAGTACAGGTCCAGCCTACTAAACAGGTAGCTGATTGACTCTGTATGCCTGAATGCCGTAATGTACAGTTTTGCATTCCATCACCGGAGTCTGTCTATCGATAATCTGGCGGGCATAATACAGGTCCAGCCTACTAAGCAAGTAGCTGATTGACTTTGTATGCCTGAATGCCATTATGTACAGTCTTGCACTCCATCACCGGAGTGTGTCTATCGATAATCTGGCAGGCATAATACAGGTCCAGCCTACTAAGCAAGTAGCTGATTGACTTTGTATGCCTGAATGCCATTATGTACAGTCTTGCACTCCATCACCGGAGTCTGTCTATCGATAATCTGGCGGGCATAATACAGGTGCAGCCTACTAAACAGGTAGCTGATTGACTCTGTATGCCTGAATGCCGTAATGTACAGTTTTGCACTCCATCACCGGAGTCTGTCTATCGATAATCTGGCGGGCATAATACAGGTCCAGCCTACTAAACAGGTAGCTGATTGACTCTGTATGCCTGAATGCCGTAATGTACAGTTTTGCACTCCATCACCGGAGTCTGTCTATCGATAATCTGGCGGGCATAATACAGGTCCAGCCTACTAAGCAAGTAGCTGATTGACTTTGTATGCTTGAATGCCGTAATGTACAGTCTTGCACTCCATCACCGGAGTCTGTCTATCGATAATCTGGCGGGCATAAAACAGGTCCAGCCTACTAAGCAAGTAGCTGATTGACTTTGTATGCCTGAATGCCGTAATGTACAGTTTTGATCTCCAACACCGGAGTCTGTCTATCGATAATCTGGTGGGCATAATACAGGTCCAGCCTACTAAGCAAGTAGCTGATTGACTTTGTATGCCTGAATGCCATTATGTACAATCTTGCACTCCATCACCGGAGTGTGTCTATCAATAATCTGGCGGGCATAATACAGGTCCAGCCTACTAAGCAAGTAGCTGATTGACTTTGTATGCCTGAATGCCATTATGTACAGTCTTGCACTCCATCACCGGAGTCTGTCTATCGATAATCTGGCGGGCATAATACAGGTCCAGCCTACTAAACAGGTAGCTGATTGACTCTGTATGCCTGAATGCCGTAATGTACAGTTTTGCACTCCATAACCGGAGTTTGTCTATCGATAATCTGGTGGGCATAAAACAGGTCCAGCCTACTAAGCAAGTAGCTGATTGACTTTGTATGCCTGAATGCCGTAATGTACAGTTTTGATCTCCAACACCGGAGTCTGTCTATCGATAATCTGGTGGGCATAATACAGGTCCAGCCTACTAAGCAAGTAGCTGATTGACTTTGTATGCCTGAATCCCATTATGTACTGTCTTGCACTCCATCACCGGAGTCTATCTATCGATAATCTGGCGGGCATAATACAGGTCCAGCCTACTAAACAAGTAGCTGATTGAGTTTGTATGCCTGAATGCCATTATGTACAGTCTTGCACTCCATCACCGGAGTCTGTCTATCGATAATCTGGCGGGCATAATACAGGTCCAGCCTACTAAACAGGTAGCTGATTGACTTTGTATGCCTGAATGCCGTAATGTACAGTTTTGATCTCCAACACCGGAGTCTGTCTATCGATAATCTGGCGGGCATAATACAGGTCCAGCCTACTAAACAGGTAGCTGATTGACTCTGTATGCCTGAATGCCGTAATGTACAGTTTTGCACTCCATCACCGGAGTCTGTCTATCGATAATCTGGTGGGCATAAAACAGGTCCAGCCTACTAAACAAGTAGCTGATTGACTTTGTATGCCTGAATGCCATTATGTACAGTCTTGCACTCCATCACCGGAGTGTGTCTATCGATAATCTGGCAGGCATAATACAGGTCCAGCCTACTAAGCAAGTAGCTGATTGACTTGTGTGCCTGAATGCCATTATGTACAGTCTTGCACTCCATCACCGGAGTCTGTCTATCGATAATCTGGCGGGCATAATACAGGTCCAGCCTACTAAACAGGTAGCTGATTGACTCTGTATGCCTGAATGCCGTAATGTACAGTTTTGCACTCCATCACCCGAGTCTGTCTATCGATAATCTGGCGGGCATAATACAGGTCCAGCCTACTAAACAAGTAGCTGATTGACTTTGTATGCCTGAATGCCATTATGTACAGTCTTGCACTCCATCACCGGAGTGTGTCTATCGATAATCTGGCGGGCATAATACAGGTCCAACCTACTAAGCAAGTAGCTGATTGACTTTGTATGCCTGAATCCCATTATGTACTATCTTGCACTCCATCACCGGAGTCTATCTATCGATAATCTGGCGGGCATAATACAGGTCCAGCCTACTAAACAAGTAGCTGATTGACTTTGTATGCCTGAATGCCATTATGTACAGTCTTGCACTCCATCACCGGAGTCTGTCTATCAATAATCTGGCGGGCATAATACAGGTCCAGCCTACTAAACAGGTAGCTGATTGACTTTGTATGCCTGAATGCCGTAATGTACAGTTTTGATCTCCAACACCGGAGTCTGTCTATCGATAATCTGGCGGGCATAATACAGGTCCAGCCTACTAAACAGGTAGCTGATTGACTCTGTATGCCTGAATGCTGTAATGTACAGTTTTGCACTCCATCACCGGAGTCTGTCTATCGATAATCTGGTGGGCATAAAACAGGTCCAGCCTACTAAGCAAGTAGCTGATTGACTTTGTATGCCTGAATGCCATTATGTACAGTCTTGCACTCCATCGCCGGAGTGTGTCTATCGATAATCTGGCGGGCATAATACAGGTCCAGCCTACTAAGCAAGTAGCTGATAGACTTTGTATGCCTGAATGCCATTATGTACAGTCTTGCACTCCATCACCGGAGTCTGTCTATCGATAATCTGGCGGGCATAATACAGGTCCAGCCTACTAAACAGGTAGCTGATTGACTCTGTATGCCTGAATGCCGTAATGTACAGTTTTGCACTCCATCACCGGAGTCTGTCTATCGATAATCTGGCGGGCATAATAAAGGTCCAGCCTACTAAACAGGTAGCTGATTGACTCTGTATGCCTGAATGCCGTAATGTACAGTTTTGCACTCCATCACCGGAGTCTGTCTATCGATAATCTGGCGGGCATAATACAGGTCCAGCCTACTAAGCAAGTAGCTGATTGACTTTGTATGCTTGAATGCCGTAATGTACAGTCTTGCACTCCATCACCGGAGTCTGTCTATCGATAATCTGGTGGGCATAAAACAGGTCCAGCCTACTAAGCAAGTAGCTAATTGACTTTGTATGCCTGAATGCCGTAATGTACAGTTTTGATCTCCAACACCGGAGTCTGTCTATCAATAATCTGGCGGGCATATTACAGGTCCAGCCTACTAAACAGGTAGCTGATTGACTCTGTATGCCTGAATGCCGTAATGTACAGTTTTGCACTCAATCACCGGAGTCTGTCTATCGATAATCTGGTGGGCATAAAACAGGTCCAGCCTACTAAGCAAGTAGCTGATTGACTTTGTATGCCTGAATGCCATTATGTACAGTCTTGCACTCCATCACCGGAGTCTATCGATAATCTGGCGGGCATAATACAGGTCCAGCCTACTAAACAGGTAGCTGATTGACTCTGTATGCCTGAATGCCGTAATGTACAGTTTTGCACTCCATCACCGGAGTCTGTCTATCGATAATCTGGTTGGCATAAAACAGGTCCAGCCTACTAAGCAAGTAGCTGATTGACTTTGTATACCTGAATCCCATTATGTACTGTCTTGCACTCCATCACCGGAGTCTATCTATCGATAATCTGGCGGGCATAATACAGGTCCAGCCTACTAAACAAGTAGCTGATTGACTTTGTATGCCTGAATGCCATTATGTACAGTCTTGCACTCCATCGCCGGAGTCTGTCTATCGATAATCTGGTGGGCATAATACAGGTCCAGCCTACTAAACAGGTAGCTGATTGACTTTGTATGCCTGAATGCCGTAATGTACAGTTTTGATCTCCAACACCGGAGTCTATCGATAATCTGGCGGGCATAATACAGGTCCAGCCTACTAAACAGGTAGCTGATTGACTCTGTATGCCTGAATGCCGTAATGTACAGTTTTGCACTCCATCACCGGAGTCTGTCTATCGATAATCTGGCAGGCATAATACAGGTCCAGCCTACTAAGCAAGTAGTTGATTGACTTTGTATGCCTGAATGCCATTATGTACAGTCTTGCACTCCATCACCGGAGTCTGTCTATCGATAATCTGGCGGGCATAATACAGGTCCAGCCTACTAAGCAAGTAGCTGATTGACTTTGTATGCCTGAATGCCATTATGTACAGTCCTGCACTCCATCACCGGAGTCTGTCTATCGATAATCTGGCAGGCATAATACAGGTCCAGCCTACTAAGCAAGTAGCTGATTGACTTTGTATGCCTGAATGCCATTATGTACAGTCTTGCACTCCATCACCGGAGTCTGTCTATCGATAATCTGGCGGGCATAATACAGGTCCAGCCTACTAAACAGGTAGCTGATTGACTCTGTATGCCTGAATGCCGTAATGTACAGTTTTGCAATCCATCACCGGAGTCTGTCTATCGATAATCTGGCGGGCATAATACAGGTCCAGCCTACTAAGCAAGTAGCTGATTGACTTTGTATGCTTGAATGCCGTAATGTATAGTCTTGCACTCCATCACCGGAGTCTGTCTATCGATAATCTGGTGGGAATAAAACAGGTCCAGCCTACTAAGCAAGTAGCTGATTGACTTTGTATGCCTGAATGCCGTAATGTACAGTTTTGATCTCCAACACCGGAGTCTGTCTATCGATAATCTGGCGGGCATAATACAGGTCCAGCCTACTAAACAGGTAGCTGATTGACTCTGTATGCCTGAATGCCGTAATGTACAGTTTTGCATTCCATCACCGGAGTCTGTCTATCGATAATCTGGCGGGCATAATACAGGTCCAGCCTACTAAGCAAGTAGCTGATTGACTTTGTATGCCTGAATGCCATTATGTACAGTCTTGCACTCCATCACCGGAGTGTGTCTATCGATAATCTGGCAGGCATAATACAGGTCCAGCCTACTAAGCAAGTAGCTGATTGACTTTGTATGCCTGAATTCCATTATGTACAGTCTTGCACTCAATCACCGGAGTCTGTCTATCGATAATCTGGCGGGCATAATACAGGTCCAGCCTACTAAACAGGTAGCTGATTGACTCTGTATGCCTGAATGCCGTAATGTACAGTTTTGCACTCCATCACCGGAGTCTGTCTATCGATAATCTGGTGGGCATAATACAGGTCCAGCCTACTAAACAGGTAGCTGATTGACTCTGTATGCCTGAATGCCGTAATGTACAGTTTTGCACTCCATCACCGGAGTCTGTCTATCGATAATCTGGCGGGCATAATACAGGTCCAGCCTACTAAGCAAGTAGCTGATTGACTTTGTATGCTTGAATGCCGTAATGTACAGTCTTGCACTCCATCACCGGAGTCTGTCTATCGATAATCTGGTGGGCATAAAACAGGTCCAGCCTACTAAGCAAGTAGCTGATTGACTTTGTATGCCTGAATGCCGTAATGTACAGTTTTGATCTCCAACACCGGAGTCTGTCTATCGATAATCTGGCGGGCATAATACAGGTCCAGCCTACTAAACAGGTAGCTGATTGACTCTGTATGCCTGAATGCCGTAATGTACAGTTTTGCACTCAATCACCGGAGTCTGTCTATCGATAATCTGGTGGGCATAAAACAGGTCCAGCCTACTAAGCAAGTAGCTGATTGACTTTGTATGCCTGAATGCCATTATGTACAGTCTTGCACTTCATCACCGGAGTGTGTCTATCGATAATCTGGCGGGCATAATACAGGTCCAGCCTACTAAGCAAGTAGCTGATTGACTTTGTATGCCTGAATGCCATTATGTACAGTCTTGCACTCCATCACCGGAGTCTGTCTATCGATAATCTGGCGGGCATAATACAGGTCCAGCCTACTAAACAGGTAGCTGATTGACTTTGTATGCCTGAATGCCGTAATGTACAGTTTTGCACTCCATCACCGGAGTCTGTCTATCGATAATCTGGTGGGCATAAAACAGGTCCAGCCTACTAAGCAAGTAGCTGATTGACTTTATATGCCTGAATGCCATTATGTACAGTCTTGCACTCCATCAACGGAGTGTGTCTATCGATAATCTGGCAGGCATAATACAGGTCCAGCCTACTAAGCAAAGTAGCTGATTGACTTTGTATGCCTGAATGCCATTATGTACAGTCTTGCACTCCATCACCGGAGTCTGTCTATCGATAATCTGGCGGGCATAATACAGGTCCAGCCTACTAAACAGGTAGCTGATTGACTCTGTATGCCTGAATGCCGTAATGTACAGTTTTGCACTCCATTACCGGAGTCTGTCTATCGATAATCTGGCGGGCATAATACAGGTCCAGCCTACTAAACAGGTAGCTGATTGACTCTGTATGCCTGAATGCCGTAATGTACAGTTTTGCACTCCATCACCGGAGTCTGTCTATCGATAATCTGGCGGGCATAATACAGGTCCAGCCTACTAAGCATGTAGCTGATTGACTTTGTATGCTTGAATGCCGTAATGTACAGTCTTGCACTCCATCACCGGAGTCTGTCTATCGATAATCTGGTGGGCATAAAACAGGTCCAGCCTACTAAGCAAGTAGCTGATTGACTTTGTATGCCTGAATGCTGTAATGT
Organism: Staurois parvus; assembly: GCF_062004578.1. Lineage (NCBI taxonomy): Eukaryota > Metazoa > Chordata > Amphibia > Anura > Ranidae > Staurois > Staurois parvus. Next base: position 6,221,968 of record NW_028317807.1, read on the forward strand.
ACAGTTTTTATCTCCAACACAGGAGTCTGTCTATCGATAATCTGGCGGGCATAATACAGGTCCAGCCTACTAAACAGGTAGCTGATTGACTCTGTATGCCTGAATGCCGTAATGTACAGTTTTGCATTCCATCACCGGAGTCTGTCTATCGATAATCTGGCGGGCATAATACAGGTCCAGCCTACTAAGCAAGTAGCTGATTGACTTTGTATGCCTGAATGCCATTATGTACAGTCTTGCACTCCATCACCGGAGTGTGTCTATCGATAATCTGGCAGGCATAATACAGGTCCAGCCTACTAAGCAAGTAGCTGATTGACTTTGTATGCCTGAATGCCATTATGTACAGTCTTGCACTCCATCACCGGAGTCTGTCTATCGATAATCTGGCGGGCATAATACAGGTCCAGCCTACTAAACAGGTAGCTGATTGACTCTGTATGCCTGAATGCCGTAATGTACAGTTTTGCACTCCATCACCGGAGTCTGTCTATCGATAATCTGGCGCGCATAATACAGGTCCAGCCTACTAAACAGGTAGCTGATTGACTCTGTATGCCTGAATGCCGTAATGTACAGTTTTGCACTCCATCACCGGAGTCTGTCTATCGATAATCTGGCGGGCATAATACAGGTCCAGCCTACTAAGCAAGTAGCTGATTGACTTTGTATGCTTGAATGCCGTAATGTACAGTCTTGCACTCCATCACCGGAGTCTGTCTATCGATAATCTGGTGGGCATAAAACAGGTCCAGCCTACTAAGCAAGTAGCTGATTGACTTTGTATGCCTGAATGCCGTAATGTACAGTTTTGATCTCCAACACCGGAGTCTGTCTATCGATAATCTGGCGGGCATAATACAGGTCCAGCCTACTAAACAGGTAGCTGATTGACTCTGTATGCCTGAATGCCGTAATGTACAGTTTTGCACTCAATCACCGGAGTCTGTCTATCGATAATCTGGCGGGCATAAAACAGGTCCAGCCTACTAAGCAAGTAGCTGATTGACTTTGTATGCCTGAATGCCATTATGTACAGTCTTGCACTCCATCACTGGAGTGTGTCTATCGATAATCTGGCGGGCATAATACAGGTCCAGCCTACTAAACAGGTAGCTGATTGACTCTGTATGCCTGAATGCCGTAATGTACAGTTTTGCACTCCATCACCGGAGTCTGTCTATCGATAATCTGGTGGGCATAATACAGGTCCAGCCTACTAAACAGGTAGCTGATTGACTCTGTATGCCTGAATGCCGTAATGTACAGTTTTGCACTCCATCACCGGAGTCTGTCTATCGATAATCTGGCGGGCATAATACAGGTCCAGCCTACTAAGCAAGTAGCTGATTGACTTTGTATGCTTGAATGCCGTAATGTACAGTCTTGCACTCCATCACCGGAGTCTGTCTATCGATAATCTGGTGGGCATAAAACAGGTCCAGCCTACTAAGCAAGTAGCTGATTGACTTTGTATGCCTGAATGCCGTAATGTACAGTTTTGATCTCCAACACCGGAGTCTGTCTATCGATAATCTGGCGGGCATAATACAGGTCCAGCCTACTAAACAGGTAGCTGATTGACTCTGTATGCCTGAATGCCGTAATGTACAGTTTTGCACTCAATCACCGGAGTCTGTCTATCGATAATCTGGTGGGCATAAAACAGGTCCAGCCTACTAAGCAAGTAGCTGATTGACTTTGTATGCCTGAATGCCATTATGTACAGTCTTGCACTCCATCACCGGAGTGTGTCTATCGATAATCTGGCGGGCATAATACAGGTCCAGCCTACTAAGCAAGTAGCTGATTGACTTTGTATGCCTGAATGCCATTATGTACAGTCTTGCACTCCATCACCGGAGTCTGTCTATCGATAATCTGGCGGGCATAATACAGGTCCAGCCTACTAAACAGGTAGCTGATTGACTTTGTATGCCTGAATGCCGTAATGTACAGTTTTGCACTCCATCACCGGAGTCTGTCTATCGATAATCTGGTGGGCATAAAACAGGTCCAGCCTACTAAGCAAGTAGCTGATTGACTTTATATGCCTGAATGCCATTATGTACAGTCTTGCACTCCATCAACGGAGTGTGTCTATCGATAATCTGGCAGGCATAATACAGGTCCAGCCTACTAAGCAAAGTAGCTGATTGACTTTGTATGCCTGAATGCCATTATGTACAGTCTTGCACTCCATCACCGGAGTCTGTCTATCGATAATCTGGCGGGCATAATACAGGTCCAGCCTACTAAACAGGTAGCTGATTGACTCTGTATGCCTGAATGCCGTAATGTACAGTTTTGCACTCCATCACCGGAGTCTGTCTATCGATAATCTGGCGGGCATAATACAGGTCCAGCCTACTAAACAGGTAGCTGATTGACTCTGTATGCCTGAATGCCGTAATGTACAGTTTTGCACTCCATCACCGGAGTCTGTCTATCGATAATCTGGCGGGCATAATACAGGTCCAGCCTACTAAGCATGTAGCTGATTGACTTTGTATGCTTGAATGCCGTAATGTACAGTCTTGCACTCCATCACCGGAGTCTGTCTATCGATAATCTGGTGGGCATAAAACAGGTCCAGCCTACTAAGCAAGTAGCTGATTGACTTTGTATGCCTGAATGCTGTAATGTACAGTTTTGATCTCCAACACAGGAGTCTGTCTATCGATAATCTGGCGGGCATAATACAGGTCCAGCCTACTAAACAGGTAGCTGATTGACTCTGTATGCCTGAATGCCGTAATGTACAGTTTTGCATTCCATCACCGGAGTCTGTCTATCGATAATCTGGCGGGCATAATACAGGTCCAGCCTACTAAGCAAGTAGCTGATTGACTTTGTATGCCTGAATGCCATTATGTACAGTCTTGCACTCCATCACCGGAGTGTGTCTATCGATAATCTGGCAGGCATAATACAGGTCCAGCCTACTAAGCAAGTAGCTGATTGACTTTGTATGCCTGAATGCCATTATGTACAGTCTTGCACTCCATCACCGGAGTCTGTCTATCGATAATCTGGCGGGCATAATACAGGTCCAGCCTACTAAACAGGTAGCTGATTGACTCTGTATGCCTGAATGCCGTAATGTACAGTTTTGCACTCCATCACCGGAGTCTGTCTATCGATAATCTGGCGCGCATAATACAGGTCCAGCCTACTAAACAGGTAGCTGATTGACTCTGTATGCCTGAATGCCGTAATGTACAGTTTTGCACTCCATCACCGGAGTCTGTCTATCGATAATCTGGCGGGCATAATACAGGTCCAGCCTACTAAGCAAGTAGCTGATTGACTTTGTATGCTTGAATGCCGTAATGTACAGTCTTGCACTCCATCACCGGAGTCTGTCTATCGATAATCTGGTGGGCATAAAACAGGTCCAGCCTACTAAGCAAGTAGCTGATTGACTTTGTATGCCTGAATGCCGTAATGTACAGTTTTGATCTCCAACACCGGAGTCTGTCTATCGATAATCTGGTGGGCATAATACAGGTCCAGCCTACTAAGCAAGTAGCTGATTGACTTTGTATGCCTGAATCCCATTATGTACTGTCTTGCACTCCATCACCGGAGTCTATCTATCGATAATCTGGCGGGCATAATACAGGTCCAGCCTACTAAACAAGTAGCTGATTGACTTTATATGCCTGAATGCCATTATGTACAGTCTTGCACTCCATCACCGGAGTCTGTCTATCGATAATCTGGCGGGCATAATACAGGTCCAGCCTACTAAACAGGTAGCTGATTGACTTTGTATGCCTGAATGCCGTAATGTACAGTTTTGATCTCCAACACCGGATTCTGTCTATCGATAATCTGGCGGGCTTAATACAGGTCCAGCCTACTAAACAGGTAGCTGATTGACTCTGTATGCCTGAATGCCGTAATGTACAGTTTTGCACTCCATCACCGGAGTCTGTCTATCGATAATCTGGCGGGCATAATACAGGTCCAGCCTACTAAGCAAGTAGCTGATTGACTTTGTATGCTTGAATGCCGTAATGTACAGTCTTGCACTCCATCACCGGAGTCTGTCTATCGATAATCTGGTGGGCATAAAACAGGTCCAGCCTACTAAGCAAGTAGCTGATTGACTTTGTATGCCTGAATGCCGTAATGTACAGTTTTGATCTCCAACACCGGAGTCTGTCTATCGATAATCTGGTGGGCATAAAACAGGTCCAGCCTACTAAGCAAGTAGCTGATTGACTTTGTATGCCTGAATGCCATTATGTACAGTCTTGCACTCCATCACTGGAGTGTGTCTATCGATAATCTGGCGGGCATAATACAGGTCCAGCCTACTAAGCAAGTAGCTGATTGACTTTGTATGCCTGAATGCCATTATGTACAGTCTTGTACTCCATCACCGGAGTCTGTCTATCGATAATCTGGCGGGCATAATACAGGTCCAGCCTACTAAACAGGTAGCTGATTGACTCTGTATGCCTGAATGCCGTAATGTACAGTTTTGCACTCCATCACCGGAGTCTGTCTATCGATAATCTGGTGGGCATAAAACAGGTCCAGCCTACTAAGCAAGTAGCTGATTGACTTTGTATGCCTGAATGCCGTAATGTACAGTTTTGATCTCCATCACCGGAGTCTGTCTATCGATAATCTGGCGGGCATAATACAGGTCCAGCCTACTAAGCAAGTAGCTGATTGACTTTGTATGCCTGAATCCCATTATGTACTGTCTTGCACTCCATCACCGGAGTCTATCTATCGATAATCTGGCGGGCATAATACAGGTCCAGCCTACTAAACAAGTAGCTGATTGACTTTGTTTGCCTGAATGCCATTATGTACAGTCTTGCACTCCATCACCGGAGTCTGTCTATCAATAATCTGGCGGGCATAATACAGGTCCAGCCTACTAAACAGGTAGCTGATTGACTTTGTATGCCTGAATGCCGTAATGTACAGTTTTGATCTCCAACACCGGAGTCTGTCTATCGATAATCTGGCGGGCATAATACAGGTCCAGCCTACTAAACAGGTAGCTGATTGACTCTGTATGCCTGAATGCCGTAATGTACAGTTTTGCACTCCATCACCGGAGTCTGTCTTTCGATAATCTGGTGGGCATAAAACAGGTCCAGCGTACTAAGCAAGTAGCTGATTGACTTTGTATGCCTGAATGCCGTAATGTACAGTTTTGCACTCCATCACCGGAGTCTGTCTATTGATAATCTGGTAGGCATAGTACAGGTCCAGCCTACTAAGCAAGTAGCTGATTGACTTTGTATGCCTGAATGCCGTAATGTACAGTTTTGATCTCCAACACCGGAGTCTGTCTATCGATAATCTGGTGGGCATAATACAGGTCCAGCCTACTAAGGAAGTAGCTGATTGACTTTATATGCCTGAATGCCATTATGTACAGTCTTGCACTCCATCACCGGAGTCTGTCTATCGACAATCTGGCGGGCATAATACAGGTCCAGCCTACTAAACAGGTAGCTGATTGACTTTGTATGCCTGAATGCCGTAATGTACAGTTTTGATCTCCAACACCGGAGTCTGTCTATCGATAATCTGGCGGGCATAATACAGGTCCAGCCTACTAAACAGGTAGCTGATTGACTCTGTATGCCTGAATGCCGTAATGTACAGTTTTGCACTCCATCACCGGAGTCTGTCTATCGATAATCTGGTGGGCATAAAACAGGTCCAGCCTACTAAGCAAGTAGCTGATTGACTTTGTATGCCTGAATGCCATTATGTACAGTCTTGCAATCCATCACCGGAGTGTGTCTATCGATAATCTGGCGGGCATAATACAGGTCCAGCCTACTGAGCAAGTAGCTGATTGACTTTGTATGCCTGAATGCCATTATGTACAGTCTTGCACTCCATCACCGGAGTCTGTCTATCGATAATCTGGCGGGCATAATACAGGTTCAGCCTACTAAACAGGTAGCTGATTGACTCTGTATGCCTGAATGCCGTAATGTACAGTTTTGCACTCCATCACCGGAGTCTGTCTATCGATAATCTGGCGGGCATAATACAGGTCCAGCATACTAAGCAAGTAGCTGATTGACTTTGTATGCTTGAATGCCGTAATGTACAGTCTTGCACTCCATCACCGGAGTCTGTCTATCGATAATCTGGTGGGCATAAAACAGGTCCAGCCTACTAAACAAGTAGCTGATTGACTTTGTATGCCTGAATGCCGTAATGTACAGTTTTGATCTCCAACACCGGAGTCTGTCTATCGATAATCTGGCGGGCATAATACAGGTCCAGCCTACTAAACAGGTAGCTGATTGACTCTGTATGCCTGAATGCCGTAATGTACAATTTTGCATTCCATCACCGGAGTCTGTCTATCGATAATCTGGCGGGCATAATACAGGTCCAGCCTACTAAGCAAGTAGCTGATTGACTTTGTATGCCTGAATGCCATTATGTACAGTCTTGCACTCCATCACCGGAGTGTGTCTATCGATAATCTGGCAGGCATAATACAGGTCCAGCCTACTAAGCAAGTAGCTGATTGACTTTGTATGCCTGAATGCCATTATGTACAGTCTTGCACTCCATCACCGGAGTCTGTCTATCGATAATCTGGAGGGCATAATACAGGTCCAGCCTACTAAACAGGTAGCTGATTGACTCTGTATGCCTGAATGCCGTAATGTACAGTTTTGCACTCCATCACCGGAGTCTGTCTATCGATAATCTGGTGGGCATAATACAGGTCCAGCCTACTAAGCAAGTAGCTGATTGACTTTGTATGCCTGAATCCCATTATGTACTGTCTTGCACTCCATCACCGGAGTCTATCTATCGATAATCTGGCGGGCATAATACAGGTCCAGCCTACTAAACAAGTAGCTGATTGACTTTGTTTGCCTGAATGCCATTATGTACAGTCTTGCACTCCATCACCGGAGTCTGTCTATTGATAATCTGGCGGGCATAATACAGGTCCAGCCTACTAAACAGGTAGCTGATTGACTTTGTATGCCTGAATGCCGTAATGTACAGTTTTGCACTCCATCACCGGAGTCTGTCTATCGATAATCTGGTGGGCATAAAACAGGTCCAGCCTACTAAGCAAGTAGCTGATTGACTTTGTATGCTTGAATGCCATTATGTACAGTCTTGCACTCCATCACCGGAGTGTGTCTATCGATAATCTGGCAGGCATAATACAGGTCCAGCCTACTAAGCAAGTAGCTGATTGACTTTGTATGCCTGAATGCCATTATGTACAGTCTTGCACTCCATCACCGGAGTCTGTCTATCGATAATCTGGCGGGCATAATACAGGTCCAGCCTACTAAACAGGTAGCTGATTGACTCTGTATGCCTGAATGCCGTAATGTACAGTTTTGCACTCCATCACCGGAGTCTGTCTATCGATAATCTGGCGCGCATAATACAGGTCCAGCCTTCTAAACAGGTAGCTGATTGACTCTGTATGCCTGAATGCCGTAATGTACAGTTTTGCACTCCATCACCGGAGTCTGTCAATCGATAATCTGGCGGGCATAATACAGGTCCAGCCTACTAAGCAAGTAGCTGATTGACTTTGTATGCTTGAATGCCGTAATGTACAGTCTTGTACTCCATCACCGGAGTCTGTCTATCGATAATCTGGTGGCCATAAAACAGGTCCAGCCTACTAAGCAAGTAGCTGATTGACTTTGTATGCCTGAATGCCGTAATATACAGTTTTGATCTCCAACACCGGAGTCTGTCTATCGATAATCTGGCGGGCATAATACAGGTCCAGCCTACTAAACAGGTAGCTGATTGACACTGTATGCCTGAATGCCGTAATGTACAGTTTTGCACTCAATCACCGGAGTCTGTCTATCGATAATCTGGTGGGCATAAAACAGGTCCAGCCTACTAAGCAAGTAGCTGATTGACTTTGTATGCCTGAATGCCATTATGTACAGTCTTGCACTCCATCACCGGAGTGTGTCTATCGATAATCTGGCGGGCATAATACAGGTCCAGCCTACTAAGCAAGTAGCTGATTGACTTTGTATGCCTGAATGCCATTATGTACAGTCTTGCACTCCATCACCGGAGTGTGTCTATCGATAATCTGGCGGGCATAATACAGGTCCAGCCTACTAAGCAAGTAGCTGATTGACTTTGTATGCCTGAATGCCATTATGTACAGTCTTGCACTCCATCACCGGAGTCTGTCTATCGATAATCTGGCGGGCATAATACAGGTCCAGCCTACTAAACAGGTAGCTGATTGACTCTGTATGCCTGAATGCCGTAATGTACAGTTTTGCACTCCATCACCGGAGTCTGTCTATCGATAATCTGGTGGGCATAAAACAGGTCCAGCCTACTAAGCAAGTAGCTGATTGACTTTGTATGCCTGAATGCCGTAATGTACAGTTTTGATCTCCAACACCGGAGTCTGTCTATCGATAATCTGGTGGGCATAATACAGGTCCAGCCTACTAAGCAAGTAGCTGATTGACTTTGTATGCCTGAATCCCATTATGTACTGTCTTGCACTCCATCACCGGAGTCTATCTATCGATAATCTGGCTGGCATAATACAGGTCCAGCCTACTAAACAAGTAGCTGATTGACTTTATATGCCTGAATGCCATTATGTACAGTCTTGCACTCCATCACCGGAGTCTGTCTATCGATAATCTGGCGGGCATAATACAGGTCCAGCCTACTAAACAGGTAGCTGATTGACTCTGTATGCCTGAATGCCGTAATGTACAGTTTTGCACTCCATCACCGGAGTCTGTCTATCGATAATCTGGCGGGCATAATACAGGTCCAGCCTACTAAACAGGTAGCTGATTGACTCTGTATGCCTGAATGCCGTAATGTACAGTTTTGCACTCCATCACCGGAGTCTGTCTATCGATAATCTGGCGGGCATAATACAGGTCCAGCCTACTAAGCAAGTAGCTGATTGACTTTGTATGCTTGAATGCCGTAATGTACAGTCTTGCACTCCATCACCGGAGTCTGTCTATCGATAATCTGGTGGGCATAAAACAGGTCCAGCCTACTAAGCAAGTAGCTGATTGACTTTGTATGCCTGAATGCCGAAATGTACAGTTTTGATCTCCAACACCGGAGTCTGTCTATCGATAATCTGGCGGGCATAATACAGATCCAGCCTACTAAGCAAGTAGCTGATTGACTTTGTATGCTTGAATGCCGTAATGTACAGTCTTGCACTCCATCACCGGAGTCTGTCTATCGATAATCTGGTGGGCATAAAACAGGTCCAGCCTACTAAGCAAGTAGCTGATTGACTTTGTATGCCTGAATGCCGTAATGTACAGTTTTCATCTCCAACACCGGAGTCTGTCTATCGATAATCTGGCGGGCATAATACAGGTCCAGCCTACTAAACAGGTAGCTGATTGACTCTGTATGCCTGAATGCCGTAATGTACAGTTTTGCACTCCATCACCGGAGTCTGTCTATCGATAATCTGGCGGGCATAATACAGGTCCAGCCTACTAAGCAAGTAGCTGATTGACTTTGTATGCCTGAATGCCATTATGTACAGTCTTGCACTCCATCACCAGAGTCTATCTATCGATAATCTGGCGGGCATAATACAGGTCCAGCCTACTAAACAGGTAGCTGATTGACTCTGTATGCCTGAATGCCGTAATGTACTGTTTTGCACTCCATCACCGGAGTCTGTCTATCGATAATCTGGCGGGCATAATACAGGTCCAGCCTACTAAACAGGTAGCTGATTGACTCTGTATGCCTGAATGCCGTAATGTACAGTTTTGCACTCCATCACCGGAGTCTGTCTATCGATAATCTGGCGGGCATAATACAGGTCCAGCCTACTAAGCAAGTAGCTGATTGACTTTGTATGCTTGAATGCCGTAATGTACAGTCTTGCACTCCATCACCGGAGTCTGTCTATCGATAATCTGGTGGGCATAAAACAGGTCCAGCCTACTAAGCAAGTAGCTGATTGACTTTGTATGCCTGAATGCCATAATGTACAGTTTTGATCTCCAACACCGGAGTCTGTCTATCGATAATCTGGCGGGCATAATACAGGTCCAGCCTACTAAACAGGTAGCTGATTGACTCTGTATGCCTGAATGCCGTAATGTACAGTTTTGCACTCAATCACCGGAGTCTGTCTATCGATAATCTGGTGGGCATAAAACAGGTCCAACCTACTAAGCAAGTAGCTGATTGACTTTGTATGCCTGAATGCCATTATGTACAGTCTTGCACTTCATCACCGGAGTGTGTCTATCGATAATCTGGCGGGCATAATACAGGTCCAGCCTACTAAGCAAGTAGCTGATTGACTTTGTATGCCTGAATGCCATTATGTACAGTCTTGCACTCCATCACCGGAGTCTGTCTATCGATAATCTGGCGGGCATAATACAGGTCCAGCCTACTAAACAGGTAGCTGATTGACTTTGTATGCCTGAATGCCGTAATGTACAGTTTTGCACTCCATCACCGGAGTCTGTCTATCGATAATCTGGTGGGCATAAAACAGGTCCAGCCTACTAAGCAAGTAGCTGATTGACTTTGTATGCCTGAATGCCGTAATGTACAGTTTTGATCTCCAACACCGGAGTCTGTCTATCGATAATCTGGTGGGCATAATACAGGTCCAGCCTACTAAGCAAGTAGCTGATTGACTTTGTATGCCTGAATCCCATTATGTACTGTCTTGCACTCCATCACCGGAGTCTATCTATCGATAATCTGGCGGGCATAATACAGGTCCAGCCTACTAAACAAGTAGCTGATTGACTTTGTATGCCTGAATGCCATTATGTACAGTCTTGCACTCCATCACCGGAGTCTGTCTATCGATAATCTGGCGGGCATAATACAGGTCCAGCCTACTAAACAGGTAGCTGATTGACTTTGTATGCCTGAATGCCATTATGTACAGTCTTGCACTCCATCATCGGAGTCTGTCTATCGATAATCTGGCGGGCATAATACAGGTCCAGCCTACTAAACAGGTAGCTGATTGACTTTGTATGCCTGAATGCCGTAATGTACAGTTTTGATCTCCAACACCGGAGTCTGTCTATCGATAATCTGGCGGGCATAATACAGGTCCAGCCTACTAAACAGGTAGCTGATTGACTTTGTATGCCTGAATGCCGTAATGTACAGTTTTGCACTCCATCACCGGAGTCTGTCTATCGATAATCTGGTGGGCATAAAACAGGTCCAGCCTACTAAGCAAGTAGCTGATTGACTTTGTATGCCTGAATGCCGTAATGTACAGTTTTGATCTCCAACACCGGAGTCTGTCTATCGATAATCTGGTGGGCATAATACAGGTCCAGCCTACTAAGCAAGTAGCTGATTGACTTTGTATGCCTGAATCCCATTATGTACTGTCTTGCACTCCATCACCGGAGTCTATCTATCGATAATCTGGCGGGCATAATACAGGTCCAGCCTACTAAACAAGTAGCTGATTGACTTTGTATGCCTGAATGCCATTATGTACAGTCTTGCACTCCATCACCGGAGTCTGTCTATCGATAATCTGGCGGGCATAATACAGGTCCAGCCTACTAAACAGGTAGCTGATTGACTCTGTATGCCTGAATGCCGTAATGTACAGTTTTGCACTCCATCACCGGAGTCTGTCTATCGATAATCTGGCGCGCATAATACAGGTCCAGCCTTCTAAACAGGTAGCTGATTGACTCTGTATGCCTGAATGCCGTAATGTACAGTTTTGCACTCCATCACCGGAGTCTGTCAATCGATAATCTGGCGGGCATAATACAGGTCCAGCCTACTAAGCAAGTAGCTGATTGACTTTGTATGCTTGAATGCCGTAATGTACAGTCTTGCACTCCATCACCGGAGTCTGTCTATCGATAATCTGGTGGCCATAAAACAGGTCCAGCCTACTAAGCAAGTAGCTGATTGACTTTGTATGCCTGAATGCCGTAATATACAGTTTTGATCTCCAACACCGGAGTCTGTCTATCGATAATCTGGCGGGCATAATACAGGTCCAGCCTACTAAACAGGTAGCTGATTGACACTGTATGCCTGAATGCCGTAATGTACAGTTTTGCACTCAATCACCGGAGTCTGTCTATCGATAATCTGGTGGGCATAAAACAGGTCCAGCCTACTAAGCAAGTAGCTGATTGACTTTGTATGCCTGAATGCCATTATGTACAGTCTTGCACTCCATCACCGGAGTGTGTCTATCGATAATCTGGCGGGCATAATACAGGTCCAGCCTACTAAGCAAGTAGCTGATTGACTTTGTATGCCTGAATGCCATTATGTACAGTCTTGCACTCCATCACCGGAGTGTGTCTATCGATAATCTGGCGGGCATAATACAGGTCCAGCCTACTAAGCAAGTAGCTGATTGACTTTGTATGCCTGAATGCCATTATGTACAGTCTTGCACTCCATCACCGGAGTCTGTCTATCGATAATCTGGCGGGCATAATACAGGTCCAGCCTACTAAACAGGTAGCTGATTGACTCTGTATGCCTGAATGCCGTAATGTACAGTTTTGCACTCCATCACCGGAGTCTGTCTATCGATAATCTGGTGGGCATAAAACAGGTCCAGCCTACTAAGCAAGTAGCTGATTGACTTTGTATGCCTGAATGCCGTAATGTACAGTTTTGATCTCCAACACCGGAGTCTGTCTATCGATAATCTGGTGGGCATAATACAGGTCCAGCCTACTAAGCAAGTAGCTGATTGACTTTGTATGCCTGAATCCCATTATGTACTGTCTTGCACTCCATCACCGGAGTCTATCTATCGATAATCTGGCTGGCATAATACAGGTCCAGCCTACTAAACAAGTAGCTGATTGACTTTATATGCCTGAATGCCATTATGTACAGTCTTGCACTCCATCACCGGAGTCTGTCTATCGATAATCTGGCGGGCATAATACAGGTCCAGCCTACTAAACAGGTAGCTGATTGACTCTGTATGCCTGAATGCCGTAATGTACAGTTTTGCACTCCATCACCGGAGTCTGTCTATCGATAATCTGGCGGGCATAATACAGGTCCAGCCTACTAAACAGGTAGCTGATTGACTCTGTATGCCTGAATGCCGTAATGTACAGTTTTGCACTCCATCACCGGAGTCTGTCTATCGATAATCTGGCGGGCATAATACAGGTCCAGCCTACTAAGCAAGTAGCTGATTGACTTTGTATGCTTGAATGCCGTAATGTACAGTCTTGCACTCCATCACCGGAGTCTGTCTATCGATAATCTGGTGGGCATAAAACAGGTCCAGCCTACTAAGCAAGTAGCTGATTGACTTTGTATGCCTGAATGCCGAAATGTACAGTTTTGATCTCCAACACCGGAGTCTGTCTATCGATAATCTGGCGGGCATAATACAGATCCAGCCTACTAAGCAAGTAGCTGATTGACTTTGTATGCTTGAATGCCGTAATGTACAGTCTTGCACTCCATCACCGGAGTCTGTCTATCGATAATCTGGTGGGCATAAAACAGGTCCAGCCTACTAAGCAAGTAGCTGATTGACTTTGTATGCCTGAATGCCGTAATGTACAGTTTTCATCTCCAACACCGGAGTCTGTCTATCGATAATCTGGCGGGCATAATACAGGTCCAGCCTACTAAACAGGTAGCTGATTGACTCTGTATGCCTGAATGCCGTAATGTACAGTTTTGCACTCCATCACCGGAGTCTGTCTATCGATAATCTGGCGGGCATAATACAGGTCCAGCCTACTAAGCAAGTAGCTGATTGACTTTGTATGCCTGAATGCCATTATGTACAGTCTTGCACTCCATCACCAGAGTCTATCTATCGATAATCTGGCGGGCATAATACAGGTCCAGCCTACTAAACAGGTAGCTGATTGACTCTGTATGCCTGAATGCCGTAATGTACTGTTTTGCACTCCATCACCGGAGTCTGTCTATCGATAATCTGGCGGGCATAATACAGGTCCAGCCTACTAAACGGGTAGCTGATTGACTCTGTATGCCTGAATGCCGTAATGTACAGTTTTGCACTCCATCACCGGAGTCTGTCTATCGATAATCTGGCGGGCATAATACAGGTCCAGCCTACTAAGCAAGTAGCTGATTGACTTTGTATGCTTGAATGCCGTAATGTACAGTCTTGCACTCCATCACCGGAGTCTGTCTATCGATAATCTGGTGGGCATAAAACAGGTCCAGCCTACTAAGCAAGTAGCTGATTGACTTTGTATGCCTGAATGCCATAGTGTACAGTTTTGATCTCCAACACCGGAGTCTGTCTATCGATAATCTGGCGGGCATAATACAGGTCCAGCCTACTAAACAGGTAGCTGATTGACTCTGTATGCCTGAATGCCGTAATGTACAGTTTTGCACTCAATCACCGGAGTCTGTCTATCGATAATCTGGTGGGCATAAAACAGGTCCAACCTACTAAGCAAGTAGCTGATTGACTTTGTATGCCTGAATGCCATTATGTACAGTCTTGCACTTCATCACCGGAGTGTGTCTATCGATAATCTGGCGGGCATAATACAGGTCCAGCCTACTAAGCAAGTAGCTGATTGACTTTGTATGCCTGAATGCCATTATGTACAGTCTTGCACTCCATCACCGGAGTCTGTCTATCGATAATCTGGCGGGCATAATACAGGTCCAGCCTACTAAACAGGTAGCTGATTGACTTTGTATGCCTGAATGCCGTAATGTACAGTTTTGCACTCCATCACCGGAGTCTGTCTATCGATAATCTGGTGGGCATAAAACAGGTCCAGCCTACTAAGCAAGTAGCTGATTGACTTTGTATGCCTGAATGCCGTAATGTACAGTTTTGATCTCCAACACCGGAGTCTGTCTATCGATAATCTGGTGGGCATAATACAGGTCCAGCCTACTAAGCAAGTAGCTGATTGACTTTGTATGCCTGAATCCCATTATGTACTGTCTTGCACTCCATCACCGGAGTCTATCTATCGATAATCTGGCGGGCATAATACAGGTCCAGCCTACTAAACAAGTAGCTGATTGACTTTGTATGCCTGAATGCCATTATGTACAGTCTTGCACTCCATCACCGGAGTCTGTCTATCGATAATCTGGCGGGCATAATACAGGTCCAGCCTACTAAACAGGTAGCTGATTGACTTTGTATGCCTGAATGCCATTATGTACAGTCTTGCACTCCATCATCGGAGTCTGTCTATCGATAATCTGGCGGGCATAATACAGGTCCAGCCTACTAAACAGGTAGCTGATTGACTTTGTATGCCTGAATGCCGTAATGTACAGTTTTGATCTCCAACACCGGAGTCTGTCTATCGATAATCTGGCGGGCATAATACAGGTCCAGCCTACTAAACAGGTAGCTGATTGACTTTGTATGCCTGAATGCCGTAATGTACAGTTTTGCACTCCATCACCGGAGTCTGTCTATCGATAATCTGGTGGGCATAAAACAGGTCCAGCCTACTAAGCAAGTAGCTGATTGACTTTGTATGCCTGAATGCCGTAATGTACAGTTTTGATCTCCAACACCGGAGTCTGTCTATCGATAATCTGGTGGGCATAATACAGGTCCAGCCTACTAAGCAAGTAGCTGATTGACTTTGTATGCCTGAATCCCATTATGTACTGTCTTGCACTCCATCACCGGAGTCTATCTATCGATAATCTGGCGGGCATAATACAGGTCCAGCCTACTAAACAAGTAGCTGATTGACTTTGTATGCCTGAATGCCATTATGTACAGTCTTGCACTCCATCACCGGAGTCTGTCTATCGATAATCTGGCGGGCATAATACAGGTCCAGCCTACTAAACAGGTAGCTGATTGACTTTGTATGCCTGAATGCCATAATGTACAGTTTTGATCTCCAACACCGGAGTCTGTCTATCGATAATCTGGTGGGCATAAAACAGGTCCAGCCTACTAAGCAAGTAGCTGATTGACTTTGTATGCCTGAATGCCATTATGTACAGTCTTGCACTCCATCAACGGAGTGTGTCTATCGATAATCTGGCAGGCATAATACAGGTCCAGCCTACTAAGCAAAGTAGCTGATTGACTTTGTATGCCTGAATGCCATTATGTACAGTCTTGCACTCCATCACCGGAGTCTGTCTATCGATAATCTGGCGGGCATAATACAGGTCCAGCCTACTAAACAGGTAGCTGATTGACTCTGTATGCCTGAATGCCGTAATGTACAGTTTTGCACTCCATCACCGGAGTCTGTCTATCGATAATCTGGCGGGCATAATACAGGTCCAGCCTACTAAACAGGTAGCTGATTGACTCTGTATGCCTGAATGCCGTAATGTAAAGTTTTGCACTCCATCACCGGAGTCTGTCTATCGATAATCTGGCGGGCATAATACAGGTCCAGCCTACTAAGCATGTAGCTGATTGACTTTGTATGCTTGAATGCCGTAATGTACAGTCTTGCACTCCATCACCGGAGTCTGTCTATCGATAATCTGGTGGGCATAAAACAGGTCCAGCCTACTAAGCAAGTAGCTGATTGACTTTGTATGCCTGAATGCTGTAATGTACAATTTTGATCTCCAACACCGGAGTCTGTCTATCGATAATCTGGCGGGCATAATACAGGTCCAGCCTACTAAACAGGTAGCTGATTGACTCTGTATGCCTGAATGCCGTAATGTACAGTTTTGCATTCCATCACCGGAGTCTGTCTATCGATAATCTGGCGGGCATAATACAGGTCCAGCCTACTAAGCAAGTAGCTGATTGACTTTGTATGCCTGAATGCCATTATGTACAGTCTTGCACTCCATCACCGGAGTGTGTCTATCGATAATCTGGCAGGCATAATACAGGTCCAGCCTACTAAGCAAGTAGCTGATTGACTTTGTATGCCTGAATGCCATTATGTACAGTCTTGCACTCCATCACCGGAGTCTGTCTATCGATAATCTGGCGGGCATAATACAGGTCCAGCCTACTAAACAGGTAGCTGATTGACTCTGTATGCCTGAATGCCGTAATGTACAGTTTTGCACTCCATCACCGGAGTCTGTCTATCGATAATCTGGCGCGCATAATACAGGTCCAGCCTACTAAACAGGTAGCTGATTGACTCTGTATGCCTGAATGCCGTAATGTACAGTTTTGCACTCCATCACCGGAGTCTGTCTATCGATAATCTGGCGGGCATAATACAGGTCCAGCCTACTAAGCAAGTAGCTGATTGACTTTGTATGCTTGAATGCCGTAATGTACAGTCTTGCACTCCATCACCGGAGTCTGTCTATCGATAATCTGGTGGGCATAAAACAGGTCCAGCCTACTAAGCAAGTAGCTGATTGACTTTGTATGCCTGAATGCCGTAATGTACAGTTTTGATCTCCAACTCCGGAGTCTGTCTATCGATAATCTGGCGGGCATAATACAGGTCCAGCCTACTAAGCAAGTAGCTGATTGACTTTGTATGCCTGAATGCCATTATGTACAGTCT
The DNA here is from genome assembly GCF_062004578.1 of Staurois parvus. NCBI lineage: Eukaryota > Metazoa > Chordata > Amphibia > Anura > Ranidae > Staurois > Staurois parvus. The sequence continues at coordinate 6,239,457 of NW_028317807.1, forward strand.
TGCACTCCATCACTGGAGTGTGTCTATCGATAATCTGGCGGGCATAATACAGGTCCAGCCTACTAAACAGGTAGCTGATTGACTCTGTATGCCTGAATGCCGTAATGTACAGTTTTGCACTCCATCACCGGAGTCTGCCTATCGATAATCTGGTGGGCATAAAACAGGTCCAGCCTACTAAGCAAGTAGCTGATTGACTTTGTATGCCTGAATGCCGTAATGTACAGTTTTGCACTCCATCACCGGAGTCTGTCTATCGATAATCTGGCGGGCATAATACAGGTCCAGCCTACTAAGCAAGTAGCTGATTGACTTTGTATGCCTGAATCCCATTATGTACTGTCTTGCACTCCATCACCGGAGTCTATCTATCGATAATCTGGCGGGCATAATACAGGTCCAGCCTACTAAACAAGTAGCTGATTGACTTTATATGCCTGAATGCCATTATGTACAGTCTTGCACTCCATCACCGGAGTCTGTCTATCGATAATCTGGCGGGCATAATACAGGTCCAGCCTACTAAACAGGTAGCTGATTGACTCTGTATGCCTGAATGCCGTAATGTACAGTTTTGCACTCCATCACCGGAGTCTGTCTATCGATAATCTGGTGGGCATAAAACAGGTCCAGCCTACTAAGCAAGTAGCTGATTGACTTTGTATGCCTGAATGCCATTATGTACAGTCTTGCACTCCATCACCGGAGTCTGTCTATCGATAATCTGGCAGGCATAATACAGGTCCAGCCTACTAAGCAAGTAGCTGATTGACTTTGTATGCCTGAATGCCATTATGTACAGTCTTGCACTCCATCACCGGAGTCTGTCTATCGATAATCCGGCGGGCATAATACAGGTCCAGCCTACTAAACAGGTAGCTGATTGACTCTGTATGCCTGAATGCCGTAATGTACAGTTTTGCACTCCATCACCGGAGTCTATCGATAATCTGGCGGGTATAATACAGGTCCAGCCTACTAAACAGGTAGCTGATTGACTCTGTATGCCTGAATGCCGTAATGTACAGTTTTGCACTCCATCACCGGAGTCTGTCTATCGATAATCTGGCGGGCATAATACAGGTCCAGCCTACTAAGCAAGTAGCTGATTGACTTTGTATGCTTGAATGCCGTAATGTACAGTCTTGCACTCCATCACCGGAGTCTGTCTATCGATAATCTGGTGGGCATAAAACAGGTCCAGCCTACTAAGCAAGTAGCTGATTGACTTTGTATGCCTGAATGCCATTATGTACAGTCTTGTACTCCATCACCGGAGTCTGTCTATCGATAATCTGGCGGGCATAATACAGGTCCAGCCTACTAAACAGGTAGCTGATTGACTCTGTATGCCTGAATGCCGTAATGTACAGTTTTGCACTCCATCACCGGAGTCTGTCTATCGATAATCTGGTGGGCATAAAACAGGTCCAGCCTACTAAGCAAGTAGCTGATTGACTTTGTATGCCTGAATGCCGTAATGTACAGTTTTGATCTCCATCACCGGAGTCTGTCTATCGATAATCTGGCGGGCATAATACAGGTCCAGCCTACTAAGCAAGTAGCTGATTGACTTTGTATGCCTGAATCCCATTATGTACTGTCTTGCACTCCATCACCGGAGTCTATCTATCGATAATCTGGCGGGCATAATACAGGTCCAGCCTACTAAACAAGTAGCTGATTGACTTTGTTTGCCTGAATGCCATTATGTACAGTCTTGCACTCCATCACCGGAGTCTATCTATCGATAATCTGGCGGGCATAATACAGGTCCAGCCTACTAAACAGGTAGCTGATTGACTCTGTATGCCTGAATGCCGTAATGCACAGTTTTGCACTCCATCACCGGAGTCTGTCTATCGATAATCTGGCGCGCATAATACAGGTCCAGCCTTCTAAACAGGTAGCTGATTGACTCTGTATGCCTGAATGCCGTAATGTACAGTTTTGCACTCCATCACCGGAGTCTGTCAATCGATAATCTGGCGGGCATAATACAGGTCCAGCCTACTAAGCAAGTAGCTGATTGACTTTGTATGCTTGAATGCCGTAATGTACAGTCTTGCACTCCATCACCGGAGTCTGTCTATCGATAATCTGGTGGGCATAAAACAGGTCCAGCCTACTAAACAAGTAGCTGATTGACTTTGTATGCCTGAATGCCGTAATGTACAGTTTTGATCTCCAACACCGGAGTCTGTCTATCGATAATCTGGCGGGCATAATACAGGTCCAGCCTACTAAACAGGTAGCTGATTGACTCTGTATGCCTGAATGCCGTAATGTACAATTTTGCATTCCATCACCGGAGTCTGTCTATCGATAATCTGGCGGGCATAATACAGGTCCAGCCTACTAAGCAAGTAGCTGATTGACTTTGTATGCCTGAATGCCATTATGTACAGTCTTGCACTCCATCACCGGAGTGTGTCTATCGATAATCTGGCAGGCATAATACAGGTCCAGCCTACTAAGCAAGTAGCTGATTGACTTTGTATGCCTGAATGCCATTATGTACAGTCTTGCACTCCATCACCGGAGTCTGTCTATCGATAATCTGGAGGGCATAATACAGGTCCAGCCTACTAAACAGGTAGCTGATTGACTCTGTATGCCTGAATGCCGTAATGTACAGTTTTGCACTCCATCACCGGAGTCTGTCTATCGATAATCTGGTGGGCATAATACAGGTCCAGCCTACTAAGCAAGTAGCTGATTGACTTTGTATGCCTGAATCCCATTATGTACTGTCTTGCACTCCATCACCGGAGTCTGTCTATTGATAATCTGGCGGGCATAATACAGGTCCAGCCTACTAAACAGGTAGCTGATTGACTCTGTATGCCTGAATGCCGTAATGTACAGTTTTGCACTTCATCACCGGAGTCTGTCTATCGATAATCTGGTGGGCATAATACAGGTCCAGCCTACTAAGCAAGTAGCTGATTGACTTTGTATGCTTGAATGCCGTAATGTACAGTTTTGCACTCCATCACCGGAGTCTGTCTATCGATAATCTGGTGGGCATAAAACAGGTCCAGCCTACTAAGCAAGTAGCTGATTGACTTTGTATGCCTGAATGCCGAAATGTACAGTTTTGATCTCCAACACCGGAGTCTGTCTATCGATAATCTGGCGGGCATAATACAGGTCCAGCCTACTAAAAAGGTAGCTGATTGACTCTGTATGCCTGAATGCCGTAATGTACAGTTTTGCATTCCATCACCGGAGTCTGTCTATCGATAATCTGGTGGGCATAAAACAGGTCCAGCCTATTAAGCAAGTAGCTGATTGACTTTGTATGCCTGAATGCCATTATGTACAGTCTTGCACTCCATCACCGGAGTCTGTCTATCGATAATCTGGTGGGCATAAAACAGGTCCAGCCTACTAAGCAAGTAGCTGATTGACTTTGTATGCCTGAATGCCGTAATGTACAGTTTTGATCTCCAACACCGGAGTCTGTCTATCGATAATCTGGTGGGCATAATACAGGTCCAGCCTACTAAGCAAGTAGCTGATTGACTTTGTATGCCTGAATGCCATTATGTACAGTCTTGCACTCCATCACCGGAGTCTGTCTATCGATAATCTGGCGGGCATAATACAGGTCCAGCCTACTAAGCAAGTAGCTGATTGACTTTGTATGCCTGAATGCCATTATGTACAGTCTTGCACTCCATCACCGGAGTCTATCGATAATCTGGCGGGCATAATACAGGTCCAGCCTACTAAACAGGTAGCTGACTGACTCTGTATGCCTGAATGCCGTAATGTACAGTTTTGCATTCCATCACCGGAGTCTGTCTATCGATAATCTGGCGGGCATAATACAGGTCCAGATTACTAAGCAAGTAGCTGATTGACTTTGTATGCCTGAAAGCCATTATGTACAGTCTTGCACTCCATCACCGGAGTGTGTCTATCGATAATCTGGCAGGCATAATACAGGTCCAGCCTACTAAGCAAGTAGCTGATTGACTTTGTATGCCTGAATGCCATTATGTACAGTCTTGCACTCCATCACCGGAGTCTGTCTATCGATAATCTGGCGGGCATAATACAGGTCCAGCCTACTAAACAGGTAGCTGATTGATTCTGTATGCCTGAATGCTGTAATGTACAGTTTTGCACTCCATCACCGGAGTCTGTCTATCGATAATCTGGCGAGCATAATACAGGTCCAGCCTACTAAACAGGTAGCTGATTGACTCTGTATGCCTGAATGCCGTAATGTACAGTTTTGCACTCAATCACCGGAGTCTGTCTATCGATAATCTGGTGGGCATAAAACAGGTCCAGCCTACTAAGCAAGTAGCTGATTGACTTTGTATGCCTGAATGCCATTATGTACAGTCTTGCACTCCATCACCGGAGTCTGTCTATCGATAATCTGGCGGGCATAATACAGGTCCAGCCTACTAAACAGGTAGCTGATTGACTCTGTATGCCTGAATGCCGTAATGTACAGTTTTGCACTCCATCACCGGAGTCTGTCTATCGATAATCTGGCGGGCATAATACAGGTCCAGCCTACTAAGCAAGTAGCTGATTGACTTTGTATGCTTGAATGCCGTAATGTACAGTCTTGCACTCCATCACCGGAGTCTGTCTATCGATAATCTGGTGGGCATAAAACAGGTCCAGCCTACTAAGCAAGTAGCTGATTGACTTTGTATGCCTGAATGCCATTATGTACAGTCTTGCACTCCATCACTGGAGTGTGTCTATCGATAATCTGGCGGGCATAATACAGGTCCAGCCTACTAAGCAAGTAGCTGATTGACTTTGTATGCCTGAATGCCATTATGTACAGTCTTGTACTCCATCACCGGAGTCTGTCTATCGATAATCTGGCGGGCATAATACAGGTCCAGCCTACTAAACAGGTAGCTGATTGACTCTGTATGCCTGAATGCCGTAATGTACAGTTTTGCACTCCATCACCGGAGTCTGTCTATCGATAATCTGGTGGGCATAAAACAGGTCCAGCCTACTAAGCAAGTAGCTGATTGACTTTGTATGCCTGAATGCCGTAATGTACAGTTTTGATCTCCATCACCGGAGTCTGTCTATCGATAATATGGCGGGCATAATACAGGTCCAGCCTACTAAGCAAGTAGCTGATTGACTTTGTATGCCTGAATCCCATTATGTACTGTCTTGCACTCCATCACCGGAGTCTATCTATCGATAATCTGGCGGGCATAATACAGGTCCAGCCTACTAAACAAGTAGCTGATTGACTTTGTTTGCCTGAATGCCATTATGTACAGTCTTGCACTCCATCACCGGAGTCTGTCTATCGATAATCTGGCGGGCATAATACAGGTCCAGCCTACTAAACAGGTAGCTGATTGACTCTGTATGCCTGAATGCCGTAATGTACAGTTTTGCACTCCATCACCGGAGTCTGTCTATCGATAATCTGGCGCGCATAATACAGGTCCAGCCTTCTAAACAGGTAGCTGATTGACTCTGTATGCCTGAATGCCGTAATGTACAGTTTTGCACTCCATCACCGGAGTCTGTCAATCGATAATCTGGCGGGCATAATACAGGTCCAGCCTACTAAGCAAGTAGCTGATTGACTTTGTATGCTTGAATGCCGTAATGTACAGTCTTGCACTCCATCACCGGAGTCTGTCTATCGATAATCTGGTGGGCATAAAACAGGTCCAGCCTACTAAACAAGTAGCTGATTGACTTTGTATGCCTGAATGCCGTAATGTACAGTTTTGATCTCCAACACCGGAGTCTGTCTATCGATAATCTGGCGGGCATAATACAGGTCCAGCCTACTAAACAGGTAGCTGATTGACTCTGTATGCCTGAATGCCGTAATATACAATTTTGCATTCCATCACCGGAGTCTGTCTATCGATAATCTGGCGGGCATAATACAGGTCCAGCCTACTAAGCAAGTAGCTGATTGACTTTGTATGCCTGAATGCCATTATGTACAGTCTTGCACTCCATCACCGGAGTGTGTCTATCGATAATCTGGCAGGCATAATACAGGTCCAGCCTACTAAGCAAGTAGCTGATTGACTTTGTATGCCTGAATGCCATTATGTACAGTCTTGCACTCCATCACCGGAGTCTGTCTATCGATAATCTGGAGGGCATAATACAGGTCCAGCCTACTAAACAGGTAGCTGATTGACTCTGTATGCCTGAATGCCGTAATGTACAGTTTTGCACTCCATCACCGGAGTCTGTCTATCGATAATCTGGTGGGCATAATACAGGTCCAGCCTACTAAGCAAGTAGCTGATTGACTTTGTATGCCTGAATCCCATTATGTACTGTCTTGCACTCCATCACCGGAGTCTGTCTATTGATAATCTGGCGGGCATAATACAGGTCCAGCCTACTAAACAGGTAGCTGATTGACTCTGTATGCCTGAATGCCGTAATGTACAGTTTTGCACTTCATCACCGGAGTCTGTCTATCGATAATCTGGTGGGCATAATACAGGTCCAGCCTACTAAGCAAGTAGCTGATTGACTTTGTATGCTTGAATGCCGTAATGTACAGTTTTGCACTCCATCACCGGAGTCTGTCTATCGATAATCTGGTGGGCATAAAACAGGTCCAGCCTACTAAGCAAGTAGCTGATTGACTTTGTATGCCTGAATGCCGAAATGTACAGTTTTGATCTCCAACACCGGAGTCTGTCTATCGATAATCTGGCGGGCATAATACAGGTCCAGCCTACTAAAAAGGTAGCTGATTGACTCTGTATGCCTGAATGCCGTAATGTACAGTTTTGCATTCCATCACCGGAGTCTGTCTATCGATAATCTGGTGGGCATAAAACAGGTCCAGCCTATTAAGCAAGTAGCTGATTGACTTTGTATGCCTGATTGCCATTATGTACAGTCTTGCACTCCATCACCGGAGTCTGTCTATCGATAATCTGGCGGGCATAATACAGGTCCAGCCTACTAAGCAAGTAGCTGATTGACTTTGTATGCCTGAATGCCATTATGTATAGTCTTGCACTCCATCACCGGAGTCTATCGATAATCTGGCGGGCATAATACAGGTCCAGCCTACTAAACAGGTAGCTGACTGACTCTGTATGCCTGAATGCCGTAATGTACAGTTTTGCATTCCATCACCGGAGTCTGTCTATCGATAATCTGGCGGGCATAATACAGGTCCAGATTACTAAGCAAGTAGCTGATTGACTTTGTATGCCTGAAAGCCATTATGTACAGTCTTGCACTCCATCACCGGAGTGTGTCTATCGATAATCTGGCAGGCATAATACAGGTCCAGCCTACTAAGCAAGTAGCTGATTGACTTTGTATGCCTGAATGCCATTATGTACAGTCTTGCACTCCATCACCGGAGTCTGTCTATCGATAATCTGGCGGGCATAATACAGGTCCAGCCTACTAAACAGGTAGCTGATTGATTCTGTATGCCTGAATGCCGTAATGTACAGTTTTGCACTCCATCACCGGAGTCTGTCTATCGATAATCTGGTGGGCATAAAACAGGTCCAGCCTACTAAGCAAGTAGCTGATTGACTTTGTATGCCTGAATGCCATTATGTACAGTCTTGCACTCCATCACCGGAGTCTGTCAATCGATAATCTGGCGGGCATAATACAGGTCCAGCCTACTAAACAGGTAGCTGATTGACTCTGTATGCCTGAATGCCGTAATGTACAGTTTTGCACTCCATCACCGGAGTCTGTCTATCGATAATCTGGCGGGCATAATACAGGTCCAGCCTACTAAGCAAGTAGCTGATTGACTTTGTATGCTTGAATGCCGTAATGTACAGTTTTGCACTCCATCACCGGAGTCTGTCTATCGATAATCTGGTGGGCATAAAACAGGTCCAGCCTACTAAGCAAGTAGCTGATTGACTTTGTATGCCTGAATGCCGAAATGTAGTTTTGATCTCCAACACCGGAGTCTGTCTATCGATAATCTGGTGGGCATAATATAGGTCCAGCCTACTAAGCAAGTAGCTGATTGACTTTGTATGCCTGAATCCCATTATGTACTGTCTTGCACTCCATCACCGGAGTCTATCTATCGATAAGCTGGCGGGCATAATTCAGGTCCAGCCTACTAAACAAGTAGCTGATTGACTTTGTATGCCTGAATGCCATTATGTACAGACTTGCACTCCATCACCGGAGTCTGTCTATCGATAATCTGGCGGGCATAATACAGGTCCAGCCTACTAAACAGGTAGCTGATTGACTTTGTATGCCTGAATGCCGTAATGTACAGTTTTGATCTCCAACACCAGAGTCTGTCTATCGATAATCTGGCGGGCATAATACAGGTCCAGCCTACTAAACAGGTAGCTGATTGACTCTGTATGCCAGAATGCCGTAATGTACAGTTTTGCACTCCATCACCGGAGTCTGTCTATCGATAATCTGGTGGGCATAAAACAGGTCCAGCCTATTAAGCAAGTAGCTGATTGACTTTGTATGCCTGAATGCCATTATGTACAGTCTTGCACTCCATCACCGGAGTGTGTCTATCGATAATCTGGCGGGCATAATACAGGTCCAGCCTACTAAGCAAGTAGCTGATTGACTTTGTATGCCTGAATGCCATTATGTACAGTCTTGCACTCCATCACCGGAGTCTGTCTATCGATAATCTGGCGGGCATAATACAGGTCCAGCCTACTAAACAGGTAGCTGATTGACTCTGTATGCTTGAATGCCGTAATGTACAGTTTTGCACTCCATCACCGGAGTCTGTCTATCTATAATCTGGTGGGCATAAAACAGGTCCAGCCTACTAAGCAAGTAGCTGATTGACTTTGTATGCCTGAATGCCGTAATGTACAGTTTTGATCTCCAACACCGGAGTCTGTCTATCGATAATCTGGTGGGCATAATACAGGTCCAGCCTACTAAGCAAGTAGCTGATTGACTTTGTATGCCTGAATCCCATTATGTACTGTCTTGCACTCCATCACCGGAGTCTATCTATCGATAATCTGGCGGGCATAATACAGGTCCAGCCTACTAAACAAGTAGCTGATTGACTTTGTATGCCTGAATGCCATTATGTACAGTCTTGCACTCCATCACCGGAGTCTGTCTATCGATAATCTGGCAGGCATAATACATTGTCCAGCCTACTAAACAGGTAGCTGATTGACTTTGTATGCCTGAATGCCGTAATGTACAGTTTTGATCTCCAACACCGAAGTCTGTCTATCGATAATCTGGCGGGCATAATACAGGTCCAGCCTACTAAACAGGTAGCTGATTGACTCTGTATGCCTGAATGCCGTAATGTACAGTTTTGCACTCCATCACCCGAGTCTGTCTATCGATAATCTGGTGGGCATAAAACAGGTCCAGCTTACTAAGCAAGTAGCTGATTGACTTTGTATGCCTGAATGCCATTATGTACAGTCTTGCACTCCATCACCGGAGTGTGTCTATCGATAATCTGGCAGGCATAATACAGGTCCAGCCTACTAAGCAAGTAGCTGATTGACTTTGTATGCCTGAATGCCATTATGTACAGTCTTGCACTCCATCACCGGAGTCTGTCTATCGATAATCTGGCGGGCATAATACAGGTCCAGCCTACTAAACAGGTAGCTGATTGACTCTGTATGCCTGAATGCCATAATGTACAGTTTTGCACTCCATCACCGGAGTCTGTCTATCGATAATCTGGCGGGCATAAAACAGGTCCAGCCTACTAAGCAAGTAGCTGATTGACTTTGTATGCCTGAATGCCGTAATGTACAGTTTTGCACTCCATCACCCGAGTCTGTCTATCGATAATCTGGCGGGCATAATACAGGTCCAGCCTACTAAACAAGTAGCTGATTGACTTTGTATGCTTGAATGCTGTAATGTACAGTCTTGCACTCCATCACCGGAGTCTGTCTATCGATAATCTGGTGGGCATAAAACAGGTCCAGCTTACTAAGCAAGTAGCTGATTGACTTTGTATGCCTGAATGCCGTAATGTACAGTTTTGATCTCCAACACCGGAGTCTGTCTATCGATAATCTGGCGGGCATAATACAGGTCCAGCCTACTAAACAGGTAGCTGATTGACTCTGTATGCCTGAATGCCGTAATGTACAGTTTTGCACTCAATCACCGGAGTCTGTCTATCGATAATCTGGTGGGCATAAAACAGGTCCAGCCTACTAAGCAAGTAGCTGATTGACTTTGTATGCCTGAATGCCATTATGTACAGTCTTGCACTCCATCACCGGAGTCTGTCTATCGATAATCTGGCGGGCATAATACAGGTCCAGCCTACTAAACAGGTAGCTGATTGACTCTGTATGCCTGAATGCCGTAATGTACAGTTTTGCACTCCATCACCGGAGTCTGTCTATCGATAATCTGGTGGGCATAAAACAGGTCCAGCCTACAAAGCAAGTAGCTGATTGACTTTGTATGCCTGAATGCCATTATGTACAGTTTTGATCTCTAACACCGGAGTCTGTCTATCGATAATCTGGTGGGCATAATACAGGTCCAGCCTACTAAGCAAGTAGCTGATTGACTTTGTATGCCTGAATCCTATTATGTACTGTCTTGCACTCCATCACCGGAGTCCATCTATCGATAATCTGGCGGGCATAATACAGGTCCAGCCTACTAAACAGGTAGCTGATTGACTCTGTATGCCTGAATGCCGTAATGTACAGTTTTGCACTCCATCACCGGAGTCTGTCTATCGATAATCTGGCGGGCATAATACAGGTCCAGCATACTAAACAGGTAGCTGATTGACTCTGTATGCCTGAATGCCGTAATGTAAAGTTTTGCACTCCATCACCGGAGTCTGTCTATCGATAATCTGGTGGGCATAAAACAGGTCCAGCCTACTAAGCAAGTAGCTGATTGACTTTGTATGCCTGAATGCCATTATGTACAGTTTTGCACTCCATCACCGGAGTCTGTCTATCGATAATCTGGCGGGCATAATACAGGTCCAGCCTACTAAACAGGTAGCTGATTGACTCTGTATGCCTGAATGCCGTAATGTACAGTTTTGCACTCCATCACCGGAGTCTGTCTATCGATAATCTGGCGGGCATAATACAGGTCCAGCCTACTAAGCAAGTAGCTGATTGACTTTGTATGCTTGAATGCCGTAATGTACAGTCTTGCACTCCATCACCGGAGTCTGTCTAACGATAATCTGGTGGGCATAAAACAGGTCCAGCCTACTAAGCAAGTAGCTGATTGACTTTGTATGCCTGAATGCCGTAATGTACAGTTTTGATCTCCAACACCGGAGTCTGTCTATCGATAATCTGGTGGGCATAATACAGGTCCAGCCTACTAAGCAAGTAGCTGATTGACTTTGTATGCCTGAATCCCATTATGTACTGTCTTGCACTCCATCACCGGAGTCTATCTATCGATAATCTGGCGGGCATAATACAGGTCCAGCCTACTAAACAAGTAGCTGATTGACTTTGTATGCCTGAATGCCATTATGTACAGTCTTGCACTCCATCACCGGAGTCTGTCTATCGATAATCTGGCAGGCATAATACAGTTCCAGCCTACTAAGCAAGTAGCTGATTGACTTTGTATGCCTGAATGCCATTATGTACAGTCTTGCACTCCATCACCGGAGTCTGTCTATCGATAATCTGGCGGGCATAATACAGGTCCAGCCTACTAAACAGGTAGCTGATTGACTCTGTATGCCTGAATGCCGTAATGTACAGTTTTGCACTCCATCACCGGAGTCTGTCTATCGATAATCTGGCGCGCATAATACAGGTCCAGCCTACTAAACAGGTAGCTGATTGACTCTCTATGCCTGAATGCCGTAATGTACAGTTTTGCACTCCATCACCGGAGTCTGTCTATCGATAATCTGGCGGGCATAATACAGGTCCAGCCTACTAAGCAAGTAGCTGATTGACTTTGTATGCTTGAATGCCGTAATGTACAGTCTTGCAGTCCATCACCGGAGTCTGTCTATCGATAATCTGGTGGGCATAAAACAGGTCCAGCCTACTAAGCAAGTAGCTGATTGACTTTGTATGCCTGAATGCCGTAATGTACAGTTTTGATCTCCATCACCGGAGTCTGTCTATCGATAATCTGGTGGGCATAATACAGGTCCAGCCTACTAAGCAAGTAGCTGATTGATTTTGTATGCCTGAATGCCATTATGTACAGTCTTGCACTCCATCACCGGAGTGTGTCTATCGATAATCTGGCGGGCATAATACAGGTCCAGCCTACTAAGCAAGTAGCTGATTGACTTTGTATGCCTGAATGCCATTATGTACAGTCTTGCACTCCATCACCGGAGTCTGTCTATCGATAATCTGGCGGGCATAATACAGGTCCAGCCTACTAAACAGGTAGCTGATTGACTCTGTATGCCTGAATGCCGTAATGTAAAGTTTTGCACTCCATCACCGGAGTCTGTCTATCGATAATCTGGTGGGCATAAAACAGGTCCAGCCTACTAAGCAAGTAGCTGATTGACTTTGTATGCCTGAATGCCATTATGTACAGTTTTGCACTCCATCACCGGAGTCTGTCTATCGATAATCTGGCGGGCATAATACAGGTCCAGCCTACTAAACAGGTAGCTGATTGACTCTGTATGCCTGAATGCCGTAATGTACAGTTTTGCACTCCATCACCGGAGTCTGTCTATCGATAATCTGGCGGGCATAATACAGGTCCAGCCTACTAAGCAAGTAGCTGATTGACTTTGTATGCTTGAATGCCGTAATGTACAGTCTTGCACTCCATCACCGGAGTCTGTCTAACGATAATCTGGTGGGCATAAAACAGGTCCAGCCTACTAAGCAAGTAGCTGATTGACTTTGTATGCCTGAATGCCGTAATGTACAGTTTTGATCTCCAACACCGGAGTCTGTCTATCGATAATCTGGTGGGCATAATACAGGTCCAGCCTACTAAGCAAGTAGCTGATTGACTTTGTATGCCTGAATCCCATTATGTACTGTCTTGCACTCCATCACCGGAGTCTATCTATCGATAATCTGGCGGGCATAATACAGGTCCAGCCTACTAAACAAGTAGCTGATTGACTTTGTATGCCTGAATGCCATTATGTACAGTCTTGCACTCCATCACCGGAGTCTGTCTATCGATAATCTGGCAGGCATAATACAGTTCCAGCCTACTAAGCAAGTAGCTGATTGACTTTGTATGCCTGAATGCCATTATGTACAGTCTTGCACTCCATCACCGGAGTCTGTCTATCGATAATCTGGCGGGCATAATACAGGTCCAGCCTACTAAACAGGTAGCTGATTGACTCTGTATGCCTGAATGCCGTAATGTACAGTTTTGCACTCCATCACCGGAGTCTGTCTATCGATAATCTGGCGCGCATAATACAGGTCCAGCCTACTAAACAGGTAGCTGATTGACTCTCTATGCCTGAATGCCGTAATGTACAGTTTTGCACTCCATCACCGGAGTCTGTCTATCGATAATCTGGCGGGCATAATACAGGTCCAGCCTACTAAGCAAGTAGCTGATTGACTTTGTATGCTTGAATGCCGTAATGTACAGTCTTGCAGTCCATCACCGGAGTCTGTCTATCGATAATCTGGTGGGCATAAAACAGGTCCAGCCTACTAAGCAAGTAGCTGATTGACTTTGTATGCCTGAATGCCGTAATGTACAGTTTTGATCTCCATCACCGGAGTCTGTCTATCGATAATCTGGTGGGCATAATACAGGTCCAGCCTACTAAGCAAGTAGCTGATTGATTTTGTATGCCTGAATGCCATTATGTACAGTCTTGCACTCCATCACCGGAGTGTGTCTATCGATAATCTGGCGGGCATAATACAGGTCCAGCCTACTAAGCAAGTAGCTGATTGACTTTGTATGCCTGAATGCCATTATGTACAGTCTTGCACTCCATCACCGGAGTCTGTCTATCGATAATCTGGCGGGCATAATACAGGTCCAGCCTACTAAACAGGTAGCTGATTGACTCTGTATGCCTGAATGCCGTAATGTACAGTTTTGCACTCCATCACCGGAGTCTGTCTATCGATAATCTGGCGGGCATAATACAGGTCCAGCCTACTAAACAGGTAGCTGATTGACTCTGTATGCCTGAATGCCGTAATGTACAGTTTTGCACTCCATCACCGGAGTCTGTCTATCGATAATCAGGCGGGCATAATACAGGTCCAGCCTACTAAGCAAGTAGCTGATTGACTTTGTATGCTTGAATGCCGTAATGTACAGTCTTGCACTCCATCACCGGAGTCTGTCTATCGATAATCTGGTGGGCATAAAACAGGTCCAGCCTACTAAGCAAGTAGCTGATTGACTTTGTATGCCTGAATGCCGTAATTTACAGTTTTGATCTCCAACACCGGAGTCTGTCTATCGATAATCTGGCGGGCATAATACAGGTCCAGCCTACTAAACAGGTAGCTGATTGACTCTGTATGCCTGAATGCCGTAATGTACAGTTTTGCACTCAATCACCGGAGTCTGTCTATCGATAATCTGGTGGGCATAAAACAGGTCCAGCCTACTAAGCAAGTAGCTGATTGACTTTGTATGCCTGAATCCCATTATGTACAGTCTTGCACTCCATCACCGGAGTGTGTCTATCGATAATCTGGCGGGCATAATACAGGTCCAGCCTACTAAGCAAGTAGCTGATTGACTTTGTATGCCTGAATGCCATTATGTACAGTCTTGCACTCCATCACCGGAGTCTGTCTATCGATAATCTGGCGGGCATAATACAGGTCCAGCCTACTAAACAGGTAGCTGATTGACTCTGTATGCCTGAATGCCGTAATGTACAGTTTTGCACTCCATCACCGGAGTCTAACTATCGATAATCTGGTGGGCATAAAACAGGTCCAGCCTACTAAACAAGTAGCTGATTGACTTTGTATGCCTGAATGCCATTATGTACAGTCTTGCACTCCATCACCGGAGTCTGTGTATCGATAATCTGGTGGGCATAATACAGGTCCAGCCTACTAAGCAAGCAGCTGATTGACTTTGTATGCCTGAATGCCATTATGTACAGTCTTGCACTCCATCACTGGAGTGTGTCTATCGATAATCTGGCGGGCATAATACAGGTCCAGCCTACTAAACAGGTAGCTGATTGACTCTGTATGCCTGAATGCCGTAATGTACAGTTTTGCACTCCATCACCGGAGTCTGTCTATCGATAATCTGGCGGGCATAATACAGGTCCAGCCTACTAAGCAAGTAGCTGATTGACTTTGTATGCTTGAATGCCGTAATGTACAGTCTTGCACTCCATCACCGGAGTCTGCCTATCGATAATCTGGTGGGCATAAAACAGGTCCAGCCTACTAAGCAAGTAGCTGATTGACTTTGTATGCCTGAATGCCATAATGTACAGTTTTGATCTCCAACACCGGAGTCTGTCTATCGATAATCTGGCGGGCATAATACAGGTCCAGCCTACTAAGCAAGTAGCTGATTGACTTTGTATGCTTGAATGCTGTAATGTACAGTCTTGCACTCCATCACCGGAGTTTATCTATCGATAATCTGGTGGGCATAATACAGGTCCAGCCTACTAAGCAAGTAGCTGATTGACTTTGTATGCTTGAATGCCGTAATGTACAGTCTTGCACTCCATCACCGGAGTCTGTCTATCGATAATCTGGTGGGCATAAAACAGGTCCAGCCTACTAAGCAAGTAGCTGATTGACTTTGTATGCCTCAATGCCGTAATGTACAGTTTTGATCTCCAACACCGGAGTCTGTGTATCGATAATCTGGTGGGCATAATACAGGTCCAGCCTACTAAGCAAGTAGCTGATTGACTTTGTATGCCTGAATGCCATTATGTACAGTCTTGCACTCCATCACCGGAGTCTGTCTATCGATAATCTGGCGGGCATAATACAGGTCCAGCCTACTAAACAGGTAGCTTATTGACTCTGTATGCCTGAATGCCGTAATGTACAGTTTTGCACTCCATCACCGGAGTCTGTCTATCGATAATCTGGTGGGCATAATACAGGTCCAGCCTACTAAGCAAGTAGCTGATTGACTTTGTATGCCTGAATGCCATTATGTACAGTCTTGCACTCCATCACCGGAGTCTGTCTATCGATAATCTGGTGGGCATAAAACAGGTCCAGCCTACTAAGCAAGTAGCTGATTGACTTTGTATGCCTGAATGCCGTAATGTACAGTTTTGATCTCCAACACCGGAGTCTGTCTATCGATAATCTGGTGGACATAATACAGGTCCAGCCTACTAAGCAAGTAGCTGATTGACTTTGTATGCCTGAATGCCATTATGTACAGTCTTGCACTCCATCACCGGAGTCTGTCTATCGATAATCTGGCGGGCATAATACAGGTCCAGCCTACTAAGCAAGTAGCTGATTGACTTTGTATGCCTGAATGCCATTATGTACAGTCTTGCACTCCATCACCGGAGTCTGTCTATCGATAATCTGGCGGGCATAATACAGGTCCAGCCTACTAAACAGGTAGCTGATTGACTCTGTATGCCTGAATGCCGTAATGTACAGTTTTGCATTCCATCACCGGAGTCTGTCTATCGATAATCTGGCGGGCATAATACAGGTCCAGATTACTAAGCAAGTAGCTGATTGACTTTGTATGCCTGAAAGCCATTATGTACAGTCTTGCACTCCATCACCGGAGTGTGTCTATCGATAATCTGGCAGGCATAATACAGGTCCAGCCTATTAACCAAGTAGCTGATTGACTTTGTATGCCTGAATGCCATTATGTACAGTCTTGCACTCCATCACCGGAGTCTGTCTATCGATAATCTGGTGGGCATAAAACAGGTCCAGCCTACTAAGCAAGTAGCTGATTGACTTTGTATGCCTGAATGCCGTAATGTACAGTTTTGATCTCCAACACCGGAGTCTGTCTATCGATAATCTGGTGGACATAATACAGGTCCAGCCTACTAAGCAAGTAGCTGATTGACTTTGTATGCCTGAATGCCATTATGTACAGTCTTGCACTCCATCACCGGAGTCTGTCTATCGATAATCTGGCGGGCATAATACAGGTCCAGCCTACTAAGCAAGTAGCTGATTGACTTTGTATGCCTGAATGCCATTATGTACAGTCTTGCACTCCATCACCGGAGTCTGTCTATCGATAATCTGGCGGGCATAATACTGGTCCAGCCTACTAAACAGGTAGCTGATTGACTCTGTATGCCTGAATGCCGTAATGTACAGTTTTGCATTCCATCACCGGAGTCTGTCTATCGATAATCTGGCGGGCATAATACAGGTCCAGATTACTAAGCAAGTAGCTGATTGACTTTGTATGCCTGAAAGCCATTATGTACAGTCTTGCACTCCATCACCGGAGTGTGTCTATCGATAATCTGGCGAGCATAATACAGGTCCAGCCTACTAAACAGGTAGCTGATTGACTCTGTATGCCTGAATGCCGTAATGTACAGTTTTGCACTCAATCACCGGAGTCTGTCTATCGATAATCTGGTGGGCATAAAGCAGGTCCAGCCTACTAAGCAAGTAGCTGATTGTATGCCTGAATGCCATTATGTACAGTCTTGCACTCCATCACCGGAGTCTGTCTATCGATAATCTGGCGGGCATAATACAGGTCCAGCCTACTAAACAGGTAGCTGATTGACTCTGTATGCCTGAATGCCGAAATGTACAGTTTTGATCTCCAACACCGGAGTCTGTCTATCGATAATCTGGTGGGCATAATACAGGTCCAGCCTACTAAGCAAGTAGCTGATTGACTTTGTATGCCTGAATCCCATTATGTATTGTCTTGCACTCCATCACCGGAGTCTGTCTATCGATAATCTGGCGGGCATAATACAGGTCCAGCCTACTAAACAGGTAGCTGATTGACTCTGTATGCCTGAATGCCGTAATGTACAGTTTTGCACTCCATCACCGGAGTCTGTCTATCGATAATCTGGCGGTCATAATACAGGTCCAGCCTACTAAGCAAGTAGCTGATTGACTTTGTATGCTTGAATGCCGTAATGTACAGTCTTGCACTCCATCACCGGAGTCTGTCTATCGATAATCGGGTGGGCATAATACAGGTCCAGCCTACTAAACAGGTAGCTGATTGACTCTGTATGCCTGAATGCCGTAATGTACAGTTTTGCATTCCATCACCGGAGTCTGTCTATCGATAATCTGGCGGGCATAATACAGGTCCAGCCTACTAAGCAAGTAGCTGATTGACTTTGTATGCCTGAATGCCATTATGTACAGTCTTGCACTCCATCACCGGAGTCTGTCTATCGATAATCTGGCGGGCATAATACAGGTCCAGCCTACTAAACAGGTAGCTGATTGACTCTGTATGCCTGAATGCCGTAATGTACAGTTTTGCACTCCATCACCGGAGTCTGTCTATCGATAATCTGGCGGGCATAATACAGGTCCAGCCTACTAAACAGGTAGCTGATTGACTCTGTATGCCTGAATGCCGTAATGTACAGTTTTGCACTCCATCACCGAAGTCTGTCTATCGATAATCTGGCGGGCATAATACAGGTCCAGCCTACTAAGCAAGTAGCTGATTGACTTTGTATGCTTGAATTCCGTAATGTACAGTCTTGCACTCCATCACCGGAGTCTGTCTATTGATAATCTGGTGGGCATAAAACAGGTCCAGCCTACTAAGCAAGTAGCTGATTGACTTTGTATGCCTGAATGCCGTAATGTACAGTTTTGATCTCCAACACCGGAGTCTGTCTATCGATAATCTGGCGGGCATAATACAGGTCCAGCCTACTAAACAGGTAGCTGATTGACTCTGTATGCCTGAATGCCGAAATGTACAGTTTTGCACTCCATCACCGGAGTCTGTCTATCGATAATCTGGCGGGCATAATACAGGTCCAGCCTACTAAACAGGTAGCTGATTGACTATGCCTGAATGCCGTAATGTACAGCTTTGCATTCCATCACCGGAGTCTGTCTATCGATAATCTGGCGGGCATAATACAGGTCCAGCCTACTAAGCAAGTAGCTGATTGACTTTGTATGCCTGAATGCCATTATGTACAGTCTTGCACTCCATCACCGGAGTGTGTCTATCGATAATCTGGCAGGCATAATACAGGTCCAGCCTACTAAGCAAGTAGCTGATTGACTTTGTATGCCTGAATGCCATTATGTACAGTCTTGCACTCCATCACCGGAGTCTGTCTATCGATAATCTGGCAGGCATAATACAGGTCCAGCCTACTAAGCAAGTAGCTGATTGACTCTGTATGCCTGAATGCCGAAATGTACAGTTTTGCACTCCATCACCGGAGTCTGTCTATCGATAATCTGGCGGGCATAATACAGGTCCAGCCTACTAAACAGGTAGCTGATTGACTCTGTATGCCTGAATGCCGTAATGTACAGTTTTGCACTCCATCACCGGAGTCTGTCTATCGATAATCTGGCGGGCATAATACAGGTCCAGCCTACTAAGCAAGTAGCTGATTGACTTTGTATGCTTGAATGCCGTAATGTACAGTCTTGCACTCCATCACCGGAGTCTGTCTATCGATAATCTGGTGGGCATAAAACAGGTCCAGCCTACTAAGCAAGTAGCTGATTGACTTTGTATGCCTGAATGCCGTAATGTACAGTTTTGATCTCCAACACCGGAGTCTGTCAATCGATAATCTGGCGGGCATAATACAGGTCCAGCCTACTAAACAGGTAGCTGATTGACTCTGTATGCCTGAATGCCGTAATGTACAGCTTTGCATTCCATCACCGGAGTCTGTCTATCGATAATCTGGCGGGCATAATACAGGTCCAGCCTACTAAGCAAGTAGCTGATTGACTTTGTATGCCTGAATGCCATTATGTACAGTCTTGCACTCCATCACCGGAGTGTGTCTATCGATAATCTGGCAGGCATAATACAGGTCCAGCCTACTAAGCAAGTAGCTGATTGACTTTGTATGCCTGAATGCCATTATGTACAGTCTTGCACTCCATCACCGGAGTCTGTCTATCGATAATCTGGCGGGCATAATACAGGTCCAGCCTACTAAACAGGTAGCTGATTGACTCTGTATGCCTGAATGCCGTAATGTACAGTTTTGCACTCCATCACCGGAGTCTGTCTATCGATAATCTGGCGGGCATAATACAGGTCCAGCCTACTAAACAGGTAGCTGATTGACTCTGTATGCCTGAATGCCGTAATGTACAGTTTTGCACTCCATCACCGGAGTCTGTCTATCGATAATCTGGCGGGCATAATACAGGTCCAGCCTACTAAGCAAGTAGCTGATTGACTTTGTAGGCTTGAATGCCGTAATGTACAGTCTTGCACTCCATCACCGGAGTCTGTCTATCGATAATCTGGTGGGCATAATACAGGTCCAGCCTACTAAACAGGTAGCTGATTGACTCTGTATGCCTGAATGCCGTAATGTACAGTTTTGCATTCCATCACCGGAGTCTGTCTATCGATAATCTGGCGGGCATAATACAGGTCCAGCCTACTAAGCAAGTAGCTGATTGACTTTGTATGCCTGAATGCCATTATGTACAGTCTTGCACTCCATCACCGGAGTGTGTCTATCGATAATCTGGCAGGCATAATACAGGTCCAGCCTACTAAGCAAGTAGCTGATTGACTTTGTATGCCTGAATGCCATTATGTACAGTCTTGCACTCCATCACCGGAGTCTGTCTATCGATAATCTGGCGGGCATAATACAGGTCCAGCCTACTAAACAGGTAGCTGATTGACTCTGTATGCCTGAATGCCGTAATGTACAGTTTTGCACTCCATCACCGGAGTCTGTCTATCGATAATCTGGCGGGCATAATACAGGTCCAGCCTACTAAACAGGTAGCTGATTGACTCTGTATGCCTGAATGCCGTAATGTACAGTTTTGCACTCCATCACCGAAGTCTGTCTATCGATAATCTGGCGGGCATAATACAGGTCCAGCCTACTAAGCAAGTAGCTGATTGACTTTGTATGCTTGAATTCCGTAATGTACAGTCTTGCACTCCATCACCGGAGTCTGTCTATTGATAATCTGGTGGGCATAAAACAGGTCCAGCCTACTAAGCAAGTAGCTGATTGACTTTGTATGCCTGAATGCCGTAATGTACAGTTTTGATCTCCAACACCGGAGTCTGTCTATCGATAATCTGGCGGGCATAATACAGGTCCAGCCTACTAAACAGGTAGCTGATTGACTCTGTATGCCTGAATGCCGAAATGTACAGTTTTGCACTCCATCACCGGAGTCTGTCTATCGATAATCTGGCGGGCATAATACAGGTCCAGCCTACTAAACATGTAGCTGATTGACTATGCCTGAATGCCGTAATGTACAGCTTTGCATTCCATCACCGGAGTCTGTCTATCGATAATCTGGCGGGCATAATACAGGTCCAGCCTACTAAGCAAGTAGCTGATTGACTTTGTATGCCTGAATGCCATTATGTACAGTCTTGCACTCCATCACCGGAGTGTGTCTATCGATAATCTGGCAGGCATAATACAGGTCCAGCCTACTAAGCAAGTAGCTGATTGACTTTGTATGCCTGAATGCCATTATGTACAGTCTTGCACTCCATCACCGGAGTCTGTCTATCGATAATCTGGCGGGCATAATACAGGTCCAGCCTACTAAACAGGTAGCTGATTGACTCTGTATGCTTGAATGCCGTAATGTACAGTTTTGCACTCCATCACTGGAGTCTGTCTATCGATAATCTGGCGGGCATAATACAGGTCCAGCCTACTAAGCAAGTAGCTGATTGACTTTGTATGCTTGAATGCCGTAATGTACAGTCTTGCACTCCATCACCGGAGTCTGTCTATCGATAATCTGGTGGGCATAAAACAGGTCCAGCCTACTAAGCAAGTAGCTGATTGACTTTGTATGCCTGAATGCCGTAATGTACAGTTTTGATCTCCAACATCGGAGTCTGTCTATCGATAATCTGGCGGGCATAATACAGGTCCAGCCTACTAAACAGGTAGCTGATTGACTCTGTATGCCTGAATGCCGAAATGTACAGTTTTGCACTCCATCACCGGAGTCTGTCTATCGATAATCTGGTGGGCATAATACAGGTCCAGCCTACTAAACAGGTAGCTGATTGACTCTGTATGCCTGAATGCCGTAATGTACAGTTTTGCACTCCATCACCGGAGTCTGTCTATCGATAATCTGGCGGGCATAATACAGGTCCAGCCTACTAAGCAAGTAGCTGATTGACTTTGTATGCTTGAATGCCGTAATGTACAGTCTTGCACTCCATCACCGGAGTCTGTCTATCGATAATCTGGTGGGCATAAAACAGGTCCAGCCTACTAAGCAAGTAGCTGATTGACTTTGTATGCCTGAATGCCGTAATGTACAGTTTTGATCTCCAACACCGGAGTCTGTCAATCGATAATCTGGCGGGCATAATACAGGTCCAGCCTACTAAACAGGTAGCTGATTGACTCTGTATGCCTGAATGCCGTAATGTACAGCTTTGCATTCCATCACCGGAGTCTGTCTATCGATAATCTGGCGGGCATAATACAGGTCCAGCCTACTAAGCAAGTAGCTGATTGACTTTGTATGCCTGAATGCCATTATGTACAGTCTTGCACTCCATCACCGGAGTATGTCTATCGATAATCTGGCGGGCATAATACAGGTCCAGCCTACTAAACAGGTAGCTGATTGACTCTGTATGCCTGAATGCCGTAATGTACAGTTTTGCACTCCATCACCGGAGTCTGTCTATCGATAATCTGGCGGGCATAATAAAGGTCCAGCCTACTAAGCAAGTAGCTGATTGGCTTTGTATGCTTGAATGCCGTAATGTACAGTCTTGCACTCCATCACCGGAGTCTGTCTATCGATAATCTGGTGGGCATAAAACAGGTCCAGCCTACTAAGCAAGTAGCTGATTGACTTTGAATGCCTGAATGCCGTAATGTACAGTTTTGATCTCCAACACCGGAGTCTGTCTATCGATAATCTGGTGGGCATAATACAGGTCCAGCCTACTAAACAGGTAGCTGATTGACTCTGTATGCCTGAATGCCGTAATGTACAGTTTTGCACTCAATCACCGGAGTCTGTCTATCGATAATCTGGTGGGCATAATACAGGTCCAGCCTACTAAGCAAGTAGCTGATTGACTTTGTATGCCTAAATGCCATTATGTATAGTCTTGCACTCCATCACCGGAGTCTGTCTATCGATAATCTGGCGGGCATAATAAAGGTCTAGCCTACTAAACAGGTAGCTGATTGACTCTGTATGCCTGAATGCCGTCATGTACAGTTTTGCACTCCATCACCGGAGTCTGTCTATCGATAATCTGGTGGGCATAAAACAGGTCCAGCCTACTGAGCAAGTAGCTGATTGACTTTGTATGCCTGAATGCCGTAATGTACAGTTTTGATCTCCAACACCGGAGTCTGTCTATCGATAATCTGGTGGGCATAATACAGGTCCAGCCTACTAAGCAAGTAGCTGATTGACTTTGTATGCCTGAATCCCATTATGTACAGTCTTGCACTCCATCACCGGAGTCTGTCTATCGATAATCTGGTGGGCATAAAACAGGTCCAGCCTACTAAGCAAGTAGCTGATTGACTTTGTATGCCTGAATGCCGTAATGTACAGTTTTGATCTCCAACACCGGAGTCTGTCTATCGATAATCTGGTGGGCATAATACAGGTCCAGCCTACTAAGCAAGTAGCTGATTGACTTTGTATGCCTGAATCCCATTATGTACTGTCTTGCACTCCATCACCGGAGTCTATCTATCGATAATCTGGCGGGCATAATACAGGTCCAGCCTACTAAACAAGTAGCTGATTGACTTTGTATGCCTGAATGCCATTATGTACAGTCTTGCACTCCATCACCGGAGTCTGTCTATCGATAATCTGGCGGGCATAATACAGGTCCAGCCTACTAAACAGGTAGCTGATTGACTTTGTATGCCTGAATGCCGTAATGTACAGTTTTGATCTCCAACACCGGAGTCTGTCTATCGATAATCTGGCGGGCATAATACAGGTCCAGCCTACTAAACAGGTAGCTGATTGACTCTGTATGCCTGAATGCCGTAATGTAAAGTTTTGCACTCCATCACCGGAGTCTGTCTATCGATAATCTGGTGGGCATAAAACAGGTCCAGCCTACTAAGCAAGTAGCTGATTGACTTTGTATGCCTGAATGCCATTATGTACAGTCTTGCACTCCATCACCGGAGTGTGTCTATCGATAATCTGGCAGGCATAATACAGGTCCAGCCTACTAAGCAAGTAGCTGATTGACTTTGTATGCCTGAATGCCATTATGTACAGTCTTGCACTCCATCACCGGAGTCTGTCTATCGATAATCTGGCGGGCATAATACAGGTCCAGCCTACTAAACAGGTAGCTGATTGACTCTGTATGCCTGAATGCCGTAATGTACAGTTTTGCACTCCATCACCGGAGTCTGTCTATCGATAATCTGGCGGGCAAAATACAGGTCCAGCCTACTAAACAGGTAGCTGAATGACTCTGTATGCCTGAATGCCGTAATGTACAGTTTTGCACTCCATCACCGGAGTCTGTCTATCGATAATCTGGCGGGCATAATACAGGTCCAGCCTACTAAGCAAGTAGCTGATTGACTTTGTATGCTTGAATGCCGTAATGTACAGTCTTGCACTCCATCAACGGAGTCTGTCTATCGATAATCTGGTGGGCATAAAACAGGTCCAGCCTACTAAGCAAGTAGCAGATTGACTTTGTATGCCTGAATGCCGTAATGTACAGTTTTGATCTCCAACACCGGAGTCTGTCTATCGATAATCTGGCGGGCATAATACAGGTCCAGCCTACTAAGCAAGTAGCTGATTGACTTTGTATGCCTGAATGCCATTATGTACAGTCTTGCACTCCATCACCGGAGTGTGTCTATCGATAATCTGGCAGGCATAATACAGGTCCAGCCTACTAAGCAAGTAGCTGATTGACTTTGTATGCCTGAATGCCATTATGTACAGTCTTGTACTCCATCACCGGAGTCTGTCTATCGATAATCTGGCGGGCATAATACAGGTCCAGCCTACTAAACAGGTAGCTGATTGACTCTGTATGCCTGAATGCCGTAATGTACAGTTTTGCACTCCATCACCGGAGTCTGTCTATCGATAATCTGGCGGGCATAATACAGGTCCAGCCTACTAAACAGGTAGCTGATTGACTCTGTATGCCTGAATGCCGTAATGTACAGTTTTGCACTCCATCACCGGAGTCTGTCTATCGATAATCTGGCGGGCATAATACAGGTCCAGCCTACTAAGCAAGTAGCTGATTGACTTTGTATGCTTGAATGCCGTAATGTACAGTCTTGCACTCCATCACCGGAGTCTGTCTATCGATAATCTGGTGGGCATAAAACAGGTCCAGCCTACTAAGCAAGTAGCTGATTGACTTTGTATGCCTGAATGCCGTAATGTACAGTTTTGATCTCCAACATCGGAGTCTGTCTATCGATAATCTGGCGGGCATAATACAGGTCCAGCCTACTAAACAGGTAGCTGATTGACTCTGTATGCCTGAATGCCGAAATGTACAGTTTTGCACTCCATCACCGGAGTCTGTCTATCGATAATCTGGCGGGCATAATACAGGTCCTGCCTACTAAACAGGTAGCTGATTGACTCTGTATGCCTGAATGCCGTAATGTACAGTTTTGCACTCCATCACCGGAGTCTGTCTATCGATAATCTGGCGGGCATAATACAGGTCCAGCCTACTAAGCAAGTAGCTGATTGACTTTGTATGCTTGAATGCCGTAATGTACAGTCTTGCACTCCATCACCGGAGTCTTTCTATCGATAATCTGGTGGGCATAAAACAGGTCCAGCCTACTAAGCAAGTAGCTGATTGACTTTGAATGCCTGAATGCCGTAATGTACAGTTTTGATCTCCAACACCGGAGTCTGTCTATCGATAATCTGGCGGGCATAATACAGGTCCAGCCTACTAAACAGGTAGCTGATTGACTCTGTATGCCTGAATGCCGTAATGTACAGTTTTGCACTCAATCACCGGAGTCTGTCTATCGATAATCTGGTGGGCATAAAACAGGTCCAGCCTACTAAGCAAGTAGTTGATTGACTTTGAATGCCTGAATGCCATTATGTACAGTCTTGCACTCCATCACCGGAGTGTGTCTATCGATAATCTGGCGGGCATAATACAGGTCCAGCCTACTAAGCAAGTAGCTGATTGACTTTGTATGCCTAAATGCCATTATGTACAGTCTTGCACTCCATCACCGGAGTCTGTCTATCGATAATCTGGCGGGCATAATACAGGTCCAGCCTACTAAACAGGTAGCTGATTGACTCTGTATGCCTGAATGCCGTCATGTACAGTTTTGCACTCCATCACCGGAGTCTGTCTATCGATAATCTGGTGGGCATAAAACAGGTTCAGCCTACTAAGCAAGTAGCTGATTGACTTTGTATGCCTGAATGCCGTAATGTACAGTTTTGATCTCCAACACCGGAGTCTGTCTATCGATAATCTGGTGGGCATAATACAGGTCCAGCCTACTAAGCAAGTAGCTGATTGACTTTGTATGCCTGAATCCCATTATGTACAGTCTTGCACTCCATCATCGGAGTCTATCTATCGATAATCTGGCGGGCATAATACAGGTCTAGCCTACTAAACAAGTAGCTGATTGACTTTGTATGCCTCAATGCCATTATGTACAGTCTTGCACTCCATCACCGGAGTCTGTCTATCGATAATCTGGCGGGCATAATACAGGTCCAGCCTACTAAACAGGTAGCTGATTGACTTTGTATGCCTGAATGCCATTATGTACAGTCTTACACTCCATCACCGGAGTCTGTCTATCGATAATCTGGTGGGCATAAAACAGGTCCAGCCTACTAAGCAAGTAGCTGATTGACTTTGTATGCCTGAATGCCGTAATGTACAGTTTTGATCTCCAACACCGGAGTCTGTCTATCGATAATCTGGCGGGCATAATACAGGTCCAGCCTACTAAACAGGTAGCTGATTGACTCTGTATGCCTGAATGCCGTAATGTACAGTTTTGCACTCCATCACCGGAGTCTGTCTATCGATAATCTGGCGGGCATAATACAGGTCCAGCCTACTAAGCAAGTAGCTGATTGACTTTGTATGCTTGAATGCCGTAATGTACAGTCTTGCACTCCATCAACGGAGTCTGTCTATCGATAATCTGGCGGGCATAATACAGGTCCAGGCTACAAAGCAAGTAGCTGATTGACTTTGTATGCCTGAATGCCATTATGTACAGTCTTGCACTCCATCACCGGAGTGTGTCTATCGATAATCTGGCAGGCATAATACAGGTCCAGCCTACTAAGCAAGTAGCTGATTGACTTTGTATGCCTGAATGCCATTATGTACAGTCTTGCACTCCATCACCGGAGTGTGTCTATCGATAATCTGGCAGGCATAATACAGGTCCAGCCTACTAAACAGGTAGCTGATTGACTCTGTATGCCTGAATGCCGTAATGAACAGTTTTGCACTCCATCACCGGAGTCTGTCTATCGATAATCTGGCGGGCATAATACAGGTCCAGCCTACTAAACAGGTAGCTGATTGACTCTGTATGCCTGAATGCCGTAATGTACAGTTTTGCACTCCATCACCGGAGTCTGTCTATCGATAATCTGGCGGGCATAATACAGGTCCAGCCTACTAAGCAAGTAGCTGATTGACTTTGTATGCTTGAATGCCGTAATGTACAGTCTTGCACTCCATCACCGGAGTCTGTCTATCGATAATCTGGTGGGCATAAAACAGGTCCAGCCTAAGCAAGTAGCTGATTGACTTTGTATGCCTGAATGCCGTAATGTAGAGTTTTGATCTCCAACACCGGAGTCTGTCTATCGATAATCTGGCGGGCATAATACAGGTCCAGCCTACTAAACAGGTAGCTGATTGACTCTGTATGCCTGAATGCCGTAATGTACAGTTTTGCACTCAATCACCGGAGTCTGTCTATCGATAATCTGGTGGGCATAAAACAGGTCCAGCCTACTAAGCAAGTAGCTGATTGACTCTGTATGCCTGAATGCCGTAATGTACAGTTTTGCACTCAATCACCGGAGTCTGTCTATCGATAATCTGGTGGGCATAAAACAGGTCCAGCCTACTAAGCAAGTAGCTGATTGACTTTGTATGCCTGAATGCCGTAATGTACAGTTTTGATCTCCAACACCGGAGTCTGTCTATCGATAATCTGGTGGGCATAATACAGGTCCAGCCTACTAAGCAAGTAGCTGATTGACTTTGTATGCCTGAATCCCATTATGTACTGTCTTGCACTCCATCACCGGAGTCTGTCTATCGATAATCTGGCGGGCATAATACAGGTCCAGCCTACTAAACAGGTAGCTGATTGACTCTGTATGCCTGAATGCCGTAATGTACAGTTTTGCACTCCATCACCGGAGTCTGTCTATCGATAATCTGGCGGGCATAATACAGGTCCAGCCTACTAAGCAAGTAGCTGATTGACTTTGTATGCTTGAATGCCGTAATGTACAGTCTTGCACTCCATCACCGGAGTCTGTCTATCGATAATCTGGTGGGCATAAAACAGGTCCAGCCTACTAAGCAAGTAGCTGATTGACTTTGTATGCCTGAATGCCGTAATGTACAGTTTTGATCTCCAACACCGGAGTCTGTCTATCGATAATCTGGCGGGCATAATACAGGTCCAGCCTACTAAGCAAGTAGCTGATTGACTTTGTATGCCTGAATGCCATTATGTACAGTCTTGCACTCCATCACCGGAGTGTGTCTATCGATAATCTGGCGGGCATAATACAGGTCCAGCCTACTAAGCAAGTAGCTGATTGACTTTGTATGCCTAAATGCCAATATGTACAGTCTTGCACTCCATCACCGGAGTCTGTCTATCGATAATCTGGCGGGCATAATACAGGTCCAGCCTACTAAACAGGTAGCTGATTGACTCTGTATGCCTGAATGCCGTCATGTACAGTTTTGCACTCCATCACCGGAGTCTGTCTATCGATAATCTGGTGGGCATAAAACAGGTCCAGCCTACTAAGCAAGTAGCTGATTGACTTTGTATGCCTGAATGCCGTAATGTACAGTTTTGATCTCCAACACCGAAGTCTGTCTATCGATAATCTGGTGGGCATAATACAGGTCCAGCCTACTAAGCAAGTAGCTGATTGACTTTGTATGCCTGAATCCCATTATGTACAGTCTTGCACTCCATCATCGGAGTCTATCTATCGATAATCTGGCGGGCATAATACAGGTCCAGCCTACTAAACAAGTAGCTGATTGACTTTGTATGCCTGAATGCCATTATGTACAGTCTTACACTCCATCACCGGAGTCTGTCTATCGATAATCTGGTGGGCATAAAACAGGTCCAGCCTACTAAGCAAGTAGCTGATTGACTTTGTATGCCTGAATGCCGTAATGTACAGTTTTGATCTCCAACACTGGAGTCTGTCTATCGATAATCTGGTGGGCATAATACAGGTCCAGCCTACTAAGCAAGTAGCTGATTGACTTTGTATGCCTGAATGCCATTATGTACAGTCTTGCACTCCATCACCGGAGTGTGTCTATCGATAATCTGGCAGGCATAATACAGGTCCAGCCTACTAAGCAAGTAGCTGATTGACTTTGTATGCCTGAATGCCATTATGTACAGTCTTGCACTCCATCACCGGAGTCTGTCTATCGATAATCTGGCGGGCATAATACAGGTCCAGCCTACTAAACAGGTAGCTGATTGACTCTGTATGCCTGAATGCCGTAATGTACAGTTTTGCACTCCATCACCGGAGTCTGTCTATCGATAATCTGGCGGGCAAAATACAGGTCCAGCCTACTAAACAGGTAGCTGATTGACTCTGTATGCCTGAATGCCGTAATGTACAGTTTTGCACTCCATCACCGGAGTCTGTCTATCGATAATCTGGCGGGCATAATACAGG
The DNA here is from genome assembly GCF_062004578.1 of Staurois parvus. Lineage (NCBI taxonomy): Eukaryota > Metazoa > Chordata > Amphibia > Anura > Ranidae > Staurois > Staurois parvus. Next base: position 6,269,495 of record NW_028317807.1, read on the forward strand.
TCCAGCCTACTAAGCAAGTAGCTGATTGACTTTGTATGCTTGAATGCCGTAATGTACAGTCTTGCACTCCATCAACGGAGTCTGTCTATCGATAATCTGGCGGGCATAATACAGGTCCAGGCTACAAAGCAAGTAGCTGATTGACTTTGTATGCCTGAATGCCATTATGTACAGTCTTGCACTCCATCACCGGAGTGTGTCTATCGATAATCTGGCAGGCATAATACAGGTCCAGCCTACTAAGCAAGTAGCTGATTGACTTTGTATGCCTGAATGCCATTATGTACAGTCTTGCACTCCATCACCGGAGTGTGTCTATCGATAATCTGGCAGGCATAATACAGGTCCAGCCTACTAAACAGGTAGCTGATTGACTCTGTATGCCTGAATGCCGTAATGAACAGTTTTGCACTCCATCACCGGAGTCTGTCTATCGATAATCTGGCGGGCATAATACAGGTCCAGCCTACTAAACAGGTAGCTGATTGACTCTGTATGCCTGAATGCCGTAATGTACAGTTTTGCACTCCATCACCGGAGTCTGTCTATCGATAATCTGGCGGGCATAATACAGGTCCAGCCTACTAAGCAAGTAGCTGATTGACTTTGTATGCTTGAATGCCGTAATGTACAGTCTTGCACTCCATCACCGGAGTCTGTCTATCGATAATCTGGTGGGCATAAAACAGGTCCAGCCTAAGCAAGTAGCTGATTGACTTTGTATGCCTGAATGCCGTAATGTAGAGTTTTGATCTCCAACACCGGAGTCTGTCTATCGATAATCTGGCGGGCATAATACAGGTCCAGCCTACTAAACAGGTAGCTGATTGACTCTGTATGCCTGAATGCCGTAATGTACAGTTTTGCACTCAATCACCGGAGTCTGTCTATCGATAATCTGGTGGGCATAAAACAGGTCCAGCCTACTAAGCAAGTAGCTGATTGACTCTGTATGCCTGAATGCCGTAATGTACAGTTTTGCACTCAATCACCGGAGTCTGTCTATCGATAATCTGGTGGGCATAAAACAGGTCCAGCCTACTAAGCAAGTAGCTGATTGACTTTGTATGCCTGAATGCCGTAATGTACAGTTTTGATCTCCAACACCGGAGTCTGTCTATCGATAATCTGGTGGGCATAATACAGGTCCAGCCTACTAAGCAAGTAGCTGATTGACTTTGTATGCCTGAATCCCATTATGTACTGTCTTGCACTCCATCACCGGAGTCTATCTATCGATAATCTGGCGGGCATAATACAGGTCCAGCCTACTAAACAAGTAGCTGATTGACTTTGTATGCCTGAATGCCATTATGTACAGTCTTGCACTCCATCACCGGAGTCTGTCTATCGATAATCTGGCGGGCATAATACAAGTCCAGCCTACTAAACAGGTAGCTGATTGACTTTGTATGCCTGAATGCCGTAATGTACAGTTTTGATCTCCAACACCGGAGTCTGTCTATCGATAATCTGGCGGGCATAATACAGGTCCAGCCTACTAAACAGGTAGCTGATTGACTCTGTATGCCTGAATGCCGTAATGTACAGTTTTGCACTCCATCACCGGAGTCTGTCTATCGATAATCTGGTGGGCATAAAACAGGTCCAGCCTACTAAGCAAGTAGCTGATTGACTTTGTATGCCTGAATGCCATTATGTACAGTCTTGCACTCCATCACCGGAGTCTGTCTATCGATAATCTGGCGGGCATAATACAGGTCCAGCCTACTAAACAGGTAGCTGATTGACTCTGTATGCCTGAATGCCGTAATGTACAGTTTTGCACTCCATCACCGGAGTCTGTCTATCGATAATCTGGCGGGCATAATACAGGTCCAGCCTACTAAGCAAGTAGCTGATTGACTTTGTATGCTTGAATGCCGTAATGTACAGTCTTGCACTCCATCACCGGAGTCTGTCTATCGATAATCTGGTGGGCATAAAACAGGTCCAGCCTACTAAGCAAGTAGCTGATTGACTTTGTATGCCTGAATGCCGTAATGTACAGTTTTGATCTCCAACACCGGAGTCTGTCTATCGATAATCTGGCGGGCATAATACAGGTCCAGCCTACTAAGCAAGTAGCTGATTGACTTTGTATGCCTGAATGCCATTATGTACAGTCTTGCACTCCATCACCGGAGTGTGTCTATCGATAATCTGGCGGGCATAATACAGGTCCAGCCTACTAAGCAAGTAGCTGATTGACTTTGTATGCCTAAATGCCAATATGTACAGTCTTGCACTCCATCACCGGAGTCTGTCTATCGATAATCTGGCGGGCATAATACAGGTCCAGCCTACTAAACAGGTAGCTGATTGACTCTGTATGCCTGAATGCCGTCATGTACAGTTTTGCACTCCATCACCGGAGTCTGTCTATCGATAATCTGGTGGGCATAAAACAGGTCCAGCCTACTAAGCAAGTAGCTGATTGACTTTGTATGCCTGAATGCCGTAATGTACAGTTTTGATCTCCAACACCGAAGTCTGTCTATCGATAATCTGGTGGGCATAATACAGGTCCAGCCTACTAAGCAAGTAGCTGATTGACTTTGTATGCCTGAATCCCATTATGTACAGTCTTGCACTCCATCATCGGAGTCTATCTATCGATAATCTGGCGGGCATAATACAGGTCCAGCCTACTAAACAAGTAGCTGATTGACTTTGTATGCCTGAATGCCATTATGTACAGTCTTACACTCCATCACCGGAGTCTGTCTATCGATAATCTGGTGGGCATAAAACAGGTCCAGCCTACTAAGCAAGTAGCTGATTGACTTTGTATGCCTGAATGCCGTAATGTACAGTTTTGATCTCCAACACCGGAGTCTGTCTATCGATAATCTGGTGGGCATAATACAGGTCCAGCCTACTAAGCAAGTAGCTGATTGACTTTGTATGCCTGAATGCCATTATGTACAGTCTTGCACTCCATCACCGGAGTGTGTCTATCGATAATCTGGCAGGCATAATACAGGTCCAGCCTACTAAGCAAGTAGCTGATTGACTTTGTATGCCTGAATGCCATTATGTACAGTCTTGCACTCCATCACCGGAGTCTGTCTATCGATAATCTGGCGGGCATAATACAGGTCCAGCCTACTAAACAGGTAGCTGATTGACTCTGTATGCCTGAATGCCGTAATGTACAGTTTTGCACTCCATCACCGGAGTCTGTCTATCGATAATCTGGCGGGCAAAATACAGGTCCAGCCTACTAAACAGGTAGCTGATTGACTCTGTATGCCTGAATGCCGTAATGTACAGTTTTGCACTCCATCACCGGAGTCTGTCTATCGATAATCTGGCGGGCATAATACAGGTCCAGCCTACTAAGCAAGTAGCTGATTGACTTTGTATGCTTGAATGCCGTAATGTACAGTCTTGCACTCCATCAACGGAGTCTGTCTATCGATAATCTGGCGGGCATAATACAGGTCCAGGCTACAAAGCAAGTAGCTGATTGACTTTGTATGCCTGAATGCCATTATGTACAGTCTTGCACTCCATCACCGGAGTGTGTCTATCGATAATCTGGCAGGCATAATACAGGTCCAGCCTACTAAGCAAGTAGCTGATTGACTTTGTATGCCTGAATGCCATTATGTACAGTCTTGCACTCCATCACCGGAGTGTGTCTATCGATAATCTGGCAGGCATAATACAGGTCCAGCCTACTAAACAGGTAGCTGATTGACTCTGTATGCCTGAATGCCGTAATGAACAGTTTTGCACTCCATCACCGGAGTCTGTCTATCGATAATCTGGCGGGCATAATACAGGTCCAGCCTACTAAACAGGTAGCTGATTGACTCTGTATGCCTGAATGCCGTAATGTACAGTTTTGCACTCCATCACCGGAGTCTGTCTATCGATAATCTGGCGGGCATAATACAGGTCCAGCCTACTAAGCAAGTAGCTGATTGACTTTGTATGCTTGAATGCCGTAATGTACAGTCTTGCACTCCATCACCGGAGTCTGTCTATCGATAATCTGGTGGGCATAAAACAGGTCCAGCCTAAGCAAGTAGCTGATTGACTTTGTATGCCTGAATGCCGTAATGTAGAGTTTTGATCTCCAACACCGGAGTCTGTCTATCGATAATCTGGCGGGCATAATACAGGTCCAGCCTACTAAACAGGTAGCTGATTGACTCTGTATGCCTGAATGCCGTAATGTACAGTTTTGCACTCAATCACTGGAGTCTGTCTATCGATAATCTGGTGGGCATAAAACAGGTCCAGCCTACTAAGCAAGTAGCTGATTGACTCTGTATGCCTGAATGCCGTAATGTACAGTTTTGCACTCAATCACCGGAGTCTGTCTATCGATAATCTGGTGGGCATAAAACAGGTCCAGCCTACTAAGCAAGTAGCTGATTGACTTTGTATGCCTGAATGCCGTAATGTACAGTTTTGATCTCCAACACCGGAGTCTGTCTATCGATAATCTGGTGGGCATAATACAGGTCCAGCCTACTAAGCAAGTAGCTGATTGACTTTGTATGCCTGAATCCCATTATGTACTGTCTTGCACTCCATCACCGGAGTCTATCTATCGATAATCTGGCGGGCATAATACAGGTCCAGCCTACTAAACAAGTAGCTGATTGACTTTGTATGCCTGAATGCCATTATGTACAGTCTTGCACTCCATCACCGGAGTCTGTCTATCGATAATCTGGCGGGCATAATACAGGTCCAGCCTACTAAACAGGTAGCTGATTGACTTTGTATGCCTGAATGCCGTAATGTACAGTTTTGATCTCCAACACCGGAGTCTGTCTATCGATAATCTGGCGGGCATAATACAGGTCCAGCCTACTAAACAGGTAGCTGATTGACTCTGTATGCCTGAATGCCGTAATGTACAGTTTTGCACTCCATCACCGGAGTCTGTCTATCGATAATCTGGTGGGCATAAAACAGGTCCAGCCTACTAAGCAAGTAGCTGATTGACTTTGTATGCCTGAATGCCATTATGTACAGTCTTGCACTCCATCACCGGAGTGTGTCTATCGATAATCTGGCAGGCATAATACAGGTCCAGCCTACTAAGCAAGTAGCTGATTGACTTTGTATGCCTGAATGCCATTATGTACAGTCTTGCACTCCATCACCGGAGTCTGTCTATCGATAATTTGGCGGGCATAAAACAGGTCCAGCCTACTAAGCAAGTAGCTGATTGACTTTGTATGCCTGAATGCCGTAATGTACAGTTTTGATCTCCAACACCGGAGTCTGTCTATCGATAATCTGGCGGGCATAATACAGGTCCAGCCTACTAAACAGGTAGCTGATTGACTCTGTATGCCTGAATGCCGTAATGTACAGTTTTGCACTCCAACACCGGAGTCTGTCTATCGATAATCTGGTGGGCATAATACAGGTCCAGCCTACTAAGCAAGTAGCTGATTGACTTTGTATGCCTGAATCCCATTATGTACTGTCTTGCACTCCATCACCGGAGTCTATCTATCGATAATCTGGCGGGCATAATACAGGTCCAGCCTACTAAACAAGTAGCTGATTGACTTTGTATGCCTGAATGCCATTATGTACAGTCTTGCACTCCATCACCGGAGTCTGTCTATCGATAATCTGGCGGGCATAATACAGGTCCAGCCTACTAAACAGGTAGCTGATTGACTTTGTATGCCTGAATGCCGTAATGTACAGTTTTGATCTCCAACACCGGAGTCTGTCTATCGATAATCTGGCGGGCATAATACAGGTCCAGCCTACTAAACAGGTAACTGATTGACTCTGTATGCCTGAATGCCGCAATGTACAGTTTTGCACTCCATCACCGGAGTCTGTCTATCGATAATCTGGTGGGCATAAAACAGGACCAGCCTACTAAGCAAGTAGCTGATTGACTTTGTATGCCTGAATGCCATTATGTACAGTCTTGCACTCCATCACCGGAGTGTGTCTATCGATAATCTAGCAGGCATAATACAGGTCCAGCCTACTAAGCAAGTAGCTGATTGACTTTGTATGCCTGAATGCCGTAATGTACAGTTTTGATCTCCAACACCGGAGTCTGTATATCGATAATCTGGTGGGCATAATACAGGTCCAGCCTACTAAGCAAGTAGCTGATTGACTTTGTATGCCTGAATCCCATTATGTACTGTCTTGCACTCCATCACCGGAGTCTATCTATCGATAATCTGGCGGGCATAATACAGGTCCAGCCTACTAAACAAGTAGCTGATTGACTTTGTATGCCTGAATGCCATTATGTACAGTCTTGCACTCCATCACCGGAGTCTGTCTATCGATAATCTGGCGGGCATAATACAGGTCCAGCCTACTAAACAGGTAGCTGATTGACTTTGTATGCCTGAATGCCGTAATGTACAGTTTTGATCTCCAACACCGGAGTCTGTCTATCGATAATCTGGCGGGCATAATACAGGTCCAGCCTACTAAACAGGTAACTGATTGACTCTGTATGCCTGAATGCCGCAATGTACAGTTTTGCACTCCATCACCGGAGTCTGTCTATCGATAATCTGGTGGGCATAAAACAGGACCAGCCTACTAAGCAAGTAGCTGATTGACTTTGTATGCCTGAATGCCATTATGTACAGTCTTGCACTCCATCACCGGAGTGTGTCTATCGATAATCTAGCAGGCATAATACAGGTCCAGCCTACTAAGCAAGTAGCTGATTGACTTTGTATGCCTGAATGCCGTAATGTACAGTTTTGATCTCCAACACCGGAGTCTGTATATCGATAATCTGGCTGGCATAATACAGGTCCAGCCTACTAAACAGGTAGCTGATTGACTCTGTATGCCTGAATGCCGTAATGTACAGTTTTGCATTCCATCACCGGAGTCTGTCTATCGATAATCTGGCGGGCATAATACAGGTCCAGCCTACTAAGCAAGTAGCTGATTGACTTTGTATGCTTGAATGCCGTAATGTACAGTCTTGCACTCCATCACCGGAGTCTGTCTATCGATAATCTGGTGGGCATAAAACAGGTCCAGCCTACTAAGCAAGTAGCTGATTGACTTTGTATGCCTGAATGCCGTAATGTACAGTTTTGATCTCCAACACCGGAGTCTGTCTATCGATAATCTGGCGGGCATAATACAGGTCCAGCCTACTAAACAGGTAGCTGATTGACTCTGTATGCCTGAATGCCGTAATGTACAGTTTTGCACTCAATCACCGGAGTCTGTCTATCGATAATCTGGTGGGCATAAAACAGGTCCAGCCTACTAAGCAAGTAGCTGATTGACTTTGTATGCCTGAATGCCATTATGTACAGTCTTGCACTCCATCACCGGAGTCTGTCTATCGATAATCTGGCGGGCATAATACAGGTCCAGCCTACTAAGCAAGTAGCTGATTGACTTTGTATGCCTGAATGCCATTATGTACAGTCTTGCACTCCATCACCGGAGTCTGTCTATCGATAATCTGGCGGGCATAATACAGGTCCAGCCTACTAAACAGGTAGCTGATTGACTCTGTATGCCTGAATGCCGTCATGTACAGTTTTGCACTCCATCACCGGAGTCTGTCTATCGATAATCTGGTGGGCATAAAACAGGTCCAGCCTACTAAGCAAGTAGCTGATTGACTTTGTATGCCTGAATGCCGTAATGTACAGTTTTGATCTCCAACACCGGAGTCTGTCTATCGATAATCTGGTGGGCATAATACAGGTCCAGCCTACTAAGCAAGTAGCTGATTGACTTTGTATGCCTGAATCCCATTATGTACTGTCTTGCACTCCATCACCGGAGTCTATCTATCGATAATCTGGCGGGCATAATACAGGTCCAGCCTACTAAACAAGTAGCTGATTGACTTTGTATGCCTGAATGCCATTATGTACAGTCTTGCACTCCATCACCGGAGTGTGTCTATCGATAATCTGGCGGGCATAATACAGGTCCAGCCTACTAAGCAAGTAGCTGATTGACTTTGTATGCCTGAATGCCATTATGTACAGTCTTGCACTCCATCACCGGAGTCTGTCTATCGATAATCTGGCGGGCATAATACAGGTCCAGCCTACTAAACAGGTAGCTGATTGACTCTGTATGCCTGAATGCCGTAATGTACAGTTTTGCACTCCATCACCGGAGTCTGTCTATCGATAATCTGGCGGGCATAATACAGGTCCAGCCTACTAAGCAAGTAGCTGATTGACTTTGTATGCTTGAATGCCGTAATGTACAGTCTTGCACTCCATCACCGGAGTCTGTCTATCGATAATCTGGTGGGCATAAAACAGGTCCAGCCTACTAAGCAAGTAGCTGATTGACTTTGAATGCCTGAATGCCGTAATGTACAGTTTTGATCTCCAACACCGGAGTCTGTCTATCGATAATCTGGCGGGCATAATACAGGTCCAGCCTACTAAACAGGTAGCTGATTGACTCTGTATGCCTGAATGCCGTAATGTACAGTTTTGCACTCAATCACCGGAGTCTGTCTATCGATAATCTGGTGGGCATAAAACAGGTCCAGCCTACTAAGCAAGTAGTTGATTGACTTTGAATGCCTGAATGCCATTATGTACAGTCTTGCACTCCATCACCGGAGTGTGTCTATCGATAATCTGGCGGGCATAATACAGGTCCAGCCTACTAAGCAAGTAGCTGATTGACTTTGTATGCCTAAATGCCATTATGTACAGTCTTGCACTCCATCACCGGAGTCTGTCTATCGATAATCTGGCGGGCATAATACAGGTCCAGCCTACTAAACAGGTAGCTGATTGACTCTGTATGCCTGAATGCCGTCATGTACAGTTTTGCACTCCATCACCGGAGTCTGTCTATCGATAATCTGGTGGGCATAAAACAGGTCCAGCCTACTAAGCAAGTAGCTGATTGACTTTGTATGCCTGAATGCCGTAATGTACAGTTTTGATCTCCAACACCGGAGTCTGTCTATCGATAATCTGGTGGGCATAATAAAGGTCCAGCCTACTAAGCAAGTAGCTGATTGACTTTGTATGCCTGAATCCCATTATGTACAGTCTTGCACTCCATCATCGGAGTCTATCTATCGATAATCTGGCGGGCATAATACAGGTCTAGCCTACTAAACAAGTAGCTGATTGACTTTGTATGCCTGAATGCCATTATGTACAGTCTTGCACTCCATCACCGGAGTCTGTCTATCGATAATCTGGCGGGCATAATACAGGTCCAGCCTACTAAACAGGTAGCTGATTGACTTTGTATGCCTGAATGCCATTATGTACAGTTTTGATCTCCAACACCGGAGTCTGTCTATCGATAATCTGGCGGGCATAATACAGGTCCAGCCTACTAAACAGGTAGCTGATTGATTCTGTATGCCTGAATGCCGTAATGTACAGTTTTGCACTCCATCACCGGAGTCTGTTTATCAATAATCTGGTTGGCATAAAACAGGTCCAGCCTACTAAGCAAGTAGCTGATTGACTTTGTATGCCTGAATGCCATTATGTACAGTCTTGCACTCCATCACTGGAGTCTGTCTATCGATAATCTGGCGGGCATAATACAGGTCCAGCCTACTAAACAGGTAGCTGATTGACTCTGTATGCCTGAATGCCGTCATGTACAGTTTTGCACTCCATCACCGGAGTCTGTCTATCGATAATCTGGTGGGCATAAAACAGGTCCAGCCTACTAAGCAAGTAGCTGATTGACTTTGTATGCCTGAATGCCGTAATGTACAGTTTTGATCTCCAACACCGAAGTCTGTCTATCGATAATCTGGTGGGCATAATACAGGTCCAGCCTACTAAGCAAGTAGCTGATTGACTTTGTATGCCTGAATCCCATTATGTACAGTCTTGCACTCCATCATCGGAGTCTATCTATCGATAATCTGGCGGGCATAATACAGGTCCAGCCTACTAAACAAGTAGCTGATTGACTTTGTATGCCTGAATGCCATTATGTACAGTCTTGCACTCCATCACCGGAGTCTGTCTATCGATAATCTGGTGGGCATAAAACAGGTCCAGCCTACTAAACAGGTAGCTGATTGACTCTGTATGCCTGAATGCCGTAATGTACAGTTTTGCACTCCATCACCGGAGTCTGTCTATCGATAATCTGGCGGGCAAAATACAGGTCCAGCCTACTAAACAGGTAGCTGATTGACTCTGTATGCCTGAATGCCGTAATGTACAGTTTTGCACTCCATCACCGGAGTCTGTCTATCGATAATCTGGCGGGCATAATACAGGTCCAGCCTACTAAGCAAGTAGCTGATTGACTTTGTATGCTTGAATGCCGTAATGTACAGTCTTGCACTCCATCAACGGAGTCTGTCTATCGATAATCTGGTGGGCATAAAACAGGTCCAGCCTACTAAGCAAGTAGCAGATTGACTTTGTATGCTGAATGCCGTAATGTACAGTTTTGATCTCCAACACCGGAGTCTGTCTATCGATAATCTGGCGGGCATAATACAGGTACAGCCTACTAAACAGGTAGCTGATTGACTCTGTATGCCTGAATGCCGTATTGTACAGTTTTGCATTCCATCACCGGAGTCTGTCTATCGATAATCTGGCAGGCATAATACAGGTCCAGGCTACAAAGCAAGTAGCTGATTGACTTTGTATGCCTGAATGCCATTATGTACAGTCTTGCACTCCATCACCGGAGTGTGTCTATCGATAATCTGGCAGGCATAATACAGGTCCAGCCTACTAAGCAAGTAGCTGATTGACTTTGTATGCCTGAATGCCATTATGTACAGTCTTGCACTCCATCACCGGAGTGTGTCTATCGATAATCTGGCAGGCATAATACAGGTCCAGCCTACTAAACAGGTAGCTGATTGACTCTGTATGCCTGAATGCCGTAATGAACAGTTTTGCACTCCATCACCGGAGTCTGTCTATCGATAATCTGGCGGGCATAATACAGGTCCAGCCTACTAAGCAAGTAGCTGATTGACTTTGTATGCTTGAATGCCGTAATGTACAGTCTTGCACTCCATCACCGGAGTCTGTCTATCGATAATCTGGTGGGCATAAAACAGGTCCAGCCTAAGCAAGTAGCTGATTGACTTTGTATGCCTGAATGCCGTAATGTAGAGTTTTGATCTCCAACACCGGAGTCTGTCTATCGATAATCTGGCGGGCATAATACAGGTCCAGCCTACTAAACAGGTAGCTGATTGACTCTGTATGCCTGAATGCCGTAATGTACAGTTTTGCACTCAATCACCGGAGTCTGTCTATCGATAATCTGGTGGGCATAAAACAGGTCCAGCCTACTAAGCAAGTAGCTGATTGACTCTGTATGCCTGAATGCCGTAATGTACAGTTTTGCACTCAATCACCGGAGTCTGTCTATCGATAATCTGGTGGGCATAAAACAGGTCCAGCCTACTAAGCAAGTAGCTGATTGACTTTGTATGCCTGAATGCCGTAATGTACAGTTTTGATCTCCAACACCGGAGTCTGTCTATCGATAATCTGGTGGGCATAATACAGGTCCAGCCTACTAAGCAAGTAGCTGATTGACTTTGTATGCCTGAATCCCATTATGTACTGTCTTGCACTCCATCACCGGAGTCTATCTATCGATAATCTGGCGGGCATAATACAGGTCCAGCCTACTAAAGAAGTAGCTGATTGACTTTGTATGCCTGAATGCCATTATGTACAGTCTTGCACTCCATCACCGGAGTCTGTCTATCGATAATCTGGCGGGCATAATACAGGTCCAGCCTACTAAACAGGTAGCTGATTGACTTTGTATGCCTGAATGCCGTAATGTACAGTTTTGATCTCCAACACCGGAGTCTGTCTATCGATAATCTGGCGGGCATAATACAGGTCCAGCCTACTAAACAGGTAGCTGATTGACTCTGTATGCCTGAATGCCGTAATGTACAGTTTTGCACTCCATCACCGGAGTCTGTCTATCGATAATCTGGTGGGCATAAAACAGGTCCAGCCTACTAAGCAAGTAGCTGATTGACTTTGTATGCCTGAATGCCATTATGTACAGTCTTGCACTCCATCACCGGAGTGTGTCTATCGATAATCTGGCAGGCATAATACAGGTCCAGCCTACTAAGCAAGTAGCTGATTGACTTTGTATGCCTGAATGCCATTATGTACAGTCTTGCACTCCATCACCGGAGTTTGTCTATCGATAATCTGGCGGGCATAATACAGGTTCAGCCTACTAAACAGGTAGCTGATTGACTCTGTATGCCTGAATGCCGTAATGTACAGTTTTGCACTCCATCACCGGAGTCTGTCTATCGATAATCTGGTGGTCATAATACAGGTCCAGCCTACTAAGCAAGTAGCTGATTGACTTTGTATGCTTGAATGCCGTAATGTACAGTCTTGCACTCCATCACCGGAGTCTGTCTATCGATAATCTGGTGGGCATAAAACAGGTCCAGCCTACTAAGCAAGTAGCTGATTGACTTTGTATGCCTGAATGCCGTAATGTACAGTTTTGATCTCCAACACCGGAGTCTGTCTATCGATAATCTGGCGGGCATAATACAGGTCCAGCCTACTAAACAGGTAGCTGATTGACTCTGTATGCCTGAATGCCGTAATGTACAGTTTTGCATTCCATCACCGGAGTCTGTCTATCGATAATCTGGCGGGCATAATACAGGTCCAGCCTACTAAGCAAGTAGCTGATTGACTTTGTATGCCTGAATGCCATTATGTACAGTCTTGCACTCCATCACCGGAGTGTGTCTATCGATAATCTGGCAGGCATAATACAGGTCCAGCCTACTAAGCAAGTAGCTGATTGACTTTGTATGCCTGAATGCCATTATGTACAGTCTTGCACTCCATCACCGGAGTCTGTCTATCGATAATTTGGCGGGCATAAAACAGGTCCAGCCTACTAAGCAAGTAGCTGATTGACTTTGTATGCCTGAATGCCGTAATGTACAGTTTTGATCTCCAACACCGGAGTCTGTCTATCGATAATCTGGCGGGCATAATACAGGTCCAGCCTACTAAACAGGTAACTGATTGACTCTGTATGCCTGAATGCCGCAATGTACAGTTTTGCACTCCATCACCGGAGTCTGTCTATCGATAATCTGGTGGGCATAAAACAGGACCAGCCTACTAAGCAAGTAGCTGATTGACTTTGTATGCCTGAATGCCATTATGTACAGTCTTGCACTCCATCACCGGAGTGTGTCTATCGATAATCTAGCAGGCATAATACAGGTCCAGCCTACTAAGCAAGTAGCTGATTGACTTTGTATGCCTGAATGCCGTAATGTACAGTTTTGATCTCCAACACCGGAGTCTGTATATCGATAATCTGGCGGGCATAATACAGGTCCAGCCTACTAAACAGGTAGCTGATTGACTCTGTATGCCTGAATGCCGTAATGTACAGTTTTGCATTCCATCACCGGAGTCTGTCTATCGATAATCTGGCGGGCATAATACAGGTCCAGCCTACTAAGCAAGTAGCTGATTGACTTTGTATGCTTGAATGCCGTAATGTACAGTCTTGCACTCCATCACCGGAGTCTGTCTATCGATAATCTGGTGGGCATAAAACAGGTCCAGCCTACTAAGCAAGTAGCTGATTGACTTTGTATGCCTGAATGCCGTAATGTACAGTTTTGATCTCCAACACCGGAGTCTGTCTATCGATAATCTGGCGGGCATAATACAGGTCCAGCCTACTAAACAGGTAGCTGATTGACTCTGTATGCCTGAATGCCGTAATGTACAGTTTTGCACTCAATCACCGGAGTCTGTCTATCGATAATCTGGTGGGCATAAAACAGGTCCAGCCTACTAAGCAAGTAGCTGATTGACTTTGTATGCCTGAATGCCATTATGTACAGTCTTGCACTCCATCACCGGAGTCTGTCTATCGATAATCTGGCGGGCATAATACAGGTCCAGCCTACTAAACAGGTAGCTGATTGACTCTGTATGCCTGAATGCCGTCATGTACAGTTTTGCACTCCATCACCGGAGTCTGTCTATCGATAATCTGGTGGGCATAAAACAGGTCCAGCCTACTAAGCAAGTAGCTGATTGACTTTGTATGCCTGAATGCCGTAATGTACAGTTTTGATCTCCAACACCGGAGTCTGTCTATCGATAATCTGGTGGGCATAATACAGGTCCAGCCTACTAAGCAAGTAGCTGATTGACTTTGTATGCCTGAATCCCATTATGTACTGTCTTGCACTCCATCACCGGAGTCTATCTATCGATAATCTGGCGGGCATAATACAGGTCCAGCCTACTAAACAAGTAGCTGATTGACTTTGTATGCCTGAATCCCATTATGTACAGTCTTGCACTCCATCACTGGAGTGTGTCTATCGATAATCTGGCGGGCATAATACAGGTCCAGCCTACTAAGCAAGTAGCTGATTGACTTTGTATGCCTGAATGCCATTATGTACAGTCTTGCACTCCATCACCGGAGTGTGTCTATAGATAATCTGGCAGGCATAATACAGGTCCAGCCTACTAAGCAAGTAGCTGATTGACTTTGTATGCCTGAATGCCATTATGTACAGTCTTGCACTCCATCACCGGAGTCTGTCTATCGATAATCTGGCGGGCATAATACAGGTCCAGCCTACTAAACAGGTAGCTGATTGACTCTGTATGCCTGAATGCCGTAATGTACAGTTTTGCACTCCATCACCGGAGTCTGTCTATCGATAATCTGGCGGGCATAATACAGGTCCAGCCTACTAAGCAAGTAGCTGATTGACTTTGTATGCTTGAATGCCGTAATGTACAGTCTTGCACTCCATCACCGGAGTCTGTCTATCGATAATCTGGTGGGCATAAAACAGGTCCAGCCTACTAAGCAAGTAGCTGATTGACTTTGTATGCCTGAATGCCGTAATGTACAGTTTTGATCTCCAACACCGGAGTCTGTCTATCGATAATCTGGCGGGCATAATACAGGTCCAGCCTACTAAACAGGTAGCTGATTGACTTTGTATGCCTGAATGCCGTAATGTACAGTTTTGATCTCCAACACCGGAGTCTGTCTATCGATAATCTGGCGGGCATAATACAGGTCCAGCCTACTAAACAGGTAGCTGATTGACTCTGTATGCCTGAATGCCGTAATGTACAGTTTTGCACTCCATCACCGCAGTCTGTCTATCGATAATCTGGTGGGCATAAAACAGGTCCAGCCTACTAAACAAGTAGCTGATTGACTTTGTATGCCTGAATGCCATTATGTACAGTCTTGCACTCCATCACCGGAGTGTGTCTATCGATAATCTGGCGGGCATAATACAGGTCCAGCCTACTAAGCAAGTAGCTGATTGACTTTGTATGCCTGAATGCCATTATGTACAGTCTTGCACTCCATCACCGGAGTGTGTCTATAGATAATCTGGCAGGCATAATACAGGTCCAGCCTACTAAGCAAGTAGCTGATTGACTTTGTATGCCTGAATGCCGTAATGTACAGTTTTGATCTCCAACATCGGAGTCTGTCTATCGATAATCTGGTGGGCATAATACAGGTCCAGCCTACTAAGCAAGTAGCTGATTGACTTTGTATGCCTGAATGCCATTATGTACAGTCTTGCACTCCATCACCGGAGTCTGTCTATCGATAATCTGGCGGGCATAATACAGGTCCAGCCTACTAAACAGGTAGCTGATTGACTCTGTATGCCTGAATGCCGTAATGTACAGTTTTGCACTCCATCACCGGAGTCTGTCTATCGATAATCTGGCGGGCATAATACAGGTCCAGCCTACTAAGCAAGTAGCTGATTGACTTTGTATGCTTGAATGCCGTAATGTACAGTCTTGCACTCCATCACCGGAGTCTGTCTATCGATAATCTGGTGGGCATAAAACAGGTCCAGCCTAAGCAAGTAGCTGATTGACTTTGTATGCCTGAATGCCGTAATGTAGAGTTTTGATCTCCAACACCGGAGTCTGTCTATCGATAATCTGGCGGGCATAATACAGGTCCAGCCTACTAAACAGGTAGCTGATTGACTCTGTATGCCTGAATGCCGTAATGTACAGTTTTGCACTCAATCACCGGAGTCTGTCTATCGATAATCTGGTGGGCATAAAACAGGTCCAGCCTACTAAGCAAGTAGCTGATTGACTCTGTATGCCTGAATGCCGTAATGTACAGTTTTGCACTCAATCACCGGAGTCTGTCTATCGATAATCTGGTGGGCATAAAACAGGTCCAGCCTACTAAGCAAGTAGCTGATTGACTTTGTATGCCTGAATGCCGTAATGTACAGTTTTGATCTCCAACACCGGAGTCTGTCTATCGATAATCTGGTGGGCATAATACAGGTCCAGCCTACTAAGCAAGTAGCTGATTGACTTTGTATGCCTGAATCCCATTATGTACTGTCTTGCACTCCATCACCGGAGTCTATCTATCGATAATCTGGCGGGCATAATACAGGTCCAGCCTACTAAACAAGTAGCTGATTGACTTTGTATGCCTGAATGCCATTATGTACAGTCTTGCACTCCATCACCGGAGTCTGTCTATCGATAATCTGGCGGGCATAATACAGGTCCAGCCTACTAAACAGGTAGCTGATTGACTTTGTATGCCTGAATGCCGTAATGTACAGTTTTGATCTCCAACACCGGAGTCTGTCTATCGATAATCTGGCGGGCATAATACAGGTCCAGCCTACTAAACAGGTAGCTGATTGACTCTGTATGCCTGAATGCCGTAATGTACAGTTTTGCACTGCATCACCGGAGTCTGTCTATCGATAATCTGGTGGGCATAAAACAGGTCCAGCCTACTAAGCAAGTAGCTGATTGACTTTGTATGCCTGAATGCCATTATGTACAGTCTTGCACTCCATCACCGGAGTTTGTCTATCGATAATCTGGCAGGCATAATACAGGTCCAGCCTACTAAGCAAGTAGCTGATTGACTTTGTATGCCTGAATGCCATTATGTACAGTCTTGCACTCCATCACCGGAGTTTGTCTATCGATAATCTGGCGGGCATAATACAGGTTCAGCCTACTAAACAGGTAGCTGATTGACTCTGTATGCCTGAATGCCGTAATGTACAGTTTTGCACTCCATCACCGGAGTCTGTCTATCGATAATCTGGCGGGCATAATACAGGTCCAGCCTACTAAACAGGTAGCTGATTGACTCTGTATGCCTGAATGCCATAATGTACAGTTTTGCACTCCATCACCGGAGTCTGTCTATCGATAATCTGGTGGTCATAATACAGGTCCAGCCTACTAAGCAAGTAGCTGATTGACTTTGTATGCTTGAATGCCGTAATGTACAGTCTTGCACTCCATCACCGGAGTCTGTCTATCGATAATCTGGTGGGCATAAAACAGGTCCAGCCTACTAAGCAAGTAGCTGATTGACTTTGTATGCCTGAATGCCGTAATGTACAGTTTTGATCTCCAACACCGGAGTCTGTCTATCGATAATCTGGCGGGCATAATACAGGTCCAGCCTACTAAACAGGTAGCTGATTGACTCTGTATGCCTGAATGCCGTAATGTACAGTTTTGCATTCCATCACCGGAGTCTGTCTATCGATAATCTGGCGGGCATAATACAGGTCCAGCCTACTAAGCAAGTAGCTGATTGACTTTGTATGCCTGAATGCCATTATGTACAGTCTTGCACTCCATCACCGGAGTGTGTCTATCGATAATCTGGCAGGCATAATACAGGTCCAGCCTACTAAGCAAGTAGCTGATTGACTTTGTATGCCTGAATGCCATTATGTACAGTCTTGCACTCCATCACCGGAGTCTGTCTATCGATAATTTGGCGGGCATAAAACAGGTCCAGCCTACTAAGCAAGTAGCTGATTGACTTTGTATGCCTGAATGCCGTAATGTACAGTTTTGATCTCCAACACCGGAGTCTGTCTATCGATAATCTGGCGGGCATAATACAGGTCCAGCCTACTAAACAGGTAACTGATTGACTCTGTATGCCTGAATGCCGCAATGTACAGTTTTGCACTCCATCACCGGAGTCTGTCTATCGATAATCTGGTGGGCATAAAACAGGACCAGCCTACTAAGCAAGTAGCTGATTGACTTTGTATGCCTGAATGCCATTATGTACAGTTTTGCACTCCATCACCGGAGTGTGTCTATCGATAATCTAGCAGGCATACTACAGGTCCAGCCTACTAAGCAAGTAGCTGATTGACTTTGTATGCCTGAATGCCGTAATGTACAGTTTTGATCTCCAACACCGGAGTCTGTATATCGATAATCTGGCGGGCATAATACAGGTCCAGCCTACTAAACAGGTAGCTGATTGACTCTGTATGCCTGAATGCCGTAATGTACAGTTTTGCATTCCATCACCGGAGTCTGTCTATCGATAATCTGGCGGGCATAATACAGGTCCAGCCTACTAAGCAAGTAGCTGATTGACTTTGTATGCTTGAATGCCGTAATGTACAGTCTTGCACTCCATCACCGGAGTCTGTCTATCGATAATCTGGTGGGCATAAAACAGGTCCAGCCTACTAAGCAAGTAGCTGATTGACTTTGTATGCCTGAATGCCGTAATGTACAGTTTTGATCTCCAACACCGGAGTCTGTCTATCGATAATCTGGCGGGCATAATACAGGTCCAGCCTACTAAACAGGTAGCTGATTGACTCTGTATGCCTGAATGCCGTAATGTACAGTTTTGCACTCAATCACCGGAGTCTGTCTATCGATAATCTGGTGGGCATAAAACAGGTCCAGCCTACTAAGCAAGTAGCTGATTGACTTTGTATGCCTGAATGCCATTATGTACAGTCTTGCACTCCATCACCGGAGTCTGTCTATCGATAATCTGGCGGGCATAATACAGGTCCAGCCTACTAAACAGGTAGCTGATTGACTCTGTATGCCTGAATGCCGTCATGTACAGTTTTGCACTCCATCACCGGAGTCTGTCTATCGATAATCTGGTGGGCATAAAACAGGTCCAGCCTACTAAGCAAGTAGCTGATTGACTTTGTATGCCTGAATGCCGTAATGTACAGTTTTGATCTCCAACACCGGAGTCTGTCTATCGATAATCTGGTGGGCATAATACAGGTCCAGCCTACTAAGCAAGTAGCTGATTGACTTTGTATGCCTGAATCCCATTATGTACTGTCTTGCACTCCATCACCGGAGTCTATCTATCGATAATCTGGCGGGCATAATACAGGTCCAGCCTACTAAACAAGTAGCTGATTGACTTTGTATGCCTGAATCCCATTATGTACAGTCTTGCACTCCATCACCGGAGTGTGTCTATCGATAATCTGGCGGGCATAATACAGGTCCAGCCTACTAAGCAAGTAGCTGATTGACTTTGTATGCCTGAATGCCATTATGTACAGTCTTGCACTCCATCACCGGAGTGTGTCTATCGATAATCTGGCAGGCATAATACAGGTCCAGCCTACTAAGCAAGTAGCTGATTGACTTTGTATGCCTGAATGCCATTATGTACAGTCTTGCACTCCATCACCGGAGTGTGTCTATAGATAATCTGGCAGGCATAATACAGGTCCAGCCTACTAAGCAAGTAGCTGATTGACTTTGTATGCCTGAATGCCATTATGTACAGTCTTGCACTCCATCACCGGAGTCTGTCTATCGATAATCTGGCGGGCATAATACAGGTCCAGCCTACTAAACAGGTAGCTGATTGACTCTGTATGCCTGAATGCCGTAATGTACAGTTTTGCACTCCATCACCGGAGTCTGTCTATCGATAATCTGGTGGGCATAAAACAGGTCCAGCCTACTAAACAAGTAGCTGATTGACTTTGTATGCCTGAATGCCATTATGTACAGTCTTGCACTCCATCACCGGAGTGTGTCTATCGATAATCTAGCGGGCATAATACAGGTCCAGCCTACTAAGCAAGTAGCTGATTGACTTTGTATGCCTGAATGCCATTATGTACAGTCTTGCACTCCATCACCGGAGTGTGTCTATAGATAATCTGGCAGGCATAATACAGGTCCAGCCTACTAAGCAAGTAGCTGATTGACTTTGTATGCCTGAATGCCGTAATGTACAGTTTTGATCTCCAACATCGGAGTCTGTCTATCGATAATCTGGTGGGCATAATACAGGTCCAGCCTACTAAGCAAGTAGCTGATTGACTTTGTATGCCTGAATGCCATTATGTACAGTCTTGCACTCCATCACCGGAGTCTGTCTATCGATAATCTGGCGGGCATAATACAGGTCCAGCCTACTAAACAGGTAGCTGATTGACTCTGTATGCCTGAATGCCGTAATGTACAGTTTTGCACTCCATCGCCGGAGTCTGTCTATCGATAATCTGGTGGGCATAAAACAGGTCCAGCCTACTAAGCAAGTAGCTGATTGATTTTGTATGCCTGAATGCCATAATGTACAGTTTTGATCTCCAACACCGAAGTCTGTCTATCGATAATCTGGTGGGCATAATACAGGTCCAGCCAACTAAGCAAGTAGCTGATTGACTTTGTAGGCCTGAATGCCATTATGTACAGTCTTGCACTCCATCACCGGAGTCTGTCTATCGATAATCTGGCGGGCATAATACAGGTCCAGCCTACTAAACAGGTAGCTGATTGACTCTGTATGCCTGAATGCCGTAATGTACAGTTTTGCACTCCATCACCGGAGTCTGTCTATCGATAATCTGGTGGGCATAAAACAGGTCCAGCCTACTAAGCAAGTAGCTGATTGACTTTGTATGCCTGAATGCCATAATGTACAGTTTTGATCTCCATCACCGGAGTCTGTCTATCGATAATCTGGTGGGCATAAAACAGGTCCAGCCTACTAAACAGGTAGCTGATTGACTCTGTATGCCTGAATGCCGTAATGTACAGTTTTGAACTCCATCACCGGAGTCTGTCTATCTATAATCTGGCGGGCATAATACAGGTCAAGCCTACTAAGCAAGTAGCTGATTGACTTTGTATGCTTGAATGCCGTAATGTACAGTCTTGCACTCCAAGGCTGTCAAGACTGACAGCCTTTTACTTTCCAGTGTAGAGGTAGGCAACCCCAGCGCGGCGATCCACTTTAAAAACAGGGAAGAAATTAAAGATCACCATGGGGGCCATATGTTTAAAAGGGCATGGGCGAACTAAAGTGGGCGTGGTCTGTGATGAAAGGGCAAGAAGATAAAGCATGCACTGGTTGTCTGTATATCCCCCTCCCCCCACAATTAATACTTTCCTTATATTGGTGGCTAGTAGGGAGCCCCAGTAACATCCTTCAACATTGGTGGTCAGTAAGCCCTCCCATCACAGTACCTCCTTTATACAGCAACTCATCATTAAATTATTAGTGAGTACCACCAAGTGCCATCCTATCCCCTGTCAGACGTGATGCCCTTCTTGCCTTTTCAGCAGCAGTTAGGGATATTTAATAAAACTGGAGAGTGCAAAATCTGGTGCAGCTCTGCATAGAATCCAATCCGCTTCCAGGTTTTATTGCCATAGCTTGCTTGAACAAGCTGAAGTTACAAGCCGATTGGCTACAATGCACAGCTGCACCAGTTTTAGTAAATCTCCTCCATAGTGCCCAATCCCTCCTTCCCAATCCATCTCTTATATCTTGTCCAGGAGTTAATATGTAACATCGCAAAGTGTTTGGGATGGATGCAAGGGGAGTAGCACAGGCATGGCAGAGTATGTAGCTATCATACTGCTGCTTCTCTGAGTAGAGAAAGCATTTCCAATGGCGGGGGTGCGATAGACCTGTTGCTGACCCTCATTCTAATATTAACCTCTTCACGCCGGACGAACACAAATGTCCGGTGTCTGGGCCTAGACAGCGAGCGGCCGCACATTTGCGTTCTATTAAAAAAGAACATATGTGCTGAGAGCATGCGCCCTACGCGCTCCCAGCTCACATGTCCGGTACTCACGGAAAGATCCCGATCTCCTCTTTCGATCGGGACCTTTCCCGATCATGTGGCGGCGTGTCACATGACCCTAAAGCCCGCCCCGCCTCCCTGCTTCTGAAACCCTTAAAGGGCCGGAGGCGCTGGCGTGAATGGGTTAACACAGGGAAGGTGCTCAGGAAGATGGCAGAGTGTGGAGGCCTGATTGGAAGGACTTTGCTGCTTCTGAGAATGAATGGTTGTCTGTTTGTCTGTAGCTAGAGAGGTCAGTGCAGGTTTGTTTTGCTGATTGGTAAGACTGTGTAAATATTTAAAAGTTCATAGCCTGGTCATAGTTCCCCAAAAGCCAAGCAATATTCAGAAGGACCGCTCCACAAAAGGACAGCCTCTGTGTTTATCTCACAAAGAGTTTCCTCCATGTGAAATTTTCTTGTTTTTTTACCATTTTCAATTTCAACTTCATCAAGTCATATAGGAAATTTATATACACATTGCTTTTCAATTTTAAGTAAGGAGACATTGTTGGTACGAGACACCAAGATCTAGACAGCCAGTTGCTACCATGATCCACCAGTCGAAGGCAGAAAATCCCCTCTCGAAATGCAAATAAAGCACGCTGCATCACACTACAGGCGTACCTCGGTTTACAAATTTAATGCGTTCTCCGGGACTTTTCGTATTGCGAAAAATTCGTAAACTGAAACGTGGTTTCCTATAGGAATGCACTGAAAACCAATCAATCTGTTCCGGAGGTCAGAAAAAAGTAAAAAAAAAGTATTTTATTTGTTCAAAACTCTTTATAAAGTGCACTTTAACCACTTGAGCTCCTGAGGATTTACCCCCCTTAATGACCTGGCCTTTTTTTGCTGTTTGGCGCTGCAGTAATTCAAATGATAATTGCACGGTCATGCAATGCTGTACCCAAACAAAATTTACGTCCTTTTTTTCCACACAAATAGAGCTTTCTTTTGGTGGTATTTTATCACCTGTGCGCTTTTTATTTTTTGCGCTATAAACAAAAAAAACACGAAAATTTTGAAAAAAAAATATTTTCTACTTTCAGCTATAAAAAATATATTGTAAACTCAAAGTTAGTCATAAATTTAAGCCAAAATGTATTCTGCTACATGTTTTTGGTAAAAAAATCCCAATAAGTGTATATTGATTGCTTTGTGTGAAAGTTATAGCGTCTACAAACTATGGTATAGATAATTTGAAATTTACACAGCTTTTACTTTCTGACCGCCCATGACATCTCTTGAGGTGCTAAAATACCAGGATAGAACAAACACCCCCAAATGACCCCTTTTCGGAAAGTAGACACCCTACGCTATCTGCTGAGAGACATATTGGCCTTGATTCACTATTGGGCGTGGGCGCATATTCGTGGGCGAACGCCCAATTTTCATGGGCGACCGTCTATTTTTTACCCTGCAACCAAATTCACTATTGACCAGTGCCCATAAGCAGATGCCCAATCTAATTCACAAAAAGACACACGCCCGGAATCAGACTCACAAAGCAGACTTGCTAAGAAGCACGTCTAACACCATGAAAAATCACTGCAGAGACATGTTCACTTAGAAATTTGCTTTGCCAAATATCAGGACTTCACTTTAAACAATATCTGCTATTTCCAAAAAAATTAAGAATGTGTTAAAAATCGTTTTTTTCAAGGAAATCGACACAGTAAAAATCTAGACGCCCGTGCAGTGTCTTTGGCAGATAGAACTGAGCATGTGCAGAACACATTTTAGACTTCTGCCATGGGCGTTTGCTTTTTAGCCACTGCCTAATAGTGAATCTTACTGTGGATTCCTCTGACAGCCAGCACTCGGTCGCGACTACTGTGTTTAATAAACAGCACTAAGCATATCTTCATGTAATCTAATTAGATTTCCTTAGTTCTAGTGATTCTATTTTTGTTTCTTATCCTTTATAATTATTTCTGTAATGATTTTACTTATTTCAAAGGTCTAGATAATATTTATTTTGACAGCTGAATGTAAAAATAAAGGTCCACAATAAAAAAAAAAAAAAACAGCGTGGGCCCCCCCTCTCATCCTTACCAAGCCCTTCAGGTCTGGTATGGATATTAAGGTGGGTCCCCCTCAATATCCATACCAGACCCTTATCCGAGCATGCAGCCCGGCAGGTCAGGAAAGGGAGGGGGAAAAGCGAGCGCCCCCCCCCCCTCCTGAACCATACCAGGCCACATGCCCTCAACATGGGGGGGTGCTTTGGGGCAGGGGGGCTCCCCCCCCAAAGCACCTTGTCCCCATGTTGATGAGGACAAGGGCCTCTTCCCCACAACCCTGGCCGGTGGTTGTGGGGGTCTGCGGGAGGGGGGCTTATCAGAATCTGGAAGCCCCCAGATCCCGGCCCCCCCCCTACGTGAAGGAGTCTGCGGTACATGGTCCCGCAGACTCATTCACAAAACAAAAAAGTGTGGTGTAAAAAAAACACAGTACAGGGTCTTTGACAAGTCCTTTATTAAAACAATGTCCCCCGAAGTAGATCCAACGTCAATCGCTGCAGTGGCAGGGACCCGAAAAAAGAAAAAAAGAAAAGTTCCGCTCCCGTCCAAGGCTTCCAGCCTTGTGAAGAATAGGCTAGCTGACGTTTCTTATATAGGTATGGGGCGGGGCCAGCCGGGGACATCATCCGAGTGACCCGCCCCATGTCACATGCTTGCTGTTCCCGGCTGGCCCCGCCCCATACCTATATAAGAAATGTCAGCTAGCCTATTCTTCACAAGGCTGGAAGCCTCGGACGGGAGCGGAACCTTTTTTTTCTTTTCTTTTCTTTTTTCGGGTCCCTGCCGCCGCCGCGATTGACGTTGGATCTACTTCGGGGGACATTGTTTTAATAAAGGACTTGTCAAAGACCCTGTACTGTGTTTTTTTTACACCACACTTAGTTTTTTTGTGAATGAGTCTGCGGGACCATGTACCGCAGAATCATTCACGTAGGGGGGGGGGCGGGATCTGGGGGCCCCCTTGTTAAAGGGGGCTTCCAGATTCTGATAAGCCCCCCGCCCGCAGACCCCCACAACCACCGGCCAGGGTAGTGGGGAAGAGGCCCTTGTCCTCATCAACATGGGGACAAGGTGCCTTGGGGGGGGAGCCCCCCTTGCCCCAAAGCACCCCCCCCATGTTGAGGGCATGTGGCCTGGTATGGTTCAGGAGGGGGGGCGCTCGCTCGTCCCCCCCTTTCCTGACCTGCCGGGCTGCATGCTCGGATAAGGGTCTGGTATGGATATTGAGGGGGACCCACGCTGTTTTTATTTTTAATTTCAGCGTGGAGTTCCTCCTTAATATCCATACCAGACCCGAAGGGCTTAGTATGGATGAGAGTGGGGACCCCACGCCGGTTATTTAAAAAACAGTTTCTAAATCCCTGCAGTACTTTGACATTCAACTGTCAGTGGGGAACTCCGCCGACAGCTGAAACATGAGCGCTGCATTGGTTTTCACTACTAAAACGCCGCATGAGTTGATAACATAACTCATGTGGGATTTTAGGAGCGACAGCCATGTGTTAATGTTTCAGCTGTCAGCGGGGTTTCCCACTGACAGCTGAATGTAAAATAATTCCCTTTATTGCATAAATAATTTAAAAAAAAGCTTGGGGTCCCCCCTCCCATCTGTACCAAGCCCTTAGGATCTGGTATGGATATTAAGGGGAAACTCCACGCTGAAATTAAAAAAAAAAAAAACAGCGTGGGTCCCCCCCAATATCCATACCAGACCCTTATCCGAGCATGCAGCCCGGCAGGTCAGGAAAGGGGGGGGGGACGAGCGAGCACCCCCCCCTCCTGAACCATACCAGGCCACATGCCCTCAACATGGGGGGGTGCTTCGGGGCAGGGGGGGCTCTCCCACCAAAGCACCTTGTCCCCATGTTGATGAGGACAAGGGCCTCTTCCCCACAACCCTGGCCGGTGGTTGTGGGGATCTGCGGGAGGGGGGCTTATCCAACGTCAATCGCGGCGGTGGCAGGGACCCGAAAAAAGAAAAAAAAAAAGTTCCACTCCCGTCCGAGGCTTCCAGCCTTGTGAAGAATAGGCTAGCTAACATTTCTTATATAGGTATGGGGCGGGGCCAGCCGGGAACAGCAAGCATGTGACATGGGGCGGGTCACTCGGATGATGTCCCCGGCTGGCCCCGCCCCATACCTATATAAGAAACGTCAGCTAGCCTATTCTTCACAAGGCTGGAAGCCTCGGACGGGAGCGGAACTTTTCTTTTTTTCTTTTTTCGGGTCCCTGCCACTGCAGCGATTGACGTTGGATCTACTTCGGGGGACATTGTTTTAATAAAGGACTTGTCAAAGACCCTGTACTGTGTTTTTTTTACACCACACTTTTTTGTTTTGTGAATGAGTCTGCGGGACCATGTACCGCAGACTCCTTCACGTAGGGGGGGGGCCGGGATCTGGGGGCTTCCAGATTCTGATAAGCCCCCCTCCCGCAGACCCCCACAACCACCGGCCAGGGTTGTGGGGAAGAGGCCCTTGTCCTCATCAACATGGGGACAAGGTGCTTTGGGGGGGGAGCCCCCCTGCCCCAAAGCACCCCCCCATGTTGAGGGCATGTGGCCTGGTATGGTTCAGGAGGGGGGGGGGGCGCTCGCTTTTCCCCCTCCCTTTCCTGACCTGCCGGGCTGCATGCTCGGATAAGGGTCTGGTATGGATATTGAGGGGGACCCACGCTGTTTTTTTTTTTTAAATTTCAGCGTGGAGTTCCCCCTTAATATCCATACCAGACCTGAAGGGCTTGGTAAGGATGAGAGGGGGGGCCCACGCTGTTTTTTTTTGTTTTTTTTTTTATTGCGGACCTTTATTTTTACATTCATCTGTCAAAATAAATATTATCTAGACCTTTGAAATAAGTAAAATCATTACAGAAATAATTATAAAGGATAAGAAACAAAAATAGAATCACTAGAACTAAGGAAATCTAATTAGATTACATGAAGATATGCTTAGTGCTGTTTATTAAACACAGTAGTCGCGACCGAGTGCCGGCTGTCAGAGGAATCCACAGTAAGATTCACTATTAGGCAGTGGCTAAAAAGCAAACGCCCATGGCAGAAGTCTAAAATGTGTTCTGCACATGCTCAGTTCTATCTGCCAAAGACACTGCACGGGCGTCTAGATTTTTACTGTGTCGATTTCCTTGAAAAAAACGATTTTTAACACATTCTTAATTTTTTTGGAAATAGCAGATATTGTTTAAAGTGAAGTCCTGATATTTGGCAAAGCAAATTTCTAAGTGAACATGTCTCTGCAGTGATTTTTCATGGTGTTAGACGTGCTTCTTAGCAAGTCTGCTTTGTGAGTCTGATTCCGGGCGTGTGTCTTTTTGTGAATTAGATTGGGCATCTGCTTATGGGCACTGGTCAATAGTGAATTTGGTTGCAGGGTAAAAAATAGACGGTCGCCCATGAAAATTGGGCGTTCGCCCACGAATATGCGCCCACGCCCAATAGTGAATCAAGGCCAATATGTCTCTCAGCAGATAGCGTAGGGTGTCTACTTTCCGAAAAGGGGTCATTTGGGGGTGTTTGTTCTATCCTGGTATTTTAGCACCTCAAGAGATGCCCCGCCCCATACCTATATAAGAAATGTCAGCTAGCCTATTCTTCACAAGGCTGGAAGCCTCGGACGGGAGCGGAACCTTTTTTTTTCTTTTCTTTTTTCGGGTCCCTGCCGCCGCCGCGATTGACGTTGGATCTACTTCGGGGGACATTGTTTTAATAAAGGACTTGTCAAAGACCCTGTACTGTGTTTTTTTTACACCACACTTAGTTTTTTTGTGAATGAGTCTGCGGGACCATGTACCGCAGAATCATTCACGTAGGGGGGGGCTGGATCTGGGGGCCCCCTTGTTAAAGGGGGCTTCCAGATTCTGATAAGCCCCCCGCCCTCAGACCCCCACAACCACCGGCCAGGGTTGTGGGGAAGAGGCCCTTGTCCTCATCAACATGCTGCCCCAAAGCACCCCCCCATGTTGAGGGCATGTGGCCTGGTATGGTTCAGGAGGAGGGGGGGGGCGCTCGCTCGTCCCCCCCCTTTCCTGACCTGCCGGGCTGCATGCTCGGATAAGGGTCTGGTATGGATATTGAGGGGGACCCACGCTGTTTTTTTTTTTTAATTTCAGCGTGGAGTTCCCCCTTAATATCCATACCAGAGCCGGAGGGCTTGGTACGGATGGGAGGGGGGACCCCACGCTCTTTTTTTTATTATTTTGCAATAAAGGAAATTATTTTACATTCAGCTGTCAGTGGGGAACCCCGCTGACAGTTGAAACATTAACACATGGCTGTCGCTTCTAAAATCCCGCATGAGTTATGTTATCAACTCATGCGGCGTTTTAGTAGTAAAAACCAATGCAGCGCTCATGTTTCAGCTGTCAGCGGAGTTCCCCACTGACAGTTGAATGTAAAAGTATTGCGGGGAATTAGAAACAATTTTTAAAAAACCCGCCGTGGGGTCCCCCCTCCCATCCATACTAAGCCCTTCGGGTCTCGTATGGATGTTAAGGGGTAACTCCACACTGAAATTAAATAAAAAACAGCATGGGGTACCCCCCAAAATCCATAACACATACTTATCCGAGCATGCAGCCCGGCAGGTCACAAAAGGGGGGGGGGGGGGGAACAGCGAGCGCCTCCCCCCCTCCTGAACCATACCAGGCCACATGCCCATACCAAATTATTCAAACATTTGTAAACAGAACAATTAACTGAAATGGTTTGGCATTTGTACCCCAAATATGACGTTCCCTGAGGCGTTGGTAAACCGAGGTACGCCTGTATTAGTATTGCAATCCTTTGTATTGGGATACATAGAACCAACATACATCTGAATTGGCAACATAGCACAACATTTGTGTCACATTGGAGATATCTGGCTAGTTACACTGACCTTGCCCAGGGACCTAGGATTGATTCACAGCACAGAAATACGGGCTGGGTTAGCAATGTAGCTCCATGGATTAGTGGTTAGCACTACTGCCTCACAACTCTAGGGTTGTCGGTTTGAATCCCAACCACGGCAAGGAAGTAGCATGATCTCTGTGTGTGGCTGTCTTCAAATAGATGTTCTAGCAACATCTTTGCTTTCTGTCTAAATGATCCCTAAAATGTGATAACATAAGGGCCTGGACCACTAATAGATTTGATAATGATGGTTTACACTCCACCCACTTTTGTGAAGGATTTGGCAAGCAAAGAGCTGACAGAGAGAGAGAAGAGTGAGCCAGTGAGACAAAGAAGAGTGAGCGAGAGATACATACTGAAGAGTGATAAAGAGAGACATACAGAAGAGAGAGAGAAGAGCGAGCCAGTGAGATGAAGAAGAGTGAGCGAGAGATACATACTGAAGAGTGATAAAGAGAGACATACAGAAGAGTGAGCGAGAGAGAAGAGCGAGCCAGTGAGACGAAGAAGAGTGAGCAAGAGATACATACTGAAGAGTGATAAAGAGAGACATACAGAAGAGTGAGCGAGAGAGAAAAGACTTGGTTGGTGAATCCACACATCAAACATGTCACAAATACTGGCATGGATTTTTCCACCAAATGCAAAGCAGACCCTTATCCCAGCAGGCAGGTACCGCACGCCTTCAAAGATTTATTTCCTTTGTTGATTTACCGGCTTCGTTCACACTATATGCAATTGAAAATTACTCTTTAAGTTGCCAATTTTACTGTGTTTTCTAGAGAATTACTAACTAGTTGTGTTTTCAATTGTGTGTAGCATTGCGATTTCTATTTGAGTCTAGATGTTAAATTGCTAATAAATGGCCAAAATTTTCAAATACCTTTGAACTCTCGCTGCAACAAATGGCGTATGTTAATACACTCACATTCACATTCATTATATCCAATATCAGGTACGATGTCAATTCACAAATCGCACCTGAAATTGCACACCCTGGATGCGACTTGTCATGCGATTGGCATGGCCAGCAACTTGCCCTTTGCATGGCAAATTGCACACAATGTTACTGGGGGCTAACACCACTGTCACATCTAATCCGATGCGGCAATTGCCCAACTTACAGTGAAGTTGCACGAGTTCACAATCCAATTGGATGTGAACAGAGCCTACAGTGGCCAATAGGGTGTGACTTGGTCTACGATTTGCAAGTCGCCTGTCATGCCAATTGCATGGCAATCGCAAACAATGTTACTGGGGGCTACCCAGTCACATTAAAGCAGATTTCTAAGTGGTGTTATTGACACCACAGTCACATCATCTGACTTGCATAGAAGTTGCATGATTTCAAAGTCGGGGTACATGGTGATTTCAAGTGCAATTTGCAAGACATTCGACACCGATCTCTCAGCAAATTGCATGAAAAGTAGTGTATTCATTACTCTATTATTACTTGCGGCTCCTACCAAGTTTGAACCACAACAATATGAACGCTCCAATAGTGTGCACATTGAGTGGGAGTTGGCATGTGATTTGCACAACATGCAAGCTGTAAATCGTCTGCAAAGTCTCACCCTATTGTCTGCTATTAGAGCGACCACATGGGTGCGTTTCAAACACTGATTTCTTAAGTAGTACATGTTCTACTTTAGTGGCAATTTGCATAGAGATCTGTGTCAGATGTTTTGAAAATTGCATTGAAATGGTCAACTTTACTGTAAGTCGCATGATTTGTAAATCAGCTTTGCCCAGAGTGTAATGTTTGGTGATATTTGATTTCTGGAGTGTTTTGCCAATTGATGGGAAATTCACCATACTAGTCAAATCGATTTGTCATTTTCAGTATTGCATACAAGATGTGGTCATGTGACTGTCTTACCTCATGCGAGAATCTGGAGGGAATTGTGACCATAGTAGCAATAAAGGTTCCAATTGGGGTTCCCTTTCACATCCCTGCTCAATGTTCTGTTGTATGCTGCACACGTACATTTCACTGTATATATCTTTCTGATTTGTCGGGCCTGTATACCAAAGGTTAATGCAGGTAGGAAGCGGATTCATCAGGTGAAAACACTTTCCCTGACCAAATTAAGGTCAGTGGTGGGTGTGGCTTAATTGGGGGTGGGGCCTTGTTTGGCGCTCCAAATACACCCTAGCTTATATAAAGACGTGCAGTAGTGAGTGATTTGGCCTGTTACTAGGCCGGGTGGTTTTTGACTAAGTCCTTGCTTGTAGTGGTTTGGGGGAAGAAGAGATTTTGTGCTGAATTGCCCCAGACACCACTCAGGCTGTGTTTGGAAGTGGGCTGGAAATGTTTGCATATTTTTGGCCTTGTAAAGTGTGTTTGTGTGTTATTGCACAATGATTGTGTTTTTTCTCTTTGCATTGAAAGCCTCACACATGTCAATCGTTTTGTTTAAAATCTGCTCTTGTTTTAATTTTGCTTGCTTATTTAGACTCCAATGCATTTTTCTTACAAACTTGCTGACAAATGTATGTGTAGGGGATTTGTAGAGGTGGGAGGGGATTTGTAAAGGTGGGAGGGGATTTGTAGAGGTGGGAGGGTTTTTTCTTCACATGCTTTGTTTTCTTGATATTTTGATCTGTAGACTTTTTTTGTGAATGGATCTTTATACTAAGTGATTGTGTAAGTAAATCTTATATGCACGAAAATGTTACTTGATTCATCTTCCCCTCTCTTTCCTGCTATAACCTGAGCACACACAGTTCACTAGAAGTATCTTTAGATTGTAAGCTCTTATGAGCAGGAGTGTTTTATTTTTGCCACATCAATCCTATTTTTGTGACTCACCAAGATATTGACTGTACCTACTTGTTCCTGCTGACCAAATAAATGAAGATATATTTAATCAATAAATGTTTGACTGATGTTTTTGTGTTTATTTTATGTTCAATATATGAACAACCTTAATAGTTACTTTGTATACTTATATAATCTGCTCAAATGTAGCTTGTAAGAGCGTGAATATGCAAGTGTGTGCAAACTGGCTTTTTCAAAACCAAACAAAAAAAAAATAAAAAACCCGCTTGCACCACAATATTGTTATGTACTAATGAATATGTCACATTCACTGTGCAGCCAGCTACAGGTTTTCTACAATTCGATTTACAGTAATAAAATAGTGCACAGTTTGTTGATTTTTGGCCTTTGGCAACAAATATTAGCCAAGGTTAAAAAAACAAATCAATAAGAAACACATATTCGCGAAAGCTATCATAGTCGCGCATAGAAATGCGCGATCGCGTACAAAAAATGTGCGATTGCAAATAAGCGCCAAACAGGTGTCCCCATGGCGCATGAACGGCTATCATCCTGGAAGTCCGTCATCACGTGTGCGCGCACCCGAAACTGGTTGTGGGGAGTGTAAGTGGATGAGAAGTGGTTGGAGGTTTTGTGTTGGTTGAAAATTTTGATAACTTTATTGGCATTTGGACATGGCGAGAGCACAGTTCTCAACTGAGGAGATGATCCTTATATGTAAAGTAAGTGTGGCCATTGCAAATATGTTTATAACATGTGAGGGACAGGTAATTGCAATTTTTTGGGTGGGGCCTAGCAGAATCTCACTTGGTGCACATGCTACTTATCTGTACATTAGCTCCTGGGTATTGATGGGTCAATGATATTAACCACTTGCCTACTGGGTACTCATACCCCCTTCCTGTCCTGGCCAATTTTCATCTTTCTGCACTGTTACCCTTTGAATGACAATTGTGCGGTCATGCCACATTGTACCCATCTTAAATTTATATCAGTTTTTGCAGACAAATAGAGCTTTCTTTGGGTGGTATTGACTTGCTGCTGTGTGTTTTACTTTTTGCTCGATAAACAACAAAATAGCTCATAATGAATAAAAGTCTGTTTATATTATAACATTTGGTAAACTGGTAATTTAACAACACTGATGTGCGTTGATGAGGCAGCACTGGTGGGTGGCGCTGCTGGCCACAGGTGGGTGGAACTGTTGGGTGGCACTGGTGGGCACTGATCATCGGGGCCGACCCCTGCTTTGATAACTGCTGGTTCTCGGCAGTACTTTCCACACATTCTGACAGCGTGATGAAAGTGCAGCCAAGACCCGGCAAATGCATTTCCCGGTGATCAGCGTGTCATTGGACATGGCTGATCACATGGTAAAAAGCCGCTGTGATTGGCCTTTTACCACATCACGTGATCAGCTGTGTCCTTAGGACATAGCAATCACGGAGAGCGCGTTCTGCCAGGATGTCATATGACGCCCTCCCAGAGCTGCCTGGATGCAGTGTAGCATTATTCGGCTATCTGCGGTCGCCAAATAGGTAACCAGCTAGGCCTTCATGGCTAATCTTTGAATATCTGGACATGTATACTGCGTATAATGCATTACATTCAACAATGTGTTGGTGTACATGGTATTACAGTGTGCAATGCGTTGCTGGATTCTGCATGACAGTGGACAGCGTATCACAGTGTGCTATGCGTAGCTCCAGCCTGCATGACAGTGTACAGTGCATTACAGTCTACAATGTGTTGGTGTACACGGTATCAGTGTGCAATGCGTAGCTCTATCCTGCATGACAGTGTACAGTGCATTATGCAGGCCATAGACGGGGAGAAAAACGGCCGATTTTTCTTTTAAAAAAACGAAAAATCGGTTGTTCAAGCGGCCGACGTTACCAGCAATGGTAAAAAAAAAAAAAAATCGGCCGATTTTCATCCCGTCTACAGCCGGCAAAAAGTGTCCCTGCAGAGAGCTCTGCTATTTCTTTGACAGTTCCTTGACATTTACAGAGGTTGCAACAATGTATCTATTTGTATCCATTTAGGATACAGATGTTTTTATTCAGAAACAAATAGATACAATGTTGCAACCGCTGTAAATGTCAAGGAACTGTCAAAGAAATAACGGAGCTCTCTGCAGGGACACTTTTTGCCAGGCTGGAATTCCTCTTATTTTTCATTCTTCTTCATCATCATCATCCTCTTCTTCTTCATCATCATCCTCTTCTTCATCATCATCATCCTCTTCTTCTTCTCCTTATTTTTCTTCAACATCATCCTCTTCTTCATCATCCTCTTCTTCATCATCATCCTCTTCTTCTTCTACTTCTTCTTCATCATCATCATCACCCTCTTCTTCTTCATCATCCTCTTCATCATCATCATCATCCTCCTCCTTCTTCATCATCATCCTCTTCTTCTTCATCATCACCCTCTTCTTCTTCATCATCATCATCATCCTCTTCTTCTTCATCATCATCATCCTCTTCATCATCATCATCCTCTTCTTCTCCTTCTTCTTCTTCATCATCATCCTCTTCTCTTCTTCTTCATCATCATCATCCTCTTCTTCTTCACCATCATCCTCTTCTACTTCTTCATCATCATCCTCTTCTACTTCTTCATCATCATCCTCTTCTACTTCTTCATCATCATCCTCTTCTACTTCTTCATCATCATCCTCTTCTACTTCTTCATCATCATCCTCTTCTACTTCTTCATCATCATCCTCTTCTTCATCATCATCATCCTCTTCTTCATCCTCTTCTTCTTCTTGTCTTCCTCTTGCAGGTCACTGCTCATGCGCAGATTTTTTATCGGTAAAAAATCGGCCGATTTGCCCATTATTGCCGTGAAAATCGGCCGATCGGCAAAATTTTTTTTTACAACTTTACCGATAAAAAAAATCTGCCAAAATACCGAAAAACAGCCGAACAAATAGCCCACTAACGATCCGAAAATCGGCCGATTTTATTTTCGGCCGAAAAATCGGCCGATTTTCGACCCATCTATGGCCTGCATTACAGTCTACAATGTGTGGGTGTACACGGTATTACATTGTACAGTGTATTACAGTCTACAATGTGTGGGTGTACACGGTATTACATTGTACAGTGTATTACAGTCTACAATGTGTGGGTGTACACGGTATTACATTGTACAGTGTATTACAGTCTACAATGTGTGGGTGTACACGGTATTACATTGTACAGTGCATTACAGTCTACAATGTGTGGGTGTACACGGTATTACATTGTACAGTGTATTACAGTCTACAATGTGTGGGTGTACACGGTATTACATTGTACAGTGTATTACAGTCTACAATGTGTGGGTGTACACGGTATTACATTGTACAGTGTATTACAGTCTACAATGTGTGGGTGTACACGGTATTACATTGTACAGTGCATTACAGTCTACAATGTGTGGGTGTACACGGTATTACATTGTACAGTGCATTACAGTCTACAATGTGTTGGTGTACATGATATTACATTGTACAGTGTATTACAGTCTACAATGTGTGGGTGTACACGGTATTACATTGTACAGTGTATTACAGTCTACAATGTGTGGGTGTACACGGTATTACATTGTACAGTGCATT
The DNA here is from genome assembly GCF_062004578.1 of Staurois parvus. Lineage (NCBI taxonomy): Eukaryota > Metazoa > Chordata > Amphibia > Anura > Ranidae > Staurois > Staurois parvus. The sequence goes on from NW_028317807.1 coordinate 6,304,714, forward strand.
ACAGTCTACAATGTGTGGGTGTACACGGTATTACATTGTACAGTGCATTACAGTCTACAATGTGTGGGTGTACACGGTATTACATTGTACAGTGCATTACAGTCTACAATGTGTGGGTGTACACGGTATTACATTGTACAGTGTATTACAGTCTACAATGTGTGGGTGTACACGGTATTACATTGTACAGTGCATTACAGTCTACAATGTGTGGGTGTACACGGTATTACATTGTACAGTGCATTACAGTCTACAATGTGTTGGTGTACATGATATTACATTGTACAGTGTATTACAGTCTACAATGTGTGGGTGTACACGGTATTACATTGTACAGTGCATTACAGTCTACAATGTGTGGGTGTACACGGTATTACATTGTACAGTGTATTACAGTCTACAATGTGTGGGTGTACACGGTATTACATTGTACAGTGCATTACAGTCTACAATGTGTTGGTGTACATGATATTACATTGTACAGTGTATTACAGTGTGCAATGCGTTGTACACTGCAGTCTGCACTAAAGCATTTTACACTCATGCACTGTACACACTAACGCATTTGACATTTCTAGTGTGCAATGCGTTAGTGTGCAATGCCTTGGACAGTACAATGCATTTGCAGTATTGGTGTATGTTTATTAAGCACAGATAATTAATCTGATTTTAGTTATCAAGGAGAAGTCTTCTCTGTCCCCCTGTTTATGAGGTGGAGGACAATTGTTTTCCGAAGAAGAGAGGAGCCTTTTTTTCAAGGAGATCTGTATAGATTTCCAGAGATATGTGTAGATAGTTGAGGGGCTGCATGTGATCTCCGGAGATAATTGTGATTAACGATCACCTGAGTTAAACCAGTGAATGAAAAGTGTAAAAAAACATGGATTGAAAATAATCTGCACTGACCACTGTGCTTTGTCAAGCCACATATTGGCACATTCTGGTTTCACACAGATGCGATGTGAAATTTGCAGTGTTTTCTGTGCAAGCGCTGCACCGCATCACAACCGCAACCCCTTCATGCCACCTGCTGCGGCTTTCTAGGTGAAGTTACCAACACACCAAAATTGGTACACAAAGCGTATTGCGATTTGCCAAATTGGATCGCATGCCTATTCACACCCATGTGCATACCCTGAAAAAGGGTCCTGCACATTTTTGGCCCGGATGCGGTGCAATTTGAGGTGTGCAAAATGTTTGTCTCTAATTGCAACGCACACAAATTGCATGCGATTTGCCCAGGAGTGCGGTGTTATACCACAATGCATGTATGTGAAGCCAGAATAAAAGTATGTATTTTGTCTACTTTTACTTGCGCATGTTAACATTATGTAAGTGCATTTTTCGTCTGTTTAACATGCTATAGAAATGGAACATGCATTTGGATGTAGTGTTTTTGTATGTGCAATTTGGAAGTATTCTAAACACACATTGACCCTAGGGCCTCACCATATCTTAAGCCACGTTTGTCAGAAATGCTGTACAGTACATTTAAAGCGGATTTACACTCCACCTATCAAAAAATAACAGTCATCAGCTACAAAAACGGTAGCTGCTGACTTTTAAAAAGCAGCCGCTTACCACAGAGCAGCCAAAATCATTCATTTAGCTGCTCCCATGCCAGCATTCCTTGGCCCCTCTCTCCTGTTCATTGCTCCCCGAACAAGCACCTTGTTTTGGTGTGATCCCAAGAACACTCCTTCATGAGCCACGTAGACCAGAGAGTCAAGCTTTTCAAGCACATCATGAAATCAGCATGGGGCTCCACTTCAAGTAAGCATTAGTGTGCCTGGGGGAGGGGGGGACCTTGGGCCTTTCCAAACACAGTAGATGCTCCAAGAATGTTTCCTTGAACTCTTGAAATGGTTAAAAAGGAAAGACACTCTAGATAGCCTGCACTGAGAATTGACTGTCATGATGACGTGTCAATGATTATTTGCTCTCATTTTTCAGGAGTGGTACTGCTTGCGGTTGAAGCTGGTAGAAATCCACCATCACGTCCTCCACTCACCTTCACTTGTGGCCAGTGGATATTTTGTGGCTGCAGGCAAGAATTGGCATCGAGGACCTGCATAAAGACCCTGGCATGCCAGAGGTGGTTTGGAAGCAGCACAGCAATTTGACCATCCCTTTCCTCTGTGTTGGTTTTAGGGGTGCAGAATTGCTTCTCGTTCCTGAACGGACTGTCGCCGGATATCAGAGTCCCCATATTTTCAAGATATGTTTTAGCCATGTTGGCTTATTTTTATGTTGAGTCAATTAAAGACTATTTTTTGTTACCTTAAAAAAGTCAGATCCTCTTGATTGTATTCCCGAGACTTAAGATGGCCAGATAATATGCAATCTGAGGAAAAGTCAGTGCAATATCCTCCACAAGTAGCTAAAGTCTGTCATAGGAGGACCTACCAGAACAATGCATTCATTTGGAGTGGGCCAGGCCCATACAGTACATCATGGAGGCTTGCTATGAAGGAACATTAATGTTTGGATATTTGAGCTCATGTGGTTTGTTTCCAAATATTTCTGCCCATTAAATGCTCAATAAAGATCAGGCATACGGAAAAGTGTACCTTGTCCATAGAATAGCCACTGGGAGGTCCTATCTGGGCACACAGATCTGGCCTATGCATAAATGTGGAAAATGCCAATTCGGTCTGCTTTATAATATGAAGGGGTTAGTTCACACTTGCTTCAGGGGAAACATTACAAAGAATTTTGTTATTTTTCATAGGAAAACGTGGCCGATCCCTAGATGCATTGAGGTACATTGCAGAGGTTCAAGATACTCCATAGAAGAACTTATTGTTCTTCCTAACTATACAGGTGGCACAGACACAAGCATACACCCAGGGCCACTGTTAGATATCACGGGGCCCCATACAGCATACCTGACAGGCCCCCACCACCAGAGAAAATATCCAAATTATATATATGGTAAAAATACACAACATTTTCTTCATGGACACAATCACAAACAAATTCCTGTTCAATTCAAATGATAAACTGTACTGAGTTAATAAATCAAACGTTGTGTAATTGAGGGCTCATTCACATGGGCGCTGTGGCCTGTAGAGTGTGAATCAGTGTTTTGTTTTTGTGGCTGTCTCCATTAGCATGCAACCTATGTTACACTATGGGAATGCTGCAGGTCATAATTTGACAAGCATATGGTTGCAGGTGTACAGCCCTGAACACAGACAGTGAGCATTCAGGGCCACTTCCCCACGCCTTCACACTTGTCAGATTAAAACCTGTGTTCATACAGCTGCTGTGTCCCCATAGTGTAACAGGTGGCTCTATCCACATAAACAACCCACTCATTCATGCTGTACAGGTCAGAAGACCCGTGTGAATGTGGCATTTTGTGTTTGTTATATTTATTTTTTCCCAAAGCCCATTGAATTCAATGGGCTGCTTAACATGTGGAAACATGCCAAAATACTGCAGGCATGTTATTTTCCAAGTGTGTTGCACCTAACCGCACAGTAGTGTGGTGACATGCGTTTTTGTGGCTGTGAATGGGGCTGTTTTTAATAGACGTGTGTAGGTGCAACAACGTTTTCATCATGGTACCTGCGCACATCTACATAGGGCATTGCATTTCTTTGCTGTGCTGGAAAATGTGTGTTCTTGCATGCGTTTCTGCACCACCAATGGTGTGAACAAGTCCTAAGGGCCGGTTCACACTATAGAAACAGTCTAGATGTGTTCCTGATGGGTTTTTTTCATGCCCTTTTGGCATGCATGTTTAGTGTGTTCCAGTACATTTTGGATGCGTTTTGGACACGTTGACATTGCATTTTTGTATCCCTTCCACTTATTTTTTTCTACTTTCTTTGTATTCAATGTAGTTAGGGACATGTGCGCTTTAGTACATTCAAGGACGTTTCAATGTGTTCCAGTACAGTTCTGTGCAGAAACAATGCAGCGTGGTCAACTTTGTTTACAGCACCTGCAATGCATTGAAAATGCAAGCGCTGATGTGAACTATGACATTGACAACCATATAACCTTCTTTCTGTGCGTTTGTGATGCCGAAAAAGCAACTGAAACACATGTAGTGTGAACTGGCCCTAAAGGTTATTAGAGGTCAGGGAACGGGACTGACCAGGAATTGTGAATTCAATCAGACTAGTGGTGAGATACAATCAGCAATTGTATAATAATGTGAGATCTGAGCTGTAGCTGATAGAAAATGAGACACATTCACTTGATCAGTAAATAGATAGTTAAAGAGTGGGGCGGTGATCCATAGATTTGCATATGGGACAGGTGATGATGGGGTGGGGGAGGGGGTCAAGTTGTATAAGGAGACAGATTTAAAAGAGAAAAAAGTTACAATGAAATATACACGGCATGAAACTTGCACATTTCCTAATTGGCAAAAGAACAGTACGCAGGTAACATTCATCCACTTTCTAGTCATTAGGCAAAATCATAATTGATTGATCAATATTCCTGGCACTGACACAACCCAGAAAATTGATCTCTATTTTTTGGGATGTAGCCATGACTGGGATTAGAACCCATGACCCAAGTGCTGTAAGTTCTGAGCTCTAACCACTAAACCACTGTGGGAGACACAGTTTGAGCTATAATGTAGAATAGTTACATTGTTTAAAAATGATAACGCGAGCGCTGGTCACTGATATAGACTAGTAAAATGGTATTACACAAGATAAATATAACCACGAACAGTAGTGCATGAACTCGTGAAAGGTCATCCACCCCTGTGACAGTGTACTACATTATTAAGCACCTTTCTGGCTCCTGTGGCTGAGCTAATTCCTCCCCAGGACCATTTGGACACCCACCCTGATGGATGGATGGAGCTGGATGACTAACTCATAGCTGCCAGCATACCGCTGCACCCCCAGATGTGTGATGTGTATAACCCATGCACATTAATACTTTTGTTCTGGTGAGTGTAGACCAGTCCCAAGGGTGGTTTACTTTTCATGAGTTCATGCACTACTGTCCATCACGGAGAGACCACACGTGCCATTCATAGGCACTCTCTGAGTTGGTACTCTCACACGAAGGACATTCCATTATTCAGGAATGATTATATGAACTTATTTTAGCACGATTTACCAGTTTACATCATTATTGCAATTCTTTGCACTTTTTGGTTTTTACATGCGTTCATTATTGATCACATGCATTTATAGCGCTGCACTTGTCTTTAACATAGAATAGTTATGTGATTAAAGAGAATAAAGATATATAATTATATTGGGAAATTAGAAGTATATAAATTATTTGAGATATAAGTGTGAAAATGTTTAACATTTGCATACAGAATGTATGACATTCATTAGTAAATGCATTAGTTTCCTGATCATTTTGGAGAAACAGCAAAAAAAATAAATAAAAAAAAATAGGAAATTCTAATACAGGTGTACTATTTATTACATTCTAAGGATTTAGCGAACATATCCGGTATTGGACCTAAAAATGTGCTAGATGGGATACCACATTTACTAATAGCAAAGTAGTCAGTAGACGCTCGTTAATGAGCTTGCTAGACGCTGGTCAGATGACTGATTGATCGACCTGAGTCTGCCTGAATGGTCAGTCTCTGCTAGTACACTCACATCTTAGTGAGTCAAGGCCATTGTGTCCATGGAAGATTTATTTTTTTTCCACAAGTTTCTGGAAAATGACAAAAACTTTTTTTTCTTTATTTTTTTTTACACAAAGTTGTCATTTAAATGATTTATTTCTTGCACAAGCCATGGGTATATGTGGAATTACACCCCAAAATACATTCTGCTACTTCTACCGAGTATGAGGATACCACACATGTGACACTTTTTGGGAGCCTAGCCACATACAGGAGTCTGAAATCCAATGACCACTTTGAAAGCCTGAAGATGCGTAACTTCTTCATTTCACTTCCCCACTACCTATCACAGTTTCGGAGGCCCTGAAATGCCAGGATAAACACCCCCCCCCCCCCCAATGACCCATTTTTGGAAAGTAGACACTCCAAGGAATTTAAAAAGAGGCATGGTAAGTATTTTGCAGATCTCATTTTTTCTCACAAGGTTTTGAAATATAAAAAAGAAAATAAAAAATATGTTTTTGTTTTCTTTCTTCATTTTCCAAAAACTTGTGGCAATAAATGAGATCTGCAAAATACTTACCATGCTTCTTATCAAATTCCTTTGGGTGTCTACTTTCCAAAAATTGGTCATTTGGGGGGGTTTGGTGCTATTCTGGCATTCCAGGGCCTCCAAAACTGTGATAGGTAGTCAGGAAGTGTAATGAGGAAATAAAGCCCTTTAAAAGCCTAAAGGTGCTTATTGGATTTTGGGGTCCTGTACTTGGCTAGACTGCCAAAATGTCTCTCACCTGTGGTACCCCCATACTTGGGAGAAGTAGCAGATTGTATTTTGGGGAGTAATTCTACATATACATATGGCTTGTGTGAGCAATAAATTATTTAAATGACAATTTTGTGTAATTTTTTTTTTTGTCATTTTCCAAAAACTTGTGGTAAAAAAATAAATTCTTCTACTGATTCAACATGCCTCTCAGCAAATAGTTTGGGGTGTCTACTTTCCAAAAAGGGGTCATTTTGAGGGGTGGGGGAATTTTATGCCCAGCATTAGACGTTTATGCCACACATCACTCACTCTTCTAACCACCTGAAGACCAAGTCTTTTCTGACACTTTTTGTTCACATTAAAGAAAATCAGTATTTCTGCTAGGAAATTAAAGTAAATCCTCAAACATTATATATTTTTTTAGAGCAGACACCCTAGTAAATAAAATGGTGGGTGGTGCAATTTTTTATCTCACATATTACTTACACAGCGATTTTTCAAATGTAATTTTTTTGAAAAATATACACTTTTTTTAATGTTAATGCACAAAAACACAATATATTGGCCAATTATTTGGTATGATATAAAAGATGATGCTATGCTGAGTAAATGGATACCAAACATGACATGCTTTAAAATTACGCATGCCCTGTGCAATGGCGACAAACTGCATACATTTTAAATATCTATAGGCAACGCTTTAAAAGCCTTTACAAGCTACCATTTTAGATTTACAGAGGAGGTCTAGAGCTATAATTACTGCCCTTGATCTGACGTTCGTGGCGATACCTCACATGCATGGTGCAATCGCTGTTTCCATACTGCCACAGGGTCAACGCTCACGACCGCAGGTGTGCGGATGGACTTCTAAGAGATGGCCGCCATCGGCACTAATGCGCATGTGCGCACGTCTATTGGTCGTCCTGATTACCAGTGTCCATGTAATCAGACCATATGGAGCAATATATTTTTTGGGCTTCTAAAAAATGGCCGCCGTCGGCACTAATGCACATGCGCGCACATCAGGTGGCCGCCACGATTGCCAATGCGCATGCGCGAACCGTAATAACGGCGCTGTCGCATTGCGGTGCACATTTGGCGCTTTTTTCACTATTTAAACACCTCACCTACCATTGGCACATCCCCTCTGATGATGTGTTTTTACACGATACGCATTAGGGAAGTGCCAATCTCTCTTGTACATGTACCTCTGGTTTAGCCATACAAGAGCAGCTGAACCAATACTGTAAGTTTATTTCTGATTGCTTATATTTTATTAAACGTTATCACACTATTTGAGGCCTCTTTTCCACGGGCTCTTTATTTCTGGGGAGCCTGTAACTTTGAAGGTCCTGTAGCTGAGGGCCGTGCACATTAAGATAACATCTGCAAGTGACATCTCTGGATCTATGAGACATCTCCTCCATGGACGGATGACATCTAGTGGTCGCCCTATAGATGACACCCGCTTACTCCATTAATTCAGTGGCTGGATACATCTTCTGCATGGACAGATGACATCTAGTGGTGGCCCTACAGATGACACCTCTCTGTTCCAGTGACACAGCAGCTGAGTACCAGGGGCAGGTCTTAAATGCCCCATGCGCTATTTATGCGCTATCTGGTTAGTGCATGATTTGACTATTCTTATCACCACGAAAAGTCACTACTTATGTCTTTGGCATATCAGAGACTGTATGCACACTTCACCACAGCACTTTTGATGAACTCTCGCCGGCATTCTATTAATCCACTGACATCAAGTCATTTGTGTTTGTCATATTTTTATATATAAAGTCACCATTCATGTAGCGCTGCACTTTTATTCTTTTAACATTTACTGTGGAGGTTCCCGAGGTGCCTTTTTTTGTTGCCAGCAGCTACCATATTTTATGCACTGCGCTCGATTTTTTTATACATAAGTTTTATTTTTTTTTTTTTTGTTCCACAAAGTTTATTGAGAAAAATTCAAAACATATAAATGGTATAAATTGTACAATGTAATACAATGTGCCAAAGAAAAACGCGGTAAAACACAAATCGCACATGCCAAACAATAAGAAATACGCAGGCGAACAAAATAATAAAGCCATCTCATGTCACCTGTAACAATAATGAAGTTGAACTTGGAAAAGAAAAACACGAGAACACAGCAAAAAAAAAAAAAAAGGCAAACACCAATCATAATCACCACATAGCATACAAAATATCACCAAACGAGCAGGATCATTTATTTGCACCCCCATATATCTTTTATCGTAGAGTAGCAGAGTAGGGGGGAAGGGGATAAAGCTAAAGGTGCTGGGCTTCTGGTGCAAGGAAGAAGTTGCGAAAATATAGAAAGCTCGGTGTTATCCATGAGGAGCAGCAAAGGTACCACTCAAAGGTAGCCAACGCAGATGAAAATAACTCCGTGGAATGGGAGAGGCACATGTGCAAGTGTAATCCGGGTGTGAGATTAGGTTGCCTATGGACAGAGGAATAAACATATATGTAGAGGGAAAAAAAAAGGGAAAAAATGAAGTGGAGAAGATGTGAAAAACAGCAAAGACAGTAATGGCAGGCACAGGGCACAATGAGGAAGGAGTCGGGAGAAAAGAAAAAATAAAAAATGGTGAGAAGCTGGAAAGCCAAAGAAGGAAGAAAAAAAGCGTAGAAGAGAGAAAAAAAAAAAAGGGGGGGGTAAGGGTCAAAGGGGAAGGAGACTAAGGGGGGGGGGCGGTATGGATAGACATGTCATATAGGTGGAAGCTCCAAGGACAGAGCTGGTGTGCTCATCCCCTAGGGGATAGAGACGTAAAGCAGACAATCGGGCACCAGGGAAAAGGAGTGTCTCACTACCTGATCAGTGAAAGGGATATAATAGAAAAGTGTTATCGACAGCCTAGCAAGGGTCGAGGAGTCAATACAATACAGAGTGTAATACAAAGCCACAGGTCTGGCTCAGAGTCAGGTAGAAAGACCCATGATGGAGTGGTATTCGTGGGTCGTTCTGAAGTGAATCCAACACGACCAAGTATGGGAGAATTTAGTCGGGTTATCTTGGGAGGAAGCAATCAGCTCCTCCATCTCTGCAATTTTTCCTAGACGAGTGAACCAATCTTTTATTGAGGGGGGTTGAGTAGATCTCCAAAGCACAGGAAGACAGAGTCTAGCAGCATTAATCATATGCATAGCTAACGATCGGAAGTATAGACGTTTGGGGAGCGGTGTATGGTGGAGGAGAAATTGGGCCGGGGAGAAATCGAGAGGTAAAGTGGACACTGACGAGGTTATACGGTGGACTTCCTGCCAGAAGGGCAGGACGATAGGACAGGACCACCAAATATGGAGAAGGGACCCATCAGGTGCTCCACATCTCCAACAATTATTGGGTAGAGAAGGGTTAAAACGATGAGTTCTGGAAGGGGTAATGTACCAACGGGATGCTAGCTTGTATCCGTTTTCTTGGGTCGATACATTCAGCGAACATTTGTGGGAGTATGTAAAAATTTGGTCCCAATCTGAGGAAGAAAAATCTATATCAAGGTCTCTCCTCCAAGCTCGGCAAGCGGGGAGCGAGTTAGGATTCCCATCACCGGTGAGAAGGAGGTACATGGATGAGATTAGATGCCGCTGGGGTTCAGCCTTAGAACAAATTGATTCAAAGGGGGTGAGAGGACGAGTCAATTTGTGGCGGTGAGCAGAGGATGTGAGAAAATGCCTGATTTGAAGGTAGGCCCAAAAGGGGAAGGTACGATCTTTCATGGTGCTCGCCAAAGAGGAGTAGGATTTCAATTGGCCTTTATGAAAAAAGTGTTCCGCTTTCACCTGGTCATACGGCCAATGTTCCGACAGGAAGGCCTTGTGCATACCCGGAGGGAAGTCCGGGTTTAAGCAAAGGGAGGTTAAAGGGTTGGGGGAATCCGAGATGGAGGCCGACTTGCATGTCAAGCGGAAGATGCTCAAGGTAGGACCAATCAGTGGATGAGTGAGAAGGGCCTGGGGGGTATGTTTCGTCAAGAGCCACGGGATCGAAGCTATAGGAGAAGGAGAGAAGGAGTTTTCGAGATGCACCCAGTCTTTGGTAGTCGAATGAATATTCCAATCTATAATTCTGCAAAGATGGCAGGCCCAATGATATTGCCTGAGGTCTGGGAGCCCAATCCCACCCCTGGATTTGGGGAGAACCAATTGGCAGAAAGATATGCGCGGACGCTTGTGGTTCCAAAGGAAGAAGGAGCACATTCTCCTACATGAAGCGAAAAAGGCGGGTGGCAATTGGATAGGTAAGGTTTGAAATAAATAGAGGAGGCGGGGGAGAATGTTCATTTTTAATATAGCAGCCTTGCCGAACCAGGAAAAGCATGGTCGATGCCATTTAGTGAGATCTTCGTGAATGGATTTAAGTGCTGGGATAAAGTTTTTTACGTAAAGGTCAGAGAGGTCGCACGTAAGCTGAATGCCCAGGTAAGTGAGAGTCTCACTGTCCCATCTAAACGGGAACTGCGATCGGCAAAATGAGACTACATCAGAAGGGAGGGTGACATTGAGGGCGTATGACTTTGAATGGTTGATTCTAAGGTTCGACATGTATTGAAAAAGTGAGAAATCTTTAAGCAAATTGGGCAAGGTGGTCCGAGGTTCCGTTAGAAACAGCAAAATGTCATCCGCATAGGCGGCGAGTTTATACTCTTGAGCCGGTGCGGAAACGCCCTTAATATCTGGGTTGGAACGGAGTTTACGCAGCAGTGGCTCTAATGATAGCACAAAGAGGAGAGGAGAAAGGGGGCAGCCCTGGCGCATGCCGTTGCCGAGAGAGAAATGGTTCGATAAATGGCCATTCACCCGAACCTGTGCCGTGGGTCCAGAATACAAGGTCATGATGAAATTAAGCATGTGTTCTCTCAAACCAATCGCCTGAAGGGTTGCCCTCAAATAATCCCAGGACACTCTGTCAAAGGCCTTCTCAGCGTCCAAAGAGAGAAGGAACCCAGGATTCTTTGATGTGCGAAGCCAATGGATAAGGTTGAGGGCCTTGATAGTATTGTCTCTCACTTCCCTGCCAGGGATGAAATTCACTTGATCGAGGTTAATCAAAGAAGGGAGTAAGGGGAGGAGACGGTTGGCCAGAATTTTAGCATAAAGTTTCACGTCTACATTCAGAAGGGAGATGGGCCTATAATTGGAAACCAAAGTTGCATCCTTATCTCCTTTGGGTATGACAGTGATGTGCGCTTCTAGAAGGCGATGACACGGCACAGGGAGTGAAGAGAAAGTGTTGAAAGCCGAGAGGAAGGGGTTGGACAAGACGGGTAAAAACTCCTTGTAATATACTGCAGACAGGCCATCAGGGCCCGGGCTTTTACCAGACTTCATTTGTTTGACGGCCCGCGACAGTTCCTCTGCCGTGATATTTTGCTCCAGTTCCAGGGCGGATGTCTCAGAAAGTGCAGAAGGGCTATAAAGATGAAGAGAGTCCGAGATCACCGTGGCTCTGAGTTTGTTGGTTTCAGGTGGGGGACGTTCCGGAGGGAGGTTATATAATGCCTTATAATACTGCTCAAAATGAGAAGCAATGTCAGCATTAGTGGTGGCAAAAGAACCGTCTGGACCCCTGATTTTGTGGATTGTTAAGCTCGACTTTTTCGTTTGAAGGGATCTGGCGAGGAATCTCCCGCTTTTGTTCGCAAACTCATAAAATAATTTTTGAGACAAGACATATCTACGTTTAGCCACCTTGCCCAGTTCGGTCAAAAGCTGCGTGCGAGTGTTTGTGAGTTCAGTCAAGGTAGAAGCCACTTGACTGTGTTTGTGAACTCTTTCCAAAAACTGGATGCGCTCCATAAGTTGTCGCAAATGTGCTTGTCTCTCCCTTTTACGCTTCGTAGCCATAGCTATGAGAACCCCGTGAATTACGCATTTATGTGCCTCCCATTGCGTCAAGGAGGAGGTATCTGAAGTCTGGTTGGTCGCAAAGTAATCTACCAATTGGGAGCGGATCTCGGCTTCGTTTGTTGGGTCGGAAAGAAGAGATGCGTCCAATCTCCAAATCTTAGAGCGGGAGTGTTTTTCAGGAAAACGCAACGTCATGGTTATGGGATGGTGATCCGATAGGACCATTGGTTCAATGGAGGTGTCATGAAGAAATGGCAGATCCACTTGCGAGAGAAAAATGTAGTCAATTCTGGAGTACTTATTGTGTGGAGGAGAAAAGAACGTATAATCTTTAACGTTCGGGTGTAGGATTCGCCAAGAATCGTGAAGTTGTAAATCCTGGAGTTGTGTGCGGATCTGTCTTAGGGATTTGTATGGTAAAAATGAACTGCCCGAGGAGGATAAGTTTTATAACTATTTTTGGTTTTTAAATTTTTTTATTTTTTTGGGGGGGATTTGTACTTTTACATTTTTTTTTTTTTAACTTTTTTTTTTTCAAACTTTAAACATTTTTAAAACAGCTGGTAGGGTCTCTCCAAATGCGATAGCCAGTTTCCTGACTACCTAACATCTTTCGAGACCCTGTGTATATGTGCCCTGAACTGTGCCGTGCTGTACCCTATACTAATAGTCCACTAGTGTATGGTAGAGGCGGAAGCAGGGCTTGACGTAGAGGCCAGGACAGGAGGGATAACAATAGCGGCTGTCACGCCTAATTCCATGTTTGCTGCAGGCACGACATCTTTTTTGGGGTCTTCTTTGGGTTGGGGTACCAGGAATGGTATCGGGAAAATGTCTCTCATGCAGATGGCTAACTGCATCTGGGATGGGGGTTTGGGGCGCAGCACCTTCTGGATACAAAAGGGCCCTGTTGATCTCTAACTGGAAATTTAGGTATGATCCACTATGTCCAGTTGCTTTATAGAGAACAAAAGCGTTATATACAGCCAATTGAAATAAATAAACCGACACTTTTATGTACCAGCGTCTGGCTTTTCGGGAAACTAAGTACGGCTTCATCATCTGTTCGTTGAAGTCCACCCCTCCCATGTTAAGGTTATAATCGTGGACACAGAGGGGCTTCTCAACAACACCAGCTGCCGTGGCAATTTGGACGGTCGTATCTGCGTGAATGGAAGACAGGAGGTAAACATCCCGTTTGTCCTTCCACTTCACTGCGAGCAATTCTTCGTTTCTCAAGCAGGCTTTGTCCCCCTTTCTAAGACGGGTATTTACAAGCCGTTGGGGGAAGCCCCGGCGATTAGATCGCGCAGTGCCACATGCGCAAATTCCCAGACTGAACAAATGTCTAAATAGTGGCACGCTTGAATAAAAATTGTCAATGTATAAGTGGTACCCCATATGGAAAAAGGATGACACCAAGTCCCAAACTATCTTGCCACTGCTCCCCATGTAGTCTGGGCATCCGGGAGGCTCCAAGTGAATATCTTTTCCCTCGTAAATCCGAAACTTACATGTATAGCCTGTTGCCCTCTCACAGGTCTTATACATCTTGATCCCATATCTGGGACGCTTGCTGAGGAGAAACTGTTTGATTAGAAGGCGGCCAGAATATTGAATGAGGGACTCATCGATGCAGATGTTTTTATGGGGAGTATACACATCTGCAAATTTTTGGTTAAAGTGATTTACGAGGGGCCGAATTTTGTGGAGCAGGTCAAATTCAGGGTCACCCCGAGGACGACTGAGTGTGTTGTCGTGGAAGTGCATAAAATGCATTATCGTCTCATATCTATGCCTGGCCATGGCAGCAGAGAACACGGACATGTGAACAAGCGGGTCTGTGGACCAGTACAACCGCAATTGATTTTTTTTATTAATGCCCATGTTGAGGGTTAGGCCCAAAAAAACTTTAAATTCGGAAACCGTAATGGGTTTCCATGCGAATGGTCTGGCAAGGTTTGAATTTGGGTTGGCGGCGATATATTGTCGTGCATATAAATTGCTTTGATCCACAATCAATGCATAAAGATCTTCTGTGAAAAACAGCTCAAAAAAATCAAGGGGAGTATTTAAATTTGCTATTTCCACCTGAATTCCGGGTTGGGCAGTGAATGGGGGAAGTAAGTGTGCTGCAGAATTTGTGGGCTGCCAATCGGGATTTGCAAGCACATCCGGAAGGATACTAGGGGCTCTACTGGCCTGTCTGCGAATTCTTGGTGTCCGCGGGACACTACTTGTGCTCTCCACCGCACCAGCTTGTACTGCACTTATGGGACTCGCCACGTCACCAAGTGATACTGCAGTGCTGGTATGCATAAGACCAGGATGTACTAGGCCGCTGGAGCTCGCAAGTTCACCAAAAGGTAGTGCGGCACTAGTACTGGCACTCTGCTGCATATGAGAGTCATCATGCATTTGTACCACCTCAGCAACCTGGGAATGGGATCGGGTACACCTGATCTTAGCAGGGACCTCTTCCTCGTCGTCTGAGCTACCTGTCAGGGTGCCGCTGCTGTCTATAGGTTCATATTCTGAGCCTGATTCTGCCAGTGAGTATTCCCCTTCGCTCTCACTTGACATGCTCAGAATCCTATAGGCCTCTTCACTAAAGTACCTTTGCTTGGACATTTTGGCCACTAAATTTACAGGTACCTAGTGCGACTCACAGGAAAAAGAGCGCCTGGCTGTCAGGGACTGCTTGAACCGCTACAAAAAATTTACCGACAAATGCTAACAGAGATCAGGCCTGATTCTGTGAACACTGCGGTTTTGTGTGTAATATGTATCAAGTAACAGTTGTCTACTGACACTGCACTTGCTGGGGGAGAACGGGGGGGGGGCGTAGGGGCTAAATCCAGGTGCTGGCAGGTGTTGGGGCTGATCCCGCTAACGCTGCGTTTTTGGGGATACGATAGTAATGTGAACGCTGGTATAGCTCTGATCTGATCAAAGATATTGTTCCAATCAGACACTATACTAGCAATAGAGGTTTAGCGTGCAAGTAAGCATGTTCCTGGCAATCAAGGGGTCAAATGTGATTACTTGTGTACTAGCGGCAAACTGGCGCTATCTGGGAGGGGCGCTAACACTATCGGAAGTCACCAGTGACACTAATACAGTGATCAGTAAAAATCTGTTCACTGTAATCAATGACACTGGTGACAGGGCAGTGAAGGGGTTAACTGGGGGGGATCAAGGGGTTAAATGGGATTTATGGTGCACTAGCGGGCAAACTGGCGCTATCTGGGAGGGGCGCTAACACTATCAGAAGTCACCAGTGACACTAATACAGTGATCAGTAAAAATCTGTTCACTGTAATCAATGACACTGGTGACAGGGCAGTGAAGGGGTTAACTGGGGAGGGGTGGGGGGCGATCAAGGGGTTAAATGGGATTACTGGTGTACTGGCGGGCAAACTGGCGCTATCTGGGAGGGGCGCTAACACTATTGGAAGTCGCCAGCGACACTGATACAGTGATCAGTAAAAATCTGTTCACTGATCAATGACACTGGTGACAGGGCAGTGAAGGGGTTAACTCGGGGGGGGCGATCAAGGCGATAGAGGGGATTACTGGTGTATTAGCGGGCAATCTGGCGCTATCTGGGAGGGGCGTTAACACTATCGGAAGTCGCCAGCGACACTGATACAGTGATCAGTAAAAATCGGTTCACTGATCAGTGACACTGGTGACAGGGCAGTGAAGAGGTTAACTGGGGGAGGGCGATCAGGGGGTTAAATGTGTCCTAGAGTGTTCTAACTGTGGGTATGTGCTGTTTTACTCACAATTTGTATGTCTTCTTCTCTGTCTGGAACGGAATGTGTCCAGGCAGAGAAGAATGACATCATATCCTGTCCTGTGTAACTGTCAACACAGGACAGGATAGGACAGGGACCGATCATCCGATTTCAGCCAGACATCACTGGCTGAAATCGAATGAATGATCCCTCTGGGATCAAATGGTGTCACCCGCAGGTCGGCGGGAGCGCGCGCCCCCTGCCCACGAAAACGTCGGGAGCGCGGACCCCGTTTTAAAACGTGCTTTTGCGCCCCAGTGCCGCCCTGCACAAAAGGAGCGATATACTCATGTTTCCGCCAACAATCCTGTCCTGAATCTTCTCCATCTTCATTGGCTGGCACAAGATGACATCACTTCTGCGCATGCACAGGAGCTAGTCATTCTGACACACAGAGACTGGCCCGGAGCCATAGGCTGAGCTGTGCATGTGCAGATCAGGTTACAGAGCTGGAGAGGACATCGAGCAGGCAGGTAGGGGCATTTAACTGCTTGCCATCCAGCCACTGTGGAAAAATAGCCACAAGGTGGCACCGCTGGGCAAAATCACGTTTAAAACATGATATTGCAAAACAAGTAGGGGGTGTACACGAGTCACGCAACCGCCCTACCCGTGCTGCAATAAAACGGCCAGCGGTTTTTTCGCTTGTCTGGCCAACTTTGACCACCCACCTTTCTCTAACAACAGTGGCTGTTGTGTAAAGAACCAGGTTGACCACGCCCATGGGAAAACCACACTTTAGGCGAACAGGTCCTGCTGTCTATCCTCCGTAAAGGGGTACACCTTCTTCCCCGTTTTACAGTCGAGCGTGCACACGCAGACGGGACAGCAGTAAAGAGCATTGTAGTATTTTGAGGGGGCGTTTACTAAAGAGGGAGAAGACACAATCTGGAGCCACTGAGTATGGCAACCACTCAGCTCCTTGTGTCCATTTCAAACCTTCACTCAACAAGCTGAAGTGAAAGGCTGATTGCTTACGATGCACAACTACTCCGGATCCTGTCTGCACCCATTTTAAGTAAATTCCGCTCGAGGTAGCCCAAAGGAGGACTGTCTACAAGCTCTCTTTAGCCCATTGCACAGTAAGTCCATGAACTTTACAAGCTGTATAACCACGGTAACCTACAGAAAAAATCTATATCTGCTCATATAGGAAAAACCAGAGTTAGGCTAACCGGTAACTCTTTTTTTCTTCGAGTCTTCCAGGACAGTCCCTTGAGACGTAGAGCTCCTCCCTCCAGGTCAGGAAACACGCCATCCCCCACGCCTTTAAAGGCGGGACTCCATCCCCAGTTTTTATTCAAGAACTAGCGGAAGACACAAATATATATACATATAGATAACCCCATATACAACACTTATACATTTGAAGGGTGGGAAATTGCGGCTGTCCTGGAAGACTCGAAGAAAAGGAGTTACCGGTAAGCCTAACTCTAGTTTTATCCTTACGTCTTCCAGGACAGCCCCTTGAGACAATAATAAAGAACTTACCCCTTAGGGCGGGCCCACTGCCTGGAGGACCCTGCATCCGAATGCCTGCTCCCTATTTGACAGGAGATCTAGGCGGTAATGCTTGGCGAAGGTAGAGAACTTTGACCAGGTGGCTGCCTTACAGATCTCCTCTGGCGAAGCCCCGGCCCTCTCTGCCCAAGAAGCCGCGAAGGATCTCGTCAAGTGGGCTTAAAGAAAGGGGGGAGGAATACCTCAAACTTTGTAAGACTCCCCGATAGCTAATCTAATCCATCTACCTATAGTGGATTTGGACGCTGCGGAACCCTTCTTTTGACCAGAAAACAAAACAAAAAGGGAATCTGACTTTCTAAATTCCCGGGATCTATCAAGATAAATCATAAGACTCCTCTTTACATCTAGCAAACTTAGCCTTTCTTCTTCCTTACCTTCAGGAGAAGAGTAAAAGGTCGGCAGGACTATATCCTGAGACCTGTGAAAGGAGGAGAATATTTTAGGGATAAAACCTGGATCCGTCTTGAGGACAACCCTGTCCTCAAAAACGGTCAGGTAAGGCTCCCTAATAGAAAGAGCTTGTAATTCACTCACTCCTAACAGGCACAGGTTGATTTACACATAAGAGGGATATGGGGAGCTGAGACAGGGGTCTCCCCTCCTCTCCTAAGTGATCTGGGTTCCATGGCCCACCCCCCACCCTAAGTGACTCCCGTCACAAACCCCAAAACACATTATATATTTTTCTAAAGCAGATGCCCTAGAGCAGAGGTGTCAAACTGGCAGCCCTCCAGCTGTTACAGACGGTTACAAGCATGACTCCAAAAAGGTAGCTCAAGCACAAGGGAATGAGAGCACTTGAATGTTTTTTTTTTTATTAATTTTTATTTTTACACTGTCACTTTAATTTCTTTTTATCAATTTTATTGCTGTCACAAGAAATGTAAATATCCCTTGTGACAACAAAAGGCATGTGACAGGTACTCTTTATGGAGGGTTCTGAGGTCAATAAGACCCCAAATCCCTCTTCTGCCCTTAAAAGTACCACCCACCTCTCTCTAACAACAGTGGCTGTTGTGTAAAGAACCAGGTTGACCACGCCCATGGGAAAACCACACTTTAGGCGAACAGGTCCTGCTGTATATCCTTCATAAAGGGGTACACCTTCTTCCCCGTTTTACAGTCGAGCGTGCACACACAGACGGGACAGCAGTAAAGAGCTTTGTAGTATTTTGAGGTGGCGTTTACTGAAAAGGGAGAAGACACAATCTGGAGCCACTGAGTATGGCAACCACTCAGCTCCTTGTGTGCATTTCAAACCTTTACTCAACAAGCTGAAGTGAAAAGCTGATTGCTTATGATGCACAACTACTCCGGATCCTGTCTGCACCCATTTTAAGTAAATTCCCCTCGAGGTAGCCCAAAGGAGGACTGTCTACAAGCTCTCTTTAGCCCAACGCACAGTAAATCCATGAACTTTTTTTCTGACAGGTACTCTTTAATGAAACATCTGATCTCTCCCCTGTGCTCCACTTAATGGAATCCAGTGCAGATCGCATTGCATTAGTCTTTCCCAGCCATAGTGGTATACTTGTCAGATATACAGACGCCCCCATCCACAGACCTGGCAGTGAAAGGGTTAAAAGGTGTCCAGTATGTCCCACACACTGAATCCATTGAACAAGCTATACAGGAATTTGAAGCACCTCAAATAATAACTAGCTTTTGAAGTAAGGTGCACATCGGAGAGCATTGCACAGTACAAACAAACTGAAATTTCCCAGCACGCTTACCAGCTAGCCTGAAAACAAAACACAATTTGACCCTAAAAATATACATTACAAAGCAGAGGTTTTAGTTGTACACGTATGTGGAAGCTGCACTGCTTCCCAGCATCTTCTCCTGTGTCAGGCTATCCTCATGGTCAGCTTGGGATGAGGCTAGTCATTCTGGCATACAGAGACAGGCCCAGTGCTGTAAACTGAGCTAAGTATGTGCAGCTCAGGTAACAGGACAGGGAGCAGGCAGGGAGGGGCATTGAATGTGCAGGGGGTGGGGTGATGGTAAACACATCAGGATTACCAGCCCCTTCCTTTCTAGAATGAAGACAGTGAGCAATCGCTGCTGTGTTTATTCATCACTGAAGCATAGTTTTTACTTTTCTATGCTTCTGTTTATAAATAAATAGAAAGCAGAAGCTTCCTAATTATCTGCGGTGCACCTGAAGCTGCAGAGAAAAAAAAGTAAAGACTCCATCCTCAGTCCCTTTTTCTGTGTCTCAAAAAAGATTTTGGTGGTCTATTTGGACCCCTGATATTTATTTCAGGTACTTATATAGCGCCATCAATTTATGCAGCGCTTTACATATATATTGTACATTCACATCAGTCCCTAACCCTCAAGGGGCGTACAATCTAAGATCCCTAACTTACATTCATACATACACATACATACTAGGGACAATTTAGACAGGAGCCAATTAACCTAGCAGCATGTCTTTGGAGTGTGGGAGGAAATCGGAACACCCGGAGGAAACCAACGCAGGCACAGGGAGAACATGCAAACTCCTGGCAGGAGGTGCCGTGGCTCGGATTCCAACCAACGACCCTAGTACTGGCCAGGTGGAAGTGCTAACCATTTAGCCACTGTGCTGCCCACTGATATCTCGCCAAAGATCCCCCAACAGGGCTGTAATAATAACATTGCAACACAAAAAAAAAATGGCCTTATTCACAGGGGGCATCCCACAGCAAATACCCATGAGAAGCTGTTTTAACCTGCTTGGGGATGTACAGATGTTCCATGCAGGCAGTCCGACTGCTATCCCAATGGACATCCATGAGGGATCCATAATAGATAAAACAAGTAATAAATCAAATAACAATAATAGATAATACATAAAATATTGACTGTATCAATAAACATTATAGGTAAAATACAAAAAAAATGGAGAAAACAATAAAAGATAATAATAAACAATCTTAATAATAAAATATTAAAAACGTATATAATCAATAAACGAAGGCAATAATAAATAACAGATATAATAGTAATAAAATAGTAATCAATACTATATTAATAGATATCAATAATAATAAAATGATAAATAAAAGTCAATAATAACACCAGATATAATCAATAATAATAGATAATAAATAAAATAATAGCAATAATAAATAATCAATGCAATAAATATTGATCAATAAGCTAGATATAGATTATGTCTACATGCAATATTGTTAATTTATTTTTATGCTTTATAATAAAAAAAATAATAGATATAAATATATTCAATAATAAAAATACATTAAATCAAAAATAAAATAACAATACCAGATCTCATCAATGATAATAACCAATAAAATTATAGCAATATCAGTTAATCAATAAACAATAATAAAATATTAGCTACAGATAAAATCAATAATAGTATTGATAAAATAAAATAATCATAAGTATAATCAATATTATTATTATTTATATCTTATCATTTTATGTATTGTTTCATCTCTATTTCTTGTTTAAATCTATATTGTTATTTTATGTTTTATATAAATAGCATTTATCGCTATAATCAATATTAATAAACAATAAATATAATAGTATTACATATAATGAAGAATAATAGATATAAATAATAATCATCCCCATAGAAATCAAACAATAATAATAGTCCATCAAATATTAGCAGTAGATAGAATCGCTAATAACAGACAATAATAAATCCCCCCAATCACAGATAGAAGAATTATCGGAGATAGAAGGGGATTTCTTACCGGGCTCCCCGCTCCTGGCTCCGGTAGCTCTGGTTCCCCTTCCTCCCCTCAGCCCGGCGCTCAGAGGACGGTCCTGTGTCCGGATATCGGGGGTCCATCCAGCGGTAGAAGTCCTCTTCTTGCCTAAGCTGGACATGCTGGGACTTGGAGTACTTGTGAGGGGCTCACGCTTGTCATCTGAGATGGGAGAGATGTGATTGGACGGCACACACGACAAGGAAACTTTCCGTCGTCCCGCCCACTGAACAGAAATCCCGTCCATTGGTGGAGAGGGATCTGTTCTGAGGGAGAAATAAAAGACGGCGTCTGTCACCATGACAACAAGTGGGTGTGCCTATTATGGGAGTCCGCCCCTGTCAGTGATTTCTCTGGGAGTTGCTTTCCTCGTTGTTAGACATCCGGTGAGTGACGGTGACTCTGGAACTGAATTTACATTTCTTGGTAATGGCCGGGGGTGTGTCCCTCCTCCCGACTCCTCCCGCTCTCTGTTCTGCGTCCTCCTCTCAGCTCCGCCCGGCTCTGAATGACAAGGAGGTCCTGTGTGCGCAGTTGTGTCACTCCTCCCCCCAATGTCACTCACACTGTCAGGGGTGTGTCGCTCCTCCGGACTCCTCCCGCTCTCCGTTCTGCTTCCTCCTCTCAGCTCCGCATGACATGGAGGGCCTGTGTGCTGTGGTGTCTCAGCTAAGACTCCGCCCCTTTCTCGATGTGGGCGTGGCTTAACCCCGTTCCCGGAAGTGCTGTGAGGGTGGGAGGTTACCAGACAGGGGACTTGCTGTGCTTCTATCTCGAACAGAGCCTCGGCCAGAGAGATGAGATCTGTCTTCATGGGGTGAGGAGAAGCTCGGTGGGTGGACTGCAAATCTCAGCATGGACCGCAGGGGGACTGAGAGACACAAGGGGGCCAGATTGACAGGGAGACCGGTGTAGAGGTAATCTGTGTATCCCACAAATGGGGGCTGTTCCATGCCAAATTCTCTGGGGGAGGGGTGTCACAGTGACATGAAGGGATGGTGTCAGTGACATATGGTGGGGGATGAGTGTCAGAGACATGGGGGGGAGCAGTCTGCAGCAGCATCGGACAGTGACATGGGGGGGAGCAGTGTCAGTGATATGAAGGGATGGTGTGGGGGTGAGAACAGTCTGCAGCGATATATGGCAATATCAGACAGTGTCAGTGTAGTGACATGGGGGGGCAGTGTCAGTGACATGGGGATGACAGTGTGAGTGACACTGCCCCCCAATGTCACTGTCCTTCCCATGTCATGACCCCCCCCCCCACATGTCACTGCCCGCACATTTTACGGCCTCTGTCACTGTCCTCCCCATGTCACTGACCCCCCCCCACATGTCACTGTCCCCCCCATGTCACTGTCCTCCCCATGTCAGGCCCCACACATGTCCCTAACCTCCCACATGTCACTGCCCCCCCCATGTCACTCATCCCATGTCAGTGCTCCCCCATGTCACCGTCCTCTTCCCATGTCACGGCCCCCCCATGTCACCGTCCTCTCCATGTCACTGCCCCCCCCCCACACGTCACAGTCCTCCTCATGTCACTTTCCTCCCTATGTCACTGCCCCCCCATGTCACTGTCCTCCCCATGTCAGGCCCCACACATGTCCCTAACCTCCCACATGTCACTGCCTGCCCAATGTCAGCCCCCCCCATGTCACTCATCCCCCCATGTCGGTGCTCCCCCATGTCACCGTCCTCTTCCCATGTCACGGCCCCCCCATGTCACCGCCCCCCCCACGTCACTGTCCTCATGTCACTACCCACATGTCACTGCCCCCCAACATGTGACTGTCCTCCCATGTCACTGCCCCCAAACATGTCACTGTCCTCCCATGTCCCTGCCCCCAAACATGTCACTGTCCTCCCATGTCACTGCCCCCCCACATGTCACTGTCTTACCATGTCACTGCCCCCCCACGTCACTGTCCCCAAACATGTCACTGTCCTCTCATGTCACTGCCCCCCCACATGTCACTGTCTTACCATGTCACTGCCCCCAAACATGTCACTGCCCCCCCACGTCATTGTCCTCCCATGTCACTGCCCCCAAACATGTCACTGTCCTCTCATGTCACTGCCCCCCACATGTCACTGTCTTCCCATGTCACTGCCCCCCCCCACATTTCACTGCCCCCCCACGTCACTGTCCTCCCATCTCACTGACCACCCCACATGTCACTGCCCCCCCCCCCCCGCATTTGACAGTCCTCCCCATGTCATTGGCCCCCCCATGTCACTGTCCTCTCTCTGATCCATTATGCTCCCCAATACACAGCTTCGATCCATCTTGCGGGAGTGTCGGCGGCTAGTGATCCGTGGAATCAGCTTCAGCGGTGCAGCCTGTAAGGGGTTAACTGTGGCAGTTCTGTGCTAAAGTTGGCGATCGGCTTCTTCTGTCTGAAACCGGAACATGCCCAGTTGCTTCAGGGGAGACATTTCTTCATGGGATACACGTCTTGCCGCTGCTTCTACAAGGACCCCCCCTCCCCCCACAGTGGCAGGGTGGACTGGCCATAGAGGGATTACTTTGACGCAGTTGGCCAGCTTAAGCATGTATTGCAATATGTGTGAACTAAATATCCCTATTTATTGCATAGTCTGCTTGAAAGGGTATATACCAGTGTGCAGAGGGTCCTTCAGAATTTCTAGTGTTAGTAGGATAGCAGGCACACAGTGGCGGGGTACAGGGAGGGGTCGTTAGTAGGATAGCAGGCACACAGTGGCAGGGTACAGGGAGGGGTAGTTAGTAGGATAGCAGGCACAAAGTGGCGGGGTACAGGGAGGGGTAGTTAGTAGGGTAGCAGGCACACAGTGGCAGGGTACAGGGAGGGGTAGTTAGTAGGATAGCAGGCGTACAGGGAGGGGTACAGGGAGGGGTAGTTAGTAGGATGGCAGGCACACAGTGGAGGGGTACTGGGAGGGGTAGTTAGTAGGATAAGATGTTAGGATGCCCAGATGGAGAGGGGCTCACCTACAGGCACAGGACCCTGTAAGATAATTTGGGACTTCTCCTGTCCCCTGAGAGAGGCCCACCTGTACAGCAGGGAAGGAGCGGCCCAGCTAGAAGGCCTGGTAGCAGTCACCGGCAGCACAGGAAGGGACCAAGTGAAGAAGCCTGCACCCTGCCAGTAAGGGAAGAGGAGCCCTCTGGAGGGAAGCTGGATTTGTTCTCTTACCCGGGACTGTACACTCTGCAGTGACAAGCATTGGATTCCCTGCCCAGTGATGCTCCCAGTACATGTGGATGAGGAGAGGAGTCCTCGGGAGCGGTCCTCGTGGACGCTGGCTAGCTCTCCAGAAGAGACATTTTTCTGTATAGACTTGTACATCATTGCTAAGGAATTTGTCTTCTGTTGCTGTTCCCTCGGCCATCCTATACGCCCCTCACCCCATCCAAGTTCTAAACCCTCTAATAAAACTTCAAAACGAAGCTCAAGGACTGGTCACTGCCTCCTGATGCAAGTCCGAATGGAAAATGTATGTTGCCGGGCTGTGCAGGACTATAGGGGGACCCAAATCTATTGCAACTCCTAAGAGGGTAGTGCTACATTATGTACAAGTCAGAATGTTGAAGCCCATTGCTGGGTATGAGCTGAAGAGAAGGACCTTTGTTCTATGCGTGGAAGCAGTGGTCTCTCTGCAATGGTCCAACACACAGGGCCCCTGCTGTGTCAGATACTGTATATGGCTCTGCAATCAGTGAAGCATGAGTGTCCTGCTGATTGGAGAGTACTGGTTCTGACTCAGCAGGGGGTGTGTCACACCCCAGGAGAGAGACCACTGCTTCCACCCACAGAGCAAAGGTCCTTTTATAGGACTGCTACTCCACTCAGGCCGTGGCAGCTTTGAAAGGAAATGGAATTGTAAGATTTTGCACACTTGTTTCTATGAATGTACTTTCCATCTTTTTAAACTGAATGTTCAGAACAGTGTGTGAGTTTGGGGACCCGCAACCACATGTCATATAGGGCCACAGCAGCTGTGTCCATGCAGCCGTGTGTCCCAATAGACTAAAATGGGACGCTGGCATGGGGATGGATGCAACACCTGTGCACCCTCATGCCTGTAAAAGACGGGAAATTGAGTAATTTACCTAAACCCCGGTCACATCGGGTGCGAGTTGCATGCCAGGCGACTTGCAAATCGTAGGCCAAGTCACAGCCTATTGTCTGCTATTAGAGCGGTCATATCGGTGCGGTTCTGACTTGGTCAGAGACGTATAGATTTCTACAGTACTACATGCACTACTTTTGGTGCGATTTACATTTTTATTTCAGATGTCTTGCAAATCGCAAAGAAATCAGCAGGTCATCCGACTTGCTGTAAGTCTTGCTGTAAGTCGCACAAATTCAAAATCTGCTTTTATGTGACCGGGGGGCGGGGGGGTTGGGTAAGGCCCCTTTCCACTAATGCACTTTTTCTGTGCTAAAACGCATCTCTCCAGCACAACAAAAGCACATGAAAATTATTCCCCTTTAACCACTTCAAGTCCGGACACTTTCACCCCCTTCCTGTCCAGGCCAATTTTCAGCTTTCAGCGCTATCACACTTTGAAATGACAATTGTGCAGTCATGCAACTCTGTACCCATATGAATTTTTTTGAGACAGATAAAACTTTATTTTGGTGGGATTTATTCATCACTTGGATTTTTTTATATATATAAATGAAAAAGTCCAAAAATTTTGAAAAAAAAAAAGAGTTTTTCTTATAAAATTTTGCAAATAATCTTTCTTTGTAAATCTTGGCCAAAATATATTCATCTATCTTTTTAGTTAAAAAATAATCCAAATTAGTTTATAACCAAAAATTATATTTTTTCTGCATTTTTTTTTTTTACATTTTTATTTTATTTTTTTATATTTTTATGGAGGTTTTTTTTAACATACTGTCACCCTAGCAGTACAGTGTCACCATAGTGACACAGTACCGTATTTTTCGCCGTATAAGACGCACCTGACCATAAGACGCACCTAGGTTTTAGAGGCAGAAAACAGGAAAAAAAAAAATCTGAACTAATGGACTGCAGACACAGTACAGGAGATGACCAGAGACTGCGGACAGCACAGGGATGACCAGAGACTGCGGACACAGTACAGGAGATGACCAGAGACTGCGGACAGTACAGATGACTGCTGACCTGTGGGGAGTGGGTACCTGAATTTGACAGGTACCCGCTCTTACTTCCGCAGAGTTTTTGTTTGATCTTACCTGTTCCTCGATCCAGCCGCTGTCTTCCCGGCTTCTGTAATGGCGCATGACAGCCGGGTGCCCAGTGCGCATGAGCGAGAAGCACTTGCGCTTTGTGATTGGTCCGGCGGCTTCTGGGATCTGTCATGTGTCCCAGGTACCGCCTTACCATTCACAAAAAGCACCACTTCTTGCGCATGCGCACTTGGCACCCGGCTGTCATGCCCAGTGCCCACACTACAGAAGCCGGGAAGACAGCGCGCCGCTGGATAGAGGAACAGGTAAGGTCCCGCTGCAGAGCTGAGCGGCCGGCCCGGTATTCTGACATGGCAGCGGTGGAAATACCGGACCGGCCGCTCCATATTCGCTCCATAAGACGCACTGACATTTCCCCCCCAGTTTTGGGGAAGAAAAAGTGCGTCTTATACGGCGAAAAATACGGTACTACTTGTGGGGGGGTGATGAAGATTTTTTTTTCACACTGATTGCTTTTACAGCCAAAAAGGCTATAAAAGCAATAATTTCTCCTTCTCTCTGGCTGCATTCTTGCAGCCATTGATAAATACTGTGAGAGCTGTGATTGGTCACAGCTTGTCACATAAAAAAAAAAGTGTGTGCATAAAAAAAAAGTCTTTTATTTGTTCAAAACTCTTTATAAAGTGCACTTTAACCACTTGAGCTCCTGAGGATTTACCCCCCTTAATGACCTGGCCTTTTTTTGCTGTTTGGCGCTGCACTAATTCAAATGATAATTGCGCGGTCATGCAATGCTGTACCCAAACAAAATTTTCGTCCTTTTTTTACACACAAATATAGCTTTCTTTTGGTGGTATTTTATCACCTGTGCACTTTTTATTTTTTGCGCTATAAACAAAAAAAACACGAAAATTTTGAAAAAAAAAATTTTCTACTTTCAGCTATAAAAAATATATTTTAAACTCAAAGTTAGTCATAAATTTAAGCCAAAATGTATTCTGCTACGTGTTTTTGGTAAAACAAATCCCAATAAGTGTATATTGATTGCTTTGTGTGAAAGTTATAGCGTCTACAAACTATGGTATAGATAATTTGAAATTTACACAGCTTTTACTTTCTGACCGCCCATCGCATCTCTTGAGGTGCTAAAATACCAGGATAGAACAAACACCCCCAAATGACCCCTTTTCGGAAAGTAGACACCCTACGCTATCTGCTGAGAGACATATTGGGGTTTATTTACTAAAGCTGGAGAGTCCAAAATCAGACTCCCTTCTGCATAGAAACCAATCAGCTTCTAACCTCAGCTTGTTCAATGAAGCTTTGGCAATGAAACCTGGAAGCTGATTGGTTTCTATGCAGAAGTGAGTCTGATTTTGGACTCTCCAGCTTTAGTAAATAAACCCCATTGTGTCCATGGAAGATTTTTTTTTTTTTTCCACAAGTTTCTGGAAAATGCCAAAAACCTTTTTTTCTTAATTTGTTTTTACACAAAGTTGTCATTTAAATGATTTATTTCTTGCACAAGCCATGGGTATATGTGGAATTACACCCCAAAATACATTCTGCTACTTCTACCGAGTATGAGGATACCACACATGTGACACTTTTTGGGAGCCTAGCCACATACAGGAGTCTGAAATCCAATGACCGCTTTGAAAGCCTGAAGGTGCGTAACTTCTTCATTTCACTTCCCCACTACCTATCACAGTTTCGGAGGCCCTGAAATGCCAGGATAACCCCCCCCCCCCCCCCAATGACCCCTTTTTGGAAAGTAGACACTCCAAGGAATTTAAAAAGAGGCATGGTAAATATTTTGCAGATCTCATTTTTTCTCACAAGGTTTTGAAATATAAAAAAGAAAAGAAAAAATGTTTTTGTTTTCTTTCTTCATTTTCCAAAAATGAGATCTGCAAAATACTTACCATGCTTCTTATCAAATTCCTTTGGGTGTCTACTTTCCAAAAATTGGTCATTTGGGGGGGGTTTGGTGCTATTCTGGCATTCCAGGGCCTCCGAAACTGTGATAGGTAGTCAGGAAGTGTAATGAGGAAATAAAGCCCTTTAAAAGCCTAAAGGTGCTTATTGGATTTTGGGGTCCTGTACTTGGCTAGACTGCCAAAATGTCTCTCACCTGTGCTACCCCCATACTTGGGAGAAGTAGCAGAATGTATTTTGGGGAGTAATTCCACATATACATATGGCTTGTGTGAGCAATAAATTATTTAAATGACAATTTTGTGTAATTTTGTTTTTTGTCATTTTCCAAAAACTTGTGGTAAAAAAATAAATTCTTCTATTGATTCAACATGCCTCTCAGCAAATAGTTTGGGGTGTCTACTTTCCAAAAAGGGGTCATTTTGAGGGGTGGGGGCATTTTATGCCCAGCATTAGAAGTTTATGCCACACATCACTCACTCTTCTAACCACCTGAAGACCAAACCTTTTCTGACACTTTTTGTTCACATTAAAAAAAATCAGTATTTTTGCTAGGAAATTAAAGTGAACCCTCAAACATTATATATTTTTTTAGAGAAGACACCCTAGTAAATAAAATGGTGGGTGGTGCAATTTTTTATCTCACATATTACTTACACAGCGATTTTTCAAATGTAATTTTTTTGAAAAATATACACTTTTTTTAATGTTAATGCACAAAAACACAATATATTGGCCAATTATTTGGTATGATATAAAGGATGATGCTATGCTGAGTAAATAGATACCAAACGTGACATGCTTTAAAATTACGCATGCCCTGTGCAATGGCGACAAACTGCATACATTTTAAATATCTATAGGCAACGCTTTAAAAGCCTTTACAAGCTACCATTTTAGATTTACAGAGGAGGTCTAGAGCTATAATTACTGCCCTTGATCTGACGTTCGTGGCGATCGCCAATGCGCATGCGCGAACCGTAATAACGGCGCTGCCGCATTGCGGTGCACATTTGGCGCTTTTTTCACTATTTAAACACCTCACCTGCCATTGGCACATCCCCTCTGATGATGTGTTTTTATACGATACGCGTTAGGGAAGTGCCAATCTCTCTTGTACATGTACCTCTGGTTTAGCCATTCAAGAGCAGCTGAACCAATACTGTAAGTTTATTTCTGATTGCTTATACTTTATTAAACGTTATCACACTATTTGAGGCCACTTTTCCACGGCCTCTTTATTTCTGGGGAGCCTGTAACTTTGAAGGTCCTGTAGCTGAGGGCCGTGCACATTAAGATAACATCTGCAAGTGACATCTCTGGATCTATGAGACATCTCCTCCATGGACGGATGACATCTAGTGGTCGCCCTATAGATGACACCCGCTTACTCCATTAATTCAGTGGCTGGATACATCTTCTGCACGGACAGATGACATCTAGTGGTGGCCCTACAGATGACACCTCTCTGTTCCAGTGACACAGCAGCTGAGTACCAGGGGCAGGTCTTAAATGCCCCATGCGCTATTTATGCGCTATCTGGTTAGTGCATGATTTGACTATTCTTATCACCACGAAAAGTCACTACTTATGTCTTTGGCATATCAGAGACTATGCACACTTCACCACAGCACTTTTGATGAACTCTCACCGGCATTCTATTAATCCACTGACATCAAGTCATTTGTGTTTGTCATATTTATATATATATAGTCACCATTCATGTAGCGCTGCACTTTTATTCTTTTAACATTTACTGTGGAGGTTCCCGAGGTGCCTTTTTTTTGTTGCCAGCAGCTACCATATTTTATGCACTGCGCTCGATTTTTTTATACATAACTTTTATAACTATTTTTGGTTTTTAAATTTTTTTATTTTTTGGGGGGGGGGGGATTTGTACTTTTACATTTTATATTTTTTTTTTACTTTTTTTCTTCAAACTTTTAACATTTTTAAAACAGCTGGTAGGGTCTCTCCAAATGCGATAGCCAGTTTCCTGACTACCTAACATCTTTCAAGACCCTGTGTATATGTGCCCTGAACTGTGCCGTGCTGTACCCTATACTAATAGTCCACTAGTGTATGGTAGAGGCGGAAGCAGGGCTTGACGCAGAGGCCAGGATGGCCAGGACAGGAGGGACAACAATAGCGGCTGTCACGCTTAATTCCACGTTTGCTGCAGACACGACATCTTTTTTGGGGTCTTCTTTGGGTTGGGGTACCAGGAATGGTATCGGGAAAATGTCTCTCATGCAGATGGCTAACTGCATCTGGGATGGGGGTTTGGGGCGCAGCACCTTCTGGATACAAAAGGGCCCTGTTGATCTCTAACTGGAAATTTAGGTATGATCCACTATGTCCAGTTGCTTTATAGAGAACAAAAGCGTTATATACAGCCAATTGAAATAAATAAACCGACACTTTTATGTACCAGCGTCTGGCTTTTCGGGAAACTAAGTACGGCTTCATCATCTGTTCGTTGAAGTCCACCCCTCCCATGTTAAGGTTATAATCGTGGACACAGAGGGGCTTCTCAACAACACCAGCTGCCGTGGCAATTTGGACGGTCGTATCTGCGTGAATGGAAGACAGGAGGTAAACATCCCGTTTGTCCTTCCACTTCACTGCGAGCAATTCTTCGTTTCTCAAGCAGGCTTTGTCCCCCTTTCTAAGACGGGTATTTACAAGCCGTTGGGGGAAGCCCCGGCGATTAGATCGCGCAGTGCCACATGCGCAAATTCCCAGACTGAACAAATGTCTAAATAGTGGCACGCTTGAATAAAAATTGTCCACGTATAAGTGGTACCCCATATGGAAAAAGGATGACACCAAGTCCCAAACTATCTTGCCACTGCTCCCCATGTAGTCTGGGCATCCGGGAGGCTCCAAGTGAATATCTTTTCCCTCGTAAATCCGAAACTTACATGTATAGCCTGTTGCCCTCTCACAGGTCTTATACATCTTGATCCCATATCTGGCACGCTTGCTGAGGAGAAATTGTTTGATTAGAAGGCAGCCAGAATATTGAATGAGGGACTCATCAATGCAGATGTTTTTATGGGGAGTATACACATCTGCAAATTTTTGGTTAAAGTGATTTACGAGGGGCCGAATTTTGTGGAGCCGGTCAAATTCAGGGTCACCCCGAGGACGACTGAGTGTGTTGTCGTGGAAGTGCATAAAATGCATTATCGTCTCATATCTATGCCTGGCCATGGCAGCAGAGAACACGGACATGTGAACAAGCGGGTCTGTGGACCAGTACAACCGCAATTGATTTTTTTTATTAATGCCCATGTTGAGGGTTAGGCCCAAAAAAACTTTAAATTCGGAAACCGTAATGGGTTTCCATGCGAATGGTCTGGCAAGGTTTGAATTTGGGTTGGCGGCGATATATTGTCGTGCATATAAATTGCTTTGATCCACAATCAATGCATAAAGATCTTCTGTGAAAAACAGCTCAAAAAAATCAAGGGGAGTATTTAAATTTGCTGTTTCCACCTGAATTCCGGGTTGGGCAGTGAATGGGGGAAGTAAGTGTGCTGCAGAATTTGTGGGCTGCCAATCGGGATTTGCAAGCACATCCGGAAGGATACTAGGGGCTCTACTGGCCTGTCTGCGAATTCTTGGTGGCCGCGGGACACTACTTGTGCTCTCCACCGCACCAGCTTGTACTGCACTTATGGGACTCGCCACGTCACCAAGTGATACTGCAGTGCTGGTATGCATAAGACCAGGATGTACTAGGCCGCTGGAGCTCGCAAGTTCACCAAAAGGTAGTGCGGCACTAGTACTGGCACTCTGCTGCATATGAGAGTCATCATGCATTTGTACCACCTCAGCAACCTGGGAATGGGATCGGGTACACCTGATCTTAGCAGGGACCTCTTCCTCGTCGTCTGAGCTACCTGTCAGGGTGCCGCTGCTGTCTATAGGTTCATATTCTGAGCCTGATTCTGCCAGTGAGTCTTCCCCTTCGCTCTCACTTGACATGCTCAGAATCCTATAGGCCTCTTCACTAAAGTACCTTTGCTTGGACATTTTGGCCACTAAATTTACAGGTACCTAGTGCGACTCACAGGAAAAAGAGCGCCTGGCTGTCAGGGACTGCTTGAACCGCTACAAAAATTTTACCGACAAGTGCTAACAGAGATCAGGCCTGTTTCTGTGAACACTGCGGTTTTGTGTGTAATATGTATCAAGTGACAGTT
The DNA here is from genome assembly GCF_062004578.1 of Staurois parvus. Taxonomy (NCBI): domain Eukaryota; kingdom Metazoa; phylum Chordata; class Amphibia; order Anura; family Ranidae; genus Staurois; species Staurois parvus. Next base: position 6,337,295 of record NW_028317807.1, read on the forward strand.
ATCTACTGACACTGCACTTGCTGGGGGAGAACGGGGGGGGGGGCGTAGGGGCTAAATCCAGGTGCTGGCAGGTGTTGGGGCGGATCCCGCTAACGCTGCGTTTTTGGGGATACTATAGTAATGTGAACGCTGGTATAGCTCTGATCTGATCAAAGATATTGTTCCAATCAGACACTATACTAGCAATAGAGGTTTAGCGTGCATGTAAGCATGTTCCTGGCAATCAAGGGGTCAAATGTGATTACTTGCGTACTAGCGGCAAACTGGCGCTATCTGGGAGGGGCGCTAACACTATCGGAAGTCACCAGTGACACTAATACAGTGATCAGTAAAAATCTGTTCACTGTAATCAATGACACTGGTGACAGGGCAGTGAAGGGGTTAACTGGGGGGGGGGGGCGATCAAGGGGTTAAATGGGATTTCTGGTGCACTAGCGGGCAAACTGGCGCTATCTGGGAGGGGCGCTAACACTATCAGAAGTCACCAGTGACACTAATACAGTGATCAGTAAAAATCTGTTCACTGTAATCAATGACACTGGTGACAGGGCAGTGAAGGGGTTAACTGGGGAGGGGTGGGGGGTGATCAAGGGGTTAAATGGGATTAAATATTATAATAGTGTAGCGCTAAATAACTAAATCAAACTAACTTAATTATACACGTGATAGATAAATATCATAAATCTAGTGACACAATACTTAGTGTCTAAAATGATCTAAGTGCTCATACCATAAATAATTTGACTCATAAGTAATAAAAAACTTCATAAGACATGGTAATAATAAAAAATATTCAAAAAATAGTGTTAGTGCCACTCAAAAATAAATAAATAGTGGGTGATCGTGCCAAATCACTTATATTAAATAAATTGTCCAATATCCAAAAAAACATAAAAATATTTTTAAAAAATAAAAAACATAGAAAAATATTTTCCAAGTGATGCTTAGATGCACATGCAGTGTGTTGATAAAGTGTCACTCGTGCACAAATCCACTCTGCTACTTTGGCTGCAATGCCTCCTCACCTCCTTTCAACGACCCCTAGGGGCCAACAAGCCTCTAGGATCACCCTGGATCCTCAACACTCCCGGATGATGTCTCTCGGGATATCCTCCTATATGTCTCCTCCACTCCTCCACGCCTTATGGAGTCCTCTACCACGACTCACTGTGGACACTCACTCTCACAATAGTGAGTTCAAAAAAAGAGAGAATCCTCCATAGTGTAGTATTTTAGCAAATTCAGCATTTATTTATGTGAGAAGAATAAGAGATAACTCACATTTCCCGTACAGCATATCCTTCTCCCCTGCATGGGTAAACTGCACTCATGTGGTCTCTTAGAAAATGGCGTCCGTACCGGAAGTGCGTCACTCCGGACTCCGGAAACAGCGTCTCTGCGTGCCTACGCGTTACGTCACGTACCTCGTGACTTCATCTGGGTACCGCTATTGAGACTCTGATTGCCTTTATACCTACTAGGAGGTGTGGTTACCTCCCCTTCATTAGCGTTTGTTACCGCCGCCATTTTGTTGGAGCCTGCTCACAAGAATTAATGCAAAGCTCGCAGCCTAGTGTTCAAGACTCTCTCATAACATTGAATACGATCTATATAAGCCATATCTTTCAGTATTACACTATCTAACTTGGCTATACTGGCATATAGGCTAATATTAAATGAATTACTTTATTAATTACATACAGTCAATATACAATGCATGAAAAATAATTTTATTATTAAAAATAAACATATTAAAATTAATATTAATGATTCTAATTACCCATCAGGAATAAAAACTAGATTTAATACTACATAATCCCATAACCTCCATATTTTGACTAAATCTATTCAAATACCCAATTATTACACACACATGCGTATATAACTATACACATATGTGTCAGAAATTTAAAAATATATATTTTACTAAAAAAATAAATAATTTTTTATCAAAAAATTAAAAGTCCTTTATGTTTGCAGTTTACCCATACATCACAATATTGAACTTATCTAAAAATAATTGCCATAACATAAAACAATCAATTTTATATGTTATATTCACAGATAAAAAACCAATTAAAAATCACTAATAAAACAATTAAGGTCAAATTCGATGTTAAGACCCCTTGGGGCCAAGGTTCTCATTTCATGTATCCAGCGTGACTCAGCTTGACTTAACGATTTTACCTTATTACTACCTCTCCAGTGCTTTTTGTGTCTTTCTAGACCCCAAAATTTCATTTTGCTAGGGTCCCTATTATGGAATATGGAGAAATGTTTTGACACATTATGTTTCGGACACCCTTTCAAGATATTTCTCACATGTTCCCCTAGTCTCTTCCATAATGGTCTCTTTGTTCTTCCTATATATTGGTATCCGCATTCGCATTCCAAGCAATATACCACTCCTATGGTTTTACACGTTATGAAATCTTTAATATTATAATCCTGTCCAGTAGTATTGGCCCTAAAATTCTTGCGTTTCATATTATTTGTGGCTTTACAAGCCAGGCAATTTTTACATGGGAAAAAACCTGTATCATTCAGAAAAGTAAGTTTATTGGTATATGGAGGATCTAACACACTTTTTACCACCCTAGATTTAACTGTGGGTGCTTTGCGATACACAAACCTTGGATGGTCTGATATGACTGTAGTTAGCACAGGATCCAATTTCAAAATATTCCAATGCTTTCTGAAAATGGATTCTATTTTTTTATATTGGATATTAAAATCCAATACTATAGGTACCTCTTCATTCTTAATTTCTTCTTTGTTTTTATCCTTCAATAGTACCTCTCTTTCTATATTGCCAACTTCTCTTATTTTCTGGGTAATCATATCTTTTGGGTATCCTTTCTCTATGAATCTCGACCCCAATTTGCTTGCCTGTTCCAGGTAGTCTTCATGTCTAGTGCAATTTCTCCTCACTCTTACAAGCTGACCTTTCGGTATATTATATAGCCATGGGGGAAAATGGCAACTTCCCATTGGTATGTAGCCATTCCGGTCCACATCTTTAAAGAATGTTTTTGTTATAAATGTGCCCTTCTTGAGTGTTAGATTTAAATCTAAAAATTTAATCTCCTCCTTACTATATTCCCATGTAAATTTTATATTTTTATCATTAATGTTTAATTTATTAAGAAACTTCACTAGTGTTGTTTCTTCTCCTTCCCATATTATTAAAACATCATCAATAAACCTCTTGTATACTTTTAGTTCTTTCGGATAATTCGCATATATCTCCATTTCTTCCCAACATGCCATAAAAATATTCGCCACACTTGGTGCATACCTAGCACCCATTGCTACGCCTCTTATTTGTTTATAATAGGTGCCACCATGCCAGAAGTAATTGTGACTTAAAGCGAAATCCAAACATTCCAACAAGTATTTCCTTTGGGTCCATGTTATACTGCTATATTTTTGTAGTCCCCAATCTACTGACTTCATTGCATCATCATGTCCTATTATTGTGTACAATGATGCCACATCCGCACTGGCTACATATAGTGTTTCTGTTCCTTTGTACTCTTCTAGAATCTGTATCAAATGTTTGGTATCTTTCAAGTAGGCCTTTGTGCTCTTCACCACTGGCTGCAGGAATTCGTCAATATATTCCCCCAACCTGGCTAATACTGATTCTATACCATTCTCAATAGGTCTGCCAGGTGGGTTCTCATTATTTTTGTGTATTTTTGGAACTGTGTAAATTACAGGTACCCTACATAGGTCTGGGACTAAATATTTAGATTCTTTCTTGTTAAGAATCTTTTTTTTCCCTACCTTTCTTTATCAGTTTGTCTAATTCTTTTTTATATGACAAGGTAGGATCCTTCCTTAACACTTGGTATGTAGATCCATCATTAAGCTGGGTGGAGAGTTCTTTCAGGTAATAGTCTTTGGATAGTATCACAATCCCACCCCCTTTGTCCGCTGGTCTTATCACAATATCCTCTCGTTTGGATAACCTCTTGATCCCAATTTCTAAACCTAAATTTTTCTTTATTAGGGGGACCTTTAATTTCTCTACATCCTGATTGACCAATTTCTTAAAAACCTCTATTTGACTATTATTATTAATCTGTGGGTTAAAAAGTGATCTGTTTTTAAGATTAGTATGGGTAAAACTGCTACTCGGGGCATTACTAACACAATTTTTAGCCCCTGGTAGTCCTATAAAATATTTTTTAATATTTAATCTTCTAATGAACTTTTGGGTATCTATATAAACTTTGAATTTGTTCATAGATGTAGGAGGAGCATATTTCAGGCCTCTATCAAGTACCATAAGCTCCTCCTTGGATAATGAGGAGCCACTAATATTGAACACCCCCTCTCCTATTGGTCTCTTTTTCTTTTGTTTTTTAAATCCGGCTCTGCATCCCCTCCTTTTCTTGGACTCTTTTCTTTTTCTCTTTGGGGGCTCCTCTCCCCTTGATATCTCTCTAAAAAATCCCCTTGTCTATACTCCTGCCTCAATGGTTCAAACCTATTGTAGGTGGGTATGGGGCTTCTATACTCATATCTAGGGGGATCCCATCTCTCATAGGGGTCTGGGCCTTCATATCTGGGTCCATATGGTCTTGGAATATATGGTCTAGGCTGAAAATTATTGTAATGGGGCCCTGGCGGGTAGTACGGCCTATTATTTGGATAATAGGGTCTATTATTATATGGCGGGCCTTTTTTGTTGTTATTATTATAGTTATTGGGTCCCCTATAGCCACCATTGCCATTTTTTGGTTTATAACCATTCTTAGGTGTTCTATAGTTTTGAATGTTATCTCGCACTTGCATAGGTTGTTGATTCTTGTATACTGGTACAGGACCGCCCTTATTTTCTTCTCTTTCTTTAACTGGAGTAGTATTGGTTGAGGCCAGCTCAACCTCATTACCCCCTGATTGCCATTTGAAAACTTGATTTTTCTTCATGTCGTTTAGATCTCTCTGGTATTTTTTTGTTTTTCTGTGCTTTACTTCCTGGTCTGCTCTTTCTAGGTCTTTATTGAGGCGATTCGTTAAGTTTTGTATCTCTGCTGTGTCTTTAAATGGTACAATTTTTTCTTTAATCTCCCCTATTAGTTTATCTAAATTTCTCAACTTTCTTTGTTTCCTTTTCAATAGGAACATGACCAATTCCAGGCCTTTTTCATGGAAAAAATTAAACCACTCATCTACTGCTTCTGGGTCTGTTAATCCATCACAGATGGGTACATCCCATCTGATTCTTCTGGGCACTAGTTTATCTTGTAGGTATTTCTCATGTGTTACTATGTCCCACCACAGAGACACTTTCTTCTCCATTAGGTGGCCTAACTTCCTATACTGTGTTTCTAGATCTCCCATTGGTCCCGTATTGGGTTGGTTAAAGACTTCCTCTAAATTAATGGACCTGTTTTCCAAGAAGCCAAATACATCCATAGTAGCTGCTAGAGGTAAGGATAGGTAATAGGTAATGAATATAATATATTAGAGATCCTCCTGCGCTTGTATGGACCACCCTCCCTTTTCCCTAGTTAGCAGCCGCTGACACTCCAACTGATAACCAAATACAGTGCTCAAAGTGAATAAATATTATAATAGTGTAGCGCTAAATAACTAAATCAAACTAACTTAATTATACACGTGATAGATAAATATCATAAATCTAGTGACACAATACTTAGTGTCTAAAATGATCTAAGTGCTCATACCATAAATAATTTGACTCATAAGTAATAAAAAACTTCATAAGACATGGTAATAATAAAAAATATTCAAAAAATAGTGTTAGTGCCACTCAAAAATAAATAAATAGTGGGTGATCGTGCCAAATCACTTATATTAAATAAATTGTCCAATATCCAAAAAAACATAAAAATATTTTTAAAAAATAAAAAACATGGAAAAATATTTTCCAAGTGATGCTTAGATGCACATGCAGTGTGTTGATAAAGTGTCACTCGTGCACAAATCCACTCTGCTACTTTGGCTGCAATGCCTCCTCACCTCCTTTCAACGACCCCTAGGGGCCAACAAGCCTCTAGGATCACCCTGGATCCTCAACACTCCCGGATGATGTCTCTCGGGATATCCTCCTATATGTCTCCTCCACTCCTCCACGCCTTATGGAGTCCTCTACCACGACTCACTGTGGACACTCACTCTCACAATAGTGAGTTCAAAAAAAGAGAGAATCCTCCATAGTGTAGTATTTTAGCAAATTCAGCATTTATTTATGTGAGAAGAATAAGAGATAACTCACATTTCCCGTACAGCATATCCTTCTCCCCTGCATGGGTAAACTGCACTCATGTGGTCTCTTAGAAAATGGCGTCCGTACCGGAAGTGCGTCACTCCGGACTCCGGAAACAGCGTCTCTGCGTGCCTACGCGTTACGTCACGTACCTCGTGACTTCATCTGGGTACCGCTATTGAGACTCTGATTGCCTTTATACCTACTAGGAGGTGTGGTTACCTCCCCTTCATTCATTTTAGACACTAAGTATTGTGTCACTAGATTTATGATATTTATCTATCACGTGTATAATTAAGTTAGTTTGATTTAGTTATTTAGCGCTACACTATTATAATATTTATTCACTTTGAGCACTGTATTTGGTTATCAGTTGGAGTGTCAGCGGCTGCTAACTAGGGAAAAGGGAGGGTGGTCCATACAAGCGCAGGAGGATCTCTAATATGTTAAATGGGATTACTGGTGTACTGGCGGGCAAACTGGCGCTATCTGGGAGGGGCGCTAACACTATTGGAAGTCGCCAGCGACACTGATACAGTGATCAGTAAAAATCTGTTCACTGATCAATGACACTGGTGACAGGGCAGTGAAGGGGTTAACTCGGGGGGGGGGGGGGCGATCAAGGCAATAGACGGGATTACTGGTGTATTAGCGGGCAATCTGTCGCTATCTGGGAGGGGCGCTAACACTATCGGAAGTCGCCAGTGACACTGATACAGTGATCAGTAAAATCGGTTCACTGATCAGTGACACTGGTGACAGGGCAGTGAAGAGGTTAACTGAGGGGGGGGCGATCAGAGGGTTAAATGTGTCCTAGAGTGTTCTAACTGTGGGTATGTGCTGTTTTACTCACAATTTGTATGTCTTCTTCTCTGTCTGGAACGGAATGTGTCCAGGCAGAGAAGAATGACATCATATCCTGTCCTGTGTAACTGTCAACACAGGACAGGATAGGACAGGGACCGATCATCCAATTTCAGCCAGACATCACTGGCTGAAATCGAATGATTGATCCCTCTGGGATCAAATGGTGTCACCCGCGGGTCGGCGGGAGCGCGCGCGCACGCCCCCTGCCCACGAAAACGTTGGGAGCGCGGACCCCTTTTTAAAACGTGCTTTTGCGCCCCAGTGCCGCCCTGCACAAAAGGAGCGATATACTCATGTTTCCGCCAACAATCCTGTCCTGAATCTTCTCCATCTTCATTGGCTGGCACGAGATGACATCACTTCTGCGCATGCACAGGAGCTAGTCATTCTGAAACACAGAGACTGGCCCGGAGCCATAGGCTGAGCTGTGCATGTGCAGATCAGGTTACAGAGCTGGAGAGGACATCGAGCAGGCAGGTAGGGGCATTTAACTGCTTGCCATCCAGCCACTGTGGAAAAATAGCCACAAGGTGGCACCGCTGGGCAAAATCACGTTTAAAACGTGATATTGCAAAACAAGTAGGGGGTGCGCACGAGGCACGCAACCGCCCTACCCGTGCTGCAATAAAACGGCCAGCGGTTTTTTCGCTTGTCTGGCCAACTTTGACCACCCACCTCTCTCTAACAACAGTGGCTGTTGTGTAAAGAACCAGGTTGACCACGCCCATGGGAAAACCACACTTTAGGCGAACAGGTCCTGCTGTCTATCCTCCGTAAAGGGGTACACCTTCTTCCCCGTTTTACAGTCGAGCGTGCACACGCAGACGGGACAGCAGTAAAGAGCTTTGTAGTATGTTGAGGGGGCGTTTACTAAAAAGGGAGAAGACACAATCTGGAGCTACTGAGTATGGCAACCACTCAGCTCCTTGTGTCCATTTCAAACCTTCACTCAACAAGCTGAAGTGAAAGGCTGATTGCTTACGATGCACAACTGCTCCGGATCCTGTCTGCACCCATTTTAAGTAAATTCCCCTCGAGGTAGCCCAAAGGAGGACTGTCTACAAGCTCTCTTTAGCCCATTGCACAGTAAGTCCATGGACTTTACAAGCTATATAACCACGGTAACCTACAGAAAAAATCTATATCTGCTCATATAGGAAAAACCAGAGTTAGGCTTACCGGTAACTCTTTTTCTTCGAGTCTTCCAGGACAGTTCCTTGAGACGTAGAGCTCCTCCCTCCAGGTCAGGAAACACGCCATCCCCCACGCCTTTAAAGGCGGGCCTCCAGGTCTCCATCCCCAGTTTTTATTCGAGAAGTAGCGGAAGACACAAATATATATACATATAGATAACCCCATATACAACACTTGTACATTTGAAGGGTGGGAAATTGCGGCTGTCCTGGAAGACTCGAAGAAAAGGAGTTACTGGTAAGCCTAACTCTGGTTTTCTCCTTACGTCTTCCAGGACAGCCCCTTGAGACGGTAATAAAAAACGTACCCCTTAGGGCGGGCCCACTGCCTGGAGTACCCTGCGTCCGAATGCCTGCTCCCTATTTGACAGGAGATCTAGGCGGTAATGCTTGGCGAAGGTAGAGAACTTTGACCAGGTGGCTGCCTTATAGATCTCCTCCGGCGAAGCCCCGGCCCTCTCTGCCCAAGAAGCCGCTAAGGATCTCGTCAAGTGGGCTTAAAGAAAGGGGGGAGGAATACCTAAAACTTTGTAAAACTCCCCGATAGCTAATCTAATCCATCTACCTATAGTGGATTTGGATGCTGCGGAACCCTTCTTTTGACCAGAAAACAAAACAAAAAGGGAATCTGACTTTCTAAATTCCCGGGATCTATCAAGATAAATCATAAGACTCCTCCTTACATCTAGCAAACTTAGCCTTTCTTCTTCCTTACCTTCAGGAGAAGAGTAAAAGGTCGGCAGGACTATATCCTGAGACCTGTGAAAGGAGGAGGAGGAGGATACTTTTAGGGATAAAACCTGGATCCGTCTTGAGGACAACCCTGTCCTCAAAAACGGTCAGGTAAGGCTCCCTAATAGAAAGAGCTTGTAATTCACTCACTCCTAACAGGCACAGGTTGATTTACACATAAGAGGGATATGGGGAGCTGAGACAGGGGTCTCCCCACCTCTCCTAAGTGAGCTGGGTTCCATGGCCCCCCCCCACCCTAAGTGACTCCCGTCACAAACCCCAAAACACATTCTATATTTTTCTAAAGCAGATGCCCTAGAGCAGAGGTGTCAAACTGGCAGCCCTCCAGCTGTTGCCAAACCACAAGTCCCATGAGGCATTGCAAGACTGACGGTTACAAGCATGACTCCAAAAAAGTACAGGCATGATGGGACTTGGAAGTTTGGCAACAGCTGGAGGGCCGCCAGTTTGACACCCCTGCTCTAGAAAATGAATTGACGGTTGTTGCAATTTTTTATGTCACACGATATTTGCGCAGCAGTTTTCAAATGCAATTTTTTGGGGAAAAAAATATATATTTTTGTTAATTTTAATGCAAAAACAATACATAACCCAATTTTTGGGGGCAAAATATAAAAGATGATGTTACACCAAGCAAATAGATACCAAACATGTCACGCTTTAAAATTTTGCATGTCTGTGCGACAAAGATGAAAATTTTACTGTCCATAGGCTAGAATTCGTGCCTGACATTTGCAGTGATACCTCACGTGTGGGACGATCACTGCCTGAGTGCGTGACTGATGAGTGCATTTGCCTTTGCGCACAAGCACAAGGGAATGAGAGCACTTGAATGTTTTTTTTTTATCAATTTTTATTTTTGCACTGTCACTTTAATTTCTTTTTATCAATTTTATTGCTGTCACAAGAAATGTAAATATCCCTTGTGACAACAAAAGGCATGTGACAGGTACTCTTTATGGAGGGTTCTGAGGTCAATAAGACCCCAAATCCCTCTTCTGCCCTTAAAAGTACCACCCACCTCTAACAACAGTGGCTGTTGTGTAAAGAACCAGGTTGACCACGCCCATGGGAAAACCACACTTTAGGCGAACAGGTCCTGCTGTCTATCCTTCATAAAGGGGTACACCTTCTTCCCCGTTTTACAGTCGAGCGAGCACACACAGACGGGACAGCAGTAAAGAGCTTTGTAGTATTTTGAGGGGGCGTTTACTGAAAAGGGAGAAGACAGAATCTGGAGCCACTGAGTATGGCAACCACTCAGCTCCTTGTGTCCATTTCAAACCTTTACTCAACAAGCTGAAGTGAAAAGCTGATTGCTTACGATGCACAACTACTCCGGATCCTGTCTGCACCCATTTTAAGTAAATTCCCCTCGAGGTAGCCCAAAGGAGGACTGTCTACAAGCTCTCTTTAGCCCAACGCACAGTAAATCCATGAACTTTTTTTCTGACAGGTACTCTTTAATGAAACATCTGATCTCTCCCCTGTGCTCCACTTAATGGAATCCAGTGCAGATTGCATTGCATTAGTCTTTCCCGGCCATAGTGGTATACTTGTCAGATATACAGACGCCCCCATCCACAGACCTGGCAGTGAAAGGGTTAAAAGGTGTCCAGTATGTCCCACACACTGAATCCATTGAACAAGCTATACAGGAATTTGAAGCACCTCAAATAATAACTAGCTTTTGAAGTAAGGTGCACATCGGAGAGCATTGCACAGTACAAACAAACTGAAATTTCCCAGCACGCTTAACAGCTAGCCTGAAAACAAAACACAATTTGACCCTAAAAATATACATTACAAAGCAGAGGTTTTAGTTGTACACGTATGTGGAAGCTGCACTGCTTCCCAGCATCTTCTCCTGTGTCAGGCTATCCTCATGGTCAGCTTGGGATGAGGCTAGTCATTCTGGCATACAGAGACAGGCCCAGTGCTGTAAACTGAGCTAAGTATGTGCAGCTCAGGTAACAGGACAGGGAGCAGGCAGGGAGGGGCATTGCATATGAATGTGCAGGGGGTGGGGTGATGGTAAACACATCAGGATTACCAGCCCCTTCCTTTCTAGAATGAAGACAGTGAGCAATTGCTGCTGTGTTTATTCATCACTGAAGCATAGTTTTTACTTTTCTATGCTTCTGTTTATAAATAAATAGAAAGCAGAAGCTTCCTAATTATCTGCGGTGCACCTGAAGCTGCAGAGAAAAAAAAGTAAAGACTCCATCCTCAGTCCCTTTTTCTGTGTCTCAAAAAAGATTTTGGTGGTCTATTTGGACCCCTGATATTTATTTCAGGTACTTATATAGCGCCATCAATTTACGCAGCGCTTTACATATATATTGTACATTCACATCAGTCCCTAACCCTCAAGGGGCGTACAATCTAAGATCCCTAACTTACATTCATACATACACATACATACTAGGGACAATTTAGACAGGAGCCAATTAACCTAGCAGCATGTCTTTGGAGTGTGGGAGGAAACCGGAACACCCGGAGGAAACCAACGCAGGCACAGGGAGAACATGCAAACTCCTGGCAGGAGGTGCCGTGGCTCGGATTCCAACCAACGACCCTCGTACTGGCCAGGTGGAAGTGCTAACCATTTAGCCACTGTGCTGCCCACTGATATCTCGCCAAAGATCCCCCAACAGGGCTGTAATAATAACATTGCAACACAAAAAAAAATGGCCTTATTCACAGGGGGCATCCCACAGCAAATACCCATGAGAAGCTGTTTTAACCTGCTTGGGAATGTACAGATGTTCCATGCAGGCAGTCCGACTGCTATCCCAATGGACATCCATGAGGGATCCATAATAGATAAAACAAGTAATAAATCAAATAACAATAATAGATAATACATAAAATATTGACTGTATCAATAAAAATTATAGGTAAAATACAAAAAAAAAATGGAGAAAACAATAAAAGATAATAATAAACAATCTTAATAATAAAATATTAACAACGTATATAATCAATAAACTAAGGCAATAATAAATAACAGATATAATAGTAATAAAATAGTAATCAATACTATATTAATAGATATCAATAATAATAAAATGATAAATAAAAGTCAATAATAACACCAGATATAATCAATAATAATAGATAATAAATAAAATAAAAGCAATAATAAATAATCAATGCAATAAATATTGATCAATAAGCTAGATATAGATTATGTCTACATGCAATATTGTTAATTTATTTTTATGCTTTATAATAAAAAAATAATATATATAAATATATTCAATAATAAAAATACATTAAATCAAAAATAAAATAACAATACCAGATCTCATCAATGATAATAACCAATAAAATTATAGCAATATTAGTTAATCAATAAACAATAATAAAATATTAGCTACAGATAAAATCAATAATAGTATTGATAAAATAATCATAATAAGTATAATCAATATTATTATTATTTATATCTTACCATTTTATGTATTGTTTCATCTCTATTTCTTGTTTAAATCTATATTGTTATTTTATGTTTTATATAAATAGCATTTATCGCTATAATCAATATTAATAAACAATAAATATAATAGTATTACATATAATGAAGAATAATAGATATAAATAATAATCATCCCCATAGAAATCAAACAATAATAATAGTCCATCAAATATTAGCAGTAGATAGAATCGCTAATAACAGACAATAATAAATCCCCCCAATCACAGATAGAAGAATTATCGGAGACAGAAGGGGATTTCTTACCGGGCTCCCCGCTCCTGGCTCCGGTAGCTCTGGTTTCCCGTCCTCCCCTCAGCCCGGCGCTCAGAGGACGGTCCTGTGTCCGGACAGCGGGGGTCCATCCAGCGGTAGAAGTCCTCTTCTTGCCTAAGCTGGACATGCTGGGACTTGGAGTACTTGTGAGGGGCTCACGCATGTCATCTGAGATGGGAGAGATGTGATTGGACGGCACACACGACAAGGAAACTTTCCGTCGTCCCGCCCACTGAACAGAAATCCCGTCCATTGGTGGAGAGGGATCAATAAAGGACGGCGTCTGTCACCATGACAACAAGTGGGTGTGCCTATTATGGGAGTCCGCCCCTGTCAGTGATTTCTCTGGGAGTTGCTTTCCTCGTTAGACATCCGGTGAGTGACGGTGACTCTGGAACTGAATTTACATTTCTTGGTAATGGACGGGGGTGTGTCCCTCCTCCTGACTCCTCCCGCTCTCTGTTCTGCGTCCTCCTCTCAGCTCCGCCCGGCTCTGAATGACAAGGAGGTCCTGTGTGCGCAGTTGTGTCACTCCTCCCCCCAATGTCACTCACACTGTCAGGGGTGTGTCGCTCCTCCGGACTCCTCCCGCTCTCCGTTCTGCTTCCTCCTCTCAGCTCCGCCCAGCTCTGAATGACATGGAGGGCCTGTGTGCGCTGGTGTCTCAGCTAGGACTCCGCCCCTTTCTCGATGTGGGCGTGGCTTAACCCCGTTCCCGGAAGTGCTGTGAGGGTGGGAGGTTACCAGACAGGGGACTTGCTGTGCTTCTATCTCGGCCAGAGACTCGGCCAGAGACATGAGATCTGTCTTCATGGGGTGAGGAGAAGCTCGGTGGGTGGACTGCAAATCTCAGCATGGACCGCAGGGGGACTGAGAGACACAAGGGGGCCAGATTGACAGGGAGACCGGTGTAGAGGTAATCTGTGTATCCCACAAATGGGGGCTGTTCCATGCCAAATTCTCTGGGGGAGGGGTGTCACAGTGACATGAAGGGATGGTGTCAGTGACATATGGTGGGGGATGAGTGTCAGAGACATGGGGGGGAGCAGTCTGCAGCAGCATCGGACAGTGACATGGGGGGGGAGCAGTGTCAGTGATATGAAGGGATGGTGTGGGGGTGAGAACAGTCTGCAGCGATATATGGCAATATCAGACAGTGTCAGTGTAGTGACATGGGGGGGCAGTGTCAGTGACATGGGGATGACAGCGTGAGTGACACTGCCCCCCAATGTCACTGTCCTCCCCATGTCATGACCCCCCCCACATGTCACTGCCCGCACATTTTACGGCCTCTGTCACTGTCCTCCCCATGTCACTGACCCCCCCCACATGTCACTTTCTTCCCCATGTCACTGTCCTCCCCATGTCAGGCCCCACACATGTCCCTAACCTCCCACATGTCACTGCCCGCCCAATGTCAGCCCCCCCATGTCAGTGCTCCCCCATGTCACCGTCCTCTCCATGTCACTGCCCCCCCCCCCCCCCCCACACGTCACAGTCCTCCTCATGTCACTTTCCTCCCTATGTCACTGCCCACCACATGTCACTTTCCTCCCTATGTCACTGTCCTCCCCATGTCAGGCCCCACACATGTCCCTAACCTCCCACATGTCACTGCCTGCCCAATGTCAGCCCCCCCCCATGTCACTCATCCCCCCATGTCGGTGCTCCCCCATGTCACCGTCCTCTTCCCATGTCACGGCCCCCCCATGTCACCGCCCCCCCCACGTCACTGTCCTCATGTCACTACCCACATGTCACTGCCCCCCAACATGTGACTGTCCTCCCATGTCACTGCCCCCAAACATGTCACTGTCTTACCATGTCACTGCCCCCCCACATGTCACTGTCTTACCATGTCACTGCCCCCAAACATGTCACTGTCCTCTCATGTCACTGCCCCCCCCACATGTCACTGTCTTACCATGTCACTGCCCCCAAACATGTCACTGCCCCCCCACGTCATTGTCCTCCCATGTCACTGCCCCCAAACATGTCACTGTCCTCTCATGTCACTGCCCCCCCACATTTCACTGTCCTCCCATCTCACTGCCCCCCCACGTCACTGTCCTCCCATCTCACTGACCACCCCACATGTCACTGCCCCCCCCCCCCCCCCGCATTTGACAGTCCTCCCCATGTCATTGGCCCCCCCATGTCACTGTCCTCTCTCTGATCCATTATGCTCCCCAATACACAGCTTCGATCCATCTTGCGGGAGTGTCGGCGGCTAGTGATCCGTGGAATCAGCTTCAGCGGTGCAGCCTGTAAGGGGTTAACTGTGGCAGTTCTGTGCTAAAGTTGGCGATCGGCTTCTTCTGTCTGAAACCGGAACATGCGCAGTTGCTTCAGGGGAGACATTTCTTCATGGGATACACGTCTTGCCGCTGCTTCTACAAGGACCCCCCCTCCCCCCACAGTGGCAGGGTGGACTGGCCATAGAGGGATTACTTTGACGCAGTTGGCCAGCTTAAGCATGTATTGCAATATGTGTGAACTAAATATCCCTATTTATTGCATAGTCTGCTTGAAAGGGTATATACCAGTGTGCAGAGGGTCCTTCAGAATTTCTAGTGTTAGTAGGGTAGCAGGCACACAGTGGCGGGGTACAGGGAGGGGTAGTTAGTAGGGTAGCAGGCACACAGTGGCGGGGTACAGGGAGGGGTAGTTAGTAGGATAGCAGGCACACAGTGGCGGGGTACAGGGAGGGGTAGTTAGTAGGATAGCAGGCACACAGTGGCAGGGTACAAGGAGGGGTCGTTAGTAGGATAGCAGGCACACAGTGGTGGGGTACAGGGAGGGGTCGTTAGGATAGCAGGCACACAGTGGAGGGGTACAGGGAGGGGTCGTTAGTAGGATAGCAGGCACACAGTGGAGGGGTACAGGGAGGGGTCGTTAGTAGGATAGCAGGCACACAGTGGCGGGGTACAGGGAGGGGTCGTTAGGATAGCAGGCACACAGTGGCGGGGTACAGGAAGGGGTCGTTAGGATAGCAGGCACACAGTGGAGGGGTCGTTAGTAGGATAGCAGGCACACAGTGGCGGGGTACAGGGAGGGGTCGTTAGTAGGATAGCAGGCACACAGTGGCGGGGTACAGGGAGAGGTCGTTAGTAGGATAGCAGGCACACAGTGGCGGGGTACAGGGAGGGGTCGTTAGTAGGATAGCAGGCACACAGTGGCGGGGTACAGGGAGGGGTCGTTAGGATAGCAGGCACACAGTGGAGGGGTCCAGGGAGGAGTAGTTAGTAGGATAGCAGGCACTCGGGGTACAGGGAGGGATGTTTGTAGGATAGCAGGCACACAGTGGCAGGGTACAGGGAGGGGAAGTTAGTAGGATAGCAGGCACAAAGTGGCGGGGTAAAGGGAGGGGTAGTTAGTAGGGTAGCAGGCACACAGTGGCGGGGTACAGGGAGGGGTAGTTAGTAGGGTAGCAGGCACACAGTGGCGGGGTACAGGGAGGGGTAGTTAGTAGGATAGCAGGCACACAGTGGCGGGGTACAGGGAGGGGTAGTTAGTAGGGTAGCAGGCACACAGTGGCGGGGTACAGGGAGGGGTAGTTAGTAGGTTAGCAGGCACACAGTGGCGGGGTACAGGGAGGGGTAGTTAGTAGGTTAGCAGGCACACAGTGGCGGGGTACAGGGAGGGGTAGTTAGTAGGATAGCAGGCACACAGTGGCGGGGTACAGGGAGGGGTAGTTAGTAGGGTAGCAGGCACACAGTGGCGGGGTACAGGGAGGGGTAGTTAGTAGGTTAGCAGGCACACAGTGGCGGGGTACAGGGAGGGGTAGTTAGTAGGATAGCAGGCACACAGTGGCAGGGTACAGGGAGGGGTAGTTAGTAGGATAGCAGGCACAAAGTGGCGGGGTACAGGGAGGGGTAGTTAGTAGGGTAGCAGGCACACAGTGGCAGGGTACAGGGAGGGGTAGTTAGTAGGATAGCAGGCGTACAGGGAGGGGTAGTTAGTAGGATAGCAGGCACACAGTGGAGGGGTAGTTAGTAGGATAGCAGGCACACAGTGGCGCGGTACTGGGAGGGGTAGTTAGTAGGATAGGATGTTAGGATGCCCAGATGGAGAGGGGCTCACCTACAGGCACAGGACCCTGTAAGATAATTTGGGACTTCTCCTGTCCCCTGAGAGAGGCCCACCTGTACAGCAGGGAAGGAGCGGCCCAGCTAGAAGGCCTGGTAGCAGTCACCGGCAGCACAGGAAGGGACCAAGTGAAGAAGCCTGCACCCTGCCAGTAAGGGAAGAGGAGCCCTCTGGAGGGAAGCTGGATTTGTTCTCTGACCCGGGACTGTACACTCTGCAGTGACAAGCATTGGATTCCCTGCCCAGTGATGCTCCCAGTACATGTGGATGAGGAGAGGAGTCCTCGGGAGCGGTCCTCGTGGACGCTGGCTAGCTCTCCAGAAGAGACATTTTTCTGTATAGACTTGTACATCATTGCTAAGGAATTTGCCTTCTGTTGCTGTTCCCTCGGCCATCCTATACGCCCCTCACCCCATCCAAGTTCTAAACCCTCTAATAAAACTTCAAAACGAAGCTCAAGGACTGGTCACTGCCTCCTGATGCAAGTCCGAATGGAAAATGTGTGTTGCCTGGCTGTGCAGGACTATAGGGGGACCCAAATCTATTGCAACTCCTAAGAGGGTAGTGCTACATTATGTACAAGTCAGAATGTTGAAGCCCAATGCTGGGTATGAGCTGAAGAGAAGGACCTTTGTTCTATGCGTGGAAGCAGTGGTCTCTCTGCAATGGTCCAACACACAGGGCCCCTGCTGTGTCAGATACTGTATATGGCTCTGCAATCAGTGAAGCATGAATGTCCTGCTGATTGGAGAGTACTGGTTCTGACTCAGCAGGGGGTGTGTCACACCCCAGGAGAGAGACCACTGCTTCCACCCACAGAGCAAAGGTCCTTTTATAGGACTGCTACTCCACTCAGGCCATGGCAGCTTTGAAAGGAAATGGAATTGTAAGATTTTGCACACTTGTTTCTATGAATGTACTTTCCATCTTTTTAAACTGAATGTTCAGAACAGTGTGTGAGTTTGGGGACCCGCAACCACATGTCATATAGGGCCACAGCAGCTGTGTCCATGCAGCCGTGTGTCCCAATAGACTAAAATGGGACTGCTTTTATGTGACCGGGGGGCGGGGGGGTTGGGTAAGGCCCCTTTCCACTAATGCACTTTTTCTGTGCTAAAACGCATCTCTCCAGCACAACAAAAGCACATGAAAATTATTCCCCTTTAACCACTTCAAGTCCGGACACTTTCACCCCCTTCCTGTCCAGGCCAATTTTCAGCTTTCAGCGCTATCACACTTTGAAATGACAATTGCGCAGTCATGCAACTCTGTACCCATATGAATTTTTTTGAGACAGATAAAACTTTATTTTGGTGGGATTTATTCATCACTGGGATTTTTTTATATATATAAATGAAAAAGTCCAAAAATTTTGAAAAAAAAAGAGTTTTTCTTATAAAATTTTGCAAATAATCTTTCTTTGTAAATCTTGGCCAAAATATATTCATCTATCTTTTTAGTTAAAAAATAATCCAAATTAGTTTATAACCAAAAATTATATTTTTTCTGCATTTTTTTTTTTACATTTTTATTTTATTTTTTTATATTTTTATGGAGGTTTTTTTAACATACTGTCACCCTAGCAGTACAGTGTCACCATAGTGACACAGTACCGTATTTTTCGCCGTATAAGACGCACCTGACCATAAGACGCACCTAGGTTTTAGAGGCAGAAAACAGGAAAAAAAAAATGCTGAACTAATGGACTGCAGACACAGTACAGGAGATGACCAGAGACTGCGGACAGCACAGGGATGACCAGAGACTGCGGACAGTACAGGAGATGACCAGAGACTGCGGACACAGTACAGGAGATGACCAGAGACTGCGGACAGCACAGGGATGACCAGAGGCTGCGGACAGTACAGATGACTGCTGACCTGTGGGGAGTGGGTACCTGAATTTGACAGGTACCCGCTCTTACTTCCGCAGAGTTTTTGTTTGATCTTACCTGTTCCTCGATCCAGCCGCGCGCTGTCTTCCCGGCTTCTGTAATGGCGCATGACAGCCGGGTGCCCAGTGCGCATGAGCGAGAAGCACTTGCGCTTTGTGATTGGTCCGGCGGCTTCTGGGATCTGTCATGTGTCCCACGTACCGCCTTACCATTCACAAAAAGCACCGCTTCTTGCGCATGCGCACTTGGCACCCGGCTGTCATGCCCAGTGCCCACACTACAGAAGCCGGGAAGACAGCACGCCGCTGGATAGAGGAACAGGTAAGGTCCCGCTGCAGAGCTGAGCGGCCGGCCCGGTATTCTGACATGGCCGCGGTGGAAATACCGGACCGGCCGCTCCATATTCGCTCCATAAGACGCACTGACATTTCCCCCCCCAGTTTTGGGGAAGAAAAAGTGCGTCTTATACGGCGAAAAATACGGTACTACTTGTGGGGGCGTGATGAAGATTTTTTTTTTCACACTGATTGCTTTTACAGCCAAAAAGGCTATAAAAGCAATAATTTCTCCTTCTCTCTGGCTGCATTCTTGCAGCCATTGATAAATACTGTGAGAGCTGTGATTGGTCACAGCTTGTCACATAAAAAAAAAGTGTGTGCATAAAAAAAAGTCTTTTATTTGTTCAAAACTCTTTATAAAGTGCACTTTAACCACTTGAGCTCCTGAGGATTTACCCCCCTTAATGACCTGGCCTTTTTTTGCTGTTTGGCGCTGCACTAATTCAAATGATAATTGCGCGGTCATGCAATGCTGTACCCAAACAAAATTTACGTCCTTTTTTTACACACAAATATAGCTTTCTTTTGGTGGTATTTTATCACCTGTGCACTTTTTATTTTTTGCGCTATAAACAAAAAAAACACGAAAATTTTGAAAAAAACCTATTTTCTACTTTCAGCTATAAAAAATATATTGTAAACTCAAAGTTAGTCATAAATTTAAGCCAAAATGTATTCTGCTATGTGTTTTTGGTAAAACAAATCCCAATAAGTGTATATTGATTGCTTTGTGTGAAAGTTATAGCGTCTACAAACTATGGTATAGATAATTTGAAATTTACACA
Organism: Staurois parvus; assembly: GCF_062004578.1. Lineage (NCBI taxonomy): Eukaryota > Metazoa > Chordata > Amphibia > Anura > Ranidae > Staurois > Staurois parvus. The sequence goes on from NW_028317807.1 coordinate 6,357,209, forward strand.
GCTTTTACTTTCTGACCGCCCATCACATCTCTTGAGGTGCTAAAATACCAGGATAGAACAAACACCCCCAAATGACCCCTTTTCGGAAAGTAGACACCCTACGCTATCTGCTGAGAGACATATTGTGTCCATGGAAGATTTATTTTTTTTTCCACAAGTTTCTGGAAAATGACAAAAACGTTTTTTTCTTTATTTTTTTTTTACACAAAGTTGTCATTTAAATGATTTATTTCTTGCACAAGCCATGGGTATATGTGGAATTACACCCCAAAATACATTCTGCTACTTCTACCGAGTATGAGGATACCACACATGTGACACTTTTTGGGAGCCTAGCCACATACAGGAGTCTGAAATCCAATGACCGCTCTGAAAGCCTGAAGGTGCGTAACTTCTTCATTTCACTTCCCCACTACCTATCACAGTTTCGGAGGCCCTGAAATGCCAGAATAACCCCCCCCCCCCCCCCCCAATGACCCCTTTTTGGAAAGTAGACACTCCAAGGAATTTAAAAAGAGGCATGGTAAGTATTTTGCAGATCTCATTTTTTCTCACAAGGTTTTGAAATATAAAAAAGAAAAGAAAAAAAGTTTTTGTTTTCTTTCTTCATTTTCCAAAAACTTGTGGCAATAAATGAGATCTGCAAAATACTTACCATGCTTCTTATCAAATTCCTTTGGGTGTCTACTTTCCAAAAAATGGTCATTTGGGGGGGGTTTGGTGCTATTCTGGCATTCCAGGGCCTCCGAAACTGTGATAGGTAGTCAGGAAGTGTAATGAGGAAATAAAGCCCTTTAAAAGCCTAAAGGTGCTTATTGGATTTTGGGGTCCTGTACTTGGCTAGACTGCCAAAATGTCTCTCACCTGTGCTACCCCCATACTTGGGAGAAGTAGCAGAATGTATTTTGGGGAGTAATTCCACATATACATATGGCTTGTGTGAGCAATAAATTATTTAAATGACAATTTTGTGTAATTTTGTTTTTTGTCATTTTCCAAAAACTTATAATAAAATATTAAAAATATTATAAAAATAAATTCTTCTATTGATTCAACATGCCTCTCAGCAAATAGTTTGGGGTGTCTACTTTCCAAAAAGGGGTCATTTTGAGGGGTGGGGGCATTTTATGCCCAGCATTAGAAGTTTATGCCACACATCACTCACTCTTCTAACCACCTGAAGACCAAGCCTTTTCTGACACTTTTTGTTCACATTAAAAAAAATCAGTATTTTTGCTAGGAAATTAAAGTGAACCCTCAAACATTATATATTTTTTTAGAGAAGACACCCTAGTAAATAAAATGGTGGGTGGTGCAATTTTTTATCTCACATATTACTTACACAGCGATTTTTCAAATGTAATTTTTTTGAAAAATATACACTTTTTTTAATGTTAATGCACAAAAACACAATATATTGGCCAATTATTTGGTATGATATAAAGGATGATGCTATGCTGAGTAAATAGATACCAAACATGACATGCTTTAAAATTACGCATGCCCTGTGCAATGGCGACAACCTGCATACATTTTAAATATCTATAGGCACCGCTTTAAAAGCCTTTACAAGCTACCATTTTAGATTTACAGAGGAGGTCTAGAGCTATAATTACTGCCCTTGATCTGACGTTCGTGGCGATACCTCACATGCATGGTGCAATCGCTGTTTCCATACTGCCACAGGGTCAACGCTCACGACCGCAGGTGTGCGAATGGGCGAGGGTCCTTTTTTTTTTTTTTCCTTTTTTTCTGATTTATTTAATTATTTTTACACTGTCCCTTTAGTTTTTTTTTTTTTTAATCACTTTTAATGCTATCTCAGGGGGGGGGGGGGGGGCATTTTCTCCCGCTGCTTGTAAAGGCAATCCTGCAGCTAATTAACCACTAGGAATGCTTTTACATGAAAGCCCATTGCCGGCTAAAAAACATGATACCAGGATGATGCCTGCAGCTGCAGGCAACCCTGGTATAACCATTCAAAGTCCAGTGATGTACCAGTACGTCGCTGGTCCTTGTTGGGTGTATATGCTATGTTCTTTTTTTCTTTATGCAGCCTGTGGGCTGAATGAAAAAAAAAAGAGAAGAAATCTCTGCCAGAAACAGTGTGTGGTATGCCCACCATTAGACACCTCCCTGCATCCACCCACTTCTAATGGTGGGCACACATGAAATGTGCCAACAAATATAAAATATATATGCCGAAGCATAGGGGCCATCCACCCACTGGCCACCCCAGGCCCCCATGCTTTGGCATATATTCTCTTTTTTTAACTGCGGATGAAAAATCTCATCCAACAGCGCTGCCCACGCTGACTTATGTCTATTCTGAGAGCAAGGTCCTGTTGCTGTCAGAATAAACAGGTCAGTGCTGCAGCTGAAAGCATTCCTGCAAACATAAATGGTTAACAATAAAACAGTAAAAGTAGAACAATCACAAAAATGACAACAACAAAAAAAACTATAACTATTTTTGTTAAAAGAATAAAAGTGCAGCGCTACATGAATGGTGACTTTATATATAAAAATATGACAAACACAAATGAGTTGATGTCAGTGGATTAATAGAATGCCAGCGAGAGTTCATCAAAAGTGCTGTGGTGAAGTGTGTATACAGTCTCTGATATGCCAAAGACATAAGTAGTGACTTTTCGTGGTGATAAGAATAGTCAAATCATGCACTAACCAGATAGCGCATAAATAGCGCATGGGGCATTTAAGACCTGCCCCAGTACTCAGCCGCTGTGTCACTGGAACAGAGAGGTGTCATCTGTAGGGCCACCACTAGATGTCATCTGTCCGTGCAGAAGATGTATCCAGCCACTGAATTAATGGAGTAAGCGGGTGTCATCTATAGGGCGACCACTAGATGTCATCCGTCCATGGAGGAGATGTCTCATAGATCCAGAGATGTCACTTGCAGATGTTATCTTAATGTGCACGGCCCTCAGCTACAGGACCTTCAAAGTTACAGGCTCCCCAGAAATAAAGAGCCCGTGGAAAAGAGGCCTCAAATAGTGTGATAACGTTTAATAAAGTATAAGCAATCAGAAATAAACTTACAGTATTGGTTCAGCTGCTCTTGAATGGCTAAACCAGAGGTACATGTACAAGAGAGATTGGCACTTCCCTAGCGCATATCGTGTAAAAACACATCATCAGAGGGGATGTGCCAATGGTAGGTGAGGTGTTTAAATAGTGAAAAAAGCACCAAATGTGCACCACAATGCGGCAGCGCCGTTATTACGGTTCGCGCATGCGCATTGGCGATCGTGGCATCCACCTGACGTGCGCGCATGCGCATTAGTGCCGACGGCGGCCATTTTTTAGAAGCCAAAAAAATATATTGCTCCATATGGTCTGATTACATGGACACTGGTAATCAGGACGACCAATAGACGTGCGCGCATTAGTGCCGATGGCGGCCATCTCTTAGAAGTCCAGAAATAGACTAGCCCCCAACATTGTCAATCCCCCTAAACAACTTACTTTTGATTTTCTAAACAGAAAAGGGTTCTTTTCATGCAACAGGTGCATGATATGCACTTGCAATGGTATTCATAAGAACCCGATCAAAAGTTTTCGTTCAAATTCAACTGGCAGATCTTTTGACATTCAATCTACGATTACATGCTACAGCACCCATGTTGTCTACCTTTTGGAATGCAGTTGTGGTAAACAATATGTAGGTAGAACTACTAGGAGACTACGAGACAGACTGAGGGAACATCTAGTCAACATTAAGAAAGGTTATAAGGAGCACTCCTTGTCTATGCACTACCGCCTACGACACAATAAGAATCCTCATTCTCTGCGATATGTGGATATTGATGTCATCAAAAGTAATTGGAGAGGCACACATAAAAAACGAGCGGTTTCTATGCTCGAGACTAAATGGATATATCGCCTGCAGTCCCAATCTCCTCAGGGATTAAATGTAGAATTAGACATCAATTGTTTTATTGATACTAACTGATAGACCATTCATGATCTGAAGTACATTGGTTTTAGAATTTAAATATATTCATTTATGTCATATTTATGATGGATTTTAATTACATCGTTTTTTAACCATATTGATTTTATGCGTTTGACGTAACTTATGTATTATTTTGCCTTTATCTGTGTTCCCGTTATTTATATTACCATAAGTGATTCAATGTAACCTATCTCACCATATGAGGAATAGTTTATATTGATATATGGAATTTTTCCTTTAACAATGAAATAAGCAATTTATTATGATGCAATTTTTTATTTTATTTTATTTCATTTAACAATTAAATAAGCAATCTTTTATGATGCAATTTTTTTATGATGCAATTTTTTATGATATAATTAGCTATTTCTATTACTTGCATCGATTATGTTCCATGTGTAATCATAACAGTAATTACTGGTTCCCTTAATGTAGGATCTTGTTTCTAATATGATTACTGCTATTTCAATAAGATTACTGTTCCCAGTAAGATTATTGTCTAGCCTGCACTTTGTATGTCCCTATGATTAGACCATATGGAACAATGTGTTTTGGACTTCTAAGAGATGGCCGCCATCGGCACTAATGCGCATGCGCGCACGTCTATTGGTCGTCCTGATTACCAGTGTCCATGTAATCAGACCATGACCGTGATTACTTGTGTACTAGCGGCAAACTGGCGCTATCTGGGAGGGGCGCTAACACTATTGGAAGTCACCAGTGACACTAATACAGTGATCAGTAAAAATCTGTTCACTGTAATCAATGACACTGGTGACAGGGCAGTGAAGGGGTTAACTGGGGGGGGGGCGATCAAGGGGTTAAATGGGATTTCTGGTGCACTAGCGGGCAAACTGGCGCTATCTGGGAGGGGCGCTAACACTATCAGAAGTCACCAGTGACACTAATACAGTGATCAGTAAAAATCTGTTCACTGTAATCAATGACACTGGTGACAGGGCAGTGAAGGGGTTAACTGGGGAGGGGTGGGGGGGCGATCAAGGGGTTAAATGGGATTACTGGTGTACTGGCGGGCAAACTGGCGCTATCTGGGAGGGGCGCTAACACTATCGGAAGTCGCCAGTGACACTGATACAGTGATCAGTAAAAATCGGTTCACTGATCAGTGACACTGGTGACAGGGCAGTGAAGAGGTTAACTGGGGGGGGGGGCGATCAGGGGGTTAAATGTGTCCTAGAGTGTTCTAACTGTGGGTATGTGCTGTTTTACTCACAATTTGTATGTCTTCTCTGTCTGGAACGGAATGTGTCCAGGCAGAGAAGAATGACATCATATCCTGTCCTGTGTAACTGTCAACACAGGACAGGATAGGACAGGGACCGATCATCCGATTTCAGCCAGACATCACAGGCTGAAATCGAATGATTGATCCCTCTGGGATAAAATGGTGTCACCCGCGGGTAGGCGGGAGCATGCGCGCGCGCCCCCTGCCCTCGAAAACGTTGGGAGCGCGGACCCCTTTTTAAAACGTGCTTTTGCGCCCCAGTGCCGCCCTGCACAAAATGAGCGATATACTCATGTTTCCGCCAACAATCCTGTCCTGAATCTTCTCCATCTTCATTGGCTGGCACGAGATGACATCACTTCTGCGCATGCACAGGAGCTAGTCATTCTGACACACAGAGACTGGCCCGGAGCCATAGGCTGAGCTGTGCATGTGCAGATCAGGTTACAGAGCTGGAGAGGACATCGAGCAGGCAGGTAGGGGCATTTAACTGCTTGCCATCCAGCCACTGTGGAAAAATAGCCACAAGGTGGCACCGCTGGGCAAAATCACGTTTGAAACATGATATTGCAAAACAAGTAGGGGGTGCGCACGAGGCACGCAACCGCCCTACCCGTGCTGCAATAAAACGGCCAGCGGTTTGTCGCTTGTCTGGCCAACTTTGACCACCCACCTCTCTCTAACAACAGTGGCTGTTGTGTAAAGAACCAGGTTGACCACGCCCATGGGAAAACCACACTTTAGGCGAACAGGTCCTGCTGTCTATCCTCCATAAAGGGGTACACCTTCTTCCCCGTTTTACAGTCGAGCGTGCACACGCAGACGGGACAGCAGTAAAGAGCTTTGTAGTATTTTGAGGGGGCGTTTAGTAAAAAGGGAGAAGACACAATCTGGAGCCACTGAGTATGGCAACCACTCAGCTCCTTCTGTCCATTTCAAACCTTCACTCAACAAGCTGAAGTGAGAAGCTGATTGCTTACGATGCACAACTACTATTTCGGATCCTGTCTGCACCCATTTTAAGTAAATTCCGCTCGAGGTAGCCCAAAGGAGGACTGTCTACAAGCTCTCTTTAGCCCATTGCACAGTAAGTCCATGAACTTTACAAGCTATATAACCACGGTAACCTACAGAAAAAAATCTATATTTGCTCATATAGGAAAAACCAGAGTTAGGCTTACCGGTAACTCTTTTTCTTCGAGTCTTCCAGGACAGTCCCTTGAGACGTAGAGCTCCTCCCTCCAGGTCAGGAAACCCGCCATCCCCCACGCCTTTAAAGGCGGGCCTCCAGGCCTCCATCCCCAGTTTTTATTAGAACTAGCGGAAGACACAAATATATATACATATAGATAACCCCATATACAACACTTGTACATTTGAAGGGTGGGAAATTGCGGCTGTCCTGGAAGACTCGAAGAAAAGGAGTTACCGGTAAGCCTAACTCTGGTTTTCTCCTTACGTCTTCCAGGACAGCCTCTTGCGACGATAATAAAGAACTTACCCCTTAGGGCGGGCCCACTGCCTGGAGGACCCTGCGTCCGAATGCCTGCTCCCTATTTGACAGGAGATCAAGGCGGTAATGCTTGGCGAAGGTAGAGAACTTTGACCAGGTGGCTGCCTTATAGATCTCCTCTGGCGAAGCCCCAGCCCTCTCTGCCCAAGAAGCCGCTAAGGATCTCGTCAAGTGGGCTTAAAGAAAGGGGGGAGGAATACCTAAAACTTTGTAAAACTCCCCGATAGCTAATCTAATCCATCTACCTATAGTGGATTTGGACGCTGCGGAACCCTTCTTTTGACCAGAAAACAAAACAAAAAGGGAATCTGACTTTCTAAATTCCCGGGATCTATCAAGATAAATCATAAGACTCCTCCTTACATCTAGCAAACTTAGCCTTTCTTCTTCCTTACCTTCAGGAGAAGAGTAAAAGGTCGGCAGGACTATATCCTGAGACCTGTGAAAGGAGGAGGAGGATACTTTTAGGGATAAAACCTGGATCCGTCTTGAGGACAACCCTGTCCTCAAAAACGGTCAGGTAAGGCTCCCTAATAGAAAGAGCTTGTAATTCACTCACTCCTAACAGGCACAGGTTGATTTACACATAAGAGGGATACACATTAGGGAGAGTCTCCCCACCTCTCCTAATTCAGCTGGGTTCCATGGCCCCCCCCCACCCTAAGTGACTCCCGTCACAAACCCCAAAACACATTCTATATTTTTCTAAAGCAGATGCCCTAGAGCAGAGGTGTCAAACTGGCAGCCCTCCAGCTGTTGCCAAACCACAAGTCCCATGAGGCATTGCAAGACTGACGATTACAAGCATGACTCCAAAAGGTACAGGCATGATGGGACTTGGAAGTTTGGCAACAGCTGGAGGGCCGCCAGTTTGACACCGCTGCTCTAGAAAATAAATTGACGGTTGTTGCAATTTTTTATGTCACACGGTATTTGCACAGCAGTTTTCAAATGCAATTTTTTGGGGAAAAATATATATATTTTTGTTAATTTTAATGCAAAAACAATACATAACCCAATTTTTGGGGGCAAAATATAAAAGATGATGTTACGCCAAGCAAATAGATACCAAACATGTCACGCTTTAAAATGTTGCATGTCTGTGCCACAAAGATGAACATTTTACTGTCCATAGGCTAGAACAGGGGTGGGCAAACTTTTTGACTTGAGGGCCGCAATGGGTTCATATATTGGACCCGGGGGCCGGACCAAGAGTAGATGAATTATGTGTATGTGTCATCCATAGTAAGTATAGTAATATTCCCCCATAGTAAGCATAGTAATTAATCCCCCATATAGTAATTCATCCCCCCTATAGTAATTCATCCCCCATATAGTAATTCATCCCCCATATAGTAATTCATCCCGCATAGTAATTCATCCCCCATGTAGTAATTCATCCCCCATGTAGTAATTCATCCTCCATATAGTAATTCATCCCCCCTATAGTAATTCATCCCTCATATAGTAATTCATCCCCCATATAGTAATTCATCCCCCCTATAGTAATTCATCCCCCATATTAATTCATCCCCCATATAGTAATTCATTCCCCATATTAAGTCCCCAAGTCCCCCCGTGTCAATTCACTTACCTTTGCTCCGCGCGTTCCTCTCGCGTGTCCCGCGCCGTTCCGGTGTAGCATGAAAATCTGTCTCCTATGAGGATCTGTCCCCCTCGACGTATCTGCGCATGTGCCAGTTTCAGGCATTAGCAGCCGATCGGCGATCTCCGGCACATGCGCAGATACGTCGCATAGTAATTAATCCCCCATATAGTAATTCATCCCCCATATAGTAATTCATCCCCCCTATAGTAATTCATCCCCCATATAGTAATTCATCCCGCATAGTAATTCATCCCTCATATAGTAATTCATCCCCCATGTAGTAATTCATCCCCCATAGTAATTCATCCCCCCTATAGTAATTCATCCCCCATATAGTAATTCATCCCTCATATAGTAATTCATCCCCCATGTAGTAATTCATCCCCCATAGTAATTCATCCCCCCTATAGTAATTCATCCCCCCTATAGTAATTCATTCCCCCTATAGTAATTCATCCCCCATATAGTAATTCATCCCCCATAGTAATTCATCCCCCATAGTAATTCATCCCCCATGTAGTAATTCATCCACCATATAGTAATTCATCCCCCATAGTAATTCATCCCCCATATAGTAATTCATCCCCCCTATAGTAATTCATCCCCCCTATAGTAATTCATCACCCCTATAGTAATTCATCCCTCATATAGTAATTCATCCCCCATATAGTAATTCATCCCCCCTATAGTAATTCATTCCCCATATTAATTCATCCCCCATATAGTAATTCACCCCCCCTATAGTAATTCATTCCCCATATTAAGTCCCCAAGTCCCCCCGTGTCAATTCACTTACCTTTGCTCCGCGCGTTCCTCTCGCGTGTCCCGCGCCGTTCCGGTGTAGCATGAAAATCTGTCTCCTATGAGGATCTGTCCCCCTCGACGTATCTGCGCATGTGCCAGTTTCAGGCATTAGCAGCCGATCGGCGATCTCCGGCACATGCGCAGATACGTCGAGGGGGACAGATCCTCAGATCTAGCGGGAGCCTAGCTCCGCGGGCCAGATTAAAAGGTCCGCCGGGCCGTAGTTTGCCCATTGCTGGGCTAGAATTGGGGCCTGACGTTCGAAGTGATACCTCACGTGTGGGACGATCACTGCCTGAGTGCGTGACTGATGAGTGCATTTGCCTTTGCGCACAAGCACAAGGGAATGAGAGCACTTGAATGTTTTTTTTTTTATTAATTTTTATTTTTACACTGTCACTTTAATTTCTTTTTATCAATTTTATTGCTGTCACAAGAAATGTAAATATCCCTTGTGACAACAAAAGGCATGTGACAGGTACTCTTTATGGAAGGTTCTGAGGTCAATAAGACCCCAAATCCCTCTTCTGCTCTTAAAAGTATTTGATCACATGCTTTTCATTTTTAAAAATGGTGCCGTTTACATCCAGATAAATAGGAAGTGATGTAAGGTCATCGTTTCCAGTTCACTATATCACAGAGCCGAACGGAGCGGTTCCCCTCCTTTTTCGGCTCTGTGATCAGCCGGCAGAAGCGCGGACTGGTTGATCGGGTGTCTCGGTGGGGGGTGTCCCCTCCAGCTGCTTGGTTTTAGACCGTCGGCTCTAAAAAATGGTACCGGGATGATGCCTGCATGAAGCTACATTTATCATCCCAGTACAACCACTTAACACCAAATGGCATACATGTACGTGATTTGACATCAAGCGGTTAAAGGCAAGTATACCTGGAGGGAGCCCCTTCCTCCCAACAGAAGCCCAGCAGGAGCACAATGGCACCTGAAGGCCTACAATGTGTCTCCACAGCAAATCCAGTGAACAAGCTATAAAAAAAAAATGACAACAATCCCAATTTATAACTAGCTATTGAAGGTGCACATGGAGGGTATGGCACAGTTCAAACAGAAAATTTCCCAGCACACTTACCAGCTAGCTTGAAAAAGAAAAATGACTCAACCTAATAATTTACATTAAAAACAGAGATTTTAGTTGCAGACATTTGCAAATGTATGTGGAAGCCGCACTGCCTCACCAAGGCTCCTCTGTAAAGTGCGGTCCAACTCATAAATGTGAGAGTCTTCCTGTTGGAGCATTCACAACAGAAATAAAAATGGAACCAAAAGGAGCGATATACTCATGTTTCCGCCAACAATCCTGTCCTGAATCTTCTCCATCTTCATTGGCTGGCACGAGATGACATCACTTCTGCGCATGCACAGGAGCTAGTCATTCTGACACACAGAGACTGGCCCGGAGCCATAGGCTGAGCTGTGCATGTGCAGATCAGGTTACAGAGCTGGAGAGGACATCGAGCAGGCAGGTAGGGGCATTTAACTGCTTGCCATCCAGCCACTGTGGAAAAACAGCCACAAGGTGGCACCGCTGGGCAAAATCACGTTTAAAATGTGATATTGCAAAACAAGTAGGGGGTGTGCACGAGGCACGCAACTGCGCTACCCGTGCTGCAATAAAACGGCCAGCGGTTTGTCATTTGTCTGGCCAACTTTGACCACCCACCTCTCTCTAACAACAGTGGCTGTTGTGTAAAGAACCAGGTTGACCACACCCATGGGAAAACCACACTTTAGGCAAACAGGTCCTGCTGTCTATCCTCCGTAAAGGGGTACACCTTCTTCCCCGTTTTACAGTCGAGCGTGCACACGCAGACGGGACAGCAGTAAAGAGCTTTGTAGTATTTTGAGGGGGCGTTTACTAAAAAGGGAGAAGACAGAATCTGGAGCCACTGAGTACGGCAACCACTCAGCTCCTTGTGTCCATTTCAAACCTTCACTCAACAAGCTGAAGTGAGAAGCTGATTGCTTACGATGCAAAACTACTCCGGATCCTGTCTGCAACCATTTTAAGTAAATTCCCCTCGAGGTAGCCCAAAGGAGGACTGTCTACAAGCTCTCTTTAGCCCATTGCACAGTAAGTCCATGAACTTTACAAGCTATATAACCACGGTAACCTACGGAAAGAATCTATATCTGCTCATATAGGAAAAGAATTGTAACGTACCTGGTGGTGGAGCCTGATGTGGAGAGAGGGCATCCTCTTTCCTCTCCCGTTCGGGACCCCTGATAAGGTAGACAGGAAGTAACGAGCTGAGAGAGGCACGAGTGGCTGACGGGTCTGCGGTGACAGCTGGCAGGTGGAGACCTGGAATACCAGGATGCGGGTAGCAGGATGCAGGTGAGCAGGTGCAGCAGAGACGTGTAGCTGAGATGTGGATGACCGTGTCAGCTGGTAGCCAAGTATAGTCACAGGCAGAGTAGAATAGTCATACAGGCCGGGTCAGGGTCAATCGGACGGATCAGGTACAGAGGAGCAAGAAAGAGGATAGTCAAGGGAGAGCCGGGTTAGTGCAGGTGGAGTTCAATTGTTTGTCAGGAATCAAGCACGGAGGTCACAGGAGTCAGGATACAGGAAACAGGAAGTAGTAGATCAGAAGGCACCATTCTGTTTGCAGCAGGGGTTAAAATAGCCCGCCTGTGCTCGTCAGCACATGCACGTGTGCGCAGCTGCGACAATCTTCTTCCCTGACAAGAATTGTGTTTGTGACTTTTCATCTTAAGAACATTCCTTTCATTTACTAATTGGTCAGCTTGATGTTTGTTTTGAAATGCAGTGAGGAGAAAATTCAAGGGAGCAAGATGACAATTTTCGAATGAAACTCATTTCTAACAGTGTATGCAGTTTTCAGTCGGGAAAGTCCATACATGTGACAATCCAATGGTAAAAGCAAAGGGTAATTTGAAGTACTTTCAGACAACCTTCAGCCAGAGGTCCCCTTTAGGTGGGATGGAATATCTAAGGGGGCCTCTGGCTGACTTCTAACCACCCCAGACTCCAGAGGAGGGATATCCAGACCAGGCTGTATTTCATCCCACCCTAAAGGGGACCTCTGGCTGACTACAACATATTTATACACTGTGCATTTAAAATGCGCATCTGGCGAGTGTGCATTTTTACCATACTCCACACGTCTCCGGAATATCTGTTTATATGCCACTGGGATAACAAGATTTTTTAGTTCATATCCGAATCACTTACACTTATTGGGACTGTTTTTATTATATATCTGGACATTATTAATTCATATTTATTCATTGATTTGCATATCAATTAATTCCTAAGGTGGTTATTTACTAAGCACTTTATCTGGATATTAAGTATTTTGTTTTGTTATTACTAAGCACTTTATTTGGATAATATCCAGTTACTTATCCAGTCTTATTATTAGCGCTGCACTGTCTACAATTGTACTAAATCACATATATATATACGTGACTGCGCAGCCCTGCCGCCCTGTAGCATTACTTCTGCTATAAGTCGGCTGGAAAGTGGTTCAATTTCATTTATTTTGTTTTTACACTGTACCTTTTATTATTTTTTTTTTTTATCACCTATATTGCTATCACAAAGGATGAACAACAGCCCTTGTAATAGCATGGACCATGACAGGTCCTCTTTATGGAGACATCTGGGGTCTCTGAGACCCCAGATCTCTCCTCTGGCCTCCAAAGCAGCAGACAAAAAACTGAGATTGGTTTGATCTGCTGCTACACAAGCTAGAAATGGCTTGCAAACAAAAAAACTGAAATCTTGTTCGTCCCACTGTGTGACGTCAGAAACCAGCCGGTTTCTGACATCATACAGTGGGAGGAGTAATATCAGTTCCTCTGTGTTCAGGGAAGCCGATGCTGCCAGTGGCATCCTTAAGGGGCTCCCTGATTGGTCAGAAGAGCCAGGTAAAGGCGGCATCTGCGGCGGCGGGAGTGGGACCAGCTTCCGTCACAGGAAACAGTAATCCAGCAGCTTCTTAGGATTGCTTTTACAGGGAAGGGGATTGCTGGCAGAAGAAAATGATATCGCCATCATTTTTGGAGCTGCAGCAATGAGCAGGTGCTGGCCTGAAAGACTCCTGGAAAAGACGTTACCGTAAGTGTAACTTGATTTTTTTCTGCTCTGCCTATATGAAATCTACGAGTCTTTTAGTTGAATCCCTTGGTCAAAAATGGCACTGCCCAGAGACAATAGATTCTTTCTCCAGTTTTGACATTTTTAACCAAAAGATGACAAGCCTGCCCACCACGACAAGGTAGACTCTTTTAGGGCAGGACCTACACTGAACTACACTACGCTAACCTACTCCATGCTAGTCATCGTATTTTTAGTGTTAGATGCCTGTTTGTAAAAAGCCTCATCCTACAACCTGCCTTCTTCCTTTCCAGACTTGTTTACTAAGATCCACATAAGAACAACCCTTTTCATTCACAAAACAGAGAACAGATTTAAAATGGTTGTTGCTCTTATCTTATGGCGGGTGATGCAGTAATCAGCAATGATCATCTGTAATGTCCCAACACATTTCCCCTTCTTTATTCTGATTGGTCAGAAGAGCCAGGTAAAGGCGGCATCTGCGGCGGCGGGAGTGGGACCAGCCTCCGTCACAGGTAACAGTAATCCAGCAGCTTCATAGGATTGCTTTTACAGGGAAGAGGATTGCTGGCAGAAGAAAATGATATCGCCATCATTTTTGGAGCTGCAGCAATGAAAGAGATATCACTCTTCCAATACAGTGACGTACCAGTACCAAGGAGCAAGGACGATAATAAGACACCCCTGCCTCATTCCACATGCAGAGGAAATGGGGTCCTACAATACATTATTCATTTTATACGTACATTGGTGGTATACAGCATTCTCAGGTTCCCCCGATTGCACGGGACTGCCCGAGAAGGCCGTGGAAGGCAGTGGGGGAGGGGGGCATCATCTTCTGCTGCTTGTAAAAGCAATCCTGCAGCTAATTAGCCACTAGGATTGCTTTTACATGAAAGCCAATCGCCGGCTGAAAAAAAATAATACCAGGATGATGCCTGCAGCTGTAGGCATCCTCCTGGTATAACCAAAGTCCAGTGATGTACCAGTACCTCGGTTTACGAATTTAATTTGTTCTGCGGGACATTTCATATAGTGAAAAATTTGTAAACCGAAACACTGTTTCCCATAGGAATTCATTGAAAACCAATTAATCCGTTCAGAAGGTCAGAAAAACAGTAAACGCTACTAAAATACCGCATGAGTTATTTTATTAACTCATGTGGTATTTTAGTAGTGACAACCATGTGTTAATGTTTCAGCTGTCAGCGGGGTTCCCCACTGACAGATGAATGTAAAAGAATCGCTGGTAATTAAATACAAACTTTAATGGCAGGCAATTCACTCAGCTGTCAGGTGCCAGTATTTAAATGTAATTACAGTTTTGTTTTTTTTCCCTTCACTATACAGTAGTTCAGAAATTCAGCTGTCACTTTCCCCCTCCAGCTGAAAGAGAGTTTCTTTTAGTTTATTTCCCCAAGTTAAAAGATACAATGTTTCTTAAAAGATACAATGTTTGCTTTCAGTTTCTTAAAATATACAAAGTATCCTTTAGCTCTCGGAAACCGACAGCTAATGTTGTGAGCTATACTGAAGAAAAACAAAAAGATGGCAATAGCATTTAAAAATCAGCACTGACATACACTTAGTATTGTGAAAAAAAATTGTAAAAAATTTGTAAACCGAGGCCTTATTTTCAGTGGATATTTATTCGTAAACCGAAAATTACATTAACAACGGCATTTGTAAACCGAGGTATTACTGTATATGCTATGTTCTTCTTTTTTTTTTTTTTGTATGCAGCCTGTGCACTGATTGAAAAAAAGAGAAGAAATCTCTGCCAGAAAAAGTGTGTGGTATGCCCACCATTAGAATATACCGCCCTGCATCCACCCACTTCTAATGGTGGGCACACATTAGGTCACACTTTGCCACATGCGCCAGTTCCAAGATTGTACAAATGTCTAAATAGTGGCACACTTGAATAAAAATTGTCCATGTATAAGTGGTACCCCATATGGAAAAAGGATGACACCGAGTCCCAAACTATCATACTACTGCTCCCCATTTAGTCTGGGCATCTGGGGGGCTCCACGTGACTATCTTTTCTCTCATAAATCCGAAACTTATAAGTATAGCCTGTTGTCCTCTCACAGGTCTTATACACCTTGACCCCATATCTGGCACGCTTGCTGGGGAGAAATTGTTTGAATGCAAGGCGGCCAGAAAAATTCATGAGGGACTCATCGGCGCAGATGTTTTGCTGGGGAGTATAGACATCTGCAAATTTTTGGTTAAGATGATTTGTGAGGGGCTGAATTTTGTGGAGCCGGTCAAATTCAGGGTCACCCCGAGGACGACAGAGTGTAATGTCGTTTAAATGCATAAAACACATTATACTCTCATGTCAATGCCTGGCCATGGCAGCAGAGAACACGGGCATATGATGAATCGGGTCTGCGGACCAATACAACCGCAATTCATGGTCTGGCAAGGTCTGAATTTGAGTTGGCGGCTCTATGGGCCTGTGTGTGAATTCTTGGTGGTTGCCGGACAATACTTGTGCTCACCACTGCGCCAGCTTTCACTACACTTATGGGACTCGCCATGTTGCCAAGTCATACTGCAGTACTGGTATTATTATAAAGGATTTATATAGCGCCAACAGTTTACTCAGTGCTTTACAATATAACGGGAGATAATACAGTTCAACACAAGAGGGTTAGGAGGGCCTAATCCTGGGAGCTTACAATCTAAGAGGTATGTGAAAGACCAGGATGTACTAGACCGCTGGTGCTCGCCAGTTCACCAAAAGGTAGTATGGCACTAGTACTGGCACTCTGCTGCATTTTAGAGTCATCAAAATTTACCGAAAAGTGCTAAGAGAGATCAGGCCTGATTCTGCCAACAAAACGGTTTTGTGTGCAATGTATCAAGTGACAGTGACCTACTGACATTGCACTTGCTGGGGAGAAGGGAGGGGGGGGTAAGTGTAGGGGGTAAATGCAGGTGTTGGCAGGTGCCGGGGCTGGTCCCGCTAACGCTGCGTTTTTGGGGATGCTATACTCATGCCGCCCTGTAGCAGTATTTCTGCTATAGGCCGGTCAGGAATGGGTTACATAAGCGGTTTGTGTTACGGCGCTGCATTACTTTAACTGAAAATTGCGCGGTCATGCAACACTGCACCAAAATTAAATTTACATCTTTTTTTCCCCATGAATTGAGCTTTCTTTTGGTGGTATTTGATCACCTGTGCATTTTTAATTTTTCACGCTATATAAAAAAAGACAGAATTTTGAGAAAAAAAAATATTTTGGACTTTTTGCTATCAAAAATGTCCAGTAAAAAAATTAAAAAATCAAATTTTGGCCAAAATGTATTCTGCGACATGTCTTTGCTGAAAAAAATCCCAATATGTGTAAATTAATTACTTTACGTGAAAGTTACAGCATTTACAAATGGCGGGAAAGATACTGGGATTATGCGCGCCCCGTACCCAATATGCAAAATCATGGCCTAGATTGTAAGCTTCCAGAATCAAGGCCCTCCTATCCCTCTTCTATTGAACTGTATTGTTGCTGTATTGTCTCCCGTTATATTGTAAAGCGCTGATCAAACTGTTGGTGCAATAGAAATCCTGTATAATAATAATAATCACGTAAATATACGAGATTTTGCGCATCGGTGCCGCCCTGCCGCAGTAGATGTACTGTGGCTGGTCGGCAACTGGTTAAAATTGGATCTAAAACTTTTGTTTTTGTTTGTTTTAATAAACAAATGTCAAACTGAACCTCTCTGTGCAATGGTTTTGCACAGAGCAGTCTCAAGCCTCTTCTGGAGTCACCCACCGATGAGGTGCAGAGTCTGTGGAACCACCTTGTGTTCTCCAGGGCTCTTTTAGGTGGAGATGGGTTGTGCTGCAGACAATGTTTCCCAAGCTGAGGTTCTCTAAATCTCTCTGGTGCTAAACAAACACAGAAATGGATTGAAGATTCAAAAAACATTGGTCCCAGGAAGACTAAAGGAATAAATGTTGATTTTGATGTAAACTGTTTTGCAAGTTCTGCTGTTCCTACTCCTTTCCTCCCTACTCTGCCACTAATGCAAAGCTGTTTTATTTTAGAGGAGGAAGGGGAGTGGGTACTTGGTTTTGACAAGTACCCACTCTCACTTCTGCTGGCATTGTCTGGGTGATCCTAGAGGAAATGCGTCCCCCTCCTCACCTCCTGCAGTCTCCTGGGACACTTCAAAGGTCCTAGGAAGCTGCAGGACCACTCACCGATCACAGTGCAGCTCATGCATGCATGGTGGGGAGCCAGCTGTGAAGCCGCAAGGAGTCCCAGCAGGCTTAAAACAGTCAACATGGCAGCACTTGGGACCCGAAGACTGGCAAAGAACCGGTCTGGGTGAGGACAGTGCTGGATCCCTAGACAGGGAGATATCCGTTTTTAAAAATTGTCAGCTGCAGTATTTGTAGATGCTTTTTTCTTTTTATGACTGTAGATCCTCTTTGAGAAGTTTACAAACTATAAGCCTCATCTCTTTTGCATGCATATCACATACAATACCATACCATACCGCTTTTCTGCACTTTGGAAGAACAGGTCTTGCTGTCTGTTCCCCATAAAGGAGTATGGAGATCTTCTGAGCTTGCTGCAATAAAACGGCCAATGGTTTCTCGCTTGTCTGGCTAACCTTGATATTCCACCACCCTAACAACCGTGGCTGTTGTGTAAAGAATGATGGGTTCACCACGTCCATGGGAAAACCACACTTTAGGAGAACAGGTCCTGCTGTCTATCCTCCGTAAAGGGGTACACCTTCTTCCCCGTTTTACAGTCGAGCGTGCACACGCAGACGGGACAGCAGTAAAGAGCTTTGTAGTATTTTGAGGGGACGTTTACTAAAAAGGGAGAAGACAGAATCTGGAGCCACTGAGTATGGCAACCACTCAGCTCCTTGTGTCCATTTCAAACTTCACTCAACAAGCTGAAGTGAGAAGCTGATGCAAAACTACTCCGGATCCTGCCTGCAACCATTTTAAGTAAATTCCCCTCGAGGTAGCCCAAAGGAGGACTGTCTACAAGCTCTCTTTAGCCCATTGCACAGTAAGTCCATGAACTTTACAAGCTATATAACCACGGTAACCTACGGAAAGAATCTATATCTGCTCATATAGGAAAAGAATTGTAACGTACCTGGTGGTGGAGCCTGATGTGGAGAGAGGGCACCCTCTTCCTCTCCCGTTCGGGACCCCTGATAAGGTAGACAGGAAGTAATGAGCTGAGAGAGGCACGAGTGGCTGATGGGTCTGCGGTGACAGCTGGCAGGTGGAGACCTGGAATACCAGGATGCGGGTAGCAGGATGCAGGTGAGCAGGTGCAGCAGAGACGTGTAGCTGAGATGTGGATGACCGTGTCAGCTGGTAGCCAAGGATAGTCACAGGCAGAGTAGAATAGTCAGGCAGGCCGGGTCAGGGTCAATCGGACGGATCAGGTACAGAGGAGCAAGAAAGAGGATAGTCAAGGGAGAGCCGGGTCAGTGCAGGTGGAGTTCAATTGTTTGTCAGGAATCAAGCAAGGAGGTCACAGGAGTCAGGATACAGGAAACAGGAAGTAGTAGATCAGAAGGCACCATTCTGTTTGCAGCAGGGGTTAAAATAGCCCGCCTGTGCTCGTCAGCACATGCACGTGTGCGCAGCTGCGACAATCTTCTTCCCTGACAAGAATTGTGTTTGTGACTTTTCATCTTAAGAACATTCCTTTCATTTACTAATTGGTCAGCTTGATGTTTGTTTTGAAATGCAGTGAGGAGAAAATTCAAGGGAGCAAGATGACAATTTTCGAATGAAACTCATTTCTAACAGTGTATGCAGTGTTCAATCAGGAAAGTCCATACATGTGACAATCCAATGGTAAAAGCAAAGGGTAATTTGAAGTACTTTCAGACAACCTTCAGCCAGAGGTCCCCTTTAGGTGGGATGGAATATCTAAGGGGGGCCTCTGACTGACTTCTAACCATCCCAGACTCCAGAGGAGGGATATCCAGACCAGGCTGTATTTCATCCCACCCTAAAGGGGACCTCTGGCTGACTACAACATATTTATACACTGCGCATTTAAAATGCGCATCTGGCGACTGTGCATTTTTACCATACTCCACACGTCTCCGGAATATCTGTTTATATGCCACTGGGATAACAAGATTTTTTAGTTCATATCCGAATCACTTACACTTATTGGGACTGTTTTTATTTATTATATATCTGGACATTATTAATTAATATTTATTCATTGATTTGCATATCAATTAATTCCTAAGGTGGTTATTTACTAAGCACTTTATCTGGATATTAAGCATTTTGTTTTGTTATTACTAAGCACTTTATTTGGATAATATCCAGTTACTTATCCAGTCTTATTATTAGCGCTGCACTGTCTACAATTGTACTAAATCACATATATATATATACGTGACTGCGCAGCCCTGCCGCCCTGTAGCATTACTTCTGCTATAAGTCGGCTGGAAAGTGGTTCAATTTCATTTATTTTGTTTTTACACTGTACCTTTTATTTATTTATTTTTTTATCACCTATATTGCTATCACAAAGGATGTACAACAGCCCTTGTAATAGCATGGACCATGACAGGTCCTCTTTATGGAGACATCTGGGGTCTCTGAGACCCCAGATCTCTCCTCTGGCCTCCAAAGCAGCAAACAAAAAACTGAGATTGGTTTGATCTGCTGCTACACAAGCTAGGAATGGCTTGCAAACAAAAAAACTGAAATCTTGTTCGTCCCAATGTGTGACGTCAGAAACCAGCCGGTTTCTGACATCATACAGTGGGAGGAGTAAGATCAGTTCCTCTGTGTTCAGGGAAGCCGATGCTGCCAGTGGCATCCTTAAGGGGCTCCCTGATTGGTCAGAAGAGCCAGGTAAAGGCGGCATCTGCGGCGGCGGGAGTGGGACCAGCTTCCGTCACAGGAAACAGTAATCCAGCAGCTTCTTAGGATTGCTTTTACAGCGAAGGGGATTGCTGGAAGAAGAAAATGATATCACCATCATTTTTGGAGCTGCAGCAATGAGCAGGTGCTGGCCTGAAAGACTCCTGGAAAAGACGTTACCGTAAGTGTAGCAATAGTGGTGTGACCCTCCTGCGCTCCAAATGTGTGTTTAAAACAAACTAAATTAATATATGAACCCCAAACAGCTGCTAGCATTAAATCATATACCAGTGATCAAGTAAATATAAACCATATAAATGCTGCGCTACATTCAAACTTATTTAAGTGAATGTGGAATCCAATAACTCAAATCAAAAATAGTGACATTAATAATGAAAATAAATAATATGTGCTTAATGGTAACAAAATTACCAAATAAACCACCCAAACTAATGAGAAAGCACAAACTTAAATCTATACGTATGTGCATGAGAAATACACATACATATATTACATCACACGTGCACAATGTGAAGTGAAATGATGACTAAATAATAAACGCAAACTCAAAGTCCAATAATGAAATGTTGAAGGTGAACAAAACTGTAAACGGTGTTTCCAATAATACTGTAAGGTGACCACAAGTGAAACAAATCGTGCAGATATCTGGGTGTAGATAGAGCTTATGAATCCAACCACCTTCTGGATTAGCCTCTCACCTCATCACTTCGACCCTTGCGGGTCAAAGAGCAGTAATGGATCCCTCTCACAGATCCTCCAGGCACCACAGCACTCCAAAACCACTTTTCAGGATTTAGTATTCCCACTCAGGCTCTTCTCCAAGTATAGGTGAAATATCAATTTCTCAGAACAAAAAAGAGGAATCCTCCCATAGTGTAGTATGTTTATTATACCATAGGAACATAAAATCTTTGGTAAAATTGCACTTACGTAGCAGCCAGTCCACATTAGACCCTCATGCTCTCAGATGAGGATATATCTATGTTTGTTGGGTGTACAGCTGCATACACAGGTGTACCAAGATGGCCGCCACGCCGGAAATACGTCACCGCGCTACGCCGACGCGTTACGTCACAATGTCACGTGACTTCATCAGGGCTGTCAATCACAGTGACGATAGCTCTTTATATACCCGGCCAGGATAGAAGGAACCACCCACATAGAAGGTGTTATCTTCAACCTCATCGCATCGATACTTCCTGCGGCCATTAAACTGAAGACCACTAGGGACTATTATGCAGAGATGCATAAGCTAATATCTACAATGGGCACATTTACACAGAGAAAAAAAACGAGGAATGTATAATGATGCACCAAAATGTAATAATTGCAGAGATGTATACACTAATATCAGCAGTGGGCACATTTACATAGAAAAAACCAAGAAATGTATAATGATGCACCAAACTGCAATATTGATTAAAAACAGCAAAAAATATTAAGCAAAAAATCTAATACCCATTCCCATTTGTATAAAATGTTTTATTTATTAATTAAAATAATATAAAATAATAAAATATATATAAAAAATAGGCCATATCTCACCTAATTGGACGCCAAAAACTCTAGTGATCTCTAATTATATATACCAATATAAAGCCCATATTTATTAATATATATATATATACCATTAACCGGAAACATACATATACCCCTGCATATAAGGACGCATCTGTACATATATAATCCAAAATGGTAAATAAATATAGAAATAAATTAAATTAATTAAAACTATATTAAAAAATTAATATTTAATTAATGAGAATATTTTATAAGAGAAAATATTTACTTTAATTAACTACATCGTTCACCAGCCCATAAAGGATATCTCCGAATAAAATCACACACATATATTCTATCTGAAAGCATGAGTTTACATAATCAAAGAATTGCATATACCCATAGCACCATCTCAAACTACCTCAGAAATCAGAAATAAAACAATTTACATCAAACTCGATGTTCAAACCATTAGGAAAATAAGTATGCATACTGTAAATCCACTTCGACTCTAATTGGCTCAAAGTACGCACCTTATGGCTGCCTCGCCAATGTCTCTTGTATTTCGTGATACCCCAAAATTTTAATTCACTAGGGTCTTTGTTGTGACACTTGGCGAAATGCTTAGAGACGCTATGCTTCGGGAACCCCTTCTTTATATTTTGTACATGTTCCCGGAGCCTGACCCAAAGTGGTCGTTTAGTTCTCCCTATATATTGCATTCCGCAACTACATTGCAGCGCGTACACAACTCCCTCTGTCCTACAAGTGATACATTCTTCAATTTTAAATTCTTTTTCACTCACAGATGAAGAAAAAGTCATCAATTTCTTATTCTTGCCTTTTGTGGCTTTGCACACATAACATGTTCTACATGGAAAGAACCCATTTATATCCAAAAAAGTGACATTCTTTTTATTGGGTGGATCAAGAACATTTTTAACAATTTTGTCTCTTAATGATGGGGCTTTTCTATATCTAAAACTGGGGAAATCTGATATTATCCCTTTCAGGGCTGGATCGGCTTTCAATAGTGACCA
The DNA here is from genome assembly GCF_062004578.1 of Staurois parvus. Lineage (NCBI taxonomy): Eukaryota > Metazoa > Chordata > Amphibia > Anura > Ranidae > Staurois > Staurois parvus. The sequence continues at coordinate 6,379,907 of NW_028317807.1, forward strand.
ATTTCTTCTAAAGATAGTTTCCACTTTTTTATAATGGACATTGAAATCCAAACATATTACAAGTTGGTCTTTCTGTTCCTCATTTTTCTCTCGATCTACCAACAGCACGTCTCTATTTGTATTCCCAACTTCCTGGATTGTGTTAGTAATAGAATCTTGCTGGTAACCTTTGGCTTCAAACCTCTGGCCTATATTTTTTGCTTGACTCAGAAAGTCCTCCTGCATCGTACAATTCCTTCTGAGTCTAATCATTTGACCTTTAGGTATATTTAATAACCACGGCGGGAAGTGGCAGCTGTCTCGAGGAATGTATCCATTCCTATCAACACTCTTAAAGAATGTCTTTGTGATGATTTTATTTTGTATGATGTTAATGTCTAAATCTAGGAAACTAATCCGCTCGCGACTATGTTCCCATGTAAGAACAATATTTTTAATATTCTTATTTAAATTCTCACAGAAACATAATAAATCCTCTTCTCTTCCCTTCCATATTACTATAATATCATCTATATATCTTTTAAACAAAATTAATTCTTTCGGGGGACTCAAATAAACTGCCATCTCTTCCCAATGTGCCATGAACATGTTTGCCACACTGGGAGCAAAACGGGCTCCCATGGCTACACCCTTAATTTGATTATAAAACACGTTCATATGCCAAAAGTAATTATGTTTTAAGCAAAATTCTAGACAATCCAAAATGTATTTTCTCTGTCCTCTTTTCAGATTTCCATATTTTCTTAAACCCCATTCCGTAGCTTCCACCCCTTCTGTATGACCAATAATCGTATATAACGATGAGACGTCAGCTGTTGCCAAGATCACATCATTACCATCTACTTTCTCCAACATTGTATTAGGTGCTTAGTATCTCTCAGATACGACCTAGTTTCTCTCACCAATGGCTGGAGAAACGTATCCACGTATTGCCCTAATCGTGCCATTAAAGATCCAATCCCATTAACTATAGGACGTCCCGGAGAATAAATGCTATTTTTATGAATTTTCGGGATGGTATAGATAATGGGAATTCTGCACATTTCAGGAACAAGATATCTGGCTTCTTTTTTATTCAGATACTCTTTCTCACATCCTCTTTTAATCAACTTTTCTAGATCTTTCTTATATTTAATCGTAGGATCCTTTTTAATCACTTCGTAGGTATTATCATCACTTAATTGGGTACACAGTTCTTCCAAATAATAACTCTTTGACATGACCACAATACCCCCTCCCTTATCGGCCGGCCTGACCACTATGTCATTTCTTTGTGTTAACATCTTGATTCCTTTTTGCATGTCTATATTAGGCCGAAACCTAGGGAGTTTAAGGGATTCCAAATCTTGGCTTACCATTTTTTTAAAAGAATCTATTTGACAGTTATTGCTAATCTGAGGGTTAAATAAGGATTTATTCCTTAATCGGGTGTGTTGAATATTACTAACTGGTGCACTATTAATCATTTTCCTAGTACTAGATAGACATATAAAATACTTTTTTATGTTAATCTTTCTGATAAATTTCTGTAAATCTATAAAAATATCAAATTTGTTAGCTGGTTTTGGGGGGGCAAACTTCAATCCCTTATCCAATACGAGAATTTCTTCCTTGGTGAGTGTAGTACCACTAATATTAAAAATACCCTCTCCTACTACTCTCTTTTTCGCTTGGACCTTCCGTCCTGCTCTACACCCTCTTGTCTTCCGGGGCTTAAATTGGCACATACTTCTTTCCGGGGACTTCTCTCCCCACCCTCCTTCCCTAAAAAATTCCTCTGTTGGTAATCATAATCCAATGGTTCATATCTATTATAAACCGGGATGGGACTCCTCCCTTCATAACGTGGTCCCTGCCATCCCAGTTGTTCCTGTCTTGGACTCCTAGGGTAGTAAGGCCTATTATCCTGTCTCGGACTTCTAGGATAAAAAGGTCTGAATTCCTGCCTAGGGAAATAAGGAGGTCCATAAGGCTGTTGATAATAATGGTTGGGTTTGGGATAATAAGGTCTATACGGTGGACGATAAGATTTACCATGTCCATTATTTTTCCCTGGTGGTTTATTATAAAAAGAACCACCATTCTTTGGTCTCCATCCATTGTGTGGTGTATGGTATCCCTTATCTCCTTTGGGATGGTTCTTTTGAGAATTCCCTTTATCCTGACTTTTAGCTTCTTTTGGGTAATCATTCGTATGTCCCTTGATAAGTTCTAAACGTACTTCTTTAACGGGAGTAGTATTAGCTGAACTACATTCTGATTCTACACCTGAAGATTGCCATTTAAAAACTTGATCTTTACTAAAATCATTCATATCCCTTTGATATTTTTTCATCTTTTTATTTTTCACTTCTAAATCGACCTTCTCCAAATCTTTGTTTAATCTTTTAGCGAGATTAACCATTTCTGGAGATTCCTTATATGGTTCCATCTTTTCTTTAATCTCTAAAATTTGTGTTTCTAAAATTCTCAGTTTTCTCTGTTTGCGTTTTAATATAAATCTCATTAATTCCAAACCCTTCTCTTGGAAGAAATCAAACCATTCATTTTTAGATTCCTGGTCTATCAAACCATCACTAATGGGCACATCCCATCTTAATCTTCTTGGGACTAATCTCTCTTTAAGGTATTTTTCATGGGTGACCATGTCCCACCATAGTTTAACCTTTTTCTCCATTACATGACCCAATCTTCTGTATAGTGTATTTAAATCACCTATGGGCTCATGAGGAGTTTTACTGAAAATATCCTCTATATTATTAGACCTATTTTCTAGGAAATTAAACACTTCCATTATGAGCTAGCGGGAGAAAAAAGGTAATAATAGTAGCAATAGTGGTGTGACCCTCCTGCGCTCCAAATGTGTGTTTAAAACAAACTAAATTAATATATGAACCCCAAACAGCTGCTAGCATTAAATCATATACCAGTGATCAAGTAAATATAAACCATATAAATGCTGCGCTACATTCAAACTTATTTAAGTGAATGTGGAATCCAATAACTCAAATCAAAAATAGTGACATTAATAATGAAAATAAATAATATGTGCTTAATGGTAACAAAATTACCAAATAAACCACCCAAACTAAAGAGAAAGCACAAACTTAAATCTATACGTATGTGCATGAGAAATACACATACATATATTACATCACACGTGCACAATGTGAAGTGAAATGATGACTAAATAATAAACGCAAACTCAAAGTCCAATAATGAAATGTTGAAGGTGAACAAAACTGTAAACGGTGTTTCCAATAATACTGTAAGGTGACCACAAGTGAAACAAATCGTGCAGATATCTGGGTGTAGATAGAGCTTATGAATCCAACCACCTTCTGGATTAGCCTCTCACGTCATCACTTCGACCCTTGCGGGTCAAAGAGCAGTAATGGATCCCTCTCACAGATCCTCCAGGCACCACAGCACTCCAAAACCACTTTTCAGGATTTAGTATTCCCACTCAGGCTCTTCTCCAAGTATAGGTGAAATATCAATTTCTCAGAACAAAAAAGAGGAATCCTCCCATAGTGTAGTATGTTTATTATACCATAGGAACATAAAATCTTTGGTAAAATTGCACTTACGTAGCAGCCAGTCCACATTAGACCCTCATGCTCTCAGATGAGGATATATCTATGTTTGTTGGGTGTACAGCTGCATACACAGGTGTACTAAGATGGCCGCCACGCCGGAAATACGTCACCGCGCTACGCCGACGCGTTACGTCACAATGTCACGTGACTTCATCAGGGCTGTCAATCACAGTGACGATAGCTCTTTATATACCCGGCCAGGATAGAAGGAACCACCCACATAGAAGGTGTTATCTTCAACCTCATCGCATCGATACTTCCTGCGGCCATTAAACTGAAGACCACTAGGGACTATTATGCAGAGATGCATAAGCTAATATCTACAATGGGCACATTTACACAGAGAAAAAAACGAGGAATGTATAATGATGCACCAAAATGTAATAATTGCAGAGATGTATACACTAATATCAGCAGTGGGCACATTTACATAGAAAAAACCAAGAAATGTATAATGATGCACCAAACTGCAATATTGATTAAAAACAGCAAAAAATATTAAGCAAAAAATCTAATACCCATTCCCATTTGTATAAAATGTTTTATTTATTAATTAAAATAATATAAAATAATAAAATATATATAAAAAATAGGCCATATCTCACCTAATTGGACGCCAAAAACTCTAGTGATCTCTAATTATATATACCAATATAAAGCCCATATTTATTAATATATATATATATACCATTAACCGGAAACATACATATACCCCTGCATATAATATTATTGGAAACACCGTTTACAGTTTTGTTCACCTTCAACATTTCATTATTGGACTTTGAGTTTGCGTTTATTATTTAGTCATCATTTCACTTCACATTGTGCACGTGTGATGTAATATATGTATGTGTATTTCTCATGCACATACGTATAGATTTAAGTTTGTGCTTTCTCATTAGTTTGGGTGGTTTATTTGGTAATTTTGTTACCGTAAGTGTAACTTGATTTTTTTCTGCTCTGCCCATATGAAATCTACGAGTCTTTTAGTTGAATCCCTTGGTCAAAAATGGCACTGCCCAGGGACAATAGATTCTTTCTCCAGTTTTGACATTTTTAACCAAAAGATGACAAGCCTGCCCACCACAACAAGGTAGACTCTTTTAGGGCAGGACCTACACTGAACTACACTACGCTAACCTACTCCATGCTAGTCATCGTATTTTTAGTGTTAGATGCCTGTTTGTAAAAAGCCTCATCCTACAACCTGCCTTCTTCCTTTCCAGACTTGTTTACTAAGATCCACATAAGAACAACCCTTTTCATTCACAAAACAGTGAACAGATTTAAAATGGTTGTTGCTCTTATCTTATGGCGGGTGATGCAGTAATCAGCAATGATCATCTGTAATGTCCCAACACATTTCCCCTTCTTTAATCAATGCAGAGCTCTCTTCCACATAGATGTCTTCAGTCTGAAAGTTCTAAAGCAGATTAATTGCAGTGAAGTTTGTTTTACAATCAACTGCCTTTGTCGCCCTCCTCATCCTACCAATGCTCAGGTTTACTGACATAGAAAAATGCTCAAAATAGTATGTTACAATAATTCATTGCATGAAAAATACAAAATTAGGGCTTTTTTTAGAATTAAAATTCCAAAACATCTGAATGGAGCCCATGGCAGCAACAGGGGAAATGACAACCCTCAGGGTACTGTGGTCACCCCCTGAAGGAGGACACCCCACCCACATTCCACCTATCAGGCCATGCACAACACCACAGTTATCCCACCAGACCGCATCCAAGTGGGAGGAGATGCAATCAATCCTGAATTTCGTGAACCCTTCAGGAAGGCCGAGGCTTCCTGAGAGCTATGCGCCACCAACATTCCTGTCCTGCCACAGTTTCAGAGCTCTCCAAAGACGTAGCCTCACTCCATTCATCTAGGCTCAGAATGTCTACTTTTCGCCTAAAAAAACCTGTGCTAATATACTATTACGAGCATTATTTCTATGTTGGTAACATTGAAGACTGACCAGAAAAGAAAAAGAATGAGCAAAACAGTCCTATGACAGCAGACCTAACAGCATGAGGACCCAAAGAGAAAGGCGCCACCCTACCTGGAGAGCTGATCAACAGCTGTGGTCAGCAGAGAAATCTCCAGAGTTGTGCCGTGGCCAGCAAGTTTCCTCCTTTAAACATTAGATCAGAGAAATGTTGCCGGCATGAAATAGAAGGAATAAACGTGTAACATTCAAAATGACTGTCTCTATCTTTTTTTCTATCAATATAGACATAGAACTATTTTTTTCTGCTCTGCCCATATGAAATCTACGAGTCTTTTAGTTGAATCCCTTGGTCAAAAATGGCACTGCCCAGAGACAATAGATTCTTTCTCCAGTTTTGACATTTTTAACCAAAAGATGACAAGCCTGCCCACCACGACAAGGTAGACTCTTTTAGGGCAGGACCTACACTGAACTACACTACGCTAACCTACTCCATGCTAGTCATCGTATTTTTAGTGTTAGATGCCTGTTTGTAAAAAGCCTCATCCTACAACCTGCCTTCTTCCTTTCCAGACTTGTTTACTAAGATCCACATAAGAACAACCCTTTTCATTCACAAAACAGAGAACAGATTTAAAATGGTTGTTGCTCTTATCTTATGGCGGGTGATGCAGTAATCAGCAATGATCATCTGTAATGTCCCAACACATTTCCCCTTCTTTAACCCTTTGAGGACCAAGGGACGTATTTGTCCCATGTTTTTAATTGCCTGTATCATCTGATTAAGAACTTAAAATACTTTTTTTTTTTGATTTGCGTCAAAATATTAATTCTTATCAACAAATGAATCTAATCAATGTTTCTTCTCTAATTTACAATGTGAAGGAGAAGAACGTAACATTTCTAAAACATGGACACTTTGGGGCTCATTTACTAAACTTAAATAGCCTGTGTACTTTGCAAGTACAATTGTTCCAGAGCTTAGTACATGAAATAAAGCTTCACTTGGTAAAGAATACCCAATCACAAGCATGAAAATGAAAAAGAAGAGCATTGTTTCTTGCACATGATTGGGTTATGGATGTCAGCAGTGTTTCCCCTTATTAAGCTGTGGAGCAACTGCACTTGCAAAGTGGACAGTCTATTTCTGTATAATAGATTCACTCCTCGGTTCTATTATGTTATAGATTGCTTTATGAGTTCACCTAGACACATTCACTAATGTGTTGGAGTGCCCCTTTACATGCACTGTTTCCATCGGAGTGCCCCCTTACATGGACTCTTCGCAACCGAGTGCCCCCTTACATGGACTGTTCCTATCGGAGTGCCCACTTACATTCAAAGTTCCCATCGGTGTGCCCCCTTACATGTACTGTTCCCATTGGAATACCCCCTTACATGGACTGTTCCCATTGGAGTTCCCCTTACATGGTCTGTTCCCATCAGAGTGCCCCCTTACATGGACTGTTCCCATCAGAGTGCCCCCTTACATGGACTGTTCCCATCAGAGTGCCCCCTTACATGGACTGTTCCCATTGGAGTGCCCCCTTACATGGACTGTTACCATCGGAATTTCCCCCATTACATGGACAGTTCCCAACAGAGTGGCCCTTTACATGGACTTTTGCCATCGGAGTGCCTATTTACATGGATTGTTCCCATCGGAGTACCCTCTTAAAAAGAACTGTTCCCATCGGAGTGCCCCCTTACATGCAGTGTTCCCATCGGAATGCCCTCTTACATGGACAGATCCCATCAGAGTGCCCCCATTACATGGACTAGCCCTATTGCAGAACACCTTTACATGCAGTGTTCCCATCAGAGTGCCCCCTTACATACACTGTTGCCATCGGAGTGCCCCCCTTACATGAATTGTTTCCATCGGAGTGCTACTTTACATGGACTGTTCCCATCGGAGTGCCACCATTACATGGACTGGTCCTATTGCAGGACCCCTTTACATGCAGTGTTCCCATCGGAGTGCCCCCTTACATGGACTGTTCCCATAAGAATGCCCCCTTACATGGACTGTTCCCATCAGAGTGCCCCCTTACATTGATTGTTTCCATCAGAATACCCCTTTACATGGACTGTTCCCATCAGAGTGCCCCCTTACATGGACTGTTCCCATCAGAGTGCCCCCTTAAATGGACTGTTCCCATCAGAGTGCCCCCTTACATGGACTGTTGCCATCAGAGTGCCCCCTTACATGGACTGTTGCCATCAGAGTGCCCCTTTACATGGATTGTTCCCATCGGAGTACCCTCTTAAAAAGAACTGTTCCCATCGGAGTGCCCCCTTACATGAATTGTTCCCATCGGAGTGCCCCCTTACATGCAGTGTTCCCATCGGAATGCCCCCTTACATGGACAGATCCCATCGGAGTGCCCCCAATACATGGACTAGTCCTATTGCAGAACACCTTTACATGCAGTGTTCCCATCAGAGTGCCCCCTTACATGGACTGTTCCCATCAGAGTGCCCCCTTACATGGACTGTTCCCATCAGAGTGCCCCTTTACATGGACTGTTCCCATCAGAGTGCCCCCTTACATGGACTGTTTCCATCAGAGTGCCCCTTTACATAGACTGTTCCCATCAGAGTGCCCCCTTACATGGACTGTTCCCATCAGAGTGCCCCCTTACGTGGACTGTTCCCATCAGAGTGCCCCCTTACATGGACAGATCCCATTGGAGTGCCACCTTACATGGACAGATCCCATCGAAGTGCCCCTTACATGGACTGTTCCCATCGGAGTGCCCCCTTACATGGACTGTTCCCATTGGAGAGCCCCCTTACATGGACAGATCCCATCGGAGTGCCCCCTTACATGGACAGATGCCATTGGACTGCCCCCTTACATGGACAGATCCCATTGGAGTGCCACCTTACATGGACAGATCCCATCAGAGTGCCCCCTTATATGGACTGTTCCCATCAGAGTGCCCCCTGAAATGGACTGTTCCCATCAGAGTGCCCACTTACATGGACTGTTCCCATCGGAGTGCCCCTTTACATGGACTGTTCCCATTGGAGTGCCCCTTACATAGACTGTTCCTATCGGAGTTCCCCCTTACATGGACTGTTCCCATCAGAGTGCTCCCTTATATACAGTGTTCTCATCGGAGTGTCCCCTTATATGCAGTGTTCCCATCGGAGTGCCCCCTTACATGGACTGTTCCCATCAGAGTGCCCCCTTACATGGACTGCTCCCATCAGAGTGCCCCTTTACATGGACTGTTCCCATCAGAGTGCCCCTTTACATGGAATGTTCCCTTCAGAGTGCCCCTTTACATTGAATGTTCCCATCAGAGTGCCCCTTTACATGGACTGTTCCCATCAGAGTGCCCCTTTACATGGACTGTTCCCATCAGAGTGCCCCTTTACATGAACTGTTCCCGTCGGAAGTGCTCCCTTACATGGACTGTTCCCATCAGAGTGCCCCTTTACATGGACAGATCCCATCAGAGTGCCCCTTTACATCGACTGTTCCCATCGGAGTGCCCCCTTACATGGACTGTTCCCATCGGAGTGCCCCCTTACATGGACTGTTCCCATCGGAGTGCCCCCTTACAAGGACTGTTCCCATCAGAGTGCCCCCTTACATGGACAGATCCCATCAGAGTGCCCACTTACATGGACAGTTCCGTCGGAGTGCCCCCTTACATGGACAGATCCCATCGGAGTGCCCCTTTACATGGACTGTTCCCATCGGAGTGCCCCCTTACATGCAGTGTTCAATCAGAGTGCCCCTTACACGGACTTTCGTCATCGGAGTGCCCCTTTATTTCATGCCCCCCAGCCTGGCTCAGAGATGATTGGACGGATTCTCCGAGTCCTGTAGGGGGCGCATTGATCGGGAGCCGTCTGTACAGCAGTGGATTGTTCCCATCGGAGTGCCCCCTTACATGGACTGTTCCCATCGGAGTGCCCCCTTACATGGACTGTTCTCATCGATTTCCCCTTTACATGGACTTTTCCCATAAGAGTGCCCCCTTACATGCAGTATTCCAAATGGAGTGCCCCCTTACATGGATTGTTCCCATCGGAGTGCTGTCTTACATGGACTGTTCCCATCGGAGTGCCCCCTTACATGGACTGTTCCATTAGAGTGCGCCTTTACATGGACTGTTCCCATCAGAGTGCCCCCTTTACATGGACTGTTCCCATCAGATTGCCCCCTTACATGGACTGTTCCCATCGGAGTGCCCCTTAAATGGACTGTTCCCATCGGAGTGCCCCCTTACATGGACAGATCCCATCGGAGTTCCCCCTTACATGGACAGATCCCATCGGAGTGCCCCTTACATGCAGTGTTCAATCAGAGTGCCCCTTACACGGACTTTCCTCATCGGAGTTCCCCTTTATTTCATGTGCCCCCCCACCCCCCAGCCTGGCTCAGAGATGATTGGACGGATTCTCCGAGTCCTGTAGGGGGCGCATTGATCGGGAGCCGTCTGTACAGCAGTGTAATACATAGTAATGTTGTAGTCCGCCCCTCCCCCGCACTCAGCACACTTGATATCACACAATCATTTCCACTACATTGGTAGCCGATTGTTCCCCTCCCAGATGACAGATGGCGCTCTGTCACTCTGCACACTTACCACACACGTCCTTCCTCTCCGGAGTGTCGCTGCCTTCTGAGCAGAGCCGCTGCTCAGTCTAGACTCCTCCCTCCGGTGACGTCTTAAAGGGGCGGAGCTAGAGATTGGCTTGGTTGCTAAGAGACCGACACTCTGCTTGGAGAAGCTGCCTGCACGGTGCTGAGCGGAGTGGAGGGGGCTGCAGATCGGAGCTCTACTCTAGACAGGAAGCATGTGACCTCCACTCTTAATGTAGCTGAGGTCCACTCCACTATTTTTTTTTTAATTTAATGAACTTTAATTTAACAACCAATAGACACAGCTGAACGAAGTGGATGTCACATGTTTCCTGTCACATCTTTCCTGTGTATATTTTTATACAAACAAAAGGGGTCTGGCTGCAGAATGGAGCTCCAATTTGAAGGTCACATGTTACCTGTCAAGTGGAGCTCCACTCTATAGCCTCTGATTGTTTGTTACATTAAAGTTCATTTAAAAAATAAAGGAGGGAGCGGAGGTCATGTGTTTCCTGTCAAAATTGGAGCTCCATTCTGCAACCAAGCTCCATTGTCTGAGTAGAGCCCCACCCCAGTCTAGACTCCTCCCTCCGATGAAACAATAAGAAAGGGGCAGAGGAACTGTGAGTAGCCAGGAGGCGAAGAGCAAGCAGGAGGTGTTAGCTGCTCTGTAGTGCTTACATCAGTTGGTATGAGACTGGAGCTGTGCTTGGAGAAGCCGACCTGCAGGGTGCTGAGTGGAGAGTGATTGGCTGAGGTAGAGGCGGCTTCATGTCGATCAATCAGATAACAAATGGCTGAGGGTCCAGGCAGTCTGTGTTTTTTATCTGAGGGGTCACCTCTATGCTGCAGATCCAAAGCAGTTAGCTGGCCTGTGCAGATTGCCAGTGACCTCTGACCTCCCAGGTCCCATTAAGGCAACCCCCCTACAATACAGCCACCATTACTAGGTGGTCCAGGATGTAATAGAACAAATTGTGGAGGATTGTATAAGCATAGCACACATTGTCAGATCAGATTGGTGGAGATTGCTGTTCAATCATATCTGACTTTCGCCCCACACCATGATGGTCACATGACTGCTTGGGTGGGCTCTAACGATGGCGGATCCTCATACAACTCACTGTTTATATCTTACAGAGACCCTCCCCCATACTGGGAGTCTGATTGGACGTGAAGTACCGTCAGACTAATACTGGAAGAGCCGTGAGCCGCCAACATGGACAACAAATGCGTAATGGTGGTGGAACGATGTCAGCACATGTAGGGCGAGGGGACGGACATGAAGTATCAGATGGTGGGTGCAGTGAGCAGCAGGTGCTGTCAGTACTTCATCCAGGAGACAGGTGGGTGGGTGAGGATGGGACAACAGGGGACCTCATAGGGGAAGAAATGGTGTGTCACCAATATACAGACAGGGCTCCCCATCCCCCATACCCATGTATGAGCTGTGATCGGCATCAGTGCAGGTAGTATTCATCACAGACAACACTGTCCCATCCACCACATACTGGCCAATCCCTGCAATCCCAGCAGCGGTCCTCCTCACCGACCCAACACTGCCCCACCCTCCTGTCCACCACATACTGACCCATCCCTGCAATCCCAGCACCGGTCCTCCTCACCGACCCAACACTGCCCCACCCTCCTGTCCACCACATACTGGCCCATCCCTGCAATCCCAGCACTGGTCCTCCTCACCGACCCAACACTGCCCCACCCTCCCGTCCACCACATACTGACCCATCCCTGCAATCCCAGCACCGATCCTCCTCACCGACCCAACACTGCCCCCACCCTCCCGTCCACCACATACTGGCCCGTCCCTGCAATCCCAGCACCGATCCTCCTCACCGACCCAACACTGCCCCACCCTCCCGTCCACCACATACTGGCCCATCCCTGCAATCCCAGCACCAATCCAACTCACCGACCCAACACTGCCCCCACCCTCCCGTCTGTCCACCACATACTGACCCATCCTTGCAACCCCAGCACTGACCTTCCTCACCACTCTCAACACTAACAACAACCCATCCCTGCAATCCCAGTACCACTAACATTGACCCTTTCTCGCAAACCCAGCACAAACTCATCTCACCACCCCCAACAATAACACTGGCCCATCCCTGCAACCCCAGTGCCAACCCTCCTCAACACCCCCCAACACTAACACAGTCCCATCCCTGCAACTATAATCAGAACATTAACCCTCCTGAAGCCTTGTTTGCTGCTTGTACTCCCCCTGGTGTCACTTGAACAAAAGATGAGAGAAAATTCCCTCTTAGTTATTCCTCACCGAAACACGTAACGTGCATGCACAGCTGGCAAAACTTTTTTTTTTTTGTTCTTGGTTAAGTGGGAAGGATTGGAACCCCTGTCGTGTTTTATTGTTTTTTTTCCCACTGGGGAGAGTCTCTATTTCTTGATGGCTGTTGTCACTGAAGCAGAACATTATGGGACATTTTAAAATTGTATGGCTGTTCCCAGAAAAGGAATAAAGTCCTCCAATGCAGACATTTGTTCTAGGGACAACTGTCTTAGAGGGGGAAATTGTTTTACTTTGTATTCTTTCTGCACAACAGAGAAATCTCCCCAGACTGCAAATAATAATCTGTCAGGGTAATCCTGACCTACTCTATCCAAAAGTGAAAAATATTTGGCTATAGATACAGTTAACTCCATTTAATCCCTCATTATATGTCACTTACTGTTACCAGGACATAGAAGGTGAATCTCCCCAGCAGAAACGGACTGCAATGACAATTTTACAAGGAATCTAACCCATGACTCGCTTCCAGTGTGAGGATCTTTCAAGAGATCAAATGGAAGGATTTTCCCAACTCTAAAGCTTGAATGATGAGCCACTAGGCCAGCGATGACCGGTGCATCGGTTTGTCCAGAGATTGAACCGATTTGTCTCATGATGAACTAACAAAAGTAAAGAGAAATTATTTTCTTAATGACACCAGTGTAATGGAAATTATTTTTGACTCCAATTTTACTGGCACTTTTTCCACTGACACCCATGTATGTGAAAATTTTTACCAAAAGGATGCTCACGTAAGGGAAATTATTTTCCCTCTGACACCAATGTAATTATTGTTTTTTTGCACACTGTCACTGGTATGTGAGTGGGGAATAGTTTTCCCATTGACACCAGTATAAAGGGCATTATTTTCCCATCTTTACCAATTTAAAGTAGCATTAAACTTGTTTTATATATATATATATATATATACACACACACACACGCACACATAGACTCACCGGTTAAAGGGTGTTCTTCAGTGCTGCGCTATCAGTGTGAGGTGCTTTCATGTGGTTTTCCTTCCAGGATTGTTCTGAATGGCTGGGCTGCAGTGACATCACTCCCTCACATGTGCACAGGAGTCCCATCATCATGGCACAGGGCGGCTGCTGTAATGCACTCTGAGCTCTTCAATGCGCGTCTCAGTGTACATTACTGCTCACAAAGAGGAGAAAGCATTTATGGCAAAAGAGACCAATAGGGACTCTTCTGTCAAACAATCCTGTCAGTGTTTTTTTTTCTATTTAAACATTTGCAGCCCACCCTATGGCCGAATGGCGGACGGAAAATGTCATCAGCCTTCCGGGTGGACGCCATATGGCGTCCTCCCGCACATGGGCAGATTGCGCTCCTGCAGAGCAGCGCAGCCTGTCACCGGCCGTGAACCTCGGACACGGCCTATGACAGATCTGAGTATCGGCCCCGTTGCCGGTACCATGTGACCTGCTGTGACCAATCACAGCAGATCACATGACAGTTGTATACAGTGGATGGCTTCATTCATGCCATCGATTGTATACTACTGCCTAGCTGTGAATGGTCACAGCTAATCACATGCACATGTCATGTGATTAGCTGTGGCCAAATCACAGCTAAGCACAAAAAAAAAAAGAACCCTGAATGAATCGATGTCATTCAGGTAAATGCTTGCTTATAGCAAAGTAATTCTTTGCTATAAGCAAATTGTGAAAAAAAAAAAATACTGATCACTTCCCCAAAGTAGTACAATGGTAACATTATACTACTTTGGTCATAATGAAATATGAAAAAAAAAATCTTAAAAAAAAGAAAAAAATTTCTTAAAAATTTCATTCAATTTTTTCATTTTCCGAAAAATTATAACAAAAAAAATACAACTTCAAGAAACTCGCCATGCCTCTTATGAAGTACGTCGGACTGTCTACTTTGCAAAAAGGGGTCATTTGGGGGATATCTGTACTGTTCTGACATTCTTGGACCTCAAGAAATTAGATTGGCTGTCAATACTTTAGTATTGATCAATATTCAGATCTATACCATGTCAGCTGCAGTATTTGTAGATGCTTTTTTCTTTTTATGACTGTAGATCCTCTTTGAGAAGTTTACAAACTATAAGCCTCATCTCTTTTGCATGCATATCACATACCATACCATTCCATACCATACCGCTTTTCTGCACTTTGGAAGAACAGGTTTTGCTGTCTGTTCCCCATAAAGGAGTATGGACATCTTCTGAGCTTGCTGCAATAAAACGGCCAATGGTTTCTCGCTTGTCTGGCTAACCTTGATAATCCACCACCCTAACAACAGTGGCTGTTGTGTAAAGAATGATGGGTTCACCACGTCCATGGGAAAACCACACTTTAGGAGAACAGGTCCTGCTGTCTATCCTCCGTAAAGGGGTACACCTTCTTCCCCGTTTTACAGTCGAGCGTGCACACGCAGACGGGACAGCAGTAAAGAGCTTTGTAGTATTTTGAGGGGACGTTTACTAAAAAGGGAGAAGACAGAATCTGGAGCCACTGAGTATGGCAACCACTCAGCTCCTTGTGTCTATTTCAAACCTTCACTCAACAAGCTGAAGTGAGAAGCTGATTGCTTACGATGCAAAACTACTCCGGATCCTGTCTGCAACCATTTTAAGTAAATTCCCCTCGAGGTAGCCCAAAGGAGGACTGTCTACAAGCTCTCTTTAGCCCATTGCACAGTAAGTCCACGAACTTTACAAGCTATATAACCACGGTAACCTACGGAAAGAATCTATATCTGCTCATATAGGAAAAGAATTGTAACGTACCTGGTGGTGGAGCCTGATGTGGAGAGAGGGCACCCTCTTCCTCTCCCGTTCGGGACCCCTGATAAGGTAGACAGGAAGTAACAAGCTGAGAGAGGCACGAGTGGCTGACGGGTCTGCGGTGACAGCTGGCAGGTGGAGACCTGGAATACCAGGATGCGGGTAGCAGGATGCAGGTGAGCAGGTGCAGCAGAGACGTGTAGCTGAGATGTGGATGACCGTGTCAGCTGGTAGCCAAGGATAGTCACAGGCAGAGTAGAATAGTCAGGCAGGCCGGGTCAGGGTCAATCAGACGGATCAGGTACAGAGGAGCAAGAAAGAGGATAGTCAAGGGAGAGCCGGGTCAGTGCAGGTGGAGTTCAATTGTTTGTCAGGAATCAAGCAAGGAGGTCACAGGAGTCAGGATACAGGAAACAGGAAGTAGTAGATCAGAAGGCACCATTCTGTTTGCAGCAAAGGTTAAAATAGCCCGCCTGTGCTCGTCAGCACATGCACGTGTGCGCAGCTGCGACAATCTTCTTCCCTGACAAGAATTGTGTTTGTGACTTTTCATCTTAAGAACATTCATTTCATTTACTAATTGGTCAGCTTGATGTTTGTTTTGAAATGCAGTGAGGAGAAAATTCAAGGGAGCAAGATGACAATTTTCGAATGAAACTCATTTCTAACAGTGTATGCAGTTTTCAATCAGGAAAGTCCATACATGTGACAATCCAATGGTAAAAGCAAAGGGTAATTTGAAGTACTTTCAGACAACCTTCAGCCAGAGGTCCCCTTTAGGTGGGATGGAATATCTAAGGGGGGCCTTTGGCTGACTTCTAACCACCCCAGACTCCAGAGGAGGGATATCCAGACCAGGCTGTATTTCATCCCACCCTAAAGGGGAACTCTGGCTGACTACAACATATTTATACACTACGCATTTAAAATGCGCATCTGGCGAGTGTGCATTTTTACAATACTCCACATGTCTCCGGAATATCTGTTTATATGCCACTGGGATAACAAGATTTTTTAGTTCATATCCGAATCACTTACACTTATTGGGACTGTTTTTATTTATTATATAGCTGGACATTATTAATTAATATTTATTCATTGATTTGCATATCAATTAATTCCTAAGGTGGTTATTTACTAAGCACTTTATCTGGATATTAAGCATTTTGTTTTGTTATTACTAAGCACTTTATTTGGATAATATCCAGTTACTTATCCAGTCTTATTATTAGCGCTGCACTTTCTACAATTGTACTAAATCACATATATATATACATGACTGCGCAGCCCTGCCGCCCTGTAGCATTACTTCTGCTATAAGTCGGCTGGAAAGTGGTTCAATTTCATTTATTTTGTTTTTACACTGTACCTTTTATTTATTTTTTTTTTATCGCCTATATTGCTATCACAAAGGATGAACAACAGCCCTTGTAATAGCATGGAGCATGACAGGTCCTCTTTATGGAGACATCTGGGGTCTCTGAGACCCCAGATCTCTCCTCTGCCCTCCAAAGCAGCAGACAAAAAACTGAGATTGGTTTGATCTGCTGCTACACAAGCTAGGAATGGCTTGCAAACAAAAAAACTGAAATCTTGTTCGTCCCACTGTGTGACATCAGAAACCAGCCGGTTTCTGACATCATACAGTGGGAGGAGTAAGATCAGTTCCTCTGTGTTCAGGGAAGCCGATGCTGCCAGTGGCATCCTTAAGGGGCTCCCTGATTGGTCAGAAGAGCCAGATAAAGGCGGCATCTGCGGCGGCGGGAGTGGGACCAGCTTCCGTCACAGGTAACAGTAATCCAGCAGCTTCTTAGGATTGCTTTTACAGGGAAGGGGATTGCTGGCAGAAATGATATCGCCATCATTTTTGGAGCTGCAGCAATGAGCAGGTGCTGGCCTGAAAGACTCCTGGAAAAGACGTTACCGTAAGTGTAACTTGATTTTTTTCTGCTCTGCCTATATGAAATCTACGAGTCTTTTAGTTGAATCCCTTGGTCAAAAATGGCACTGCCCAGAGACAATAGATTCTTTCTCCAGTTTTGACATTTTTAACCAAAAGATGACAAGCCTGCCCACCACGACAAGGTAGACTCTTTTAGGGCAGGACCTACACTGAACTACACTACGCTAACCTACTCCATGCTAGTCATCGTATTTTTAGTGTTAGATGCCTGTTTGTAAAAAGCCTCAAGTTCTAAAGCAGTTTAATTGCAGTGAAGTTTGTTTTACAATCAACTGCCTTTGTCGCCCTCCTCATCCTACCAATGCTCAGGTTTACTGACATAGAAAAATGCTCAAAATAGTATGTTACAATAATTCATTGCATGACAAAAAAAAAATTAGGGCTTTTTTTAGAATTAAAATTCCAAAACATCTGAATGGAGCCCATGGCAGCAACAGGGGGAATGACAACCCTCAGGGTACTGTGGTCACCCCCTGAAGGAGGACACCCTACCCACATTCCACCTATCAGGCCATGCACAACACCACAGTTATCCCACCAGACCGCACCCAACTGGGAGGAGATGCAATCAATCCTGAATTTCGTGAACCCTTCAGGAAGGCCGAGGCTTCCTGAGAGCTATGCGCCACCAACATTCCTGTCCTGCCACAGTTTCAGAGCTCTCCAAAGACGTAGCCTCACTCCATTCATCTAGGCTCAGAATGTCTACTTTTCGCCTAAAAAAACCTGTGCTAATATACTATTACGAGCATTATTTCTATGTTGGTAACATTGAAGACTGACCAGAAAAGAAAAAGAATGAGCAAAACAGTCCTATGACAGCAGACCTAACAGCATGAGGACCCAAAGAGAAAGGCGCCACCCTACCTGGAGAGCTGATCAACAGCTGTGGTCAGCAGAGAAATCTCCAGAGTTGTGCCGTGGCCAGCAAGTTTCCTCCTTTAAACATTAGATCAGAGAAATGTTGCCGGCATGAAATAGAAGGAATAAACGTGTAACATTAAAAATGACTGTCTCTATCTTTTTTTTCTATAAATATAGACATAGAACTATTCTTTTCTGCTCTGCCTATATGAAATCTACGAGTCTTTTAGTTGAATCCCTTGGTCAAAAATGGCACTGCCCAGAGACAATAGATTCTTTCTCCAGTTTTGACATTTTTAACCAAAAGATGACAAGCCTGCCCACCACGACAAGGTAGACTCTTTTAGGGCAGGACCTACACTGAACTACACTACGCTAACCTACTCCATGCTAGTCATCGTATTTTTAGTGTTAGATGCCTGTTTGTAAAAAGCCTCATCCTACAACCTGCCTTCTTCCTTTCCAGACTTGTTTACTAAGATCCACATAAGAACAACCCTTTTCATTCACAAAAACAGAGAACAGATTTAAAATGGTTGTTGCTCTTATCTTATGGCGGGTGATGCAGTCATCAGCAATGATCATCTGTAACGTCCCAACACATTTCCCCTTCTTTAACCCTTTGAGGACCAAGGGACGTATTTGTCCCATGTTTTTTATTGCCTGTATCATCTGATTAAGAACTTAAAATACTTTTTTTTTTTCGTTTGAGTCAAAATTTTAGTTCTTATCAACAAATGGATCTAATCAATGTTTCTTCTCTAATTTACAATGTGAAGGAGAAGAACGTAACATTTCTAAAACATGGACACTTTGGGGCTCATTTATTAAACTTAAATAGCCTGTGTACTTTGCAAGTGCAATTGTTCCAGAGCTTAGTACATGAAATAAAGCTTCACTTGGTAAAGAATACCCAATCACAAGCATGAAAATGAAAAAGAAGAGCATTGTTTCTTGCACATGATTGGGTTATGGATGTCAGCAGTGTTTCCCCTTATTAAGCTGTGTAGCAACTGCACTTGCAAAGTGGACAGTCTATTTCTGTATAATAGATTCACTCCTCGGTTCTATTATGTTATAGATTGCTTTATGAGTTCACCTAGACCAGTGGTGGGCAACCTTTTTTTTCAACTGAGTCAAATCTCGCCAAAACAACGATTGAAGTTTATTTTGAGAGCCACATTTTTAAAACTGAAAATACATAGGATGGTACACTGTTTTTAGTTTCAATAAGTTTTTATAGTAATTCATCCCCCATAGTAATTCATCCCCCATATAGTAATTCATCCCCCATACAGTAATTCATCCCCCATAGTAATTCATCCCCCATATAGTAATTCATCCCCCATATAGTAATTCATCCCCCCTATAGTAATTCATCCCCCATATAGTAATTCATCCCCCATAGTAATTCATCCCCCATAGTAATTCATCCCCCATAGTAATTCATCCCCCATATAGTAATTCATCCCCCATAGTAATTCATCCCCCATAGTAATTCATCCCCCATATAGTAATTCATACCCCATAGTAATTCATCCCCCATATAGTAATTCATCCCCATATAGTAATTCATCCCCCATATAGTAATTCATCCCTCATATAGTAGTAGTAAGTAAGTAGCAAGTAGTAAGCCAAGTCCCTCCTGTGTCAATTCACTTACCTTTGCTCCGCGCGTTCCTCTCGCCGTGTTCCCCGCGCCGTTCCGGTCTTCAGGGCGGACTGTGAGAGGAGCCTAGCTCCCCTTCCCTCACGTTCGTCACGCTGCCCCACCTACACACATCCTGACAGCCAATCACTAGCTATCAGGATGTGAGTGGCAGCGAGACTGGCCAATCATTGCTGGGCTAGTTGCAGAGTCCTCGGCCGCCCGAGAGGAGGGAGGGGAGCGGGAGCCCGGCACACAGAAGAGCCGCATTAAAATGTGTAAAGAGCCGCACGTGGCTCGCGAGCCGCGGCTTGCCGACCACTGACCTAGACACTTTCACTAATGTGTTGGAGTGCCCCTTTACATGCACTGTTTCCATCGGAGTGCCCCGTTACATGGACTCTTCGCAACGGAGTGCTCCCTTACATGGACTGTTCCTATCGGAGTGAAACCTTACCTGCAGTGTTCCCATCGGAGTGCACCCTTACATGCAGTGTTCCATTGGAGTGCCCACTTACATTCAAAGTTCCCATCGGTGTGCCCCCTTACATGGACTGTTCCCATCAGAGTACACCCTTACATGGACTGTTCCCATCGGAGTGCCCACTTACATGGACTGTTCCCATCGGAGTGCCCCCTTACATGGACTGTTACCATCGGAATATCCCCCATTACATGGACAGTTCCCAACAGAGTGCCCCCTTACATGGACTGTTGCCATCGGAGTGCCCCCTTACATGGACTGTTGCCATCGGAGTGCCCATTTACATGTGTTGTTCCCATCGGAGTACCCTCTTAAAAGAACTGTTCCCATCGGAGTGCCCCCTTAAATGAACTGTTCCCATCGGAGTGCCCCCTTACATGAACTGTTCCCATCGGAGTGCCCCCTTACAGGAACTGTTCCCATCGGAGTGCCCCCTTACATGAATTGTTCCCATTGGAGTGCCCCCTTACATGCAGTGTTCCCATCGGAGTGCCCCCTTACATGGACTGTTCCCATCGGAGTGCCCCCTTACATGGACAGATCCCATCGGAGTGCCCCCATTACATGGACTGGTCCTATTGCAGAACACCTTTACATGCAGTGTTCCCATCAGAGTGCCCCCTTACATGCACTGTTGCCATTGGCGTGCCCCTTTACATGGACTGTTCCCATCGGAGTGCCCCCTTACATGGATTGTTCTCATAGGAGTGCCCCCCTTACATGAACTGTTCCAATCGGAGTACACCCTTACATGAATTGTTTCCATCGGAGTGCCCCTTTACATAGACTGTTACCATCGGAGTGCTATTTTACATGCAGTGTTCCCATCGGAGTGCCCCCTAACATGGACTGTTCACACCACGGTTCCCCCTTACATAGACTGCTCTCATTGCAGTGCCCCCTTACATAGACTGTTCCCATCGGAGTGCCCCCTTACATGGACTGTTCCCATCAGAGTGCCCCCTTACATGGACTGTTCCCATCAGAGTGCCCCTTTACATGGACTGTTCCCATCAGAGTGCCCCCTTACATGGACTGTTCCCATCAGAGTGCCCCTTTACATGGACTGTTCCCATCAGAGTGCCCCTTTACATGGACTGTTCCCATCAGAGTGCCCCTTTACATGGACTGTTCCCATCAGAGTGCCCCCTTACATGGACAGATCCCATCGAAGTGCCCTTTTACATGGACTGTTCCCATCGGAGTGCCCCTTTACATGGACTGGTCCCATCGGAGTGCTCCCTTACATGGACTGGTCCCATCGGAGTGCCCCCTTACATGGACAGATCCCATTGGAGTGCCCCCTTACATGGAGTGTTCCCATCAAAGTGCACCCTTACATGGACTGTTCCCATCAGAGTGCCCCTTTACATGGACTGTTCCCATCAGAGTGCCCCTTTAAATGGACTGTTCCCATCAGAGTGCCCCCTTATATGGACTGTTCCCATCAGAGTGCCCCTTTATATGGACTGTTCCCATCAGAGTGCCCCTTTACATGGACTGTTCCCATCAGAGTGCCCCCTTACATGGATAGATCCCATCAGAGTGCCCCCTTACATGGACTGTTCCCATCGGAGTGCCCCTTTACATGGACTGTTCCCATCGGAGTGCCCCCTTACATGGACTGTTCCCATCAAAGTGCCCCCTTACATGGACTGTTCACATCAGAGTGCCCCCTTACATGGACTGTTTCCATCAGAGTGCCCCCTTACATGGACTGTTCCCATCAGAGTGCCCCCTTACATGGACTGTCCCCATCGGAGTGCTCCGTTACATGGACAGATCCCATCGGAGTGCCCCCTTACATAGACAGATCTCATCAGAGTGCCCCCTTACATGGACAGATCCCATCGGAGTACCCCCTTTACATGGACAGATCCCATCAGAGTGCCCCCTTACATGGAATATTCCCATTGCAGTGCCCCCTTACATGGACTGTTCCCATCAGAGTGCCCCCTTACATAGACTGTTCCCATCAGAGTGCCCCCTTACATGGACTGTTCCCATCAGAGTGCCCCCCTACATGAACTGTTCCCATCAGAGTGCCCCTTTACAAAAACTGTTCCCATCAGAGTGCCCCTTTACAAAAACTGTTCCCATCAGAGTGCCCCCTTACATGGACTATTCCCATCAGAGTGCCCCCTTACATGGACTGTTCCCATCAGAGTGCCCCCTTACATGAACTGTTCCCATCAGAGTGCCCCTTTACATGCACTGTTCCCATCAGAGTGCCCCTTTACAAAAACTGTTCCCATCAGAGTGCCCCTTTACATGGACTGTTCCCATCAGAGTGCCCCTTTACATGGACTGTTCCCATCAGAGTGCCCCCTTACATGGACTGTTCCCATCAGAGTGCCCCCTTACATGGACTGTTCCCATCAGAGTGCCCCCTTACATGGACTGTTCCCATCAGAGTGCCCCCTTACATGAACTGTTCCCATCAGAGTGCCCCTTTACATGCACTGTTCCCATCAGAGTGCCCCTTTACAAAAACTGTTCCCATCAGAGTGCCCCCTTACATGGACTGTCCCCATCGGAGTGCCCCCTTACATGTAGTGTTCAATCAGAGTGCCCCTTTACATGGACTGTTCCCATCAGAGTGCCCCCTTACATGGACAGATCCCATCGGAGTTCCCCCTTACAAGGACAGATCCCATCGGAGTGCCCCTTTACATGGACTGTTCCCATCAGAGTGCCCCTTTACATGTAGTGTTCAATCAGAGTGCCCCTTTACATGGACTGTTCCCATCAGAGTGCCCCTTTACATGTAGTGTTCAATCAGAGTGCCCCTTACACGGACTTTCCTCATCGGAGTGCCCCTTTATTTCATGTGCCCAATCCCCCAGCCTGGCTCAGAGATGATTGGACGGATTCTCCGAGTCCTGTAGGGGGCGCATTGATCGGGAGCCGTCTGTACAGCAGTGTAATACATAGTAATGTTGTAGTCCGCCCCTCCCCCGCACTCAGCACACTTGATATCACACAATCATTTCCACTACATTGGTAGCCGATTGTTCCCCTCCCAGATGACAGATGGCGCTCTGTCACTCTGCACACTTACCACACACGTCCTTCCTCTCCGGAGTGTCGCTGCCTTCTGAGCAGAGCCGCTACTCAGTCTAGACTCCTCCCTCCGGTGACGTCTTAAAGGGGCGGAGCTAGAGATTAGCTTGGTTGCTAAGAGACCGACACTCTGCTTGGAGAAGCTGCCTGCACGGTGCTGAGCGGAGTGGAGGGGGCTGCAGAATGGAGCTCTACTCTAGACAGGAAGCATGTGACCTCCACTCTAAATGTAGCTGAGGTTCACTCCACTATTTTTTTTTTAATTTAATGAACTTTAATTTAACAACCAATAGACACAGCTGAACGAAGTGGATGTCACATGTTTCCTGTCACATCTTTCCTGTGTATATTTTTATACAAACAAAAGGGGTCTGGCTGCAGAATGGAGCTCCAATTTGAAGGTCACATGTTACCTGTCAAGTGGAGCTCCACTCTATAGCCTCTGATTGTTTGTTACATTAAAGTTCATTTAAAAAATAAAGGAGGGAGTGGAGGTCATGTGTTTCCTGTCAAAATTGGAGCTCCATTCTGCAACCAAACTCCATTGTCTGAATAGAGCCCCACCCCAGTCTAGACTCCTCCCTCCGATGAAGCAATAAGAAAGGGGCAGAGGAACTGTGAGTAGCCAGGAGGCGAAGAGCAAGCAGGAGGTGTTAGCTGCTCTGTAGTGCTTACATCAGTTGGTATGAGACTGGAGCTGTGCTTGGAGAAGCCGACCTGCAGGGTGCTGAGTGGAGAGTGATTGGCTGAGGTAGAGGCGGCTTCATGTCGATTAATCAGATAAGAAATGGCTGAGGGTCCAGGCAGTCTGTGTTTTTTATTTGAGGGGTCACCTCTATGCTGCAGATCCAAAGCAGTTAGCTGGCCTGTGCAGATTGCCAGTGACCTCTGACCTTCCAGGTCCCATTAAGGGAACCCCCCTACAATACAGCCACCATTAATAGGTGGTCCAGGATGTAATAGAACAAATTGTGGAGGATTGTATAAGCATAGCACACATTGTCAGATCAGATTGGTGGAGATTGCTGTTCAATCATATCTGACTTTCGCCCCACACCATGATGGTCACATGACTGCTTGGGTGGGCTCTAACGATGGCGGATCCTCATACAACTCACTGTTTATATCTTACAGAGACCCTCCCCCATACTGGGAGTCTGATTAGACGTGAAGTACCGTCAGCCTAATACTGGAAGAGCCGTGAGCCGCCAACATGGACAACAAATGCGTAATGGTGGTGGAACGATGTCAGCACATGTAGGGCGAGGGGACGGACATGAAGTATCAGATGGTGGGTGCAGTGAGCAGCAGGCGCTGTCAGTACTTCATCCAGGAGACAGGTGGGTGGGTGAGGATGGGACAACAGGGGACCTCATAGGGGAAGAAATGGTGTGTCACCAATATACAGACAGGGCTCCTCATCCCCCATACCCATGTATGAGCTGTGATCGGCATCAGTGCAGGTAGTATCCATCACAGACAACACTGTCCCATCCACCACATACTGGCCCATCCCTGCAATCCCAGCAGCGGTCCGCCTCACCGACCCAACACTACCCCACCCTCCTGTCCACCACATACTGACCCATCCCTGCAATCCCAGCACCGGTCCTCCTCACCGACCCAACACTGCCCCACCCTCCTGTCCACCACATACTGGCCCATCCCTGCAATCCCAGCACCGATCCTCCTCACCGACCCAACACTGCCCCACCCTCCCGTCCACCACATACTGGCCCATCCCTGCAATCCCAGCACCGATCCTCCTCACCGACCCAACACTGCCCCACCCTCCCGTCCACCACATACTGGCCCATCCCTACAGTCCCAGCACCGGTCCTCACCGACCCAACACTGCCCCACCCTCCCGTCCACCACATACTGACCCATCCCTGCAATCCCAGCACCGATCCTCCTCACCGACCCCACACTGCCCCACCCTCCCGTCCACCACATACTGACCCATCCCTGCAATCCCAGCACCGATCCTCCTCACCGACCCCACACTGCCCCACCCTCCCGTCCACCACATACTGACCCATCCCTGCAATCCCAGCACTGATCCTCCTCACCGACCCAACACTGCCCCACCCTCTTGTCCACCACATACTGACCCATCCCTGCAATCCCAGCACCAATCCTCCTCACCGACCCAACACTGCCCCCACCCTCCTGTCTGTCCACCACATACTGACCCATCCTTGCAACCCCAGTGCCGACCCTCCTCAACACCCCCCAACACTAACACAGTCCGATCCCTGCAACCATAATCAGAACATTAACCCTCCTGAAGCCTTGTTTGCTGCTTGTACTCCCACTAGTATCACTTGAACAGAAGATGAGAGAAAATTCCCTCTTAGTTATTCCTCACCGAAACACGTAACGTGCATGCACAGCTGGCAAAACTTTTTTTTTTGTTCTTGGTTAAGTGGGAAGGATTGGAACCCCTGTCGTGTTTTATTGTTTTTTTTCCCACTGGGGAGAGTCTCTATTTCTTGATGGCTGTTGTCACTGAAGCAGAACATTATGGGACATTTTAAAATTGTAAGGCTGTTCCCAGAAAAGGAATAAAGTCCTCCAATGCAGACATTTGTTCTAGGGACAACTGTCTTAGAGGGGGAAATTGTTTCACTTTGTATTCTTTCTGCACAACAGAGAAATCTCCCCAGACTGCAAATAATAATCTGTCAGGGTAATCCTGACCTACTCTATCCAAAAGTGAAAAATATTTGGCTATAGATACAGTTAACTCCATTTAATCCCTCATTATATGTCACTTACTGTTACCAGGACATAGAAGGTGAATCTCCCCAGCAGAAACGGACTGCAATGACAATTTTACAAGGAATCTAACCCATGACTCGCTTCCAGTATGAGGATCTTTCAAGAGATCAAATGGAAGGATTTTCCCAACTCTAAAGCTTGAATGATGAGCCACTAGGCCAGCGATGACCGGTGCATCGGTTTGTCCAGAGATTGAACCGATTTGTCTCATGATGAACTAACAAAAGTAAAGAGAAATTATTTTCTTAATGACACCAGTGTAATGGAAATTATTTTTGACTCCAATTTTACTGGCACTTTTTCCACTGACACCCATGTATGTGAAAATTTTTACCAAAAGGATGCTCACGTAAGGGAAATTATTTTCCCTCTGACACCAATGTAATTATTGTTTTTTTGCACACTGTCACTGGTATGTGAGTGGGGAATAGTTTTCCCATTGACACCAGTATAAAGGGCATTATTTTCCCATCTTTACCAATTTAAAGTAGCAGTAAACTTGTTATTTATATATATATATATATATACACACACACACACACACACACACAAACAGACTCACCGGTTAAAGGGTGTTCAGTGCTGCGCTATCAGTGTGAGGTGCTTTCATGTGGTCTTCCTTCCAGGATTGTTCTGAATGGCTGGGCTGCAGTGACATCACTCCCTCACATGTGCACAGGAGTCCCATCATCACGGCACAGAGCGGCTGCTGTAATGCACTCTGAGCTGTTCAATGCGCGTCTCAGTGTACATTACTGCTCACAAAGAGGAGAAAGCATTTATGGCAAAAGAGACCAATAGGGACTCTTCTGTCAAACAATCCTGTCAGTGTTTTTTTTTCTATTTAACCATTTGCAGCCCACCCTATGGCCGAATGGCGGGCGGAAAATGTCATCAGCCTTCCGGGTGGACGCCATATGGCGTCCTCCCGCACATGCGCAGATTGCGCTCCTGCAGAGCGGCGCAGCCTGTCACCGGCCGTGAACCTCGGACCCGGCCGATGACAGATCTGAGTATCGGCCCCGTTGCCGGTACCATGTGACCTGCTGTGACCAATTACAGCAGATCATTCATGCCATCGATTGTATACTACTGCCTAGCTGTGAATGGTCACAGCTAATCACATGCACATGTCATGTGATTAGCTGCGGCCAAATCACAGCTAAGCACAAAAAAAAAAAACCCTGAATGAATCGAAGTCATTCAGGTAAATGCTTGCTTATAGCACAGTAATTCTTTGCTATAAGCAAATTGTGAAAAAAAAAAATACTGATCACTTCCCCAAAGTAGTACAATGGTAACATTATACTACTTTGGTCATAGTGAAATATGAAAAAAAAAATCTTAAAAAAAAAAAAAAATTTAATAAAAAATAATAAAAAAAAAAAAATTATTATTTTTTTCATACTGTCACCAGTCAGTGTCCCTGCATCACCGCCATGCCAGTTATATGATGACGCTGTACTGCACTGGTCACAATATGTAAAAAAAAAATAGTGAAACTAATATTTTTAATTTTTTCATTTTTCGAAAAATTATAACAAAAAAATACAACTTCAAAAAACTCGCCATGCCTCTTATGAAGTATGTCGGACTGTCTACTTTGCAAAAAGGGGTCATTTGGGAGATATCTGTACTGTTCTGACATTCTTGGACCTCAAGAAATTAGATTGGCTGTCAGTACTTCAGGATTGATCAATATTCAGATCTATACCATGTCAGCTGCAGTATTTGTAGATGCTTTTTTCTTTTTATGACTGTAGATCCTCTTTGAGAAGTTTACAAACTATAAGCCTCATCTCTTTTGCATGCATATCACATACCATACCATACCGCTTTTCTGCACTTTGGAAGAACAGGTCTTGCTGTCTGTTCCCCATAAAGGAGTATGGAGATCTTCTGAGCTTGCTGCAATAAAACGGCCAATGGTTTCTCGCTTGTCTGGCTAACCTTGATATTCCACCACCCTAACAACAGTGGCTGTTGTGTAAAGAATGATGGGTTCACCACGTCCATGGGAAAACCACACTTTAGGAGAACAGGTCCTGCTGTCTATCCTCCGTAAAGGGGTACACCTTCTTCCCCGTTTTACAGTCGAGTGTGCACACGCAGACGGGACAGCAGTAAAGAGCTTTGTAGTATTTTGAGGGGACGTTTACTAAAAAGGGAGAAGACAGAATCTGGAGCCACTGAGTATGGCAACCACTCAGCTCCTTGTGTCCATTTCAAACCTTCACTCAACAAGCTGAAGTGAGAAGCTGATTGCTTACCATGCAAAACTACTCCGGATCCTGTCTGCAACCATTTTAAGTAAATTCCCCTCGAGGTAGCCCAAAGGAGGATTGTCTACAAGCTCTCTTTAGCCCATTGCACAGTAAGTCCATGAACTTTACAAGCTATATAACCACGGTAACCTACGGAAAGAATCTATATCTGCTCATATAGGAAAAGAATTGTAACGTACCTGGTGGTGGAGCCTGATGTGGAGAAAGGGCACCCTCTTTCCTCTCCCGTTCGGGACCCCTGATAAGGTAGACAGGAAGTAACGAGCTGAGAGAGGCACGAGTGGCTGACGGGTCTGCGGTGACAGCTGGCAGGTGGAGACCAGGAATACCAGGATGCGGGTAGCAGGATGCAGGTGAGCAGGTGCAGCAGAGACGTGTAGCTGAGATGTGGATGACCGTGTCAGCTGGTAGCCAAGGATAGTCACAGGCAGAGTAGAATAGTCATAGAGGCCGGGTCAGGGTCAATCGGACGGATCAGGTACAGAGGAGCAAGAAAGAGGATAGTCAAGGGAGAGCCGGGTCAGTGCAGGTGGAGTTCAATTGTTTGTCAGGAATCAAGCAAGGAGGTCACAGGAGTCAGGATACAGGAAACAGGAAGTAGTAGATCAGAAGGCACCATTCTGTTTGCAGCAGGGGTTAAAATAGCCCGCCTGTGCTCGTCAGCACATGCATGTGTGCGCAGCTGTGACAATCTTCTTCCCTGACAAGAATTGTGTTTGTGACTTTTCATCTTAAGAACATTCCTTTCATTTACTAATTGGTCAGCTTGATGTTTGTTTTGAAATGCAGTGAGGAGAAAATTCAAGGGAGCAAGATGACAATTTTCGAATGAAACTCATTTCTAACAGTGTATGCAGTTTTCAATCAGGAAAGTCCATACATGTGACAATCCAATGGTAAAAGCAAAGGGTAATTTGAAGTACTTTCAGACAACCTTCAGCCAGAGGTCCCCTTTAGGTGGGATGGA
The DNA here is from genome assembly GCF_062004578.1 of Staurois parvus. Classification (NCBI taxonomy): domain Eukaryota; kingdom Metazoa; phylum Chordata; class Amphibia; order Anura; family Ranidae; genus Staurois; species Staurois parvus. Next base: position 6,409,199 of record NW_028317807.1, read on the forward strand.
ATATCTAAGGGGGGCCTCTAGCTGACTTCTAACCACCCCAGACTCCAGAGGAGGGATATCCAGACCAGGCTGTATTTCATCCCACCCTAAAGGGGACCTCTGACTGACTACAACATATTTATACACTGTGCATTTAAAATGCGCATCTGGCGAGTGTGCATTTTTACCATACTCCACACGTCTCCGGAATATCTGTTTATATGCCACTGGGATAACAAGATTTTTTAGTTCATATCCGAATCACTTACACTTATTGGGACTGTTTTTATTTATTATATAGCTGGACATTATTAATCAATATTTATTCATTGATTTGCATATCAATTAATTCCTAAGGTGGTTATTTACTAAGCACTTTATCTGGATATTAAGCATTTTGTTTTGTTATTACTAAGCACTTTATTTGGATAATATCCAGTTACTTATCCAGTCTTATTATTAGCGCTGCACTTTCTACAATTGTACTAAATCACATATATATATACGTGACTGCGCAGCCCTGCCGCCCTGTAGCATTACTTCTGCTATAAGTCGGCTGGAAAGTGGTTCAATTTCATTTATTTTGTTTTTACACTGTACCTTTTATTTATTTTTTTTTTTATTGCCTATATTGCTGTCACAAAGGATGAACAACAGCCCTTGTAATAGCATGGACCATGACAGGTCCTCTTTATGGAGACATCTAGGGTCTCTGAGACCCCAGATCTCTCCTCTGGCCTCCAAAGCAGCAGACAAAAAACTGAGATTGGTTTGATCTGATGCTACACAAGCTAGGAATGGCTTGCAAACAAAAAAACTGAAATCTTGTTCGTCCCACTGTGTGACGTCAGAAACCAGCCGGTTTCTGACATCATACAGAGGGAGGAGTAAGATCAGTTCCTCTGTGTTCAGGGAAGCCGATGCTGCCAGTGGCATCCTTAAGGGGCTCCCTGATTGGTCAGAAGAGCCAGGTAAAGGCGGCATCTGCGGCGGCGGGAGTGGGACCAGCTTCCGTCACAGGTAACAGTAATCCAGCAGCTTCTTAGGATTGCTTTTACAGGGAAGGGGATTGCTGGCAGAAGAAAATGATATCGCCATCATTTTTGGAGCTGCAGCAATGAGCAGGTGCTGGCCTGAAAGACTCCTGGAAAAGACGTTACCGTAAGTGTAACTTGATTTTTTTCTGCTCTGCCTATATGAAATCTACGAGTCTTTTAGTTGAATCCCTTGGTCAAAAATGGCACTGCCCAGAGACAATAGATTCTTTCTCCAGTTTTGACATTTTTAACCAAAAGATGACAAGCCTGCCCACCACGACAAGGTAGACTCTTTTAGGGCAGGACCTACACTGAACTACACTACGCTAACCTACTCCATGCTAGTCATCGTATTTTTAGTGTTAGATGCCTGTTTGTAAAAAGCCTCATCCTACAACCTGCCTTCTTCCTTTCCAGACTTGTTTACTAAGATCCACATAAGAACAACCCTTTTCATTCACAAAACAGAGAACAGATTTAAAATGGTTGTTGCTCTTATCTTATGGCGGGTGATGCAGTAATCAGCAATGATCATCTGTAATGTCCCAACACATTTCCCCTTCTTTATTCTGATTGGTCAGAAGAGCCAGGTAAAGGCGGCATCTGCGGCGGCGGGAGTGGGACCAGCTTCCGTCACAGGTAACAGTAATCCAGCAGCTTCATAGGATTGCTTTTACAGGGAAGGGGATTGCTGGCAGAAGAAAATGATATCGCCATAATTTTTGGAGCTGCAGCAATGAAAGAGATATCACTCTTCCAATACAGTGACATACCAGTACCAAGGAGCAAGGACGATAATAAGACACCCCTGCCTCATTCCACATGCAGAGGAAATGGGGTCCTACAATACATTATTCATTTTATACGTACATTGGTGGTATACAGCATTCTCAGGTTCCCCCGATTGCACGGGACTGCCCGAGAAGGCCGTGGAAGGCAGTGGGGGAGGGGGGCATCGTCTTCTGCTGCTTGTAAAAGCAATCCTGCAGCTAATTAGCCACTAGGATTGCTTTTACAAAGCAATCCTTTTGAAAGCCGATCGCCGGCTGAAAAAAAATAATACCAGGAGGAGCTGTAGGCATCCTCCTGGTATAACCAAAGTCCAGTGATGTACCAGTACCTCGGTTTACGAATTTAATTCGTTCTGCGGGACATTTCATATAGTGAAAAATTTGTAAACCGAAACACTGTTTCCCATAGGAATTCATTGAAAACCAATTAATCCATTCAGAAGGTCAGAAAAACAGTAAACGCTACTAAAATACCGCATGAGTTATTTTATTAACTCATGTGGTATTTTAGTAGTGACAACCATGTGTTAATGTTTCAGCTGTCAGCGGGGTTCCCCACTGACAGATGAATGTAAAAGAATCGCTGGTAATTAAATACAAATTTTAATTGCAGGCAATTCACTCAGCTGTCAGGTGCCAGTATTTAAATGTAATTACAGTTTTGTTTTTTTCCCTTCACTATACAGTAGTTCAGAAATTCAGCTGTCACTTCCCCCCTCCAGCTGAAAGAGAGTTTCTTTTAGTTTATTTCCCCAAGTTAAAAGATACAACGTTTCCTTTCAGTTTCTTAAAAGATACAATGTTTGCTTTCAGTTTCTTAAAGTATACAAAGTATCCTTTAGCTCTCGGAAACCGACAGCTAATGTTGTGAGCTATACTGAAGAAAAACAAAAAGATGGCAATAGCATTTAAAAATCAGCACTGACATACACTTAGTATTGTGAAAAAAATTAGTAAAAAATTTGTAAACCGAGGCCTTATTTTCAGTGGATTTTTATTCGTAAACCGAAAATTACATTAACAAAGGCATTTGTAAACCAAGGTATTACTGTATATGCTATGTTCTTCTTTTCTTTTTTTTTTGTATGCAGCCTGTGGACTGAATGAAAAAAAGAGAAGAAATCTCTGCCAGAAAAAGTGTGTGGTATGCCCACCATTAGAATATACCGCCCTGCATCCACCCACTTCTAATGGTGGGCACACATTAGGTCACACTTTGCCACATGCACCAGTTCCAAGATTGTACAAATGTCTAAATAGTGGCACAGTTGAATAAAAATTGTCCATGTATAAGTGGTACCCCATATGGAAAAAGGATGACACCGAGTCCCAAACTATCATGCTACTGCTCCCCATTTAGTCTGGGCATCTGGGGGGCTCCACGTGACTATCTTTTCTCTTGTAAATCCGAAACTTATAAGTATAGCCTGTTGTCCTCTCACAGGTCTTATACACCTTGACCCCATATATGGCACGCTTGCTGGGGAGAAATTGTTTGAATGCAAGGCGGCCAGAAAAATTCACGAGGGACTCATCGGCGCAGATGTTTTGCTGGGGAGTATAGACATCTGCAAATTTTTGGTTAAGACGATTTGTGAGGGGCTGAATTTTGTGGAGCCGGTCAAATTCAGGGTCACCCCGAGGACGACACAGTGTAATGTCGTTTAAATGCATAAAACACATTATACTCTCATGTCAATGCCTGGCCATGGCAGCAGAGAACACGGGCATATGATGAATCGGGTCTGTGGACCAATACAACCGCAATTCATGGTCTGGCAAGGTCTGAATTTGGGTTGGCGGCTCTACGGGCCTGTGTGTGAATTCTTGGTAGTTGCTGGACAATACTTGTGCTCACCACTGCGCCAGCTTTCACTACACTTATGGGACTCGCCACGTTGCCAAGTCATACTGCAGTACTGGTATTATTATACAGGATTTATATAGCGCCAACAGTTTGCTCAGTGCTTTACAATATAACGGGAGATAATACAGTTCAACACAAGAGGGTTAGGAGGGCCTGATCCTGGGAGCTTACAATCTAAGAGGTATGTGAAAGACCAGGATGTACTAGACCGCTGGTGCTCGCCAGTTCACCAAAAGGTAGTATGGCACTAGTACTGGCACTCTGCTCCATTTTAGAGTCATCAAAATTTACCGAAAAGTGCTAAGAGAGATCAGGCCTGATTCTGCCAACAAAACGGTTTTGTGTGCAATGTATCAAGTGACAGTGACCTACTGACATTACACTTGCTGGGGAGAAGGGAGGGGGGGTAAGTGTAGAGGGTAAATGCAGGTGTTGGCAGGTGCCGGGGCTGGTCCCGCTAACGCTGCGTTTTTGGGGATGCTATACTAATGTGGACGCTGGTATAGTACTGATCTAAATCAAGATATTGATCTGTTCAGACATTATACTAGCAAGGAAGGTTTACTGTGTATGAGCGTCTTCCTGGCAATCAAGGGGTTAAATAAGATGACTGGTGTACTGACGGGCAATCTGACGCTATCTGGGAGGGGCGTGAAAACCAAGGGAGCGCCAATCACGTATAGATATGTGATTTTGCGCACCCATGCCGCCCTGTAGCAGTATTTCTGCTATAGGGCGGTCAGGAATGGGTTACATAAGCGGTTTTTGTTACGGCGCTGCATTACTTTAACTGACAATTGCACGGTCATGCAACACTGCACCAAAATTACATTTACATCTTTTTTTCCCCATGAATTGAGCTTTCTTTCGGTGGTATTTGATCACCTGTGCGTTTTTAATTTTTCACGCTATATAAAAAAAGACAGAATTTTGAGAAAAAAAAATATTTTGGACTTTTTGCTATCAAAAATGTCCAGTAAAAAAATTAAAAAATCTAATTTTGGCCAAAATGTATTCTGCGACATGTCTTTGCTGAAAAAAATCCCAATATGTGTAAATTAATTACTTTACATGAAAGTTATAGCATTTACAAATGGCGGGAAAGATACTGGGATTATGCGCGCCCCGTACCCAATATGCAAAATCACGGCCTAGATTGTAAACTCCGAGGATCAAGGCCCTCCTATCCCTCTTGTATTGAACTGTATTGTTGCTGTATTGTCTCCCGTTATATTGTAAAGCGCTGATCAAACTGTTGGTGCAATAATAATAATCACGCATATATACGAGATTTTGCGCATCGGTGCCACCCCGCCGCAGTAGATGTACTGTGGCTGGTCGGCAACTGGTTAAAATTGGATCTAAAACTTTTGTTTTTGTTTGTTTTAATAAACAAATGTCAAACTGAACCTCTCTGTGCAATGGTTTTGCACAGAGCAGTCTCAAGCCTCTTCTGGAGTCACCCACCGATGAGGTGCAGAGTCTGTGGAACCACCTTGTGTTCTCCAGGGCTCTTTTAGGTGGAGATGGGTTGTGCTGCAGACAATGTTTCCCAAGCTGGGGTTCTCTAAATCTCTCTGGTGCTAAAGAAACACAGAAATGGATTGAAGATTCAAAAAACATTGGTCCCAGGAAGACTAAAGGAATAAATGTTGATTTTGATGTAAACTGTTTTGCAAGTTCTGCTGTTCCTACTCCTTTCCTCCCTACTCTGCCACTAATGCAAAGCTGTTTTATTTTGGAGGAGGAAGGGGAGTGGGTACTTGGTTTTGACAAGTACCCACTCTCACTTCTGCTGGCATTGTCTGGGTGATCTTAGAGGAAATGCGTCCCCCTCCTCACCGCCTGCAGTCTCCTGGGACACTTCAAAGGTCCTAGGAAGCTGCAGGACCACTCACCGATCACAGTGCAGCTCACGCATGCATGGTGGGGAGCCAGCTGTGAAGCCGCAAGGAGTCCCAGCAGGCTTAAAACAGTCAACATGGCAGCACTTGGGACCCGAAGACTGGCAAAGAACCGGTCTGGGTGAGGACAGTGCTGGATCCCTAGACAGGGAGATATCCGTTTTTAAAAATTGTCAGCTGCAGTATTTGTAGATGCTTTTTTCTTTTTATGACTGTAGATCCTCTTTGAGAAGTTTACAAACTATAAGCCTCATCTCTTTTGCATGCATATCACATACAATACCATGCCATACCGCTTTTCTGCACTTTGGAAGAACAGGTCTTGCTGTCTGTTCCCCATAAAGGAGTATGGAGATCTTCTGAGCTTGCTGCAATAAAACGGCCAATGGTTTCTCGCTTGTCTGGCTAACCTTGATATTCCACCACCCTAACAACAGTGGCTGTTGTGTAAAGAATGATGGGTTCACCACGTCCATGGGAAAACCACACTTTAGGAGAACAGGTCCTGCTGTCTATCCTCCGTAAAGGGGTACACCTTCTTCCCCGTTTTACAGTCGAGCGTGCACACGCAGACGGGACAGCAGTAAAGAGCTTTGTAGTATTTTGAGGGGACGTTTACTAAAAAGGGAGAAGACAGAATCTGGAGCCACTGAGTATGGCAACCACTCAGCTCCTTGTGTCCATTTCAAACCTTCACTCAACAAGCTGAAGTGAGAAGCTGATTGCTTACCATGCAAAACTACTCCGGATCCTGTCTGCAACCATTTTAAGTAAATTCCCCTCGAGGTAGCCCAAAGGAGGACTGTCTACAAGCTCTCTTTAGCCCATTGCACAGTAAGTCCATGAACTTTACAAGCTATATAACCACGGTAACCTACGGAAAGAATCTATATCTGCTCATATGGGACAGAATTGTAACGTACCTGGTGGTGGAGCCTGATGTGGAGAGAGGGCACCCTCTTTCCTCTCCCGTTCGGGACCCCTGATAAGGTAGACAGGAAGTAACGCGCTGAGAGAGGCACGAGTGGCTGACGGGTCTGCAGTGACAGCTGGCAGGTGGACATCTGGAATACCAGGATGCGGGTAGCAGGATGCAGGTGAGCAGGTGCAGCAGAGACGTGTAGCTGAGATGTGGATGACCGTGTCAGCTGGTAGCCAAGGATAGTCACAGGCAGAGTAGAATAGTCAGGCAGGCCGGGTCAGGGTCAATCGGACGGATCAGGTACAGAGGAGCAAGAAAGAGGATAGTCAAGGAAGAGCCGGGTCAGTGCAGGTGGAGTTAAATTGTTTGTCAGGAATCAAGCAAAAAGGTCACAGGAGTCAGGGTACAGGAAGTAGTAGATCAGAAGGCACCATTCTGTTTGCAGCAGGGGTTAAAATAGCCCGCCTGTGCTCGTCAGCACATGCACGTGTGCGCAGCTGCGACAATCTTCTTCCCTGACAAGAATTGTGTTTGTGACTTTTCATCTTAAGAACATTCCTTTCATTTACTAATTGGTCAGCTTGATGTTTGTTTTGAAATGCAGTGAGGAGAAAATTCAAGGGAGCAAGATGACCATTTTCGAATGAAACTCATTTCTAACAGTGTATGCAGTGTTCAATCAGGAAAGTCCATACATGTGACAATCCAATGGTAAAAGAAAAGGGTAATTTGAAGTACTTTCAGACAACCTTCAGCCAGAGGTCCCCTTTAGGTGGGATGGAATATCTATGGGGGGCCTCTGGCTGACTTCTAACCACCCCAGACTCCAGAGGAGGGATATCCAGACCAGGCTGTATTTCATCCCACCCTAAAGGGGACCTCTGGCTGACTACAACATATTGATACACTGCGCATTTAAAATGCGCATCTGGCGAGTGTGCATTTTTACCATACTCCACACGTCTCCGGAATATCTGTTTATATGCCACTGGGATAACAAGATTTTTTAGTTCATATCCGAATCACTTACACTTATTGGGACTGTTTTTATTTATTATATAGCTGGACATTATTAATCAATATTTATTCATTGATTTGCATATCAATTAATTCCTAAGGTGGTTATTTACTAAGCACTTTATCTGGATATTAAGCATTTTGTTTTGTTATTACTAAGCACTTTATTTGGATAATATCCAGTTACTTATCCAGTCTTATTATTAGCGCTGCACTTTCTACAATTGTACTAAATCATATATATATATACGTGACTGCGCAGCCCTGCCGCCCTGTAGCATTACTTCTGCTATAAGTCGGCTTGAAAGTGGTTCAATTTAATTTATTTTGTTTTTACATTGTACCTTTTATTTATTTATTTTTTTATCGCCTATATTGCTATCACAAAGGATGAACAATAGCCCTTGTAATAGCATGGACCATGACAGGTCCTCTTTATGGAGACATCTGGGGTCTCTGAGACCCCAGATCTCTCCTCTGGCCTCCAAAGCAGCAGACAAAAAACTGAGATTGGTTTGATCTGCTGCTACACAAGCTAGGAATGGCTTGCAAACAAAAAAACTGAAATCTTGTTCGTCCCACTGTGTGACATCAGAAACCAGCCGGTTTCTGACATCATACAGAGGGAGGAGTAAGATCAGTTCCTCTGTGTTCTGGGAAGCCGTTGCTGCCAGTGGCATCCTTAAGGGGCTCCCTGATTGGTCAGAAGAGCCAGGTAAAGGCGGCATCTGCGGAGGCGGGAGTGGGACCAGCTTCCGTCACAGGTAACAGTAATCCAGCAGCTTCTTAGGATTGCTTTTACAAGGAAGGGGATTGCTGGCAGAAGAAAATGATATCGCCATCATTTTTGGAGCTGCAGCAATGAGCAGGTGCTGGCCTGAAAGACTCCTGGAAAAGACTTTACCGTAAGTGTAACTTGATTTTTTTCTGCTCTGCCTATATGAAATCTACGAGTCTTTTAGTTGAATCCCTTGGTCAAAAATGGCACTGCCCAGAGACAATAGATTCTTTCTCCAGTTTTGACATTTTTAACCAAAAGATGACAAGCCTGCCCACCACGACAAGGTAGACTCTTTTAGGGCAGGACCTACACTGAACTACACTACGCTAACCTACTCCATGCTAGTCATCGTATTTTTAGTGTTAGATGCCTGTTTGTAAAAAGCCTCATCCTACAACCTGCCTTCTTCCTTTCCAGACTTGTTTACTAAGATCCACATAAGAACAACCCTTTTCATTCACAAAACAGAGAACAGATTTAAAATGGTTGTTGCTCTTATCTTATGGCGGGTGATGCAGTAATCAGCAATGATCATCTGTAATGTCCCAACACATTTCCCCTTCTTTATTCTGATTGGTCAGAAGAGCCAGGTAAAGGCGGCATCTGCGGCGGCGGGAGTGGGACCAGCTTCCGTCACAGGTAACAGTAATCCAGCAGCTTCTTAGGATTGCTTTTACAGGGAAGGGGATTGCTGGCAGAAGAAAATGATATCGCCATCATTTTTTGAGCTGCAGCAATGAAAGAGATATCACTCTTCCAGTACAGTGACGTACCAGTACCAAGGAGCAAGGACGATAATAAGACACCCCTGCCTCATTCCACATGCAGAGGAAATTGGGTCCTACAATACATTATTAATTTTATACGTACATTGGTGGTATACAGCATTCTCAGGTTCCCCCGATTGCACGGGACTGCCCGAGAAGGCCGTGGAAGGCAGTGGGGGAGGGGGGCATCGTCGTCTGCTGCTTGTAAAAGCAATCCTGCAGCTAATTAGCCACTAGGATTGCTTTTACATGAAAGCCGATCGCCGGCTGAAAAAAATAATACCAGGATGATGCCTGCAGCTGTAGGCATCATCCTGGTATAACCAAAGTCCAGTGATGTACCAGTACCTCGGTTTACGAATTTAATTCGTTCTGCGGGACATTTGTAAACCGAAACACTGTTTCCCATAGGAATTCATTGAAAACCAATTAATCCGTTCAGAAGGTCAGAAAAACAGTAAACGCTACTAAAATACCGCATGAGTTATTTTATTAACTCATGTGGTATTTTAGTAGTGACAACCATGTGTTAATGTTTCAGCTGTCAGCGGGGTTCCCCACTGACAGATGAATGTAAAAGAATCGCTGGTAATTAAATACAAATTTTAATTGCAGGCAATTCACTCAGCTGTCAGGTGCCAGTATTTAAATGTAATTACAGTTTTGTTTTTTTTCCCTTCACTATACAGTAGTTCAGAAATTCAGCTGTCACTTCCCCCCTCCAGCTGAAAGAGAGTTTCTTTTAGTTTATTTCCCCAAGTTAAAAGATACAACGTTTCCTTTCAGTTTCTTAAAAGATACAATGTTTGCTTTCAGTTTCTTAAAGTATACAAAGTATCCTTTAGCTCTCGGAAACCGACAGCTAATGTTGTGAGCTATACTGAAGAAAAACAAAAAGATGGCAATAGCATTTAAAAATCAGCACTGACATACACTTAGTATTGTGAAAAAAATTAGTAAAAAATTTGTAAACCGAGGCCTTATTTTCAGTGGATTTTTATTCGTAAACCGAAAATTACATTAACAAAAGGCATTTGTAAACCGAGGTATTACTGTATATGCTATGTTCTTCTTTTCTTTTTTTTTTGTATGCAGCCTGTGGACTGAATGAAAAAAAGAGAAGAAATCTCTGCCAGAAAAAGTGTGTGGTATGCCCACCATTAGAATATACCGCCCTGCATCCACCCACTTCTAATGGTGGGCACACATTAGGTCACACTTTGCCACATGCACCAGTTCCAAGATTGTACAAATGTCTAAATAGTGGCACACTTGAATAAAAATTGTCCATGTATAAGTGGTACCCCATATGGAAAAAGGATGACACCGAGTCCCAAACTATCATGCTACTGCTCCCCATTTAGTCTGGGCATCTGGGGGGCTCCACGTGACTATCTTTTCTCTTGTAAATCCGAAACTTATAAGTATAGCCTGTTGTCCTCTCACAGGTCTTATACACCTTGACCCCATATATGGCACGCTTGCTGGGGAGAAATTGTTTGAATGCAAGGCGGCCAGAAAAATTCACGAGGGACTCATCGGCGCAGATGTTTTGCTGGGGAGTATAGACATCTGCAAATTTTTGGTTAAGATGATTTGTGAGGGGCTGAATTTTGTGGAGCCGGTCAAATTCAGGGTCACCCCGAGGACGACACAGTGTAATGTCGTTTAAATGCATAAAACACATTATACTCTCATGTCAATGCCTGGCCATGGCAGCAGAGAACACGGGCATATGATGAATCGGGTCTGTGGACCAATACAACCGCAATTCATGGTCTGGCAAGGTCTGAATTTGGGTTGGCGGCTCTACGGGCCTGTGTGTGAATTCTTGGTAGTTGCTGGACAATACTTGTGCTCACCACTGCGCCAGCTTTCACCACACTTATGGGACTCGCCACGTTGCCAAGTCATACTGCAGTACTGGTATTATTATCGTAAACCGAATATTACATTAACAGAGGCATTTGTAAACCGAGGTATTACTGTATATGCTATGTTCTTCTTTTTTTTTTTTTGTATGCAGCCTGTGGACTGAATGAAAAAAAGAGAAGAAATCTCTGCCAGAAAAAGTGTGTGGTATGCCCACCATTAGAATATACCACTCTGCATCCACCCACTTCTAATGGTGGGCACACATTAGGTCACACTTTGCCACATGCGCCAGTTCCAAGATTGTACAAATGTCTAAATAGTGGCACACTTGAATAAAAATTATATACTACCCTTATATGATGGTCAAGTTCATGAGAAGGTAATGGAATAACACATATACCTGTTATGGGGCTGTTTTGTTATTGCATATGGTCAGCATACATTTCCTATTATTTGTTCCCCCTACTATGATCTTATTTTTTTCTGGTTTTTCCTTTTTCAGGAGGTCATTCTATTCAAGGTGGTGGTCACCAAAACATTTTTTGAAGAATGTTCCCCCTATGCAGACACTACATGGAAAACATGGAAATCCTTTGATCTAGTAGTTAGGAAACTTATTGCCTTATGTGGATTCCTGATTGCCGGATATCATGTTTGGAGACGCCGAATGTTTTTATTTATTTCAGTGATTTTATAAAGATTTGTTTACCATGTCTCTGTCTAACCTCAATATGATCCATGTGATCAAATAAAACTTGTATGTTAAACATTTAAATTATATTACTCCGCTTGGATTTTCTAATAACCACTCTTTGTGAGCAGTGTTGCACTTGTCATGCTGCTATGTTTTATGTAAAGCTTTTGGGTTTATAAATCCACACTAATTATCAGTGAGACGGAGATATTTATATGACACGTGTCATGTTAGGTGGCTACCCCCCTCCTTTTTCCAAAGGCTAGAATCACACCTGCAGCCCCAACCACACACACATTGAAATGTAGGAGATGCGATTCCAGAAATAACACAGGAACCTTTTCCCTGCATTTCAGGTGGCACAGCAGTCCATTCAAATGCATGGGATGCCATACCTGCACAAACCGCATCCCTCACAGCCGCATATATGTCAACCGAGCCTAAATGTATGCATTGCTATATACATAGATTATATACTGTATATGTATATGTACTTTATTCAGTGCAGCGTCATGCCACACAAACCTTCATATCACAACGCCACTGAGGTGAACAGAACGGAATGGAATGTCATTTGTGCAACAGTGCACAGAAATGAGACGGATCAGATGAATTCATAAAAACGGGGGAATATAGAGGGCGTTGTATGCAGGGGCGTATTTACCACAAGGCAAACAAGGCGGTTGCCTAGGGCGGCATTTTTCAGGAGGGCAGCACTACCCCCTAGAAAAAGAGACACTTGCAGCATGGGGACCAGGTGGGAGCCGAGAGAGGCTGCGGACTGCTTGATGGTGAATGCAGAGCCCAACTCTTGTTCCCAGGTATGGCCAGAGCTGTAAAGGTGAGCGACTAACTCTCTGGGTGGGGCGGCAGGGGTGTTGTTGGTCAATGTCAGGTGCCAAGGACACTGCCAGAGAGAGAGAGCTCAAAACAAAGACTAACGTTAGGTCACCATATGAACTGCTTGCTGTAATGTACACTTGGGCTGTATGGTGTGCTGAACCTGTTTACTAACTACACAATGCTACAATTAACTAGAAAACCTACTTGTTGTTGCTAGTTGTCCATGTCCCATTTTCTGTGTGGTTGTCTTCATCGTCTGGTTGATGTAGACAGACGTCACCTCTGATGATAGAGGAGTCTGAAAATTTCCAATGGATATGACTATAGTGATGATAATAGTCACACAATCAGAAATGAACTCAGCACCTCTGAACTGGAAAATGAATTGTCCCCGACTCCAAAGGTGGATATGGAGTCAGACAATCCTCCACTCTAAATACAATAAAATAGAGTGGTGAAGTGATCCTAACTCTAATGATGATACATGAGAGTCAGACATAGGAATACAGTTGGGAATAGATAACAAGAGCAGGAATCGCTAAAATCACAAGCAAAATCGCACACGTCTGTCTTCCACAATCTCTCTCTCCGGAATGCTAAACAAAGGGGGAAGTGGTTTTAAGGCCCCCTTTGGTCATGTGATCGCAGCAACAACGGTTTCCAGGCCCCCCCCTAAAAATCCAGTAAACATTTGAATTTGGGGGAGCCTTGTGACTGCTGGGTTTGGGGGGCCTGGAAACCTAGTCACATGACTTTGGAACATTCTAGAAATCTGGGGCCCCCTACAATAGCTATACTGTTTTGTTATTTGACACATAAATGACAGATTCTTATGTTATGAACTACAATTATTATAATATGTAATGGGTAAACCAATAATAAAGGCCGCAGCCATTGTTAATCCACAAACGGAAATTTTCTGAATTTATTTATGCGTGTCTGTTAAGTCTAAGTGATTTTCTGTTAGTGATCCCATGAGCTCCTGCTGGCAGGCACTGTGATAAACAAGCTGCACACGTGATAAACAAGCCACAGACTCATTTTCAAAAAGTGACAGTTATTCTCAGTCAAGTCCCATGATGTAACCCTTTCACTGCCACAGCCTTTTTTTCCCCATTTACATTTTTTGAACACACTTTAAAATGCACATTCTAGACCTAAAGATTAGTTAAAACCCCCAACACCTTATTAAGTGTTCTTGCAAGAACTCTTATTGTTATCTCACAACTATATTCTTATTCTTATTATAGCCAAATTTGCCACGCTAACTCCTCCCACAGTTTTTACACTACAAAGACAAGTAATATATCAAAACGTGCGGATTGTTCCCGATCGGATTGCTTTTACTTTGTGGAACGTTTCGCCGAATGGTTCACGAAATATCGCGTTTTTTGTGGTTAAATTTTCCCATAGGAATGAATGGAGCAACTAGAGTGGGAACTGACAAAGCTAGAGTGTGGAAGGAAAAATCAGGACATGATTTCTAAACTGCCATCACTCTGTCATTTTCAAGCCCACCTACACATATCTTATATCAAAACGTTCAGCTAACCCTGCTGTCACTAAAAATGTTCACGGCTAAGCCATACTCCTGATAGTTTTCACAATATGACCATGTGTTTGCAACTCACCCCTCCCATTGACTTTCATTGAAACTTCACTCACAGCCACCTGAAATTTGAAGGGACATTTTTAAACTGCGACTGTGCCTTCATTGTTAATATTTCAGAGACATACTATACATCAAAATGTAGCTGTGGTTCTTGTGATTCTCACAATATAAAGCTCTTTGCTGTAGCATTTATACTTTTAAAACTACAAGTGTTTGAAGATGGCAATTGCCAGTGAAGTTGGCAAGTTGGAGCAGTGTGCTTACAAAAGCCCTTCTCACCTTCCTGTGAGTGAGTGAGTTGCTATAGCAACCAAACATGACTCATGAGGCAGCTGAGTCACCAAGTTGAAATGCATTTCTCACTCTATCAGGCTTGCCATGTGCACTGCTTACATTTGATCAATCATTTGGTTAGGGTTGGATGCAAGAACACTTCACACAATTTCCCCAGAAATTGTACATTTTCTAGTTAAGTGTTCTTGCATAGCAAGGAACACTTATTGTTATCTCACATATATATTCTTATTCCGTTTCTTATTATAGCCATATTTGCCACGCTAACTCCTCCCACAGTTTTTACACTACAAAGACATGTAATATATCAAAACGTGCGGATTGTTCCCGATCGGATTGCTATTACTTTGTGGAACGTTTCGCCGAATCGTTCAAGAAATATAGCGGTTTTTGTGGCGAAATTTTCCCATAGGAATGCATTGAGCAGCACAGCACAGCTAGAGTGTGCAAAGGAAAAATCAGAAAAATCAGAACATGATTTGTAAACTGCCATCACTCTGCCATTTTCAAGCCCACCTACATATATCTTATATCAAAACGTTCAGCTAACCCTGCTGTCACTAAAAATGTTCACGGCTAGGACATACTCCTGATAGTTTTCAGAATATGACCATTTGTTTGCACATCACCCCTCCCATTGACTTTCATTGAAACTCCACTCTAGACACCAGACATTTTAAGGGACGTTTTTAAACTGCGACTGTGCCTTCATTTGTTATCTTTCAGAGACATACTATACATCAAACTGTAGGTCTTTTTCTTGTGATTGTCACAGTATAAACCTTTTCACGGTAGCATTTATACTTTTAAAACTACAAGTGTTTGAAGATGGCAATCGCCATTGAATTTGGCAAGTTTGAGCACTGTGTTTAGAACAGAGCTTCTCACACACCTGTGACTGACTGAGTCACAGGTGCAACCAAAGGTCACTCAAGGGGCAGCTGAGTCACATTAGAGTGAGAAGTGAGAAAGCTACAGTGTGGAAGGCAAAATCAGAACATGATTTGTAAACTGCCATCACTCTGTCATTTTCAAGCCCACCTACACATATCTTATATCAAAACGTTCAGCTAACCCTGCTGTCACTAAAAATGTTCACGGCTAAGCCATACTCCTGATAGTTTTCACAATATGACCATGTGTTTGCAACTCACCCCTCCCATTGACTTTCATTGAAACTTCACTCACAGCCACCTGAAATTTGAAGGGACATTTTTAAACTGCGACTGTGCCTTCATTGTTAATATTTCAGAGACATACTATACATCAAAATGTAGCTGTGGTTCTTGTGATTCTCACAATATAAAGCTCTTTGCTGTAGCATTTATACTTTTAAAACTACAAGTGTTTGAAGATGGCAATTGCCAGTGAAGTTGGCAAGTTGGAGCAGTGTGCTTACAAAAGCCCTTCTCACCTTCCTGTGAGTGAGTGAGTTGCTATAGCAACCAAACATGACTCATGAGGCAGCTGAGTCACCAAGTTGAAATGCATTTCTCACTCTATCAGGCTTGCCATGTGCACTGCTTACATTTGATCAATCATTTGGTTAGGGTTGGATGCAAGAACACTTCACACAATTTCCCCAGAAATTGTACATTTTCTAGTTAAGTGTTCTTGCATAGCAAGGAACACTTATTGTTATCTCACATATATATTCTTATTCCGTTTCTTATTATAGCCATATTTGCCACGCTAACTCCTCCCACAGTTTTTACACTACAAAGACATGTAATATATCAAAACGTGCGGATTGTTCCCGATCGGATTGCTATTACTTTGTGGAACGTTTCGCCGAATCGTTCAAGAAATATAGCGGTTTTTGTGGCGAAATTTTCCCATAGGAATGCATTGAGCAGCACAGCACAGCTAGAGTGTGCAAAGGAAAAATCAGAAAAATCAGAACATGATTTGTAAACTGCCATCACTCTGCCATTTTCAAGCCCACCTACATATATCTTATATCAAAACGTTCAGCTAACCCTGCTGTCACTAAAAATGTTCACGGCTAGGACATACTCCTGATAGTTTTCAGAATATGACCATTTGTTTGCACATCACCCCTCCCATTGACTTTCATTGAAACTCCACTCTAGACACCAGACATTTTAAGGGACGTTTTTAAACTGCGACTGTGCCTTCATTTGTTATCTTTCAGAGACATACTATACATCAAACTGTAGGTCTTTTTCTTGTGATTGTCACAGTATAAACCTTTTCACGGTAGCATTTATACTTTTAAAACTACAAGTGTTTGAAGATGGCAATCGCCATTGAATTTGGCAAGTTTGAGCACTGTGTTTAGAACAGAGCTTCTCACACACCTGTGACTGACTGAGTCACAGGTGCAACCAAAGGTCACTCAAGGGGCAGCTGAGTCACATTAGAGTGAGAAGTGAGAAAGCTACAGTGTGGAAGGCAAAATCAGAACATGATTTGTAAACTGCCATCACTATGTCATTTTCAAGCCCACCTACACATATCTTATATCAAAACGTTCAGCTAACCCTGCTGTCACTAAAAATGTTCACGGCTAGGACATACTCCTGATAGTTTTCACAATATGACCATTTGTTTGCACCTCACCCCTCCCATTGACTTTCATTGAAACTTCACTCACAGCCACCTGAAATGTTAAGGGACGTTTTTAAACTGCAACTGTGCCTTCATTTTTAATATTGCAGAGACATACTATATATCAAAATTCAGGTCTGTTTCTTGTGATTGTCACAATATAAACCTTTTCACGGTAGCATTTATACTTTTAAAACTACAAGTGTTTGAAGATGGCAATCGCCAGTGAACTTGGCAAGTTTAAAAAGCCTGTTTAGAACAGACATGCTGACATTTCTCTCAGAGTGAGTTGTCATAGCAACCCAGCTGTCTCAGCACAGTGAGCCTACTCCGCCCTCTCCAGGTGCAGCAACCAAAGGTCACTCAAGAGGCAGATGGCTCACCAGGCTGGACTGTGAGCTTCAAAATACAAGCTGAAATCCATTTATCCCTCTGTCAGGCTTGCTATGTGCACTGCTTACATTTCATCAATCATTTGGTAAAGGTTGCGGCAAGAACACTTTACACAATTTCCCCAGAAATTGTAGATTTTCTAGTTCTTATTTTTATTATTATAGCCATATTTACCACCCTAACTCCTCCCACAGTTTTTACACTACATAGACAAGTAATATACCGAAACGTGCAGATTGTTCCCGATTGGTGTGCTATTACTTTGTGGAACGTTTCGCTGAATGGTTCACGAAATATCGCCGTTTTTGTGGTGCAATTTGTCCCATAGGAATGAATGGCGCAACTAGAGTGGGCACTGACAAAGCTAGATGTGGAAGGAAAAATCAGGACGTGATTTCTAAACTGCCATCACTCCCTCATTTTTAAGCCCACCTACACAAATCTTATATCAAAACGTTCAGCTAACCCTGCTGTCACTAAAAATGTTCATGGCTAAGCCATAGTACTGATAGTTTTCACAATATGACCATTTGTTTGCAACTCACCCCTCCCATTGACTTTCATTGAAACTTTACTCACAGCCACCTGAAATTTGAAGGGACATTTTTAAACTGCGACTGTGCCTTCATTTTTAATATTTCAGAGACATACTATACATCAAAATGTAGGTCTGGCTCTTGTGATTCTCACAATATAAAGCTCTTTGCAGTAGCATTTATACTTTTAAAAATACAACCGTTTGAAGATGGCAATCACCAGTGAAGTTGGCAAGTTGGAGCAGTGTGTTTATAAAAATTCCTCTGAGCCTGGACTAGAGTCAAGGCAAGAACACTTCACACAATTTCCTCAGAAATTGTACATTTTCTAGTACTGTATGTTTTCTGAAAGCAGAGACCCTGGAGGATAAACAGCGTTAGTCTAAATTTTATTCATGTCATACGATATTAACACAATGGTTTATTAAACCTATATGTTTAGTAGAAGCATACACTACAGTAAATGTTAGTGTACACAGACACTTTATATTACTCAGTTTTATGGTAAAATAGAACAGGTGAGATTGTGCCATCAACCCCCTGAAAGGGATGCCAGGCCCCCTATGTGTTAGCATACTGTATATGAGGTGACAGGTTCTCTTTAAGGAAACTTTGGGGGTCTATTAGATTCTTAATGTCTCCCCTGCACTCCACTGAAGTTAAAGTGTTTGTGAACCCAGTAGTTTAAAAGGCAGGAATAATACAGGGCAGCTAAATTCCTTGCTGAACTTCCTTTTACTGCAAAAAAAAATAAAAACTGTGATGATTACAGGAGATACAGGGACACCCTGCGCAGGCCTGACTTGCTATAGGTTTAACCCAACACATAACAGAAATCTTCAGTTTTGGGGTAACATGTTAATGAAGCACAAGTTATGACAAGCACTAAAACCTGGAAGTGTCAAAATGCTTGTTTTTTCTGAGTTTATTCAATTGAGGAACAATTGGGGAACTGATGTTCTCTGATCGCCATTCCCTCTACCTGCTGGCACACGCCATGGCCATCCCGGGCCTACAGGAAGGGAAGCAAAGCCTGAGATAAATGGCGGTGAGGGTTGCTCTATAATTACTTTACAGTCATTGCTTCATGACAACAGGCTTGGCAACCACTAGTCTACCTCCTAGATCTGTGAAGATTTTGCTGGCTGTCTGTGAATAGGGGGTTTGGGGTGAGACAATTGTATTTTATTTATCTGTTGTCATTGGGTTAAATGATTGATGAGTTGTGTTTTTTATTTCAGTCATTTTTTTTTTTTGGAATTTGAATAATTAAAGCTAAACTCCAGACTTACTGTATATAAAAAACACAAATTAGCGCATGCCTGTATTTTTATTAACCACTTGCCCTCCAGAGGACAATTGCGCGGTCATGCAATGCTGTACGTAAATTAAATTTATGTAATTTTTCCCCACAAATAGAGCTCTCTTTCAGTGGTATTTGATCATCTCTGGTTTTTTTTTTATTTTTTTGCTATAAAACATATCCAATATAAAATTAGAAAAATAAAATGTCTTCATAAAGCTAGGCCAAAATGTACTTTGCTACATGTCTTTGCAAAAAAAAAAAAATCACAATACTTGTAAATGAATTGGTTTACGTGAAAGTTATAGCATCTACAAATGGCAGTATATATACTGGAATTTTTATTTAGACTAGTAATGGCGGCGATCAGCGACTTATAACGGGACCGCGGTGGGCATTCTGACACTGGGTGAGAACTGACGGCCACTGACATCCCATTGAGACTACTACAGTTATCAGTGCTAATAAAAAGCACTGACACTGTACTAATGACCCTGGGCAGGAAGGGGTTAACATCTGGGGCAATCAAAGGCTTAACTGTGTGTTGTGTTTTGCTTACACTGTGTGCTGTTTTACTAGGGAGACATGATGTGCCGAGAGAGAAAGCAGCATGTCCATGCTGACAGGAGAGAGATCTGTGTTGTTTACATACTGAGAATTGCCGGCCGGAACCCGGTGATTGACATCCGCTGCAACCAATTGCATCGCGGTTAGGGTGGCGCACGCGTGTGCCCCTACCCAGCAATACGAAATCACGTATATGTATGTGATTTTGCGCAGAGTGGCTGCCCTGTAGCAGTATATCTGCTATAGAGCTATAGGCAAGCTGTTAAAATGTCATTAAATGTATATTTTAATGTAAGCAGAGTAAGTACCTTGATTTGACCTGGTATCAGCTTCTTGCAGATGCTGTACAGCACAGCTTCAGGGAGAAGGGGGGGGATGGTGAAGCAGAAGTGACAGAGAGATGAGTTCATTACAGCACTGCTTCTCCTTTACTGTCCAGTCACAGGTTGGGGAAGAGCAAGTTAAAGTAAAATCAGGTTTTCTTCTTTGCCAGATGGGGCTGCGCTGTGTGGCAGAGCTGTCTAAATCCCAGGACTGGCTGGACAGAAATACAAATATTTAGGTAGCTCCATGGATGTATTTGATCTATCTAGCTGTTTGCCTGGAGCTCAGCTTCACACAAATGAGTGCCTAGATTTTTATTTTTCTAACCATATACAATATGGCCAGATGGTTATAGACAATATAACAATAATCTATCTTTGTCAATAGAAGATACTAGTGATTGCATTTTTATTGTACCATCACAAGAGGGCAGAACTACTTCCTGTGATAATAGGAAGACACAGAAGTAGGAACAAAATTCTAACACTTTGTTTCCTACAGGCCAGTGATTACAGTGAACATATCCAGTCACATGTAATTAAGAGTTTTCTGTGTTTGTTATAGGTAAGCAGGAGGCTGTTTAACATGATAAATAGGACAAAATGACTTAACATGTGCCCTGGTGATCAGTGAATGTCGCTGTTACTATCATGCAATCAGACTACTTGTAGCATAAATGTGAATATATATTGCAGCTATGTGATTTGGCGCTAAGATACAGGGAATGTGATTTCTCTATTGTAATACGCTATTGTTATGCAGAATAGGTCACTAGCATATCTGCAGAGGTCTAGATATTCAGTATTGCAATTAAAGATGTTTATTAATGTATATGAAAATACTTATTAATGTATATGGAAATATTTAGTAATGTATAGAGGCTAGTGATTACAGTGAACATATCCAGTCACATGTAATTAAGAGTTTTCTGTGTTTGTTACAGCCATTCCTAATAAAACACTTCTGGTTTCACCCGACCCATCCTTCGCACAGTTGAATTATTTACCGTATGTGCAACAACTGCGGGTAGAGCACTCAGCAGGTCTCCTCCTCCCTTCCCCACACTGCAAACAGCCTGGGTACAGCACATAGCCGAGATCAGATTCTCTTACAGACACAGCATCCATCTGCACAGTATGTAGCTGGCCTTGCACACATCCCTCCTTGCACATATCCCCCCCAATCCCTCCTCCTTACACATATTCCCCTAATCCCCCCTTCTTGCACATATCCCCCCTAATCCCTCCTCCTTGAACATATCTCCCCTAATCCCTTTTCCTTGCACAAATTCCCCCCTCCTTGCACATTTGCCCCCTAATCCCTCCTTGCACATATCTTCCCTAATCCCTTCTCCTTGCACAAATTCCCCCCTTCTTGCACATTTGCCCCCTAATCCCTCCTTCTTGCACATATTCCCCCTACTTGCACATATCCCCCCTAATTCCTCCTCCTTGCATGTATCCCCCCAATCCTTCCTCCTTGCACATGTCCCCCCTAAACCCTCCACCTTGCATATATCCCCCCTCCTTGCATGTATCCCCCCTTATTCCTCTTCCTTGCACGTATCCCCCCCAATCCTTACTCCTTGCACATATCCCACCTACTCCCTCCACCTTGAACATATCCCCCAGTCCCTCCTCCTTGCACAAACCCCCCCAACCCCTCTCCTAGCACATATCCCCCCTAATCCCTCCTTGTTGCACATATTCCCCCCCAAATACCTCAACCTTGCACATATCCCCTTAATCCTCATCCTTGTAAATATCACCCCCCTCATCCCCCCTCCTATCACATATCCCCCCTAATCCTCCGCTTTGCACATATCTCCCCTAATCATCCTCCTTGCAAATATCACCCCCCCCCCACACACACCAATGCCTCCTCTTTGCACATATTCCCCTCCAAATCCCCCTCCTAGTAAATATCTGTCCCCAGTGCAAATAGTCACTAATCCCTCCACCTCTAATCTTCAACAAATAATTTTCACCCCCCTACACACACACACAGGATCGCTAGTCCAGACTGCACACAGTTTACCTGCACCCTACGTCCTCCAGAAGGAAATGTGTGCAGGGTGCAGGTAATTAAACTGTGTGCAGTCTGAGCTAGCGATCCTGTGTGACGTGCTGTGTGGAGGAGCGCTGCACTGACAGGAGGGAGAGGGCACAGCACAACCTCTCTCCTGAACACTGCACCGTGCTATGCACTCACGTCCTGGGCAGGCCCTGAGTGTGAGAATGGGGGAAGGTATTCGGCCATCAGCCAGGGGGGCACAACAGACATCAGGGGGGGCGCAGCCCACCCCAGCACCCCCTAGATCCAGCCATGACCATGGGTGTGTTGGACCACTGGAAGTTTTGGCCACTTTCACATTCCTCCCAACTTTCTGAGATGGGAATGCGGTACACCTACTAGCAAAACTATATAGGCAAAGGACACACGCCCTGCCACGCCCCCCCTAAAGGAGAATTGTACCAAATGTTAGGGTAAACTATCAAGTGCATTTTTACCACTACTATTCCTTTATATTGGCTTTTGAAGTTTACAAATGCAACAATTTCGAAATTGGATGAAAGGTTTAGCACTGTGTAACACTTTTTGAATCATATGTAGACGCTATAACTTTTATACAAACCAATTAATATACACTTATTGGGGATTCTTTTTATATAAGACATGTATACAGAACACATTTTGGCCTAAATTTATGAAGAAATTTTATTCTTTTTATATTGGATATGTTTTATAGCATAAAGTAAAAAATATTGTTTTTTCCTCAAGATATTTGGTCTTTTTTCATTTAAAGCACAAAAAAATTAAAATCCCAGTGGTGATCAAACCCCACCAAGACAAAAACTCTATTTGTTTGAAAAAAATTGATATACATTTCACTTGTGTACAGTGTTGCATGACAGAGCAAATGTCAGTCAAAGTAGCACAGCGCTGTATAGCAAGAAATGACCTGGTCAAGATGGGGGGTAAATCTTAATAAAAAGAATGCATTTGCCCAAGCATGGGGGCCTGGGGTGGCCAGTAGGAGCATTGCTCCTAGGCTTCATCATATATTTTGTTCACTTTTTTTGGCAGAGATTCAATCAATGTGAATGGAAGAATCTGTTAGGTTCTTTTTTTTCCAGTCAGCCCACAAGCTGAATGACATAAAAAGAACATTACATGAATGCCTAATATACGAAGTGGGTGAGTGCAGGGCAGTATATTTTTATGGTGGGCACGTCACACACTTTTTCCGGCAGAGATTTCTTCATCCACATCGATTGATATGAATGGAGGAATCTGTTAGGTTCTCTTCTTTTGTTCAGCCCCACAGGCTGCATGAAAATAAAAAAAGAATATTACATATATGCCCAGCAAGTAAAGGAACATACTGGTACGTTGCTGAGTGGTTATACCAGAATGAACTTGTTACATATATAAAGTAGATAAAATTGCCATCCTGTTCTTAATATAATTGAATGACCTTAATATCTCCGTCTCACTACTTGTAAAGTGTGGATTATAAACCCATAAATATTTAAGAAAACAAGATGGCAGTTGACTAGTGCAAAATCTGCCTAAAGATGGTTTGTAATTAATCCTATGCAGAGTAATTTATCACTACATTGGTGAATGCAATATAGTATTTATTTGATCTCATGGATCATGAAAAAAGGTAGACATAGACATGGTCAACATTATTCAATCATGTTATAAAATCAAAGAATTAAAAGTAAAGAACCGTTCGGCGTCTTCAATTTAGCTGCATGGGCAATGAATAATCAGAATGAGGCTGTGGGAATTCTTCTGTATTCATCTGATGAAATTTCCATACATGATGTCTTGATCAATTCGTTTATTCCTCTTCATCTGTTCCTTGTAATGAACATCAAAATATTTATGGAAAAATTCCTAGGAATAAATAGTGGGATGTAATGAATTCAGGAGAATCATGAAGCTTATCGTCATTATTGAACCTTGTTGAATGCACATATGAGAATCTAATAAATGATTCAACATATATCTCATTACCTTCTGAGTGAGTATACCATATCTTGTATGTAGTGGATATAAATTTCCTTGTGTGACTAAGAATGATGGACAAATATCCAAAGAATTATCCAAAAAATATTATGTGCATATTGGTGAGGTTTCTAAAATAAATAAATAAAATTAGTGAAATAATATAGAGTGATTCATTTGTGTAGCTCATATATTAATATAGTGAATTTACTATATTGGAAACCTGATCAATTTCCACTGACGAGGTGAAAGACATTCATATATGGGCAATGATGGTGGAATCCAAAAATATAGTAGTACAAATGTGTCTATAAGTTACATTCAAACATTTAGGTTTCCTTAGGGTGTGCCCTGATAAGGGTTCCAAAAATTCCTCTTGTAGAAGAGCAGATGAGGGCCTATAGGGATGCGTGAGAGATATGTCCCATGTCAAAATTGTATAACAAATGGTATTAAATATACCTATTGGATCCAAAAATTTCCATCAAGTAGAGCTCAGATGATCCTATCGTGGCATGGGATGTATAGTCCCGTATCAAAAAAATTGCGGTTTATAATGGCTTAATTCAAAGGTACTTGCCACCGGTGGAAGTTAACTGAGTCACTTAAAATCGCCCATTTTGCCTCGTGTTTATCCAAGATGGAGCTGCATTGCTTGCTTCTTTCCCCTCGTGGATACTGCAGCATATGAAGACGCCGAGTGTGATGATGTCATTATGTTGACGCGTTTCGTCCCCCAATCATCGCAGACTTCGTCAAAACTGACGAAGTCTGCAATGATTGGCGGACGAAACCTGTCAATGTAACGACATCATCACTGAAGTGACGAAGTCTGCGATGATTGGCGGACGAAACGTGTCAATGTAATGACATCACCCCTCCGCCTCCTTACACAGCTTGCTTGTGCTCTCCCATCCCACTAGGGAACTCAAAAATGCTGCCGGCATTTCCGCTAAGTGACCATAATGCTGATTGGAGACCGGAATGGCTCCAATCATCTTTATGGTCTAAGAAGCTGAAATCTACAAGCATTTCGTCACTTCGGTTTCACCAGATATAAACAACACCATTTTTAAACAAGGAAAGCTACTGATCACACTGATCTTGCTGTAATTGGATGCTATAAGGCAGGGCAGGCTCCCTAAAGAGGGGGAGATCTACCTCAACAACACAGGAGAAGTAAAAGTTCGCCAGGTTCACACCTGATTTAGACCTTTAATTGTCATACTACTTTGTCGCAATCGGGTACATTCCATGCCAATCTTAGGTTTAAATCAGGAGATGGGAGGCAACACATTGCCTCCTCACCACCTTATGAATGAGCTCTTAGTTGCGTATGGCAGCAGCACCCTTAGGGCTCATTCACACGTAAAGTTGGGGGGTGGGGAAAAACTGTGGTTGAGTCACAGTTTTACCACACCCAATCCCTGCTTGAGCAGCAGCCAAAGGTGTACACATGCCGCAGCAGGAATTTAACTCACTGTTGCTTTTAGTGCGTGCTACCGCCTGCCAATCATGAACCATTAAAGAAAGTAGGACCATCCTGCAATCACCCCACAACTGTCTAGAGTGTTGGTGTGCTTTCAGAAAGTGTGCCAAACCCGCAGGACAAAATAGAAGTTTATGTCTAAGCTCAGCAAAAGCGAAGGAAAGCCGCAAGTACACTGACTGCAACTGTGGTGTGGGTAAACCGCAGTGCATCACTGTGAAAGCCGCCTTAAGCTATTATGTCCAGTGTGTTGCTTCAAACTGACCTGAAGATCTCTTGCCTGCTGTTGGAACCACTCTGGAGACCGCTAGCCGGGATAAGAGGTGGAGTGCAGTTGGTATCACTCCGCATGGGACAGGAGCTGGCACTAAAGAGGAGGCATCGCTTTATGCAGCTCTTGCTAGTACAAAACACCCCCCAAATGACTCTTTTTGGAAAATAGACACTCCAAGGTATTTGCTATGAGGCATGCTGAGCATTGTGCAGATCTCATTTGTTGCCACAAGAATAAAAAATGTGTTATTTCTTGGCTTTATTTTTCAAAACCTTATGACAGAAAATGAGATTGACAAAATACTAACCATGCCTCTTATCAAATTCCTTGGGTGTCTACTTTCAGAAAAGGGGTCATTTGGGGGGGGGGGGGGTTTGCTATTCTGGCATTTCAGGACCTCTGAAACTGTGATAGGTAGTGAGGCAGTGAAATTAGGAAATTACACCCTTTGAAAGCCTGAAGCCAGTCATTGGTTTTCAGCACCCGTACATGGCTAGGCTCCCAAAAAGTCTCACACATGTGGTATCCCCACTGTCAGGAGAAGAAGCAGAGTGTATTTTGGAATATAATTCCAAATATACCCATAGCATGTGTGAGCAATATATAATTTAGGTGACAACTTTAAGCAAAAAAACATTTTTTAAAAACTTGTGACAAAAAATAAAATCTTCCATGGGCTCCGCATGCCTCTCAGCAAATGTCTTGGGGTGTGCACTTTTTATCTTTTTTATCACCTCAAAAAAAATGATGGGCAGGCTGCAAGTAAAAGCGGCATAAAGTCCGGTATATATAGTATACCAAAAATAGAAGAGAAACAAGAAAGTGAGCGCTCCCACATCAGCGGCCAATGCACACAAGGCAATCACAGCAAAACCTTCAAAAATACACAGAAAATAAAGTGCGGCGCTAATAAATATGACATAAGATCCGTAGACCCATAGGTCTCAGATAGTCTAACAAGACAACAAGACACTGTGATATATAACAGAAATAATGACCAGTACTTCAGATAAATAATGTAATGTCCAGGCGAATAAACGCAGGATCTTGCATAGAAGCTAATAAGCCCAGGATCAAATGGTAAAATTGCGCACTCACCGGACGCGCTATATAAAAGCGCATATGTTGTATGACCCCTGGAAATCCCTCATCAAGTGGGTACAGTGGGTAACCCTCCGGAAACAGGCGATTCTTGGTACAACAGGGACAGCTTCCAAATCCAGAGATCCTCTTTAGCTTAGGTGAATTATGAGCGAGGAACTCCCTCCGGTGGCCAAAATAGATAAGGTGTCCTAGTCCAGGAAGGCACACTGACAATGACCACACCAGCCCTCGTCTTCAGGCGCTGAACCGGTGGCCAAAATAGATAAGGTGTCCTAGTCCAGGAAGGCACACTGGCAATGACCACACCAGCCCTCGTCTTCAGGCGCTGAACTTAAGTCCGGTGAGTGCGCAATTTTACCATTTGATCCTGGGCTTATTAGCTTCTATGCAAGATCCTGCGTTTATTCGCCTGGACATTACATTATTTATCTGAAGTACTGGTCATTATTTCTGTTATATATCACAGTGTCTTGTTAGACTATCTGAGACCTATGGGTCTATCTATAGTATACCAGTTTGTAGACGCTATAACTTTCACACAAACCAATTAATGTACACTTATTGGGATTTTTTTTTTTTTACCAAAGACATGTAGCAGAATACACTTTGGCCTAAATTCTTGAAGAAATTTGAGTCTTTTGGAGATTTTTTATAAGAGAAAATAGAAAATATTATTTTGAAACTTTTCTTTCTTTTTTTGTTTATATCACAAAAAAATAAAAAAAAAGCAGTGATACTCAAATATAACTAAAAGAAAGCTCTATTTGTGTGAAAACAATTATATACATTTTGTTTGAGTACAGCATTGCATGACCGCACAATTGCCAGGTAAATTAGAGCAGTGCTGAAAAGGAAGGGGGTAAAACCTTCCGGAGGTCAAGTGGTTAAGTTTGTTTGCTGCTGACAGATTTAACTGCCCTGTATAGGCACAGCACAGGCTCACTTTAATTCCAAACTTTAAAGCCAAACTAAACTTTTATTTTAAATCAGCTCAGTACAAACCTGATACATAAAACAAAAGGTGTGTAAAGCCATACAAGTTTTTATCTTCAAAAAGCAGCCACAGCCTGAGTAGAAAAGCCTGCTCCCTGCCAGCATTCGCAGTCAAACGGTCAGCCCACCCAAAAGTGATGTTTTAGTTTACAAGTGGAGTTTGCTGGCTTCTTATGTCTTCTGTAGTGTCATCACCTTACAATAGTGTTTTGCTATGTTCCTGCTCACATTGAGGTGCTCCCACGTCTTTGTTCACACCATCCAGTGAACTGAATCACTCATCCAGGAGAGCCACCTCCCTTGTAATAGCTGGAGGAAATGTGAAGATCTGGTATCTCAGTTCCAGTTTCATCACAACATCTATGAAGAACAGTTAGGTAGCATAACGTTCCTCCATGTATTACTGAAAGTTTTGGGTGGAGTGACCCTCCACAA
Organism: Staurois parvus; assembly: GCF_062004578.1. Lineage (NCBI taxonomy): Eukaryota > Metazoa > Chordata > Amphibia > Anura > Ranidae > Staurois > Staurois parvus. The sequence continues at coordinate 6,437,588 of NW_028317807.1, forward strand.
AAGGACCACACATAATATCCTCCTATACTGTCCTAACACTGCCTGTGCTCCTGTCTTGTCCAGGAAAGCAGCAACAACTTAGGGGGACATTTATGAAGCTTGGCCTTAGTGGTGCATCAGTGTTGATCAACTTGAAAATTATAAAGATCCTCAAGTGTGGCCCCTGAAACTTTCAGATGGCAACAATAGCAGTGCATTTAGGTGGCCCATTCAAAGTGAATGGGGAATAATGTATTTCAACTCCCCAAAATTCAAGTCCTGCTGCATGTTTTAGAGTGTATTGAAATGTTCACTGAAGAATCTTTAATAAAATAAACTCAGCATTGTGTCAGTGACAGTGATAATAACCTCCAACATTGGTGTCAGTGACAGTAATAATAACACCCGACATTAGTGTCAGTGGGCGCAATAAGAGCCCCAACATTGGTGTCAGTGACAGGTGTAATAATCTCCAACATTGGAGTCATTGACAGTTACAATAATCCCCAACATTGGTGTCAGTGGACACAATAATAGCCCTCGACATTGGTGCCATTCGACACAATAATAACCCCGACATTGGTGTCAGTAGACTAGGGCTGCAACTAACCATTATTTTCATAATCAATTACTTGGCCAATTATTATTTCACTTAATTGATTAATCGGATAAAAAACTCAAAAAAAGTTTGGTGTATAATTCAGTTAATAACTAAAAAAAAGACAAATTATTCTTGAATAGCTTTGCGCAGTGATAATTATAAATAACCAGCTATATGGTTAGAGAACGAAATATTGAATCCACTGTCACAATAACAGACAGAAGAGATGTATATACTATTAGAGGCTGAATCTGGTACATATCATCAATCAAAATTTTTATGTAAAGGAAAACAAATGTAAATCCCTAAAACGCTGTTTTGTAGATTTTCAGACAGGATTGTAACATACGATTATGTATAACAGATTCCCTTGTCATAGGCAGGGAGCTTGATAGAAGTTACCTGCACCTGCTGTCACTTATGCTGGCCATACATGGACAAAAGTTTCCTTTCAAAATGATCAGAGATTGTGGAAACAGTTCAGGAGATGACTAGAGACTGCGGACACAATACAGGAGATGACCAGAGATTGCGGACACAGTACAGGAGATGACCAGAGATTGCGGACACAGTACAGGAGATGACCTGAGATTGCGGACACAGTACAGGAGATGACAAGAGACTGCGGACACAGTACAGGAGATGACAAGAGACTGCGGACACAGTACAGGAGATGACCAGTGACTGCAGACAGTACAGGGGATGACCAAGAGACTGTAGACAGTACAGGAGATGACCAAGAGACTGCAGACACAGTACAGGAGATGACCAGAGATTGCGAACACAGTACAGGAGATGACAAGAGACTGCAGACACAGTGCAGGAAATGACAAGAGACTGCAGACACAGTGCAGGAAATGACAAGAGACTGCAGACACAGTACAGGAGATGACAAGAGACTGCGGACACAGTAAAGTAGATGACCAGAGATTGCAGACAACACAGGAGATGACAAGAGACTGTGGACATACTACAGGAGGTGACAAGAGACTGTGGACATACTACAGGAGATGACCAGAGACTGCAGACAGTACAGGAGATGACCAGAGACTGCGAACATACTACAGGAGATGACCAGACAATGCATACATAGTACAGGGGATGACCAGAGACTGCGGACACAGTACAGGAGATAACCAGAGACTGCGGACAGTACAGGGGATGACCAGAGACTGCAGACAGTACAGGGGATGACCAAGAGACTGCAGACATTACAGGGGATGACCAAGAGACTGCAGACAGTACAGGAGATGACCAACAGACTGCAGACAGTACAGGGGATGACCAGAGACTGCAGACAGTACAGGGGATGACCAGAGACTGCAGACAGTACAGGGGATGACCAGAGACTGCAGACAGTACAGGGGATGACCAGAGACTGCAGACAGTACAGGGGATGACCAGAGACTGCAGACAGTACAGGGGATGACCAAGAGACTGCTGACACAGTACAGGAGATGACCAGAGACTGCGGACACAGTACAGGAGATGACCAGAGACTGCGGACACAGTACAGGAGATGACCAGAGACTGCGGACACATTACAGGAGATGACCAGTGACTGCAGACAGTACAGGGGATGACCAATAGACTGTAGACAGTACAGGAGATGACCAAGAGACTGCAGACACAGTACAGGAGATGACCAGAGACTGCGGACACAGTACAGGAGATGACCAGAGACTGCAGACAGTACAGGGGATGACCAAGAGACTGCAGACACAGTACAGGAGATGACCAGAGATTGCGGACACAGTACAGGAGATGACCAGAGACTACGGACACAGTACAGGAGATGAGCAGAGATTGCAGACAGTACAGGAGATGACCAGAGACTGTGGACATACTACAGGAGATGAACAGAGACTGCGGACACAGTACAGGAGATGACCAGAGACTGCAGACAGTACAGGGGATGACCAAGAGACTGCAGACACAGTACAGGGGATGACCAAGAGACTGCAGACACAGTACAGGAGATGACCAGAGACTGCGGACACCGTACAGGAGATAAGAGACTGCGGACCCAGTACAGGAGATGACAAGAGACTGCAGACACAGTACAGGAAATGACAAGAGACTGCGGACACAGTACAGGAAATGACAAGAGACTGCGGACACAGTACAGGAAATGACAAGAGACTGCGGACACAGTACAGGAAATGACAAGAGACTGCGGACACGGTACAGTAGATGACCAGAGATTGCAGACAGCACAGGAGATGAGAAGAGACTGTGGACATACTACAGGAGATGACAAGAGACTGCAGACAGTACAGGAGATGACCAGAGACTGCAGACATACTACAGGAGATGACCTGAGACTGCGAACACACTACAGGAGATGACCTGAGACTGCGAACACAGTACAGAAGATGACCAGAGACTGCGAACACAGTACAGGAGATGACCAGAGACTGCAGACAGTACGGGGGAGGACCAAGAGACTCCAAACCGTACAGGGGATGACCAGAGACTGCAGACAGTACAGGGGATGACCAAGAGACTGCAGACAGTACAGGGGATGACCAAGAGACTGCAGACAGTACAGGGGATGACCAAGAGACTGCAGACAGTACAGGGGATGACCAGAGACTGTGGACATAGTACAGGAGATGACCAGAGACTGCGGACACAGTACAGGAGATGACCAGAGACTGCGGACACAGTACAGGAGATGACCAGAGACTGCGGACACAGTACAGGAGATGACAAGAGACTATGAACACAGTACAGGAGATGGCACGAGACTGCAGACATAGTACAGGAGATGACGAGACTGTGGACACAGTACAGGAGATGACCAGAAATTGCAGACAGTACAGGAGATGACAAGAGACTACGGACATACTACAGGAGATGACCAGAGACTGCAGACAGTACAGGAGATGACTAGAGACTGCGGACATACTACAGGAGATGACCAAAGAATGCAGACACAGTACAGGAGATGAGCAGAGATTGCAGACAGTACAGGAGATGACCAGAGACTGCGGACATACTACAGGAGATGAACAGAGAGTGCGGACACAGTACAGGAGATGACCAGAGACTGCAGACAGTACAGGGGATGACCAAGAGACTGCAGATCGTACAGGGGAAGACCAGAGACTGCAGACAGTACAGGGGATGACTAGAGACTGCAGACAGTACAGGAGATGACCAGAGACTGCAGACAGTACAGGGGATGACCAGAGACTGCAGACAGTACAGGGGATGACCAGAGACTGCAGACAGTACAGGGGATGACCAGAGAATGCAGACAGTACAGGGGATGACCAAGAGACTGCGGACAGTACAGGGGATGACCAGAGAATGCGGACAGTACAGGAGATGACAAGAGGCTGCGGTCTTTGGGGAGGGAGGGGAAGCAGATACCTGAGTTTTACAGGTACACGCTCCCACTTCCGCAGAGTTGTCCTCCCTTTAGTGTGGGCAGCCGGCTGTGACAGCCGGGTGCCCACTGCGCATGTGTGAGAAGCGCTTCACCTGTCATGTGTCCCAGAAGACGCCGGACCATTCACAAAGCGCAGAGCTTCTCACACATGCGCAGTGGGCACCCGGCTGTCATAGCCGGGTGCCCATACTAAAGATGCTGGCGCCGGAAGACTGTACAGCGCTGGACCAAGGAACAGATATGGTTCTGCTGCAGAGAAGAGCCGAGCGGCTGGCCCGGTATTCTGACACGGAGGCGGCAATACTAGACTGGCAGCTCCATATTCGCTCCATAAGACGCACTCACATTTTCCTCCCTTTTTTGGGGGGGAAAAAAAGTGCGTCTTATGGAGCAAAAAATACGGTAATAATATGTAACGTATATCATAATATATATCTATATCTCTCTCTCAACACACACGCACGCACGCGCTTTTCACAGATGAGAGCAGGTTCTCCCTGAGCACATGTGACAGACGTGAAAGGGTCCGGAGAAGCCATAGAGAACGTTATGCTGCTTGTAACATCGTTCAGTATGACCATTTTGGTGGTGGGTCATTGATGGTCTGGGGAGGCATATCCATGGAAGGATGTACAGACCTCTACAGGCTAGACAATGGCACCCTGACTGCCATTGGGTATCGGGATGACATCCTTTGACTCATTGTCAGACCCTACACTGGTGCAGTGGATCTTGCGTTCCTCCTGGCGCATGACAATGGCCAGCCTCATGTGGGGAGAGTATGCAGGCACTTCCTAGAGGAGGACGTAATTGGTACCATTGAATGGCCCCCAAGCTCGCCTGATCTAAATCCAATAGAACACCTCTGGGATATAATGTTTCGGTCCATCCGATGCGAAAATGTATTCTGCTACATGTCTTTGCTAAAAAAAAATCCCAAAGCATGTAAATTAATTGGATTACCTGAAAGTCATAATGTCTACAAATGGCATTATAAATAATTTAAATTTTTTTATATACCAGTAATGGCAGAAATCAGCGACTTATAGCGGGACTGCGGCAGCCAATCTGACACTGGGTCGGAACCGGCTAACTGCCACTGACATCCACAGAGATACGAATACAGCGATCAGTGCTAATAAAAAGCACTGACACTTTGCTAATGACACAGGACAGGAAGGGGTTAAAGTGTTGCCTGCTGAAAATTTGTCACAGTTTCATATGCACGCTCAATTTTAAATTCATCTTTTAGAATTTGCCCCACAAATTGGGTAATATATTGCGTTTGTGTCTCCTAAAATTAACTTTAGTGTATTTTTCACTGAAATTTTGTGTTTGATAAACCATTGCACTAATATTGTGTGACATACAAAAACTTGAAACTAACACTGTTTTATTCTCCAGGGTGTTTGTTTCAGAAAATATTAAATGTTTTGGGGGTTAACTAACCTTCAGGCCCAAAATTATTTTTTTTAAATGTGTTAAAAAAAAAAAAAATAGATCTGGCAGCAAACGAATTAAGCTGGGTTCAGTCATTTACAGTATATTTAAAGATCTATAGAAAAGCTATACTGAATATCTTTATCTCACTACGCAGGAACTTTCACGTATGCACTTCCTTTTTTTATTGAAGTAGGTCATAAAAGTTTCTGCGTGGGCAGCGTGGAATGAAAACGAAAATTAAAGTATGATATAGAGGGAAGTTCTCAAGTCAGTCGTGTCTGGAAACTACGCAGTTTTTTAACAATCATATGGATAGGTCATATGATTTTCTGCTTTATTTAGTTTCTCTCACCCTATCTATGGTAGTAATTCATAGCGAAGGGCTGATCATGCATACAATGAATGGAATTTCTGCATCGCAAAGTATCAGATTTAATCCAAGTACCTGCCACATCATAACTCACTTTATATCAATCTAGGTATTGCCGTAAATTATGAGATTTTTGTATCAGATTTTTTTTATTATTTGTATATCTCAAGTAAATGAACCATTTAACCTCCTGAGGATTTACCCCCCTTCCTGACCAGACCATTTTTTGCATTACGGAGCTGCGTTACTTTAATTGACAATTATTATTATACAGGATTTATATAGCGCCAATAGTTTGCTCAGCACTGTGACAATTGCGCGGTCATGCAATGCTGCACCCAAATGAAATGTACATCCTTTTTTCCACAAATAGAGCTTTCTTTTGATGGTATTTGATTGCCTGTGTTTTTATTTTTAGCACTATAAACAAAAAAAGCCTGACAATTTTGAGAAAAAAACTATATTTTTAACTTTTTGCTATTAAACATGTCCAGTAAAAAATTAAAAAAAATCAATTTTCGTCATAAATTAGGCCAAAATGTATTCTGCTACATGTATATGCTAAAAAAAATCCCAATACGTGCAAATGAATTGGTTTAAGTGAAAGTTATAGCATTTACAAATGGCGGTAAATACTGAGATTTTTTTTTTTTTTACTAGTAATGGCGGCGATCAGCGACTTATAGCAGGACTGCGGCAGACATTCTGACACTGGGGGGAACTGACTTGGTGCCACTGACATCCCCAGTGACTCTAATACAGTGATCATTGCTAAAAAAAAAGCACTGACACTGTGCTAATGTTACTGGGCAGGAAGGAGTTAACATGAGGGGCGATAAAAGGGTTAACTGTGTGCAGGGAATGTTTTACTAGGGAGCAGTGTCTGCAGTGGCTGTGTGCAGCCATCCAAAGCAGTGTGCCCGAGCTGACAGGGAGCAGAACTGTTAGTAAACAAAACAGTTCAAAACAGAGATGCTATATCGGATGATCCAAAGGGAACCGCAGATGGTCAGAGGTGCACAAAGGGAAGCCTAAAGAAGCTAGACAATTCCTTAAGAGGATTCCATTTGAGACCTTGAGATGGGATATATCTTCTTAATGCATATTTGAATTATGTATCTGGTGAGTGTATAATTTGAATATTTTATCACCAGAAGATACACGAAGGATCACCATTCAATATATAGACTTTGGCACTTTATTCCAGCACTTATCAGTCATCTATATATGTCTATTATTGTGGTTTATCCATTTGATATCATTCATTCAATGATTTAATGATTTTATGCATATATCCATCCTCCAGTATTTTATCTGAGTTTTTAGCACTGCACCTTTTGTATTATATTAGCTGTTGGAGGTTTTTGGTACCTTTCGGTGTACAGCGGCTTTGCTCTAGCGCTCACTTTCTCTACTCATATCATTGCTATACAAATCCTGTGCAATAATAATAGAGGAGTCACAGTGCTGGGAGTTTCTGGGATGTAATGGAGGTAATAACAGTTCTAGGGGTATCTGTAGTGTGGAGTGATTACAATGCTGGTGGTATCAGGGGTGTAGAGGGGTCACAGTACTGGGGGTATGTGGGGTGTAGAGTGGTTACAGTGGTGAGGGTATCTGAGGTGTAGTGGAGGTAGTAACAGTACTGGCGATTATCTGGGATGTAGATTGGTCACAGTGGTGGGGGGTATCTGGAGTGTTGAAGGTTCACAATGGTTGGGCTATTTGAGGTTTAGATTGTTTACATTATGGCGATAGTTGGGGTGAAGAGAGGCATAGTGCTGGGAGCATCTGGAGTGTAGTGAGGTAACACTGCGGGGAGGTATCTGGGGTGTTGGGTGGGTACAGTGCTGGGAATATTTGGAGTGTAGAGTGGTTACAGTGGTGGTGATACCTGGGGTGTAGAGGGGTCACAGTGATGGGAGTATCTGTGGTGTAGTAGGGGTAGTAAATGTGCTGGGCAGTATCTGAGGTGTGGAGTAGTTGCAATTCTCGGAACATCTGGGGTATAGAGAGGTCATAGTGGTGGAAGTATGTGAGGTGTAGAGGGATTACAGTGGTGAGAGTATCTAGCACAGCAATGGGCAAACTACGGCCCGGCGGACCTTTTAATCCGGCCCGCGGAGCTAGGCTCCCACTAGGCTCCTCTCACAGTCCGCCCTGAAGACTGGTGTAGCATGAAAATCTGTCTCCTATGAGGATCTGTCCCCCTCGACGTATCTGCGCATGTGCCGGAGATCGCAGATCAGCTGCTAATGCCTGAAACTGGCACATGCGCAGATACGTCGAGGGGGACAGATCCTCATAGGAGACAGATTTTCATGCTACACCGGAACTGCGCGGGAACACGGCGAGAGGAACGGGCGGACCAAAGGTAAGTGAATTGACACAGGGGGGACTTGGGGACTTAATATGGGGGATGAATTAATATGGGGAATGAATAACTATAGGGGGGATGAATTACTATATGGGGGATGAATTACTATATGGGGGATGAATTACTATATGGGGGATGAATTACTATGGGGGATGAATTACTATATGGGGGATGAATTACTATGGGGGATGAATTACTAAATGGGAGATGAATTACTATATGGGGGATGAATTACTATGGGGGATGAATTACTATATGGGGGATGAATTACTATATGGGGGATGAATTACTATGGGGGATGAATTACTATATGGGGGATGAATTACTATGGGGGATGAATTACTATGGGGGATGAAATACTATATGGGGGATGAATTACTATAGGGGGGATGAATTATTATAGGGGGGATGAATTACTATGGGGGATGAATTACTATGGGGGATGAATTACTATGAGGGATGAATTACTATGGGGGATGAATTACTATATGGGGGATGAATTACTATGAGGGATGAATTACTATGGGGGAAGAATTACTATGGGGGATGAATTACTATATGGGGGATGAATTACTATGGGGGATTAATTACTATATGGGGGATGAATTACTATATGGGGGATGAATTACTATATGGGGGATGAATTACTATATGAGGGATTAATTACTATGCTTACTATGGGGGAATATTACTATACTTACTATGGATGACACATACACATCATTCATCTACTCTTGGTCCGGCTTCCGAGTCCAATATATGAACCCATTGCGGCCCTCAAGTCAAAAAGTTTGCCCACCCCTGATCTAGCATGTAGAAAGGTCACAGCGGTGGGTTATCGGGGGTGTACAGTAGTTACAGTGGTGGGGGTATCTGGGGGGTAGAGGAGTCACAGAACTGAGGATATCTGGGGGGCAGAGGGGTCACAGTGGTGGGAGTATCTATTGTGGGGAAGGATCACAATGATGGTGTTGTCTGGGTTGTAGAGTGGTTACAGGGGTGGGATTATCTGCGGTGTAGTGGGAGTAACAGTGCTGTGGGTATCTGGGGTGTAGAGGGGTCACAGTGGTGGAGGTATCTGGGGTGCAGAGAGGTCACAGTACAGTAGGTATCTGGGGTGTAGAGGGGTAACAGTGGTGGAAGTATCTGGGATGTAGGTGGGTAACACTGGATGAGGCCCTTTTGTTTGCCTGTATGCGGCCCAGTTAGGCAACATTCCTTCTAATGATACCAAAAGTGGGGAACTATTCCTTCCACTGACACCAATGATGGGGAAAAATTCCTTTCACACCAGTGTTGGAGCACTATTCCTTTCACTGACACCAACAATTGGAAACCATTCCTATCACTGATATAAAACGACTGAGCACTATTCCGCCCATTGACATCAATGTTGAAGCACTGTTCGTCCACTGACACCAACAGTGGGGCATTCTTCTTCCCACTGACACAAACAAAGAGGTACAATTCCTCCCACTGACACCAATGATGTCACACTATTCCCCCAAGTGACAGCAATGATGGGGCACTATTCCTCCCATTGACACCAACAATTAGCCACTATTCTTTCCACTGACAGCAGCAATGTGGCCTGTTCTTTCTACAGACGCCAGCAATGGGACACGGTTCCTCCCACTAATGGCAATGATGGGGCACTGTTCTACCTCCTACTTACCACAGGTGTTATGTCATTTTTTTTACTCTCACTGACCACCAAGCCTGAGACATCGTCTACTTCCACTGATGCTGGAGCATTTCTACTCCCACTGGCTATAATCCAGCCCCCCTGAAGTCTGAAGGACAGTTAACTGGCCCTTTGTTTAAAAAGTTTGAAGACCCCTATTCTAGTGCTATATATATATATAAATGTTTCCCACTATGAAAATACTTGGTACATATTACATTTTGTAAAAAAATCACATATCGAGGTGCGAGGCAGCATACTGTATATCATTTTTGAAAATTCCTACAATGCTGCAGAAATCTGTACATAATCAGGAGCTGTCAACACTACTCTGTGCCAGGTCCTAGAGCCCGTAATACGAATTCAATACGAATATGAATTCAATACGAATATGAATCTTTATACTGACAGACTGGCTGAAACATTTTTATTTCGTAATAATTTTAATTTGTGAACTGCCTCTTGTTCAAGTTGTACTAGTGTCATTAATATACCACAATAAGATAACCCCATCAATTGTAACTACCTGCTGTCATCATGAATTTGTACAAATTATTGGCTAAGCTCTGGTTCACATCACAGAAGTACTGCTACAGGGCAGCATGGGTGAGCAAAATCATGTGTATATATATATATATGTGATTTTGGATTTCCGGGTAGGGGGGAGTGCGCAAGGCGTGCATTCGCCATACAAGGGCCGCCATTTGCAGCCGCGGCTGTCAATCACCCTGTCCTGACCAGTGATTACTTGCCGGCACCTGGTGATTGCCAAGCATCACCAACAAGGAAGAGAACTGTTTGTAAACAAAACAGTTCTCTCCCCTGTCAACTCCTGCACCTGCTTTGCATGGTTGTGCATAGCCATACAAAGCATTGTGCTTACAGTGAAGCACAAACACAGCCACGCAGTGTAAAACAGCACACATTTAACCCTTTGATTGCCCCACATGTTAACCCCTTCCTTTCCATTGTCATTAGTACAGTGTCAGTGCTTTTTATTAGCACTGATCACTGTATTGGTGTCACTGAGGATGTCAATGACACCAAGTCAGTTCCCCCCAGTGGCAGAATGCCCGCAGCAGTCCCGCTATAAGTCGCAGATCGCTGTCATTACTAGTAAATTTCTTTTAAAAATCCCAGTATATATACCGCCATTTGTAAACTCTATAAATTTCAATTAAACCAATTATTTACACATACCGGAATTCTTTTTAGCAAAGTCATTTAGCAGAATACATTTTGGCCTAAATTTATGATGAAATTTGATTTAAAAAATTTTTTTTTAATGGACATGTTTAATAGTAAAATGTAAAAAATATTGCTTTTTTTCTCAAAATTGTCGGTCTTTTTTTTTTCACATACAGTAGCTCAAAAAATAAAAACCGCACAGGCAATCAAATACCACCAAAAGAAAGCTCTGTTTGTGGGGAAAAAAAGGGCGTAAATTTCATCTGCACGACCGCGTAATTGTCAGTTAAAATAATGCAGCGCCGTAATGCAAAAAATGGCCTGGTCTTCAAGTGCAGTAGCGCGATTTTAAACTTGAATGCAGTGTGAACCAGGGCTAAGAGATCTGTTAAAGAATTCAAGTATATCTAAGGTTGGAAGTCAATGTTCATATATTTTTGTGCAACTACTTCAGCACATCAGCATTCATTAGAGATATATTCTTCAGCCAGTAGATGGCAGTGTTTATAAGTTTGTAGCTGCATATATGAATAAACTTTGTCTCTTCTCTATTTCCTGTTTCCTGTTAGCAGAGAATCTGCAGATATACACAAGTGGACTGTGCACTCTCTTTTCTGTAAGGCTACAGGGCTGTCTTTATTAGAATCATAGGCCGCTATGCAGGGCTGCTGTTACAAATCACAGGGCCCCGTACAGCCTACCTGACAGAGCCCCCCAAAAAAATATCAACTCAATATTTTCACAAAAAATTCACAAAAATCATTATTAGCGGGCACAAACACAACATATCTTACAAAATTGGGGGTGGGGGGAACAGGAGGGTACAGCATAGGGTGACAAGAAAGTACAATACAGGGGGTAGGCAGGAGGGCACAGTACAGGAAGCAGGAGGGTACAGAACAAGGGGGCAGGAGGGCACAGTACAGTGAGTAGGAGGGTACAATACAGGGGGAAGGTAAGCAGACACAGTACAGGGGGGCAGGGGGGCACAGTGCAGTGGTTAAGAGGGTAAAGTACAGGGAGCCACAGTATTGAGCCAGGCGGACACACTACAGAGGGCAGGAGGGTACAGTACAAGAGGGCACAGTAGGGGGGGGCAGGAGGGCACAGTACAGTGAGTAGGAGGGTACAGTACAGGGGGAAGGTTAGCGGTCACAATACAGGGGGCAGGAGGACGCAGTGCAGTGGTTAGGAGGGTGCAGTACAGGGGGCCACAGTATGGGGGAGCCAGGCAGACACAGTACAGGGGGCAGGAGGGTACAGTACAGTGGTTAGGAGGGTACAGTACAGGGGGAGGCAGGCAGACACAGTACAGGGGGCAGGAGGGTACAGCATAGGGGCAGTAATGTAAAATACAGATATGGTCTCCTCAAGCAGAGCTGTGCAGGGAAGCAGCTGTCACTGATCCTATCTATTCTGGCAGGCTTCCACTGGGCTAAATCTACAACTGCAATGACATATCCCCCTCTACCTTCCCCTCTGGAGATTCTGGCTCTCTTCTGGCTCTTTGCAGGGGTTAAGGAAGAACCCTGAGGTGGAGCATCTTATTACTGCTGCTGCTTGTATTGGTAGGATGTTTACTGTGCCAATCACATGGGATGGCACTAGGGGCAGCAGAGCACAGTGCGGGTGGGTCAGGAAGGCACAGTACAGGGGGCAGTACAGAACAGTGTAGGTGGTTCCGAAGGGCACAGTGTGGGTGGGTCAGGAGGGCACAGTACAATTGACTGTATGGCACAGTGTGGGTGGGTCAGGAGGGCACAGTACAGGGAGCAGTAGGGGAAGGTGTAGGTGAGTCAGGAGGACACACTACAGGGGGCAGTAGAGCACAGTGTGGGTGGGTCAGGAGGGCACAGTACAGGGGGCAGTAGGGAACGGTGTAGGTGGTGCCAGAGGGCGCAGTGTGGGTGGGTCAGGAGGGCACAGTACATGTGGCTGTATGGCACAGTGTGGGTGGGTCAGGAGGGCACACTACAGGGGGCAGTAGAGCACAGTGTGGGTGGGTCTAGAGGGCAGAGTACAGGGGGCAGTAGGGAACAGTGTAGGTGGTTCCGAAGGGCGCAGTGTGGGTGGGTCAGGAAGGCACAGTGTGGGTGGGTCAAGAGGGCACAGTGTGGGTGGGTCAAGAGGGCACAGTACAGGTGGCTGTATGGCACAGTGTGGGTGGGTCAGGAGGGCACAGTACAGGTGGCTGTATGGTACAATGTGGGTGGGTCAGGAGGGCACAGTACAGGTGGCTGTATGGTACAATGTGGGTGGGTCAGGAGGGCACAGTGCAGATGGCTGTATGGCACAGTGTGGGTGGGTCAGGAGGGCACAGTGTGGGTGGGTCAGGAGGGCACAGTACAGGTGGCTGTATGGTACAATGTGGGTGGGTCAGGGGGGCACAGTGCAGCTGGCTGTATGGCACAGTGTGGGTGGGTCAGGAGGGCACAGTACAGGTGGCTGTATGGTACAATGTGGGTGGGTCAGGAGGGCACAGTGCAGGTGGCTGTATGGCACAGTGTGGGTGGGTCAGGAGGGCACAGTGTGGGTGGGTCAGGAGGGCACAGTACAGGTGGCTGTATGGTACAATATGGGTGGGTCAGGGTGGCACAGTGCAGCTGGCTGTATGGCACAGTGTGGGTGGGTCAGGAGGGCACAGTACAGGTGGCTGTATGGCACAGTGTGGGTGGGTCAGGAGGGCACAGTACAGGTGGCTGTATGACACAGTGTGGGTGGGTCAGGAGGGCACAGTACAGGTGGCTGTATGACACAGTGTGGGTGGGTCAGGAGGGCACAGTACAGGTGGCTGTATGACACAGTGTGGGTGGGTCAGGAGGGCACAGTACAGGTGGCTGTATGACACAGTGTGGGTGGGTCAGGAGGGCACAGTACAGGTGGCTGTATGACACAGTGTGGGTGGGTCAGGAGGGCACAGTACAGGTGGCTGTATGACACAGTGTGGGTGGGTCAGGAGGGCACAAAACAGGGGCAGTAGGGAACAGTGTTGGTGGCTCAAGAGGGCAGAGTATAGGGCAGTAGGGCACAGTACAAGGGGCAGTAGGGTACAATGTGGGAAGATAAGGAGGGCACAGTACAGGGGGCAGTAGGGCACAGTGTCGGTGAGTCAGGAGGGCACAGTACAGGTGGCTGTATGGCACAGTGTGGGTGGGTCAGGAGGGCACAGTACAGGTGGCTGTATGACACAGTGTGGGTGGGTCAGGAGGGCAGAGTACAGGTGGCTGTATGGCACAGTGTCGGTGAGTCAGGAGGGCACAGTACAGGTGGCTGTATGGCACAGTGTGGGTGGGTCAGGAGGGCACAGTACAGGTGGCTGTATGACACAGTGTGGGTGGGTCAGGAGGGCACAGTACAGGTGGCTGTATGACACAGTGTGGGTGGGTCAGGAGGGCACAAAACAGGGGCAGTAGGGAACAGTGTTGGTGGCTCAAGAGGGCAGAGTATAGGGCAGTAGGGCACAGTACAAGGGGCAGTAGGGTACAATGTGGGAAGATAAGGAGGGCACAGTACAGGGGCAGTAGGGCACAGTGTCGGTGAGTCAGCCTGTTTGCACTGTGGACTCTGTGAATTTTTCAGTCCAATTGAATGTATTGCTGCTGCAGCTGCACACACACACCAGCTAGCAGTAGGCTGTGTTTGTATCTGCATATAAAGGGGGGGGGGGGGCTGCTAACACAGGCACATCAGGGATTGGCTACTTTACAAGGACTCTTCTCACTCAGCACCCCTGCGCCCGTTCACTTTGAATCCTGCCTCTCAATATCTCACTCACGAGATTTGTGTGAGATATTGAGTGACAGGATCGGCACAGCCACAGACAGCAAAGCTCACTGCTCCCAGCCGTGGAGCTGCCGACATTCGGAAATGATTGGTCACAGACACAGTGACTCTCTCAAGTAAGCTCAGGACAGGTGACAGCCCAGCTGGCAAGGAGAACAGAAGATGCTGTGCCCGCCAGACCGCCGGTGCCTACTCAGCCTGACTCCGGAGCCCTGCTGCTAATATGAATTTGTCTGACCCCGATGGGGCCTCATGCACACTTGGGGCCCCTGGGCACTGCCCACTCATCAAGACGGCCCTGTAAGGCTATACACAGAATCTCAAACATTTAAAGCTAAACGTTTTCGATAAAGCGTGGAAGTGTTAAAACCCCTTTCAGGAGTTCAGCTGTTTGTATCCCTGCTATGGAGATTTACTCTTTTTGCATTGGTGTCACTAAAAATAAAAGTGAGGGGACATTTGAGTTGTCAGTTTTTGTGCATCGGGTGATTACGTGTTTTTGTTATTGTTTACTGCAAAAACTTGGTAAAAATAAAAGCCTATAAAAAAAAATTGAGTTATCACCAGAACAAAAATAGGGGGGGTTCCCAAATGGGGACACTTGTTCCAGTGACAACTATCCTGGGCCTTTGTTTACACATGTGATTGGTGGGTGGTAAAATTAGACACCCCCAGCAACCGCCCCTGCAGGGGTTTACAAATTCTGCAGCTATGATGCTTTGCATTACGATCCAACAAAAATGATCTTCTTGGCATGTTTGACAGCAGAACTGCCCACTAGTTCTGACCTTTTCAACTGAAAAGCACTGTGCAGTTGCAGCACGGGCTTTTAGTGGTTAAAATAGGCTTTGATCAGGTGACATATCGCCTCCTCCCTACCCCTCATACACCCTATTAAAAGCAATTCAGCACGGATTTTTCTTGGAAGTGTGCATGTGATCAGCACAGGGCCAATCAGCACTGCCCAGACGGAGGTCAGGTTTTGCATCCTCCTAGAGCAGAAAGAAAACTCCTCCTACAAGCTTTAGCTAGTGCTTGGCTGAACACTGATAGAAGTCACAAGACTGCTCTAACTGCTGATGAGAAAAGGTATTTAGCAGTTTATATTTACTAAAATAATAGCATTTCCATGTTGTGTGTACTGTGAGAGACCAGACATAGTGAATGCAGGGTCCTGGGTTTAGTAACACTTTAAAGCATCACCTATGAATAATACTTGACAGTCTTGACATGTTTGGTAACTTTTTATTTATCACAACCCCATTCATTTTAGTGTATTTTTTCCTGAAGATATGTGTGATAAATGGCTGCACAAATATCATGCAACACAAAATACTGCAACTACCACCATTTATTTCTACAGGGCCTCTGCTTTGAGAAAATATATAATGTTTGGGAGTTCCAAGTAATTTTCTAGCAAAGAATGCTGATATATAATGTGTGAAACATTTAAAAATTGCAGCAGTTAAAAAGTTAGAAAATATACAGTGTGTGAATGAAAAACCAGCCCAAAAAAGGTATCCGTTCTCCATATCACTCTTCATTACATAAATACTCAGAACATTGGAATGTTTAATTAGTCATGTGTCTTTGAAAGTCCTGAAATCTATATCTTTGTCTTTACTTTTCAGGTATATTTCTACTTTTTATACAGTCAAATGTCAGAAAACCTCAATTAATGTTTGTTAGGTGTTCCCATTCACATAGCAAGCCTATTTTTTTTTTATTATTTCTTATCCTCTAGGTGTTTCCAATGAGGGCGGACTACAAGTTGTTTTTGAACAATGTCATTGAGTCAGTCTGTCCCAAGCCTGTCCTCATTAACATACAATGCAAGAAGCCTAGCCAATAAACCTTTAACCCTTTGTTAGGACAGGCAGGGTTATTTACTAAAATCTGGTGTTGCTCTGCATAGAAACCAATCAGCTTACAGGTTTTATTGTCAGCTTAATTGAACAAGGTGAAGGTAAAAGCTGATTGGCTACCATGCACAGGTGCACCAGATTCTGAGTGCACCAGTTTTAGTAAATCCCCCCCATAGTGTTCAAATCTAGTTACAGCTGATTACAGTACTGGAACAAGGTCATCTATCTCCCAGGAACCATGGTTGTAGTCAGGTGTTGTTAGTTTCTGTAATTCTCTGTGAGCATTCAGTCTCCATCCAAAGCCGATTTTTGCATTATGGATGGAGTGTGTATTTTTGATCACACATTGGTCTTTATTGATGTCTTGGACCCTGGTGGGAAGAACGTCCATTTCCCACAGCCCTACTGTCAGCCCTAATGTGAGCTTGGCTACTGTTGCCATTAATCTAAGTGGTTTCTCTATATCAGGGGTTCTCAAACTTTTTAAACAGGAGGCCAGTTGACTGTCCCTCCGACCGTTGGAGGGCCGGACTATAGTTTAAAAAAAAAAAACTATGAACAAATGCGGACACAGTACAGGAGATGACCAGAGACTGCGGACATACAACAGCGGCGGGAATACTGGGCCGGCCGCTCCATAAGACGCACAGACATTTCCCCCCAAGTGTGTCTTATGGAGCAAAATAGTGCCCCATCATTGGTGTCAGTGGGAGGAATAGTGCCCCATCATTGGTGTCAGTGGGAAGAATCGTGCCCCATCATTAGTGTCAGTGGGAGGTATAGTGCCCCATCATTGATGTCAGTGGGAAGAAATGTGCCCCATCATTGGTGTCAGTGGGAAGAAACGTGCCCCTTCATTGGTGTCAGTGGGAGATATAGTGCCCCATCATTGGTGTCAGTGGGAGATATAGTGCCCCATCATTGGTGTCAGTGGGAGGAATAGTGCCCCATCATTAGTGTCAGTGGGGGGAGGAATAGTGCCCCATTGTTGGTGTCAGTGGGGGGAGGAATAGTGCCCCATCGTTGGTGTCAGTGTGGGGGTTGGGAATAGTGTCCCATCATTGGTGTCAGTGGGGGAAGGGGATAGTGCCCCATCATTGGTATCAGTGGGAAGAATCGTGCCCCTTCATTGGTGTCAGTGGGAGATATAGTGCCCTATCATTGGTGTCAGTGGGAGGAATAGTGCCCCATCATTAGTGTCAGTGGGGGGAGGAATAGTGCCCCATTGTTGGTGTCAGTGGGGGGAGGAATAGTGCCCCATCGTTGGTGTCAGTGTGGGGGTTGGGAATAGTGTCCCATCATTGGTGTCATTGGGAGGAATAGTGTCCCATCATTAGTGTCAGTGGGAGGAATAGTGTCCCATCATTGGTGTCAGTGGGAAGAATAGTGCCCCTTCTTTGGTGTCAGTGGGAAGAATAGTACGTCATTGGTGTCAGTGGGGGGGAATAGTGCCCCGTCATTGGGGGGGGGATAGTGTCCCAACATTGGTGTCAGTGGGAGGAATAGTGCCTCATCGTTGGTGTCAGTGGAGGAAGGAATAGTGTTCCATCATTGGTGTCAGTGGGGGGTGGAATAGTGCCCCATCGTTGGTGTCAGTGGGGGGGGAATAGTGCCCCATCGTTGGTGTCAGTGGGGGGGGAATAGTGCCCCATCATTGGTGTCAGTGGGGGGAATAATGCCCCATCATTAGTATCAGTGACACCAATGACACTTAACTTGCTGACCCCTGTTCCAGCATGGTGCTGCTGCAGCCAGCATACCTGGTTGCAGCAGCACCATCTGCACGGCACACTTACCTGTCAGCTGTCCTTCTTCACTCCGGCCTCTCCCTCACTCGATGTTTGTGGGGCCACTCGGCTCTGCCTCCTTGCAGGAGATTAGCCGCCTGTGTGCATTTCTTGAGCTACAGTTCTGGCGCCCAATCACCGGTGAGGAGGCGGAGCCGAGCAGCAGCGCGGGGGGGGGGGGGGAGTGTTAGGCTCCATTCACACTTATACAGTTTGCTTTTTGGCAGTTTTGCAGTGCTTTTCGCAAGTTTGTTTTGCGTTTTCTACACGCGTTTTTTATGCGGCTTTGACACATTTTTACCACGTTTTGCATTTTTTTCAGCTCTTTTTTTAATTATTTTTAAAGTGCAATTTTTTTTTTGCTGGGTAGAATAAAAATGCAAAACGTGGCAAAAACGCACTACCATGCATTTCAGTAGATTCTCAATTGAACCCTTTTGTAGCAAAAATGCTGCTTTTTGCTTTTAAAAAAGTCCCTGACCCTTTCCAAAAATGCAGAAGCTCAAAATAGATGTGAACATGTTCCATAGGAAACCATGTTAAATTGACTGTAGTGCGTTTCTGCAAAAAACACTAAATAAAGCATTGGTGTGAATGGAGCTTTATATGAACTGGCAGGTTTAAATATACTAACAAACTGAAGCCAAACTCCAGCTCACTCGGTTGTTACACAAGCAGTTACAGCAAAAGCATTTTTTTTAAATACATACAAGCTGATCATTGTAAGCACCTCTGTCAGTGGTAAATGTCTCAACACTGTAACTGCTACACTTGCAGGAGAGCTTGTACTGTTGAAAAACATGAGACATACTGGCTGGATCAACAGCTGAAAAGAAAACTTTAAAAATAAAAATAATGTGGCCATCACATCTAAACATTGGTAAGCTGCAATATAATAAATATTTGCTTTTTGGTTCGATATCACTTTGAATCAAAGGTTTTGTAGGTGGAATTTAGCTTTAGGTTGTGGGAGGATCATAAAATCATACACAATCTGTAATTATGACACAGAAAAAAAACTTCCTGATCTGACGATGAGAAACCAAAGCTGTGTGACCGTCATATGATATTTACAAGGAATGCCCTCTAGAACAACTTCCTCTCTACTGATTCTCTACTCTCCCTTCTGAACAGGATGACCTCCCTTTTCTGCCCCCAGATGAAGGTATCGTACTCTATGCAATTCTTGGATTTTGTGATAACAAAGCAGGCTGTCTATAGAAAGAGATTTCAGTATCATTTGGGTTAGTTGAAACACAGATGAGGCTCAGGAATGTGATGTTATATACATAAGTACTAATGGTTCCAGGATTCCAGACACGGTGACAGCTTTTAGTGATTTGTCCTTGATCTGTATATGGAAATAATAATAATGTTCTACCGTACCTGACTCTACCCTCCTATACAAAAGTCTGTTTTATGACTGTCACATTATTTGTTGTTACTGTCATTATTAGGTTTTACATTTATATTTTGGAGACTAACTTTAAAAAGTCATTTACCTGTTATTAACATGAAGTTTTGTAAACTACAGTTTTTAACCAAAAGAAACCAAGAGAAAAGTACTGGTGCTTAAAAAGCTACTGAAGCTTTCCTGTCATACAAGTTACATTGTTGCTGCCGGGAAATACTTAAGGGCTTGTTCACACTGTTGCGGTGACTGGTAGTTTTCAGCATCATATAAACAGCAGTCACCGCAAGGACACAGAAAACTAATGATTTCAGTGTGTCCAATTCATTCTACAACACTGGTGTGATGCATGGTTTGGAAAAATGCAGACATGCAGATACATGAATGAAGTGTCACTGTGTAACACTTCAAATGAAATTAAAAGGATAAGTTCACTTTAAAAAAAAACTTAAAAAAAAAAAAGCCCATTTTTTTTCAGCCTGGAAAGCATTGCACTCGCAATCAGCAGATCACTGGTGCCATGCAGGACTCCTGCAAACATTCCGTATGGGCAAGCAGATACAGCCAGACAGGAAGACTCAATGAACTACCACAGTGGGGATACCACATGTGTCAGATCTTTTCACTGCCCTAAACACATATTGGGGCTCAAATTCCAAGGAGCACCTTCAAGCTTTCAATTTTCAGATCTAATTTCCTGACTACTTATCACATTTTTGAAAATATACGTTTTTTGAAAATGCGAAATGAAAATAAATTTTTATATTTCATTGGTTTTTATTAATTTTAATCAGTACAAAACAGAAGCAACAAAACACGCCCCCACAGGGGCTATCAATTGCACCGATAAGAAAAAACATAATAGAGAAACAGTGCTCTAACTCCAAAAAGGCAAAAGGTACGCCCACGCAGGAGCTATCAATGGCACATAAGTTACAACAACATCAATGAGACTCTGATTATAACAACTAGAGGCAGCTGTCCACTGTCACCCAAAAACTAACAGAAAAAGGGAGAGGAAGAAGAAGGAGAAGAAAAAAAAAAATGGGGGGGGGCAGGGGTCCAAGAGCGCCACCACCGAATGCCAATGCCAAGCGCCATTACATCCCCATACTAGCCAGAGGGAGCGTGGGAAAGGCATATTGCAACCACGGTTCCCGTATTTTTGAAAATTTACGTTGGGAGTCGTTGCATATACTCGACATCCGTACGTTGAGCATCATAGTGGTCATACGATCCCGCACCCCCTGACAAGGAACAAACGGACTCTTCCAAGCCTGAGCAATTGTTCTAGTGGCCGATAAAAACAAATAGGACACCAACTTCTGCTGATGAGCCAAGAGGCCCGGTATAGGGCAATGAAGCAAGGCATACCCAGCATCCCGGCGTATAGAGAGATGAAACAAAGTGGAAAGGAGGCCAAACACACGAGACCAAAAACGAACCAGTCTTGGGCATGACCACCAGATATGCAAGACATCGCCATGATGGCCACAACCCCGAAAACATTGATCACTACAGGCAGGGTTAGCCTGGGCCAAACGAGCCGGAACCCAGTACCAACGAAACAATACCTTGTAGGCTGCCTCCAGCGTGGTCGTATTAAGTGAGCATTTAGCTATGAGTGATCAAGCCTTATTCCAGTCCTCCGGATCCACAGCCACTCCCAGGTCGCGCTCCCACTGAACAACATATGAAAGAGAAGTATGCGACGAGCGTCTGTTCAAAACTGCATAAAAAGGGAAATAAGGCCCGGGGCGCCCGGACGCTGCTGGCAAAGCTGTTCATAGGCAGATTTCTGGTATGGGAAAGCAGAAGTGCCCCGCAGCCAGTGCCGCAATTGAAGGTATCGAAAAAATTCCGCCGGGGGAACCTCCCGGGACTCCCGAAGAGAATCCCAGGTGGGGAAGGATCGAAAAACCAAAAAGTGTCGCACCTACGAAAAACCATTAGCCACCCACCAAGAGAATGCCCTTGGGTGATCCAAACCCGGTGGGAAAAGAGGATTATTAACAATTGGGAGCAAAGGCAGAAAGGGTGACATCAGGCCACCGGAATAACGTACCGAGTCCCAGACTTGTAAGCCATGGAGCACCATTGGGCTCAGCGCCATAGGGCACAGGGCACGGGGAAGCCATAGAAGCGTCGATGGTGCGATAGGGGCACAATTAGGCAGTTCCAGCAAGACCCAGAGAGGGACGTCAGAGGAGGTGTGCAACATAGACTGCGGGGCAATCTGGCTCGCCTGATAATACTTAGTTACATTTGGCACTCCAAGACCACCCTGGAGTCTATGAGCAAAGAGCGTATTTCTGGATACTCTGGGGTGCTTATTAGCCCAGATAAAATGCATAAACTTCGCCTGAAGCAACCGAAGAAAATGAGTGGGAACCCGCACTGGGAGGGTGCAAAAATAATATAACAATTTCGGCAGGATGGTCATTTTCACAGAATGGACCCGCCCTATCCAAGACAGGTGCGGAAATTGCCAGGCGTGCATAAGAGAAGATAGAGAGCTGAGCAATGGATAATAGTTTGCAGCAAAGAGGGAGTCATAGGTGGGGGTCAAGCGAATGCCCAAGTACTCAAGAGATGAGGAAGCCCATTTGTAAGGGAAGTGGGATTGTAGGCGCGAAACCAAATCTAAAGCCAAAGTAATATTGAGAGCGACAGTCTTATCCAAGTTAATACGGAGACCCGAAATCAAGGAGAAGTGCTCAAGAACCCGTTGCAAATTAGGAAGCGTCGTCAGGGGGTTAGTAAGAGTCAGGAGGGCATCGTCCGCAAAGAGTCTTAGCTTAAACTCCTGTCCCGCGTAGGAAACCCCCGATATATTGCAATCGGACCGAAGCACTAAAGCCAGCGGCTCAAGCGCCAGGACAAAGAGCGCCGGGGACAGGGGGCAACCCTGCCTCGTCCCTCGCCCAATATGAAAGGGATCCGAGAAATACCCAGCGTATTTAACGGAGGCCGAAGGAGAAGAATACAAGGCTTGGATCCAAGAAAGAATAGAATCCCCAAAACCCCAACGAGACAGCACAAACCGCAGATATTCCCAGGATAGAGAATCAAAGGCTTTATATACAGTATGTCTAAGGACAGTAAGAATCCCGGGATTTTCCACTGTTGCAGAAGATGTATAAGATGGACCACCTTATGAACGTTATCACCTGCCTGCCTCCCAGGGACGAACCCCACTTGGTCCCTGTGGACCAGGCTCCGCAAATATTTATTGATACGAGAACTAAGAATCTTGTCCAATATCTTCAGGTCTTCATTAAGAAGAGAAATGGGCCGGAAGGCTTGCGGTTCCTGTACATCATCAGTCGTCTTAGGAATCATGGAGATATGCGCTCTAAGCGCGTCTGGAGAGGGCAAGGAGCCCTGTCGTAACTCATTGAAATAGTCAGCCAAGAAGGGCGCCAACAGGGCCGAGAATTTCTTATAATAGAGACCGGAGAAGCCGTCAGGACCTGGAGCCGCGGTGGACCGTAAAGATTTGATAGCTTGGAGCACTTCCGGTACGGTAACACAGGCGTTGAGGGCCACCTGTGCTGCCTCAGATAATCCAGGAAGATGGAGGTCTTGAAAGAATGCCTCTGCTTGGGCCACGGGGAAGGGATCTGGTTTAGTGTAGAGGCGCGAAAGGAAGTCCGAGAATCGGGAAACAATCTGCTGGGGATTAGAAGTACATCCATCTGTGAGAAGCCGCAGTCGGATCGGCTTATGGGGTTTCCCCACAGAATTTAGTTTCCTGGCCAGCATCGGGCCCGGTTTATTAGCACAGGAATAAAATTTGTGTTTGGTCCAACGCAGGGCCCGTTACACCTCCGAAGAGGCAAGTAGGTCTAATTCTGTTGCCAGAGCGTCCCGAGCAACTTTATGGGCCGCGGACGGAGATGACTTCCAACGCGCATCCGCAGAGGCCAGGAGAGAATGAAGCTCCAAAAGTCGGCGCTCCCGCTTCCGGACCGCTGCCAGCTGTATAACCTGACCCCGCACCGTGGCCTTATGCGCCTCCCATAAGGGCACTGCCGAAGAGACCGATCCCGATTTTTCGGTGAAGTATGTTCGTAAAAAAAATTCTATTTGTTGGCAGGTAGTCTGAGTGGTCAATAAAGAATCGTTGATGCGCCAATGAAAAGGGCGCCGTTCTGACCCAGAGAGGGCAAGGAAAAGTACCAAGGGATCATGATCCGACCAGGGTGAGGAGGGAATAGTTATCCGCCTGACCAAAGGAAGCTGCTGAACCGGCATAAATATATAGTCAATTCTACAAAAACTGTCATGAGGATTGGAGTAGAATGTAAAGTCGCGTTCAGTTGGGTGAAGCTCCCTCCAGATGTCCGCTAGCCCCGCCGTCCGCAAGAGAAAGCGCATACGTTCCTCTAGCACCAAGTCATGAGAAGGGGCCGCCCCCCGAGCCTATCCAATGTGGAGTCCAAAGTAACATTTGAAACCCCCAAAACAAGAAGGAGACCCTTGGAGTGTTGGGAAACAATGGTACAAAGATGTGAAAAAAATTTATCTTGAAAACGATGAGGCGCGTAATAAGAGACAAAAGTAACCTCCTGGTCCCAGAGGGTGCCCTGCAAAAGCAAATACCTGCCCGTAGGGACCGCTATATTTCGAGCACAGACAAAAGGGAGATTGCGTTTAAAAGCTATCAGGAAACCCTGACGCTTCTCAGGAGCCGAGGCTGTGTAAAAGGTGGGATAGTGAGGTGAAAGATAACGCGGAGCAGAGGACTGAGAAAACCTGGTCTCTTGTAAACATACCACGTCAATTTGTTGCGATTTGAGGTGATGAAAAACTTTAGCCCGCTTCTGAGGCGAATTGAAGCCTTGAACATTTTGTGAAAGTATTTTCAAAAGGGGCGAGGCCATGGCGGCATCAACGCAACATGCTCAGCAGAAAAAAACATAAGACAGCCAGCAATTTCCACTCCCAATGGCGATCAGACCGTGGCGTCCCGGAACCCTGCATAAAACAAGAACAAAAAAAAAAAAAAACCAGGGAAGAAAAAAAAACAAAAAAAAGGAAAAAAGCAAAAGACACAAAAAATATATACAACAGTGCAATCTTGTCACGCCAATGGTGACGTGCATCCTACACAGGAAGGATACCAGTTAGGGGTGGCTCTACCACCAGACACATGGCTGCAATTGGAAACATCAGAAACATAAGCCCTCAGGGGGCAAAGGGCAATAAGGCAATGAACATAAGAAAACGGGGTACCAAAGTTATAAAACTAAAAGTCCCAGGGGCGAGGACCTCCGTGATAACCTCCCCATAGAAACCCGGAGGACCATGGGGGCCCACCCCCTCCCACCCAACCGGGCCTACCAGATCAACCATCACCCAAACCCAAAACAGGCTGCGGCAGCAGAAAGTCATAATCCT
This sequence comes from Staurois parvus, assembly GCF_062004578.1. Classification (NCBI taxonomy): domain Eukaryota; kingdom Metazoa; phylum Chordata; class Amphibia; order Anura; family Ranidae; genus Staurois; species Staurois parvus. The sequence goes on from NW_028317807.1 coordinate 6,462,876, forward strand.
AAAGTCCAGGAGGAGACCCAACCCCCCAACCAGGGATGGGACCCAAGGGAGCAAGCCAGATCAGTACCAACCCGGAATGCTAACAAACTGGGGGAGCCCTAAGGGCCAAACTCACAGTCCCGTCAGAGTGGTCATTGGTGAGATAATACATGGGAAGTCCAGGATGCATATTCAGCCCGGAGAAGAACAGGAAGGACTTGATCGCGAAGGGGTCTGAGAGAGGGCCCTCTTCCTATTGGACGACCGCTCCCAGATGCGGCTCGGAGGAAGCGGCCTTGCCGGGGATCCAGATGAATGAACTGGGCTCCGATCCACAGCTTCCGGCGAAAGAAGGTGTAAGGATTCCAGGAGAGAATGGGCCTCCTCCTGCGTACCCACAGAGTGACTGCGGCCCTGGTAGGTGAAGCTGAGGCAAAACGGAAAGCCCCAGGCGTATTTAATACTGTGTTTCACCAGGACTGAAGTGAAGGGCTTCAACTGGCGGCGCTTCTGAAGAGTGGTCTGGGAGAGGTCCGCGAAGAGCTGGTAGCGATGCCCCTGGAAGCTGAGATCAGGTTTATTTCTGTCCGCCAAGAGGATAGCTTCCTTAGTGCGGTAATAAGTGAACATGATGATAATGTCCCTCGGGGGCCCATCCGGTCGCCTGGGGCCTAATGCACGATGTATGCGATCAAATTCAAGTCAGTCAATGGGAATGGCGGGCACCAGCTCCTGAAACAGAGCAGTAGCAGTGGAAGTAAGATCCGTAACCATTCCCGGGATACCCCTTAACCGCAGATTGCCACAGCGGGAACGATTTTCAAAATCCTCAAGCCGTAGCAGCGTGTCTGCCAATTCTTTCTTGAGGTCGCACAAATCCTGCTCGTGATTTTCAATAACCGTAGCTGCAGCGTCCATTTTATCCTTGAGGTCGTTCGTCCAGCTGCCCAACTCCTGAATTTCCCATGAGAGACGGTCGGCCAGCTTGGAGGTAGCGGAGGACAATTCTGACTGCAACATTAATTCGAAAGCGGCGCAGGAGCTCAGCATCCCACAGAGATGGCAGGGGAGACTGCTGGGATGGCTCTGATGCCAGGTCCTCCACACTGCCAGGATCCGACCCCCCTGCAGATAGACGCATCATGGGACCCAAAATCACAGCCGGGGCTCCCCCTGAGGTCTCCGGCGGGAGCCACGAACCCGCGGCCGGGGTCCTGGAAGTTCCCGGCGGCCGGCCCAAAATCGAGGCCGATAGCTGGTGCCATGCAGGTCTCCCCCTGACCTGTCAGTATATCTGCTTGTTCTTACATCCCATACGATACTGCTGACATGAAGGCTCAATGAACTACCACGGTGCTCCACAGCTCCATGGTAGTTCATTGAAAACTACAAGCCGACATCTGCAAAGTATGTCGGGACTTGTAGTTCACTCACAGAACTTTGTGAATAAATAATGTGGCCTTTAGGGCAGAGCCCCACCTGGCTGCACTGTTTTCAGAAAGTGACTGCTGTCACAGGGGAGGGTACGGTTACAGGCAGCAGCTTTAGAGTTTGGAACATTTTACATGTTCCACACAAAAATTGGGTGGGACCTGTAACATGTTCCCAAAGATGAACTTATCCTTTAAAGCAAAAGGGGGAAGTTCCACTTTTTTGCCTCCTCTCCCCCCCCCCCCCCAACACCTTCATACACAAATATTTTTGTGGGGGGTGCAGATACCTAGTTTTGACAGGTACCCACTCCCACTTGGATCACCTAGGTGATCCAAGTGAAAGTTAGGCCCCTCCTCTCTAGCACATTCGCAGTAGGAAGCCAGCTGTGAAGTCACTAGGACTCACAGCTGACTTCCCACAGTAAGGATGCCCATGCTGGGGACCCAAAGACCGGTGAAGAAACTGGCCGGGTGCAGACAGAGCTTGATCCTTGGGCAGGTAAGTATTCTTATATTAAAAGTCAGCAGCTACAGTATTTGTAGCTGCTAACTTTTAATTTTTGGGGGCCACTGAAAATCCTCTTTAAATTAAAAAAAAAAAACACAAATCTGAAATCATGCAACAGTTCAGCCAAATCCAGAATGGTTATGAGGTACGAGTTCATTGTCTCTCTTCTTACCCTCCACCCATATTTTGCACAGAGAGTTGGGGCCATAATACTTCGAGGATGGTTACATTACTGTCAGCAGAGCTGAACACGTTTAGATCCACGGCCCTGAATCCAGAAGATCAGTTCCTGACGTTTGATATTCTGGTGTGGTATGGCCTGGATTCCACAGCCCAGCTTCTAGAAGCTGTATACTCTAGTAGTTAAAGTGACACTAAACAATATCCTTATTCTCCAAACATAATCCATACACATCCAATACTTCAAGGCCCTGTAATCCATTTTTCATGAAATTGTTTCTTGCTGTATTTTTCTGCCTCTTTTAATGTGCTCCATGAGCTCCCAAACCTCACCTTTTCCTCCCACTTCAATTTGTTTGGAACAAGCAGTGCATGTTAGTTGCAGTCATATGCACTGCTCTATGCACACTACAAATCCCTTAGTCCATAGACCATAAGTCATTAGGAGAAGGTGACAATCCAACATACAGTGGGACCATGAAGAACGAACATAGCCACCGCATAATAGGAAGTCAGATCATAGCAGCAACCAAAAAAAAAGAATTTGGAGAGTTGGAGGAGGCTGGGACCAATAGAAGGTAGTTTTAAAATGTTACTAAACCCACAACAGTAAAATCAGTCTGTATATGCAGTAAAGCATGCTTGTTATACTCCCTGTGGAACCAAAGGGGTTAATTCTCCGCATTGTGTAAAAAGGCTGTTTGAGCCTGTCTTCTCTGATCCTCCCCTTCTTTTACTGTCCCCAATCCATCTGCTGCTGGTACAGAGGCCTGGGAGGCACTCTGCACATGCTCAGTTTAGTGTGTATTGCTTGAGAGTTTTTTTCTCTTTGGGAGAGTGCATATGATCAGCACAGGGCCAATCAGTACTCTCCAGACAAAAGAGTCATGCAGCCTCATAGGACAGTCAGAGGAGAATGAATACTCTTCCTACAAGATTAACCAGTGCTCAGCTGCACACTGATAGAAGTCACAAAACTGCTATATACTGCTGATGACAAAAGGTATTTAGCAATTTATATTGTGGGAGACCAGATATAGTGAATGCAGGGTCCTGGGTTTAGTAACACTAAGAATATATACTTCAATAAAATAAAATAAAAACAGTTTGATGTCACTTGAACTAAAAACGCCAAAGTTCCTTTTGAGAAATCAGTTTCATTTACACCGTTAGGATGGGAAAATAAATGCTGTCATGTATAAAGTGCAAACAGACAGAGTTGCAAATCTGAAGGTTGTGGACATTCTGGCATTACTTCTGGCCAAGGCCGTTAACAAGGGAGTACCCCTGGGCCTCCTGTAGGGGGCCCGGCCCTATCACTCTTAACATATGCTGATGTGCAGGCTGTGCATGGGATGGGTGTCAGGTGCGCAGGCTGTGAGTGTCAGGTGCGCAGGCTGCGCATAGGATGGGTGTCAGGTGTGTAGGCTGCGCATGGGATGGGTGTCAGGTGCGCAGGCTGTGCATGGGATGGGTGTCACCTGCACACCTGACACCCATCCCATGCACAGCCTGCGCATCTGACACCCTTTAACTTCTTCCCACCCAGCCTATTGTACAGTGACAGCCAAGTGGAAACCCTCCAGGGCAATCTGTCACTGGCACTGTCCACAGGACACGGCTGATGACAGATCACTACCCCGGCCCACTGCCACTGTCCGTGTACATTTCGGTTACGGGTTTTCGGCCAAGTGCATCCTGAATTTTTTATTTCAGCACCAGAATTTTCATTTCGGTGCACCCCTAATTTTAAAGAGAGACCTTTACTTTGTCCATACTTGGCAAAATAAAAGGTTCTCTGCACTATAAGCCTCTTCTTATTTCCATCCTTTATGTTTGACAGGTGTTAGTGCCCTTTAACTGTAGCCCCTCCTGTAGTAATGTTATGGGTGGAGATAGTGCATTTTTATATGCCAGGTGTAGGTGGGACCCAGTGCACTTGGAGTACGGGAACAGGATGTCCCTGATCTACAAAATGTAATGATGTGAGGAGGGAGCGAAAGAGCCTTCTGCAAGGCTGAATCACCAGGGTGGTGGCCGAGGACACTGTGGGAGCAGACAGAGAAACCTTCTCCCCCTTGACCTTCTCATATTGGGTCCTGTGGCTTGGTTTAGAGCAGACTCTGGGCCTAGGGAGAGTCTTCCTTTGTGTGTGAACATCTGAATAAGAGACTGTAACTTTTAGGGAAGATGGTTGTAACAGTCCTTTGAGGTAGGGGTATGTTCTGCACTTGAGGAACCTCTGTTTAGAAAGTCATGAAAAGAAGAGAAAGTGTTCTGAACTTTGGACTTTTGTACAGTGAGCCATGTTATTGTATCTGTACTGTAAAGTGACTATAACTACAAGAATTGTGCTGGAGTGAAGTTGTGCAGTAAAGCATTGAAAAGGCTTCCCCAGCTGAAGGACTAATTAGCAGCTAGGATTGCTTTTACAAGAACAATACCTGGATGATGTCTGCAGCTGCATCCTACCGGTATAACCACTCAAAGTCCAGCGACATACCAGTACTGGTCCTTGAGTAGTTAAGGATGGTAATAGTGTAGTATACTTCACAGTACAGTCACTATAGAAGCCTTTACCAACTTTTTTTTTTAACCACAGAGAAACCCTTAATATAATTTTTAGGAGTCTGGGAGCTCTTGCTAAAATCGGTTGGTGGTCAGTGGGAAAAATACCCCCTTAAATTGATGGCCAGTGAGAAGAAAAGTTAAAACGTCCTTGAGACCCAAAAATAATTGGTGTCTTGCAGATGGTTCTGCCAAGTGGTGTTCGCTCAGAAACTATGCAGAAACCATGAAATGGGAGGTCAATCAGCCAAAGTTCAAGGAACCCCTAGCAACTTTTGGAGCAGGGGTCAGCAACCCACTGATCGCAGTCAACCCATCGATCGTGGGCAGATGATGGGTAGATTGCGTTTGGGTCCCTACCTTGCTGATCCTCAATCTAAAGTTCTCCTTCTCCACCTGCTGATACCCTGTCTTTTGCCCTGCTGACCCCTAGTCTACTTCCCCACTGACCCCTGTCCCCTGCTCTACTAACCTCTGTACATTGCCCTAAATACTAATGACCTTTGTATATTGCCCTACATACTACTGATCTCTGTACACTGTCCAACCTAATACTGACCCCTGGATCCTGCGCTACATACTACTTACACTGGCAAAAACTCAGAGCAGACAGCCAGGCTAGCACTGATGCCAGCCAGGCCTGAAAATAGGTTAGCAAGTCATCCTGCAGTACTAGTTGTTCTGCCTTCATGATGGACTACTGCATAAGGCTTGTGGGGTTGTAAGGGATTTCTGGTGAAACGGATTGTGTATAAACGTGCGCATGTGCACAGAAATGCACGATCAAGCACATGCACGTGTACACGCACTGTGAAGATTGGCGCCAGACGGACTATTTAAGAAGTGCCTCTGCATGTGCTGAGTGCTGACTGGTCTTCAGCTCCCCCGTGTCCTTCTTGTTCCTGTGTGATTCCCTTGTTGCTGACCCGGCTTGTTCCTCACCTGACTCTGATTGCTCTCCTGATCGATACTGGTTCCTGACTTCGGCTTTGCTTCTGATTCTGTACCTTGCTGTCCGCCTGTTGATGACCCTGGCTATTCCTATGACACTGCTCCTGTCTCTTCCTCTCGCTACCTGCCTTGCTCTGGTGCACGCCTGGCGATCTACAAAACCAGCTCTGCATGTTACCACTGTGCCTGAATCAGAGGATCATCAGTCTCCCAAGGACATCATCTACAAGAGCTGCAAACAACAACTACTGGCGCTCTTGTTCCCCTGGGTCCTAGACTCCCTCTGTTCCAACTCCAGTGGGGTCAGGGCTAGTGATACAAGTGAGGCCGACCTTCTCATTTCAGTCTCCCATCAGGTACGTGACAGGGGGTGACCAATTACTCTCCAGACATGAAATTGAACGCCATGAACGCCAAGTTTCTCACTAAAGATAACTTTAAAAACCCCACAGTTGAGCTACGCTTTTATGCCCTCCCAACCTCTATTCCCTTTAGCTGCAGAGGCTGTGACCAGAGGTGTACACATGCAAAGCATCGGGATCGCGGCAAGGGTTATCCCTCCTGTCACGTTTGGTGGGCATAGCCAAATGCGACCCATTCAAGGAAACGGCCACTCTGAAAGGGCTCTGCGACAACATGCAATGCACGTGGTTGCAGCACACTATTCAAGGGGTAAAAGCAGGCAGTGGAGAGGTGATACAATGCCTCCTCATCGAAAGTCAAAGCTCTCTTAAGAGCAATCCCTTAACCACTTCCCATTTGGCCCATGTAGATAAACGGCCGGAAGGGAGCGCTGCCGAAGCGGGTTGCCGTTTCTAAATTTCACCCACATTCACTGCCTGTGCGTGCTTCCTGGGGGCGCTTGGCACCGCGATCACTGTACGGTACCTCTGTGTGAGGTCCTGATTCATGTGATCCCATATTGGCCAATCAGTGATCAAATGAATAGTAGTAAACAAGATGTCACTTCCTGACATCATTGCTTACTACTTGTGAAATCTGTGAATGATCACAGAGGTCACATGGTACAAGGCTATTCATAACAGCCTTGTACCATGTGACAAGCTGTGACCAATCACAGGTCACACAGTATTTCTCAAGAAATGCAAGAATGTAGCCAGAGAGAAGGAGAATGTATTGCTTTTACAGCCTTTATGGCAATCGGTGTAAAAAAAGAAAAACAAATCTGCATCAACCCCCACAAGTAGTACAGTGTCACTATGGTGACACTATACTGCTAGGGTGACAGTATGCTAAAAAAACCCATAAATAATATAATAAAAAATACAATAAAAATTTAAAAAACATTTTTAAAAAATTATAATTTTTGGTTATAAACTAATTTAGGTTATTTTTTTTTTTACTAAAAAGATAGCTGAATACATTTTGGCCAAGATTTATGAAGAAAGATTATTTATTTGCAAAATCTTATAAGAAAAACAGTTTTTTTTTTTCATTTATATAGCAAAAAAATAAAAATCCCAGTGGTGAATAAATACCACCAAAATACAATTTTATCTGTCTCAAAAAGGTGCTAAAAAATGCATATGAGTACAGTGTTGCATGACCGCTCAATTCTCATTCAAAGTGTGATAGCACTGAAAGCTGAAAATTGGCCTGGACTGGAAGGGGGTGAAAGTGTCCAGACTTGAAGTGGCTAAAGCATTTAAAAAATAAAAAATGCTATTTTTTTTTGCAGGGTAAAAAATGTGCATTTACTATCTTTTTAGGAGCATGTAAAGCATTGAAAAGCAATGTCAGGTGCTTGCAAATTGCCATTATGCTGTCTGCCCATAACTCCGATACGGACAGGTAGTTACTGAATGACAGAATGGTCACCAGCACCCTGGCAGTTCATTGAGAAATACAAGTTGTCAGCCACAAAGGCTTATGGTACTTGTAGGCATTCATTCACATTCTTGTAGGCATTCATTCATTGTGTTGGTGAAAACCCTGCGCAGACATTCTGTTTTCAAATTGTGACAGCGGGTGCAGGGAAAAGATCCCCAGACCACTGTCATGTGGGGAGGGAAATCGAGAAAGAGCTGCAGGAGTGGAAACATGTTACATGTTCCACCCTAAAAATGGATAGAACATGTAACACGTTCCCAAATGTGAACTTATCCTTTAAGCTTCCTGGCGGTAATCCCGAGTGTGGCTCGGGGTTAATTTCAGTACCAAAAGCGGTAACCCCAAGTGTTACACTGCAGAGATTCCCTCAAGCCTTACCTTGTCCCACGATCCCGCAATGTCCTCCCGCTGTGTCCACCAGCCAGGTCCGCTGGCCGATGCCGGCATCCGGGTTCCGTTCCCTGCAAGCACTGGTACGTATGGGGGGCGGAACCGGCGGGAGATTCAAAAAAGTGAAAATTTGACAGCACACAATACACTGTAATCTCTTAGTATTATATTGCTGTATCAAACCATTTCTCCTAAATTTTGTCCCTAGTGGTTTGTCCAGTGCCCTGCCTGCATTATTACCATTCTTTCTGCCTGGAAACTGAGAAACGTCCATGGCATCCAAAAAGTGTCCCTTTGAGCCAAAAGCAGTTTTAGACCAGCTAGAAAACAGCAATAGTGAATTAGAATCACTTGCAGAATTGAGCAATAGTGATTCGTGGGGAAATTCGTCATCAGACACTAAAGTGATGTTCAAACTTGGTGCTCTATTTCAAATTTCAGTGTTTTTGGTTTGATTACATTATTGAATTACATTTATTATTATAATTTTTTTAAATTATTTATTATATTACTATAAATAATAAACTTTATCATACCCGGGATGTTTACTAGACTCTTGTTTGGATAGATGTAAGTGAGTTATTCTTAAGAATTACAGGCCTGCAATATAAAACAACAAATTTCCATGCAAAACAATGTACCGCTTTGACATTCAAAAATATTGATTAGTTAGACCGCCAGGGAGGTTAAGGTAAAGTTTATACTTTTACAATGACGTTTGGTATTCTTATATTATATTTTTCTAAGTTTTCTTCATGCTGTCTTTACTTTTTATTGGGGTCTTGGTAGTTAATGTGGTAGTAAACTCAATTTTTTATTTTTACCTACAGTTAAGCTTATAAAAAAAGCTTCTCTGTAGGTAAAATTAATATCTCCGAAACGTGTATCGTTTAGGGGATATTCTAGTGAGTGACAAGCCTGTGACATTACTGGCACATACGCTCTGAAGGAACGGCATACCCATGCTGTTCCTCTAGAGCTCTGAGATAGCCGTGACTCCTGCGTGCATGCAGTTTGGCCTTTCAAGCAGCTGTAGCCTGGGAACCCAGCAGGGAGACCGGGTGAAGATGGAAGCCTCTGCAGTGGGGACATCTCGCTGCTGCAGGGCTTCGTTTCAAGGTAAGTCTTTCATAGTGTGCTAGTATGCAGTGCATACTACCACATTATGCCTTTACCCTGCAGGGGGAAATCTTTTTTTTTTTTTTTTAAACTTTACTACCACTTTAATTTCTTAGAAAAAATTATGCTTTGCTGGCTGTACACCCCAAAATCTCAGTGGATCAGGGACATATGTATCTAAGACTGGGAGGAGGGCAGGGGGGATACTAAAATACAGTATGTGTTATTGTTTTATAAGTTGACTTGCTGACTTTTCAGACAGCAAAAGATATAGCTATATAGACACATTGCAAACATTCCATTATTTTGTGAACAAAGTATGTCAAGACTATCACTATCACCCCAAGTGTATATGTATCACCCTCTAGTGTGCTACTAGTAAAGTGTAGTATAGGTAAATTTATTGTGTATGACTCATGGTAACTGTGTGAGTCTGTGATTAAAGTTGGGTTACTGCAGGTGAAGCTGAATGGCTTAACAGGTTGGGACTCTGCTTCACCTGGCTCTGGAGTACGATAGAACCTTCCAGAAGCCAGATGGCAGTGAAGGTGGAGACCTAATCTGCATGTTCATGGGAGTCTAACTAATCCCAGGTTTGAAGGCCCTGGTAGAGTGGTGAAACCAACCCATAAATATGGGCCAGTCGGGCCGGCAAGGGAGTCGGGTGGAAGATGGAGTGCTGAGGAGACTGTTGGTGGCCTGGGAGTGGTCCCCTAGATCTGGGGGGGGGGGTTTGGCCTCTAGGCTGGGCTCGGAATGGCTCAGGAGGGTACATCCAGCAGTATTGCATGAACAGGATCAAGGCATGGGAACAGTGGGGGCAAGGAGGGCAGAGTGAGTACATTAGCAAACCCAGGGATCCACAAGGGGAGAGACTGCCATGCAGACAAGCTTGCAAATAACAGTGCTGTGCTTAATTAATATTATTATACAGGATTTATATAGCGCCAACAGTTTGCGCAGCGCTGTACAAAATGAAGGTGGATATTACAGTTACAATACAATTTGGTACAAGAGGAAACCCTGCTCGTGAGAGCTTAAAATCTAGGAGATAAAAAAATGTGTGGCTGGAGGGAGGAAACACCTAGAGCAGTGGCCACTGGCGGGTGATTTTACTGGTTTCTGTGATTCAGTCCCGTAGATGGACCTCCAAATAACAGAGAAGACACAGCTTTGTGATTGGGTGACTGCATAGAAAGACTTGTAAAAAAAATACTATTATAATATGGGATATACTGTATTTAGTGCCAACAGTTTTCTCAGCACTTTACAATGTAAACAGAGACAGTACTGTTATAATACAATTTAATACAAAAGGGTTAGGTAGGCCCAGCTCAGGAGAGCTTATAATCTAATTAGGAGGGACAAGTGGTAAAAAAAAGGTAAGAACAGGATGAGCTAATGATGAAAATAAAAGTTCAATTTTTACATAGATGTGGGATAGGTTTCCCTGAATAGATGAGTTTTCAGGAATCACCTTAAGAGACAGAGTTATAGATAGCTGGACACATTGGGGTAAGGAGGTCTAGAGGGTGGTAGAGGCTCTGTAGAAGTCCTGGAGATAAGCATAGGAGAAGGAGACAATGAAGCTAGAGAGCAGGAGGTCTTGGGAAGAGATAGTTTGGGTGATATATTATGACAAAATTAGTGATGTATCCCAAGGCAGAGTTGTGAATGGCTTTGCATGTAGATTTTAGTGTTTTGATTTTTTTTTAGTATAAGGGGCAATCATATGCCAGTGGGGGGACTGGCAGAGTGGCATGGGGTATTTACATTGCGATTTATGCTAATATGTATGCAAATTTATGGGAGGCAGCATTTAAAAATGAAATTATTGTAAAGCCTCACCTTCTACTTTAATAGGTAAACAAGAAGCAATAAAATAAAACTAACCACAAATTCTAAATTATAATGACATTTCAGCATAGATCTCTTAGTTCTCACTGTCCCTGTAAGCAGCACAAAAAATAATAAGTTGGTCTCATAACTAAACTTGAAGAGGTCAACAGGTTGACCCCACCTGCAACTTCCCTTCCTCTCTTTACATCCTGCACCATGGTTCCCAACCTCCCCGCCTCTCTTTACATCCTGCACCATGGTTCCCAACCTCCCCGCCTCTCTTTACATCCTGCACCATGGTTCCCAACCTCCCCGCCTCTCTTTACATCCTCCACTATGGTTCCCAAACTCCCCGCCTCTCTTTACCTCCTCCTGCATAGTTCCCAACCTCCCCGCCTCTCTTTACCTCCTCCACCATGGTTCCCAAACTCCCCGCCTCTCTTTACATCCTCCACTATGGTTCCCAACCTCCCCGCCTCTCTTTACATCCTCCACTATGGTTCCCAAACTCCCCGCCTCTCTTTACCTCCTCCACCATGGTTCCCAAGCTCCTCGCCTCTCCTTACCTCCTCCAGCATAGTTCCCAGCCTCCCCGCCTCTCTTTACCTCCTCCACCATGGTTCCCAACCTCCACGCCTCTCTTTACCTCCTCCACCATGGTTCCCAACCTCCCCGCCTCTCTTTACATCCTCCACCATGGTTCCCAATCTCCCCGCCTCTCTTTACCTCCTGGTGTGCTGCTAAAGATGCTGTCCCAAGCTTCCATTTCATGGGTTCTACATCAAGTTGAATAGGTATCCCATTCTTTAGTAGCACACCTGGATGTAAGCAGTAGCAGGATGGTTGCAGGTCGTGGTACAGATTCCTGCTTGTGCAGCTGGTACAGCTAAAGAATCTGCACTGAAACTGCAGTTTAAAGTAAAACTAAAGGCAAAACATTTTGTTTTTAGTTTTGGACAGAGTGGAGATGCATTAGAACGCCCCCAGGCTTTTGTTGCTGTCTGTGCCCCCGTTAGGGAGATTTGCCCTATTTGTCCTGTTTACCATCCCCATTGAAAGTGAAAGTAGAAGAAATTCTCAAATTTTGGGTTGTCCCCAGAAAAGTATTAAGAGGGGAAATCTTCCAACGGGAACACTAGTTCTGGTGACTTGGGGGTCCCCAAGATATTCCCTTAGGCCCCTTTCACAAGGGGCGGACTCGTCAGCGAATCCACTTCCTCGGTGGGGGATCTCTCCATTGAACCCCACTGAGCAGGCGGATGACACTTCCGTGTCCACTCCTCTGCTGCAGAGCGGACAAAGACACAACTCGCTGTCCTCTATAGGCGGTCGGTTTGAAACGATTGGTCGGTTGTTTGCTTAATCCTTTATCCTTGTTCTGGGAGATCTTCAGAGCAGCCAGGAGGGCTGGTAGTGACTGCAGCCTGTGAAGCTGGGAGCAGCTCCACAGGGGAAAGGAGACATCTCTGCATGTAGTTTGCAAGAATTTCAGCTGATTTTCAGAGGGGTTGTGAGTCTCTAGCCCGTAAGGGGCTGTTGCTACTGATCTGCAAAGACTGCTGTCTTTCAAGGACAAGAACCATCCAGGATCTGTTTCTGTAAATAGGAAGGAAGTTGTCCCCCTGCATTGACTTAGTCAAGTGTGGCATCCCATAATCCCTATCACCCTATCCAAGTTATTTCCCCTAATAAAATAACAAAAACCAAGCTCATAGACTGTTCACTGACTGTGGATGCACGTGTCAAAAATGCATGTTGCCTGGCTGTGCAGAGTTTAGGGGGATCTAGAAACACAGCGGCCTTCAAGAGGGTAGAGCTACAGTGGAGCAAAAAAGTATTTAGTTAGCCACCAATTGTGCAAATTCTCCCACTTAAAAAGATGAGAGGCCTGCAATTGGCATCATAGGTAGACCTCAACTATGAGAGACAAAATGAGAAAAAAAAATCCAGACAATCACATTGGCTGATTTGGAAAGAATTTATTTGCAAATTATGGTGGAAAATAAGTATTTGGTCACCTACAAACATGCAAGATTTCTGGCTCTCACAGACCTATACCTTCTTCTTTAAGAGGCTCCTCTGTCCTGCACGCATTACCTGTATCAATGGCACCTGTTTGAACTTGTTATCAGTATAAAAGACACCTGTCCACAACCTCAAACAGTCACACTCCAAACTCCACTATGGTGAAGACCAAAGAGCTGTCGAAGGACACCAGAAACAAAATTGTAGACCTGCACCAGGCTGGGAAGACTGAATCTGCAATAGGCAAGCAGCTTGGTGTGAACAAATCAACTGTGGGAGCAATAATTAGAAAATGGAAGACATACAAGACCACTGATAATTTCCCTCGATCTGGGGCTCTACGCAAGATCTCACCCCGTGGGGTCAAAATGATCACAAGAACGGTGAGCAAAAATCCCAGGACCACACGGGGGAACCTAGTGAATTACCTGCAGAGAGCTGGGACCAACGTAACAAAGGCTACCATCAGTAACACACTACGCCACCAGGAACTCAGATCCTGCAGTGCCAGACGTGTCCCCCTGCTTAAGCCAGTACATGTCCGGGCCCGTCTGAAGTTTGCTAGAGAGCATTTGGATGATCCAGAAGAGGATTGGGAGAATGTCATATGGTCAGATGAAACCAAAATAGAACTCATCGTGTTTGGATGAGAGAGAATGCTGAGTTGCAGTCAAAGAACACCATACCTACTGTGATGCATGGGGGTGGCAACATCATGCTTTGGGGCTGTTTCTCCGCAAAGGGACCAGGACGATTGATCCATGTACAGGACAGAATGAATGGGACCATGTATCATGAGATTTTGAGTACAAACCTCCTTCCATCAGCAAGGGCATTGAAGATAAAACGTGGCTGGGTCTTCCAACATGACAATGATCCCAAACATACCACCCGAGGAATGAAGGAGTGGCTTCGTAAGAAGCATTTCAAGGTCCTGGAGTGGCCTAGCCAGTCTCCAGATCTCAACCCCATAGAAAACCTTTGGAGGGAGTTGAACGTCCGTGTTGCCCAGCGACAGCCCCAAAACATGACTGCTCTAGAGGAGATCTGCATGGAGGAATGGGCCAACATACCAGCAACAGTGTGTGCCAACCTTGTGAAGACTTACAGGAAACGTTTGACCTCTGTCATTGCCAACAAAGGATATATAACAAAGTATTGAGATGAACTTTTGATACTGACCAAATACTTATTTTCCACCATAATTTGCAAATAAATTATTTCCAAATCAGCCAATGTGATTGTCTGGATTTTTTTTCTCATTTTGTCTCTCATAGTTGAGGTTTACCTATGATGCCAATTACAGGCCTCTCTCATCTTTTTAAGTGGGAGAACTTGCACAATTGGTGGCTGACTAAATACTTTTTTGCCCCACTGTACATATACAATAAAATAAAATGCATCACAATAAATAAATTCAGCAAAAACCAAAAATTGTGCTCTATCAATCCATCAGAGTGTCATAATAAGTATTATAAAACATTTAATCCATATATAAAAAGTGTACAGTGCATAATGTGCAAAAATCTTAAAGGTGTAAAAATAATAAATCAAAGAATCCAACCCTGGAAGATGTTGGGAGCTGAAACACATAGAGATGGGCTTATTTGGACATGACCTCACCACGCATGCCAAGTCTGAACTCACAGCCAGTGGTTGCAGCTGAAGCCAGATTTGTTTAAAGAAATATTGCCTATTTTTGATTGTCATATGTGACACATTTAAATGTAAGAGTATGGTGAAGATGTTTTATTATTAAATAAACACTATCTTGACATACTTTTGTTCATTCTGGGTGTTGATTATGTAACCTTTTTGATAGCAGCTGCACCAGTGAAAATATCTATAAATATTGAGTGGTCAGTGGCTCAGATTAATTTAGGTATTATTCCATTATTTTGTGTACTCACAAGTATAATATAATACTAAGAGAAGTTATAATATTATGTTGCAGTCAGATGCAAAACATATAGCAAATCATTCACATTAAAAACCCAGTCTGAGTTAAAAGCTTAGAATGGAGGACAGACACTGACATTTTTTTAAATTCAGGTACTCTGGTTACGCCAAATTGCTCTATTGTGCCTTGGTTATGCGCTAAATGTAAAAAAAAAAATTAGTTTCTTAGTTGCTACCTCGGAGGTGAGTTTAAAGTCTCTGTAAACCAATCATGTGATCAAATGCTAAAGCATTGGCCACGTGATCTTTGCAAAAAGTAAGACTACAGTTCAGGTAACTGCACGAATGACAGCAGTAGACAGAACAAATGATCAATGCCATGGTATTCATAACTGATGCTGAAGAGAAACAGTTTGCAGGATATAGTACTGCAGTGGTCATGTACTAACGAGAATGCTGGCAGAAGTAGAGAGCAGAGTAACAACGAGATTAGCTCATCAGTGTTCTGCTTTTCCTTTTACAGTCTAACCACAGGCTGGGGGCAGGGACAAGACCTAGTCATAATACTTAAAGAGGAGCTCCACCCAAAAGGGGACATTCCGCTTTAAGGACTGCTCCCCCGCTCCCCATTAAGGATTGGCACCTTTGGGGGGTGGGGGGGAACGGGTACCCGAATTTGACAGTTACCCGCTCCCACATTCTGTACAATCACCTAGGCGATCAGAAGTGGAAGGTATCCTCCCTCCCTCCCTGTAGTCTTTTGAGACACGTGACAGGTCCCAGAAGACTACAGGACCATTCATGAAGCGCAGCGCTACTCATGCATGCGCAATGGGTACCCGGCTGTGAAGCCACAAGCTATCACAGCCAGGTGCCCACACTGAAAATGCAAGCCTCCTGGAATACAGGATGGCCGGTGAAACGGGCTGCAGTTGACACAGGACCGAGGGACAGATAAGTGGCTGTTTTTAAGTCAGCAGCTATAGTTTTTGTAGCTGCTGACTTAAATTTTTTGACATGGTGAGTGGAAATCAGCTTTAATGTGTTTTAAAGGCACAGGAGGGTTTCTTACTTTCAGTAAATTTAAATTTCAGCAAAAAACACACTAAAGTGCATTTTAGGGCAAACAAATGCAATAAATTACCAAAATGTTTGATAAAATATAAAAGATGAGGTTGCATCAAGTAATTTGATACCCAACATGTCAAACTTTAAATTTGCGTGCGCCTGTGAAATGACGACAAATATCAGTAACCTATATTTTCTATAGGCAACGCTTCAAAAGCCCCTACATGACATCAGTTTATTGTTATGTAGGAGGTCTTGTGCTAGAATTATTGCTCTCACTCCAGCATGCTCGGTGATATGTAACGTGTGTCGCAATCGATGTTTTCATGCATAGGCACCCCCGACACATGCATTTACGTTTATATGTGGGGATGGGGGGGCTAACATTTTTTGGGGGGGATGTTATGGGTTTGGGTGTAACTTTTTTTTTTTTTATTGACTTTTTTTTTCATCACACAGCCCCCTATGTGATGTTTACTGTATGTATGTTTTCACACTGAGGCGTTGTGGTGCAAAAACTCCTGCTTGCAGCATGTTTGGGGAGTTAAAAAAATGCCCCAAAAACGCCTCTTCCCATTGAAATCAATGGAAAGCGCCATACAAAATGCCTCAAAAATGCCTTTTTAGTGCAGTTTTTAAGTCACGTATACTTTAACCACATACGTACCACCCACAGTACATTTACTGCTGCAGGGCAGCCCCTGTGCGCACAATCATATATATATATATATATATATATATATATATATATATATATACACAGTTGTGTTCAAAATAATAGCAGTGTGTTGAAAAAAGTGAATAAAGCTCAAAATCCTTCTAATAGCTTTTACTTCCATACACACAAATGCATTGGGAACACTACACATTCTATTCCAAATCAAAACATGAAGAAAAATAGATCAAATTTGTGTTGTTCCTCTAAAAAAAATTAAGAAAAGTGAATATTAGACTGTTCAAAAAAATAGCAGTGTTTGTATTCTTCTTTACAAACTCAAACATTCACTATAGAAACTGAAAAATGTTTGAAGATTTTGCTTTCCCTTTGAATCACTTAATGAATATTTAGTTGTATAAGCACTGTTTCTGAGAACTGCTGTACATCTGTGTTACATGGAGTCAACCAACTTCTGGCACCTGTGAACAGGTATTCCAGCCCAGGATGTTTGGACTACATTCCACAGTTCTTCTCTATTTCTTGGTTTTGCCTCAGAAACTGCATTTTTGATGTCATCCCACAAATTTTCTATTGGATTAAGATCCGGGGATTGGGCTGGCCACTCCATAATGTCAATCTTGTTGGTCTGGAACCAAGATGTTGCACGTTTACTGGTGTGTTTGGGGTCGTTGTCTTGTTGGAACACCCATTTCAAGGGCATTTCCTCTTCAGCATAAGGCAGCATGACCTCTTCAAGTAATCTGATGTATTCAAACTGATCCATGATCCCTGGTATGCGATAAATAGGCCCAACACCGTAGTATGAGAAACATCCCCATATCATGATGCTTGCGCAACCATGCTTCACTGTCTTCACAGTGTACTGTGGCTTGAATTCAGTGTTTGGGGGTCGTCTGACAAACTGTCTCCGGCCACTAGACCCAAAAAGAACAATCTTACTTTCATCAGTCCACAAAATGTTGCGCCATTTCTCTTTAGGCCAGTCAATGTGCTCTTTGGCAAATTGTAACCTCTTCAGCACGTCTTTTTTTCCACAGTGGGACTTTGCGGGGGCTTCTTGCAGATAGCTTGGCTTCACATAGGCGTCTTCTAATTGTAACAGTACTCACAGGTAACTTTAGACCTTCTTTGATCTTCCTGGAGCTGATTGTTGGCTGAGTCCTTGCCATTTTGGCTATTCTTCTATCTATTCAAATGGTAGTTTTTCGCTTTCTTCCACGTCTTTCAGGTTTTGGTTGCCATTTTAAAGCATTTGCGATCATTTTAGCTGAGCAGCTTATCATTTTCTGCACTTCTTTATATGTTTTCCCCTCTCCAATCAACTTTTTAATCAAGGTACGCTGTTCTTCTGAACAATGTCTGGAACTACCCATTTTCCTCAGAATTTCAGAGAGAAATGCACTGTAACCAGCAAGTACAACATTTGCTGCCTTCCTTCCTTAAATAAGGGCAATAATTGCCACCTGTTTTTCAAAGAATGACCTCACTAATAGAACTCCACACTGCTATTATTTTGAACATGCCCCTTTCAATTAGTGATTCAATTACACAGAATCAGCAGCATGCATGTCATGACTGTTGGGTCTGTTGGATTTCTATTACTCTACTACACCTGCTAGTAAATTATTTGCCATGTAGAAATATCATTTCTACCAAAAACAGTAATTGATCAGGTTAGTGATGTCTGACTGCTATTATTTTGAACACAACTGTATATATATATACGTGATTCACACTTCCACAGTCTTCGCGGATCGGGGGGGGCGCACGCGCGCAAGGGATCAATCATCTGATTTAGGCCAGTGATGTCCGGCCCAAGGCGGATGATCAATCACTGTCTTATCCTGTCCTATCCTGTCCTGTGTTGACAGTTACAAAGAACACGAAGTGATGAAATCTTCTCTCTCTGGGCACATTCCGTCCCAGAGAGAGAATCAACATAAACTGTGAGTAAAAGCACTACACAATGACAGTTAGAACACTCTAGGACACATTTAACCCCTTGATCGTCACCCCCAGTTAACCCCTTCACTGCCCTGTTACCAATGTCATTAGTAGTGTACAGATTTTTTGCTGATCAATGTATTAGTGTCACTGGCGACGTCAGATAGCGATAGCGTCAGTTAGCGCCCCTCCCAGATAGCATCAGACCAGTAATCACATTTAACCCCTTGATTGCCAGGAGCACGCTCACATACACAATAAACCTCCATTGATAGTATAGTGTCTGAATGGATCAATACCTTTGATCAGATAAGCACTTTACCAGCGTTCACATTAGTATAGCGTCCCCAAAAACGCAGCATTAGCGGGATCAGCCCGGAACCTGCCGGCACCTGCATTTAGCCCCCCCTTCTCCCCCAGCAAGTGCAATGTCAGTAGGTCACTGTCACTTGATACATTGCACACAAAACCGCAGTGTTCTCAGAATCAAAAAATAAAAAGTGCACAGGTGATCAAATACCACCCAAAAAAAGCTCTATTTGTTTGAAAAAAGGACAAACTTAATTTATGTACAGCATTGCATGACCGCGCAATTGTCAGTTAACCAACGCAGTGCTGTATAGCAAAAAATGGCATAAATTGCAGTATCTATACCATAGTTTGTAGACGCTATAACTTTCACACAAAGCAATCAATATACACTTATTGGGATTTTTTTTTACCAAAGACATGTAGCAGAATACATTTTGGCCTAAATTTATGACTAACTTTGAGTTTACTATATATTTTTTATAGCTGAAAGTAAAATATATTGGTTTTTTTTCAAAATTTTCGGTCTTTTTTTATTTATAGCACAAAAAACAAAAAGTGCACAGGTGATCAAATGCCAACGAAAGAAAGCTCTATTTGTGTGGAAAAAAAGGACATAAATTTAGTTTGGGTACAGCACTGCATGACCGCGCAATTACCAGTTGAAATAGCGCAGCAAAAAAAGGCCAGGTCATTAAAGGGAGTAAATAATCAGGATGGAAAGTGGTTAAAAAACACTCAGAAAAACGCGGTAAAAATGCCTATGCGTTTTTGCGGCAGATCAGTGTGAAAGTAGCCTGCTTCCACTTGACAGGCAGTATGCCTGTCAGTTATAGACACAATCTAGGTGGCTGCAGCCACTGGAATGTGTGTAAAATGCCACACTGTCAAGTCCATACGATGTGCGGACCTGGCAGCAAAAGGGTTAAAGTAGAACTATAGGCAAAACATTTTTTTTCATTTTGGATAGAGCAAGGGTAGTTTACAATCCCTGTCAGATTTTTTTTTGCCATCTGTGTCCCATTGATTAAATTTCCCTTCACTTTATCATCTGTCAGATTATACTTCCATAGCCAAACAGGAAGTGAGAGGAAATCCCTGCCAATTATGGGAATTCCTTGGGGCACCCCAGGTCACCAGAACTAGTGTCCCCATTGGAAGAATTTTCTTCTATTGCTTTTCTGGGAACAACCGAAAATTTGGGATTTTCTTTTACTTTCAATGATGATGATCAACAGGACAAACAGAGAGGGAGAATCTCTCTAACGGGAGTGCAGAGAACAATAAAATTCTTTATTAATTCTTAGTGGCACTCCAAATGCAGCCAGCGGACGCATGCTTTTGCACATGGCAAAACAAGCAACAAACAAGCCAAAACATGCAGTAAAATAAAACCATGTGAAGCTCTATGCCCAAAAAGATGCAGGATGTTCCTTGATGCCATTTTGCACATAGGGCAGCCCATTCAAGCGAAAACATGCGAAGAGTGCACAAAAATGGGCATTCCCGCTACGCTAGGTGTGACTTGGGCTAAGGCCTGCCTGATGCGTTAATAACTGAATGAATTAATATAAGTTAATACTTGTGGGCTACTAAATGGTATTTAAATGAAGTAATTATAATACATTTATACTAATACCTAATATGGTGGTGCATCAACACTACTGCACATACCCATAAAACTGTGCCAGATTGATTAATAATAATAAATTAATTATATGTGTCGCTCTCCACCTGTTAACTATAAATTAAATTAAATTTGATAACACCATATGATAACATGTAAAAGCTATATAATATGGTATACCTCCTATACCAATATACAAACGTGCTGAAAATTCCAAAAATCTAATATATAATATTAATAAATGAATATCAAAAATTGTATAAATGTGATATTGTGCACACTAGCTAGGCTACGTTCACGCTAGCTTTGTTAGCAGTCATTAGACAGGCGTTTGGGAAGCGTTTTTAATTCTACACATGGCAGCACAGAGTGCTGTTCACATGGAAGCATTAGCGTTGTGGCAAAATTGACGCCTCATGTCTAGTCAGGAGGAGTTGAAGCCTCCCATTCAAGTCTATGGTGACACTCCTCAAATGCCTGGCAGGCGTTTGCAGAGTGTTAATACCATTAAACTTCATTGTAGGCGATTAACACTTTGTAAACGCCTCAAAAACGCACAAAAAATGCTTCCCAAACACCTGTCTAACGCCTGTCAAATGTTATAGGGGCTAGAAATTAGAAATGAGTCAAGTATGAACGAGTCCTAACAGTTTCCAGGCACGCTGATAAAAGCCATGGCTTTGGGAAATCCCCGAACAGAGCGTGTTGTGTTCCTGCTTGGAATTCGCCTGACTCACTTTCCTGTTTTAGAGGAATATGTCATCCTAAACGTACATCAGACGTTTTGTTTTCAGTTTTACCAATAAACACTTGTCTATGGCAAACTGAATGGAAAAACTTCCTAAACTGGGCCCCTTTTATGGTCCCAACTCACTGGGGCATATCATAGTCACAGCACTGGGATCTAAGAGGAACAAGCAGCTTTCTTTTCAGCAACTACAAGGTTAATAATCTGCCACTCCCAGACCAGTTTCACAGGAAGAAGCCGAGCAATGACAGCGTCAGCCTCTCAGCAGAATCCGCGCACTGGGGGTTAAAAATCTTCGGAGTTCTGGTGAGGATAGTGAATAGCGCACGCCATAGCCACAATGACGCACTTAGCAGTAGTGGGGAGAGCGCGCCTACCTATCATAGCAGGATCAGGAAAGGGGGCTGCAAAACTAGGCTTTTCAATGGTTAACTGCTTCCTTGTATATACTGTGTACGGTGGGAGCACTACATTACGGGGGGGGGGGTGAGGAAATATGGCACTTATCCCAAATTGTAATCTGCGACATGTTAACAGCAGAAACAATTCAGGAAGTGAAAAACGAGTCTCAAAATGTCTGCTGCAGTCAGTGGAGGCAGAACACAGTCTTTAGGACACTGATATGCTTTGTGTGCTCACATACGGCGTACAATGTGTGGCTTTCTGATGACAACAAGCTGTAGTTGTAGGAATCATCATCATTTACTGAGTGATTCGGGATGGTTTAACTACTTTTTTTTTGACAACCACCACACCCATTACTACTTGGTTCTTACTTACATGTTTACAATCAGCCCTTATAATTGCATGTCAGAATTGTACTGTGGATACTTTACAGGGAAATGTTCATGAGCGGAGCGTTCAGAAGACACAGGAAACTCTGCTTTAGTCGAGGTTCACACCTATGCGTGTTCCACAACGTTTTGCAGAAACATACTACAGTCCATTTAACATGATTTCCTATGGAACACGTTCATGTCTCTGCGTTTTTTACCCGGTGCGTTTTTTGGAAAGGGTCGGTCTTTTTTCAATGAAATAAGTTGCATTTTTGGTTCTATAGACTTCAATGAAGATACTGCAGAAAAGCACATAGTGTGTTTTTGCTGTGTTTTGCGGTTTAATTTACCTAGCAATAAGAAAAGAAAAAAACGCAGCAAAAATGTGGCAAAACACGTACAAAAATGTGGCAAAACACGTACAAAAACGCAAAATGCACTGCAGAAATGGATCATATGCAAACTGCATAGTTGTGAACCTAGTCTTATTTCATTTTCCTGCTTTGCTGAATAAGCCATCTACAATGTAAAAAAAACTATTTGCAAGAGCTGACAGTACAGCCCCTGGCTGAGCCTGGGTTCACATATATGCGGTGCTGTATATCGCATGAGATTCACACATTCCTGTACAAATCACATGCGATTTGAGCCATACATTTTGTATGGCTCTAATCGCACCGCACCAAAAACGTGCAGGACCCTTTTTTTGGTCGGCACTAGAATCGAATCGCATGGGTATTCACACCTATGCGATCCTGCACATCACACCACATTTTGCAGACCGCTTTCGGGGTGTTGTTAACTTAATATACACACCCGCAGCAGTTTTCAAGAATGGGGTGCGATTCTGATGCAGTGCAGAATTTGCACAGAAAACACTGCATAGTCCTCACCACATCAGTGTGAACCAGGGCTGAAAGTTTTGAGAATGACATAAATATTACTTTTCACAAAGTCTGCTGCTTCAGTGTTTTTAGATGTTTCTGTCAGATGTTACTAAGGTATACTGAAGTATAATTACAAGCATTTCATAAGTGTCAAAGGTTGTTATTGACAATGACATTAAGTTTATGCAGAGTCATTATTTGCATTGTTGACCCTTCTTTATCAAGACCTCTGCAATTCGCCCTGGCATGCTGTCAATCAACTTCTGGGCCACATCCTGACTAATGGAAGTCCATTCTTGCATAATCAATGCTTGGAATTTGTCAGAATTTGTGGGGGTTTTTTGTTCACCTAGCTCTTGAGGATTGACCACAAATTCTCTGAGATCAAGGTCTGGTGAGTTTCCTGGCCACGGACCCGAAATTTTGATGTTTTGTTCCCCAAGCCACCTTTTTGCCTTATGGCAAGGTGCTCCATCATGCTGGAAAAGGCATTGTTAGTCACCAAACTGTTCTTGGATGGTTGTACCATTTTGTAGATTTTGTATCATTCTTTATTCATGGATGTGTTCTTCTGCAAAATTGTGAGTGAGCCCACTCCCTTGGCTGAGAAGCAACTCCACACATGAATGGTCTCAGGATGCTTTATTGTTGTAATGACACAGGACTGATGGTAGCGCTCACCTTTTCTTCTCCGGAAAACATTTTTTACGGATGCCCCAAACAATCAGAAAGGTGGATTCATCAGAGAAAATGACTTTACCCCAGTCCTCGGCAGCCCAATCCCTGTACCTTTTACAGAATATCAGTCTGTCCCTCATGTTTTTCTTGGAGAGAAGTGGCTTCTTTGCTGCCCTCTTTGACATCAGGCCATCCTCCAAGTCTTCTCGCTGTGCTTGCAGATGCACTCCCACCTGCCTGCTGCCATTCCTGAGCAAGCTCTGCACTGGTGGTGCCCCGATCGTGCAGCTGAATTAATGTTAGGAGATGGTTCCAGATGGTTTCTGGACTTTCTTGGGCACCCTGAAGTCTTCTTCACAACAATTGAACCTATCTCCTTGAAGTTCATGATGATCCGATAAATGGTTGATTTAGGTGCAATCTTAGTAGCAGAAATATCCTAGCCTGTGAATCCCTTTTTGTGCAAAGCAATGATGACTGCACGTGTTTCCTTGCAGGTAAATTAATATTTGTGTCATTCTCAAAACTTTTGATGTTATAATCAGGAAGTTACACAGATGGTTTGGAGCTGAGTGTTTCGTACCTACCATTGTGAGTAATGCATGAGACTATGCAATAAAGTGGATCTATCATTATCATTTTTATTTGACAGTTCTACATGTACATGTAGTACTTTGTACCATGTTTCAAAGTGCTTTCTAACCCTAGTGATGATCCAACAACAGCTTTGATAGAGATGGTCGATTCATAGCTGCAGTTTGTCTCAGCTTTGAACACTTTCCACAGATAAGCAGCAACAAGAGGAATGCAGAAAGGTGTTCTTTAATTAAATAAATAGGTGCAGCGCTAAAGTATAAATAGGTATATGGTGCCAAATTGCACCCAATCAACAAAAACAGTCACTAACTGCAAAAGACGTGAAAGCTTGACAAGCAGTAGTCAGCAGGAAGTGAATCCTCCTTTGCAATATAATAGTGACTCCGTGCTCCAATCTGTATAAATTGCGCACTCACCAGATGCACAAGGAATTAGTGCATTATATATAAGCTCCCTTTAAAGGTAGATCAGTCAGCCTGTCAGGAGTATGGATCGTCTGTCCGGACACCAGCCTCTAGTACAGCTTCTCTTCCACTGGGGGTCTCACCGAGCAGATGGCTCAAAGCCAAGCCATATATATAAAAAAAGCTGATAGTGTAGTATTTTCATATACTTCAAGAATGTATTAGTAATCCTTGTTACAAAGGTTGAGGATGTGAAATCCTCTAATCAATGGTAAAAGCATGCAAAAATATGTATATTATTAAAAACAAGCAGAGCTGATAACAATGGCTGTATCAGCCAATAACCAAGATGGCTGCCAGACCTCACGTGCGGCAACGGCAGCATGACGTCACCGCATTAGGGCTCCTCCTTAACGCATTTCGTGCTATGGCACGTTATCAAAAGGGGTGTGTCTATGGCGCTAAAGGCCACTACCATGTCGCCCCATACAGTGCTCAGCATAAATGAGTACACCCCAACAGATTTGTCAGAAAAAGGTTTTCCTCTCAGAATCCACATTTTCTATGGGACACTATACTACAAAATACTCCCATAAATACGGGTCTTTGATTGCAAACAAGATTTGCTATTTGGCACACACAAAACTAACCAATTCATTCAAGACCATGTTGAAAAAATTAATACACCAAAATGAAAGTCTTAGGAGCAAAGCTGAATTTTAGACAACAAAATCCTAATTTACAAGAATTCAACTACAGGTGAGTCTAATTGTTCATTAACCACTAGCCTACAGGGCACTTATACCCCCTTCCTGCCCAGGCCAATTTCCAGCTTTCAGCGCTGTCACACTTTGAATGACAATTGCGCAGTCATGCAACACTGTACCCATATGAAAGTTTTATCATTTTTTTTAGACAGCTAGAGCTTTCTTTTGGTGGTATTTAATCACCTCTGGGATTTTTATTTTTTCTTAAACAAACCAAAAACCACTGAAAATTTTGAAAACAAAAACATTTTTTCTTTGTTTTTGTTATACAATTTTGTAAATAAGTGATTTTTCTCCTTCACTGATGTGCGCTAATGAGACTGCAGTGATGGGCACTGATAGGCTGCACTGATGGACACTGATAGGTGGCACTGATGGGCACTGATGAGGAGGCACTGGTAGGTTGCACTGATGGGCATTGACAGGCATCACTGATGGGCACTGAAAGGCAGCACTGATACATGACACTGATATATGGCACTGCTAGGCGGCACTGACTGGCACTGTTAGGCGGCACTGATGCGCACTAATAGGCGACACTGACTGGCACTGATTGGCAGCACTGATTGGCGGCACTGATTGGCTTTGATAGGTGGCACTGACTGGCACTGATGGGTGACATTGAAAGGCAGCTCAGATGGGCACTGATATGTGGCATTAATGTGCACTGGTATGCACTGATATGTGGCACTGATGGGCACTGGCACGTGGCACTGATGAGCACTGACTGCTGGCAATGATGGACACTGACAGGTGGCACTTCTGGGGCCACACTGATCATCAGGGCACACTGATCATCAGTGCCCTGATGATCAGTGTACATGTCCCCTCCACGGAAAGCCGATTACCGGCTCTCCTCTCCTCTCGAGCTGTCAGTGTGACAGCTCGAGAGGAGAGAAATGCCGATAACCGGCATTTCCGTGTTTACATGTGATCAGCTGTGATTGGACACAGCTGATCACATGACCGAGTCAACATCTTCGGCTCTTTTCTTTTGCCCACCAGTGAGTACCCATCTGTGCTCATCAGTGCCCGCCAGTGATTGCATATCAGTGCTCATCGGGGCCCGTCAGTGCCCATCTGTGCTCATCACTGGCCACCAGTCAGTGCCCATCTGTGCATATCAGTGCTCTTTAGCGCCCATCTGTGCTCATCAGTGCACATCTGTGCATATCAGTGCCCATCTGTGTACATCAGTGCTCATCGGTGACCATCTGTGCTCATCGGTGCCCAACTGTGCATATCAGTGCTCATCGGTGCCCAACTGTGCATATCACTGCTCATCAGTGCCCACCTGTGCATATCGGTGCTTAACAGTGCACATCAGTGCCCATCAGTGAGGGCTCATCAGTGCCCATTAGTGAGGGCTCATCAGTGTCCACCAGTGCTGCCTTATCACTGCAGCTTATCAGGGCCCCTCAGTGCTGTTTCATCACTGCAGCTTATCAGTGCTGCCTCATCCCTGCAACTTATCGGTGCACATCAGTGCTCATCAGTGCTACCTCATTACTGCAGCTTATCAGTGTCACTAATTCGTACACATCAGTGCCACCCTATCAGTGGATCCTCATTAGCACCCATCAGTGCACATCAGTGGCAGTTTATCAGTGCAGCCTCAGTGCAGTGCATTATTGCACATTAGTGCAACCTCATCAGTGCCCATTAGTGCAGCCTCATCACTTCACATCACCACCCATCAGTGCACCCTCATCAGCACCCATCAGTGCACCCCCATCAGCGCACCCTCGTCAGCACCCAGCAGTGCACCCCCATCAGCACACACAAGTGCATCCTCATCAGCACCCATCAATGCACCCTCATCAGCACCCAGCAGTGCACACCCATCAGCACACACAAGTGCAGCCTCATCAGCACCCATCAATACACCCTCAGTGCACCCTCATCAGCACCCATCAGTGCATTTTGTGTAAAAAAAAAAAAAAAGTTTTAATTTTTCTTTCCACATATTCCTAAACCTTGGGGGAAAAAACAACATGTTCAAAAGACTCATTATGCCTCATATAATATTTGTTGGGGTGTTTGTGTCTCAAAATGGGGGCCATTTTGTGGGTAATTCCATTGTCCTGGTGCTTCAAGGCCTTAGGAAGTGTAATAGGTAGTCAAGATATTAGATGTGTAATTTATGTCCCTAGAACACCTGATGGTGCTCCTTGCATGTTGGGACTCTCTATGTGGTCAGGCTGTGGAAAAGTCTCACACATTTGGTATCATTCTAGTCAGAGGAGCAGCAGAATGTATTTTGGGGTGTAGTTGCAAGTATGTCTGTGCTGTGTGTGAGAAATAACTTGTTAATATGACAATTGTGTGGGGCAAAAAAAAATAAAATCTTAATTTTCCAAAGAATTGTGGGAAAAAATTACAACTTCAAAAAACTCACCATACCTCTTACTAAATAGTTTTGAATGTTTACTTTCCAAAAAGGGATCATTTAGGGGGTATTTGTACCAGGGCTGTGGAGTCAGTAGATAAATGTTCCGACTCCTCAGTTTTTTGTACTTCCGACTCCGACTCCTCAGTTTTTGTACCTCTGACTCTGACTCCGACTCCTCTGTATTAATATGCAAATGTATTTTATACATTCCTTGAAGGAAAGAAAGGCTACATACATGTCATTACCACAGGACTACTGGCTGGGAAGCCAACAGTCTACTGTATTGAACAGTTTAAGCAAAAGACAAACACAATGAAAACAACAAAGTTTTATTAATTTTTTTTTATTAATTAATCAAGTGGCTGGATAGTAGCAGCAGGCATAAACATCAGGAACAGGAACTTTACCAGTCCAAAAATACAAACCACATTATTTGGTTGTTTGAGAACAAAAACAAAGCTTATCTATATGAACCAAAAACAAAATCTGTAAAACCTAGAAATGGTTTATATTAATCTTGAAATGTAGTTAAAGGCTTAGCAAATGCAAATCAATTCAATGTAGAGTTCTAAGGAAGAGAATTGCCTCTGCCAGATCCTCTTTCATAGAGGCTCTTAAGTCAGACTTTATTATTTTAGGGCTGAAAATAATCTTTCGACACTGACTTGGGTGGGTGGCATTGCAGTAACTATTCTGGCCACATCACTAACGATCTCTGGATAAACAAGGATGGCTTCTTCAACAGTAAGTTTTGATGAGCGATCATACTTTTCAACTTCTTCTAGTGCTTTATAAAACTCCTGTTGTCATTTTTTTATTTGGACATTTACTGGTTCTGTAACGCTTATGCAACGTCGCTTTCGTTTAGCAACTTCTATTTTGTTTAAGAAGGAATCAAAGTCTAATTCTTTGTTTGAAGAAGATGATCCTGAGTTACCACTATTGCTTAAAAGAACTTCATCCTGTGGAGGTATTTCAGGTCGTAATCCCTTCATGCGAACTGCTACATCATAGAGGGCCTTTTTCCCAGTAGCAGTCTGTTCACTGTTCAACAAAATTCGGCTCATTGGGTTGACATAAATAGCCGCTAACAAGATTTCATTTTCCAGCAAAAGACTCTCTCTTTTCATCATTGAAGATGCAATTCCCTCAGCTATTAACCCTCCATTTTTGTTCAGGCAATATAACAGGCTCTTCCATTCCAAGAGGAATTTACCCGGGGTTAGATCGTCACATTGCAACCTATACAGAAAAACATGCACAGACATGTACTGTACACACACACAACACAGGGCCTACATTTTAGTACTCAGAGCATATAAACAATCTGCACTATACATAAACATTCATACATTCCTGCAGCACCACACTTACAAACCTAGGATAGACAGTTTCTTCCAGAAACATGTACACGTCTTCCCTCATACTGACAAGCAGGCATGCAGGTTTTAAAATAAATATTAACACTTACAGTTGAATCCAAGAAGCTGTTCCACCAAGTTCTTCTAAGCTCTTCTAGCAGAGAGAGGTGGTTGGGCAGAAGCTGCTGCCTTCTCCTTTTTGTGTGCTGATCTGCTGCTGAAGATAGGGCAGTGGGAGGATCCAGGAAGGGGCATTTATTATAAAACATGATTTCCCTAGTAGAATCCCATAGTCATGTTTAAAGTTTAAGTTAACAATCGGAGTTTAAAAGTTTTTATAGTCTTAGCTAAATGGCAGCAGTTTTTCCAATGGTTTACAGCTTCAGTCTTGAACTATTGACCATCCATTCCCTTCACTTATACAAGGGTCTCTAGTCCTGCAAAAAATATATTTACTTAATCCCTTATCAGTGAGAGGCTAGGTTACCCATGGGCGCTGCGTTCCCTGTAACAGCAGAACACAACACTATGGAAAGTATAAGTATTGCCGCTCCTAATTGTGCGTTGCGTGCCATATAGTGAAGCACATGAAAAGCATGCTTCTTCACGGTCTCTTAACGTGTTCGTTTTGCGGTTACGTGAGGCACTGCATGCATTGGTCTTTATTCTTACAGTAGAGAAGTCATTAATTATAACTTTTTGTGAATTGGGACATTTAAACTTGCTTTTTTTTTAATTCCAATCTAAATTTAATCGGAGTCGGAGCATTGTTTGCCGACTCCGACTCTAGGTACCCAAAATTTCCTCCGACTCCACGACTTCGACTCCACAGCCCTGATTTGTACTGTCCTGGCTTGTTAGGGCCTCAAGAATTTAGATAGGCCATCGGTACATCAGGTGTGATCAATTTTCAATGATTGGTACTATAGCTTGTAGACTATATAGCTTTCACACAGACCAAATAATATGCACTGATTTGTGTTATTTTTACCAAAGAAATATAGCAGTATAAATTTTGGTCAAAATTTATGAAGACAAATTACGTATTTGCAAAATGTTATAACAGAAACTAAGAAAATCTAATTTTTTTCAAAATTTTCAGTCTTTTTTTAGTTTATAGTGCAAACAAATAAAAAAACCCAGTGGTGATTAAATACCACCAAAAGAAAGCTCTATTTGCGTGAAAAAAAGGATGAAAATTTTATATGGGTACAGTGTTGCATGACAGTAATTGTCATTCAAATTGTGAGCACACTGAAAGCTGAAAATTGGCCTGGACAGGAAGATGGTATAAGTAGGCAAGTGGTTAACAAAGAAAACCCCTTCCCATTTCATGCTGTCAGCAACGGCACCACATGAAAGATAAATGTGACAAGGCCTGAGAAAGAAAATAATTTTGTTACACAAGAAAGGTGAAGGCTACAAGAAGATCAGCAAAGCTTTACTTATCAGTCATAATACTGTAGTAAACGTGATACAAAAATTCAACATAGATTAATCTGCAACCATCTCACAGATATGTCAAGACCATCCACTGAAGTAACACTTCGACAGTGAGTCTTCTGATGAGAAAGGTTGAATAAAATTGCCATGCAAGTTTACTGCAGTGAGCTAAGGAAGTAGAAAGCCAAACTGGGGTTTTCTGTGACACAATAGGGCGTACACTGCAGAGGAATGGCATGCATGGGTGTCGTCCATGATGGAAGCCTCTTATAAAGCCCATGTACAAAAAACATGCCTAGAATTTGCCAGGGCCCATGCTGAAAAAGAAGATGATTACTGGGACTCTGTATGAGACCAAGATAAATGTTTTTTCAACTGATGGCTTAAAAATTGTTTGGTGTCGCAAAGGCGAAGAGTACAAAGAAAAATGCATGGTGTCTACAGTGAAACATGGTGGTGGCAGTGTCCTTCTGTGGGGCTGCATGAGTGCTGCTGGTGTTGAGAAGCTGCATTTCATTGATGGTATCATGAATTCACAGATGTACTGCTCTATATTGAAAGAGAAGATGCTACCATCACTCTGTGCCCTTGGTCATTGTGCACTTTTCCAACATGACAATGATCCAAAACATACATCTAAGGCCACTGAAGAAGAACAGGGTGAAAGTGATTCAGTGGCCAAGTATGTCTCTGGATCTGAACCCAATATAAAAAGATAGATGGAGCAATATGTCACCAACTTGTTCATTCCATGCCTAGAAGACTTGGTGCTGTCCTTACAAATCATGGAGGTCATAAGAAATACTGGATGTAGTAGTATTTGTTGTGGGGTGTATTCATTTTTGCATCAACTAATTGGAGTAAAACTGAAGATTTTGTCATCTAAGTTATATTATCAACCTTACTTTCATTTAATGAGCTAAACAAATATTCTATAAAACTCAGTTTTGTAAAAATTTTGGAAATTGTTCTTGTGTTCATTGGGATATTGATTAAAATCTTACTTTTCAAAAGGGGTGTACTCATTTATGCTGATCACTTTATATGCATATAGCCAGCAAAGATCACAAGAAAGGCTCTAGTCAGGTTTTAGTTGGTTTCTAATACACTATACAATCTAATTCAGTGTTTCTCAACCTTTTTTCGGTCAAAGCACCCTTTAAAATTATAGACAGTCCCGAGGCACCCTTTAAAATTATGGACAGTCTTGAGGCACCTCATTCTAAAATAGGGTGCCTCTAGAGTGTCCGTAATTTTAAAAGGGCACCCCATTCTAAAATGTCAAAAACTATTCTAATAGTTTTATGTAATGCAGCAACATCCACACATGTAGAACACCCAACATTAGAGGGGATTTATTCTTCCAAAGCAAATACAATTTTGCACACTGGTACTGACCAGTATTCCAATGTTTCTCTTCTCCCTCAGTTTTTATCCATCACTGAGCTAATGTGACCCCAGCACTGATGGAGGGGGGAGGGGAGGGTCAAACTAGGATGCTGTGCAGGCAACCGACATCCTCCTTATCAACTGATGATGTCATTGGTTGTCAGGGCGCTGGCGGCTAGAAGGTCGTAATGGTGCACAATGAAAACCTGTGACTTTGTGTAACTAAAAGGAAGGCTTGTTCCACCTGCTGGCTTGTATACAAGTTTTGGGCAATTTATAGACATTTTGCCAAGGCACCCCTGAAGAAACCTCAAGGCACCCTGGTTGAGAAAGGCTGATCTAATTATAAAATATCCTTTTGGTCTACTACTGATTATGAAGTGCAAGACATTGTACAGTTTATGGCCAGCCTAACATCTTAAAAACACCTGCTGGTTGTGTACAATAGAAGCCTGGCAGACTGCTAAGATCTGTTCTCGTAGAAAAAAAAGCTAAGATTTCAGTGCCTCAGTTGTGATCTTGGAAAATCTACAATACTTATAGATACAAATGTAAATGTATGGTTGTTTTGAAGTGCTTTTATGACTTGTTCCAAATATGTAAATACTTTAACGTGCATGATCTGGACACAGATTCACCTTACTACTTTAAATATAGCCCCCGTAACAGTATAGGTCCCTCAGTATGTTACTAGGAAGAAGTGTATGCTTGAATATTAAGGCCCCAGTGGAGCTACAAGTTGGTGGATGTTTTCCCCTTTGGGGAAAGCAAGGGACTCCTTTTTTGGAGATGGGATGGGATACAAAAGCTCACCCCACCCCCCATTGTTCCAGGGACTAGAAGTAAAAGAAGAGTCCTGAGTTTGGAGAAAAGATTTCAGATAGCCCTTGACTGAAGTATGCAGATGTACCAAGTAATGTTATTTCTACAGAAGAAGGTTCATGTAAACCCACATTACACCCAAAAAAGGCAACATCTAAATAACGAAAATAAGTAGTAGATTTTTTCCAAGTAGCTTAATAAGAAAATCTGAACTTTTCAGGAAACTTTTCAGATAGCAGCATCACTGATTTATCAGAAAAATCTATTTAACCCAAAATACTTATCCCTAATATTAGGTATTTGATACAGGTTCACAGGGATTTGTTTGTACCTAAGCTGCTTTGCTTCCACATACAAGTCAATGGAAAGGCAAAAGGAACACGATAGCAGCTCAAAGCAACACAACAGCAAGTCAAAGCAATCTAAATGCAACCCAAAACATGCTGGGGAACATGTATCAATCCTTTCACAAGACAAAGCAATGTTAAACAGTTGCAGGGGGAACATTATGAGACAGATTTCTTGTATGAACTCCTTTGACTGAGACTGACTGAATAAAACCTGCTTCTGACCACTTACCAACTATGAAACTGTTTAGACTGGACATCTGTCCTATCTTCAGTAATAAATATGACTTTGAACTTTGCAAACTGTCGCATGTGGCCTAGATTGTAAGCTCGAAAGAGCAGGGCCCTCAATCCCCTCATGTTTTGCATTGTATTGGTATTGTTCTGTCACATGTTCTGTCCCACTTTGTAATGTACAGCGCTGAGCAAACTATTGGCGCTTTATAAATACTGTATAATAATAATAATGTGGCTGCCCAGGAGTACAAACACACTGGTCTGTAAACCAGTCACACAGACTTTGCTGGAGATGACACACCTGGATTTGAAACTAAATGTGTCACTAATTTGCTCAAAAAATACCCCCACATGCCTATTAAGCCCATCAAATACCTATAGAATAATTAAATCCAGGAGTTCATTAGAAAAATATAGAAACCTTAGAAAAAGAGAGACAAAATTAGTTTTTACTGATAAAGCAATTTTTAAAAATTCAACCAACCTTTTTTTTATTTATATTTTAGAAAGCATTGTCTACATTGGGTTGGGTCAGTCTTCCCGCATTTATCTTCTAATCATGTAGCTCTGCTTACACTTTTGGAAAATCCCTATGCCACAGCAGCTGAATGTACTGTAATTTCCAACTTTTCATAATTATAAATAATAAACCTTTATGATTCTACAAAAGTAATGACCCGGTGAATGGTACTCAGTAAAACAGAATAAAGTCCCTCCAGACTTTTCCCAAAACGTTAACCTATAGCAAGATCTTTTTCTTTTTAGGGATTTCCCACGTCATAATAATCACGAGTGCATATGTCTTATGTGAGTACTTATGCCTTACTTCCCTTATTAGGGCCAATGATTCATGAAGGACGGTATTATCAGGTTAGTTGGCTGTTAGTTGAGCAGAGCCTTGCTTGGTTTGGTAGACTCAAGTCTTCTGGTTGAACCTTTTTATTTTTCAGTGCTTCTTACTCAATACAAGCTTCTGTTTTGTTAAAAACTGTCATTTTTTCTTCATTTCAACTACAAATGTTTCAGTATCTTCTAAGTCATCACCTGCAAATCTCATTGAGCAATTTCTAGATGTGTTGGGAATGACAGTTATGTTATAAATATGTTTTATTCTGTGAATTTTGAATCTTGGTATAGAGATGTGCTGGCTGTAATTGTACCAGTTGAATGATTCTCTTTCAGCTTGACATGAAATATAAAACTTCTACAGTCCAAATTTTAGGTCATTGGTAAAAAAAGAATGGTTTTCTGTCTGTGTATAATCTTTATCTTTTTCTGAGTGGATTCTATTGGCAACAACTTTTTCTCTGATTTTAGGGTCCTTTTACACCAACCACGTTCTGAAATGCATCATTTTAACATTTGGGCTAGTGCCCATTGTATAGTGCAGTGAGGGGTACGTTGCACTGTTTGCTTTCTTCTTTCTTTTAACTTCATTGAAGTTTGAAAATGTACATTTTATTCATGTTTATCACAGCAGCATATTGCAATGTGGTATGAACAAAGCACATAAGAAACTTATTATCTATGTGCCTTTGTGGGGCACAGATACAGATCACTGCCCATGGTGCGAACAAGCCTTTAAATGAATTTGTCTAGGTGCAGTCTGAGTAGGGGCACACTTCCCCAACCTATACCACCTACAGAGTTTCAATTAGACAGAAACAGTCAAAAAGCAATTAGTCAATGCTGGGCTTTCTCTTTATAAAGTTCAGTATGCTCTTCAATCTGTGTCCTGCAAGCACACTGTGTTAGATGTTTATGTGTAAGATCCCTATTTTATAAATAACAAGAAAGATTTCAGAATAATAGAGAAACTTATAAACAGTAATAAATGGTAACTTTGACAAAATTGTTTACTTTTATTGCATGAAATATATACATTAAATGCTGCCTTCATTGTGCAGGGCTTCACTTTTTCATCCAGGTAATGCTTTTACGATTTAGGTCACTCAAAAGCTTGTTTCAGATTAGCTGGTGTTTCAGGAACACAATTTTGTATATTGTTTGAAAGTTCACTAGATATTTCCAAGTCTGCATTCCTCTTAGAGGTAAAGTAGAGGTAGAGGAGCACCGTAGATGTGCTGAGGCCTAGACATCTTGCTTACAACAACATTCCCTGGCAGGCTCTACTCTCATCTCAAGGTTCTTTGTCCTCACACATGTGATGTGAGTAATTTGTTTATGTCTGTGTTCTATTAATACGTGGAAACGTGAAATGAGTATGTGTATTTCACCACACCCTGATAATCAGTCATTGTATGAAAATCAAAAGAGGAACAATTATGGATTTTCACAACCCTGATACAGATAGTAGTAAATGTCACCTTGTCACGTTTCCCAAACTATCATATGCTGAACAGGATGAATGGCCACATATAGTTTTCTTTCTAATTCTGCTACATGTGTATGGTTATTGGGACCCCATAAACCATTTTCTTCTAAATATTGTATTATTTGACATTGCATTGGGGTTATTTTCTTTAAGGCGAGCCTTAAATAATGTCCTGTTTGCATTAGCTATAACGGTATTACACACTTTTGCCCCAGAACTGACATTGGATTTAATCCTTTGCTAGGTCCGTAAAGCGATTCTAAAGTTACATTTTTTTCTTTGTAAAATAACATGTCTATACTTACCTGCTGTTTGCAGTGGTTTTGCACAGAGCAGCCTGGATCCTCTTTTTTGGGTCTCTCCTGGACCTTCCTGTCTGTCGGGTGCCCCCACAGCAAGCAGCTTGCTATGGGGGCACCCGCTGCTCCATATGTCCACTCACACACTCTCCTCCCAAAGCTTTGGCCAGCTGTGCCTTTTTTCCTCTTTGGCTGTATGCCAAGTGTGTGCAGTCTCTCTCTTAGGCTTCCATGTTTCATGTACAGTATTCCTATAGAGAATCCAATAAAGGATAACTAGAATGTGAATGGTGCAAATAAAACAATGTTGCTTTAATCATAGGAAAGAAAATATGTAGGACAGTCCAGATACAAAGGATAGTTAGGACTTGACTGTGATAAGGAGATCTGTAATTGAATTGGGTTATAAGTTACATTACACTATTACTTGACTACAATATTCACAAAACTCTGCAGCCAAAATCCTCACTAGGTCTGGTACAAGTGATCATATTACCCCTATCTTGGAGTCCTTACACTGGCTACCCGTCGGGTTTCACATAGACATTAAGATCCTCTTGCTCACCTAAAAGGCTCTTCTTGGCTTGGCACCCCATTAACTGTCTGAACTTTTATCAACTTACTCCCCCCCCCCTTGTAACCTCTGTTCCTCAAATTCTGGTCTTCTGTGTGTCCCAACTACTCACCTACACTTTATGGGAGACGAGCCTTCTCCTGCTATGCTCCAAAACTTGGAAAATCACTTCCAAAGTACATCAGAGAGTCATCTTCTCTAAACTAATTGAAATCAAATCCAAAACCTTTTTTCAGACAAGCTTTCATGTAATTGTCCCTTTGTTTTCCTTTGTTTTATCTTGTAAATTTCTTGTGTTTCCTGCAAATACTTTAAGAAGCTACCATTAACCGCTTAACCTCCTCGGCGGTATGATTCTTTCCGATTTTTTGTGCTGAAAGCGGTACCATTTTTTTGCATGGAAATATGTAGTTTTTTATTGTAGGCTGTTATTTTTAGGAATAACTCACTGAAATCTGTCCGAACAAGAGTCTATTAAACATTCCGGATATGATAAAATTTGAAACACGAAATCATAAATTATAATTTAATAAATAATCATAAAAAATAATAATATAATAATAATAAATTTAATTCAATAATATAATCAAACCAAAAACACTGAAATTTGAAATACAGAGGCAAATTTGCACATCGCTGAGCAAAGTCGCAAAATCGTTTTCAGTGTCTGATGACGAATTTCCCCACAAATCATTATCACTCAATTCTGCAAGTGGTTCTGATTTACTATCGCTGTTCTAAAACCGCTTTTGACGTAAAGGGACGCTTTTTGGACGCCATGGACTTTTCTAAGTTTCCAGGCAAAAAGAACAGTAAAAATGCAGGCAGGGCACAGGACAAAGCAGTAGGGACAAAATGTATGTGAAATGCATTGAAATAGCAATGACAGCAAAAATGAAATTTTTTAAAAAATTCAAATTTCCCGCCGGTTCCGGCGCCCGTACGTCCCGACGTCACAGGGACTGGAACACAGGAGCCGGATGCCGGAATCGGCCGGAGGAGATGGCCGGGGACGCTGGAGGGGACACATCGCGGGAGCGAAGGACAAGGTAAGTGCTGCAGGGACCCCCAGAACAGCGCCGCATGGTAATCCCGAGTGTAGCTCGGGGTTACCGCTTTTGGTATAGAAATTTTACCCCGAGCTACACTCGGGATTACCGCTAAGGAGGTTAAGGACCGCCCTGTAGAAGATATACTGCTACAAGACAGCACCTGTGCGCAGAATCATGTATATATTTATATATATACGTCATTTCACCATTCACAGCCGTGGATGTCAATCACCGGGTCCCGGCCGGTAATTACCCACCAGCACCCGATGATTAACGAGCATCTCCGACAGGGAGGAAGATTGTTTTGTTTACAATCTTCCTCCCTGTCAGCACGATCAAACTGTTCGGGATGGCTGTGCACAGTAAAGCCATCCGATCAGTGTGCTTACAGTGAAGAACACACACCCCCACCCCCTAGTAAAATACTCCAAGCACACAGTTAACCCTTTGATCGCCCTTCACATTAACCCCTTCATGCCCAGTGCCATTAGTACAGTGTTAGTGCTTTTTTAGCACTGATCACTGTATTGGTGTCACTGGAGTGTCAGTGACACCAAGTAAGTTCCCCCCACAGTGTCAGAATGTCTGCTGCAGTGCCATTAAAAGTCGCTTATCATCGCCATTACTAGTAGAAAAAAAATTTCAATTATCTATACCGCCATTTATAAATGCTATAACTTTCACGTAAACTAATTAATTTACACGTTTTGGGATTTTTTTTTTAGCAAAGACATGTAGCAGAATTTTTCGGCCTAAATTTATGACGAAATTAGATTTTTTACATTTTTTTAATGGACATGTTTAATAGCAAAAAGTCCAAAATATTGTTTTTTTTTCCTAAAATTGTCAGTCTTTTTTTGCTTAAAGTGCAAAAAATATAAAAACCGCACAGGCAATCAAATACCACCAAAAGAAAGCTCCATTCATAGGGAAAAAATGTCGTAAATTTCATTTGGGTGCAGCGTTGCATGACCGTGCAATTATCAGTTAAAATAACGCAGCGCCGTAACGCAAAAAATGTCCTGGTCATAAAGGCGGGTAAATCCTCAGGAGGGCAAGTGGTTAAAGGCACTATGTAAAATAAAGTTGTATATTATTGTTATTATTATTACATTCATTTACAAAATCTTTTTAAATTTAATTTGTAGTTTTGGAACTTTTTTATTTTATTTGAAACACTTTGCTAACTGATGTACAAATGTACATTATGTTTAACCTCTTCCCGCCTGCCGTATGCACATATGTGGCCTCTCGGCGGGTGAGCCTTAACACAGAGAGGCCGCATATATGCCTACCAAAATGTAAACAATGCTGTCGGTCACAAGCTTTCCGATCATGTGACTGCTATGACAGCCAATAATGACAGTCACATGACTGAAATGCCCACCTCCTGACGTATGAAACCTCTTAAAGGGATGGGAGGGCCAGCGGGAAGGGGTTAACAAAATAATACAAAACTTTTCTATCTCAAAAACTAGAAAGTATTTTGTATAGTTGTGTTTGCTATAAGTAGACTTACATTCTTTGCAGGGGGCCATGTGCCTTACTCATAGCTGTGTCACACTCACGTCACAGTATTTTATAGTCACATGGCCATGATAAACATTTCGTGCCATTTTTTTTGCTTGTGGTGGCTGTATTTTGGCACTCTGTCTATTCTATCTTGTCATATGTAAGATAAAGCAGATTGCTTATTCTACTGTCACTTTAGTGGTTTACCACCGCCATGTTTCCTGTTAGCGCACAGCTGAAGACCCTAACTTGTTGTTCACAGCATTTGGGAATATTAATCTTTTCTCTTGTCCAAAGAAAGTTAGAAAGTTTGTAGCTTCAGTTTTCAATGCTGGAGGTTCAGTAGAAAGCCCCTGTCAGATTTGACTCTTTCTGCTGTTTTGAACTGACTTTGATGGGTCCCTAGTGCACAAAAAATCACCATGGTCTATTAGAATACCAAACTCCAATTATATCACTTTGGTATGTACTACTACTTGAAATTAGGTTAAATTCCTGTGTCCGGGGGCCAAAATAGTTTGGTGTTTGGATTAAAGTGGACCCAGACTCAGCAACCATATCTTTTAAGCAATACGAGGCAATGGGTTGATTTACTAATGACAAATAGGATGAACCCTTTGCAAAGGAAGTTGCACTTTGCAAGGGAATTTGCCCAGAGCTTAGTGATTGAGGTAAAGCTCTCCTGACTTCCATCATTTAATCATGTACAAGCAAAAATGCTGTTTCTTTTTTTATTTTACTTGCATGTGGTTGGGTATGCTTTGCAAAGTGAAATTACAACTTTGATAGGTCCCTAGTGCACACAAAATCACCATGGTCTATTAGAATAACACACTCCAATTATATCACTTTGGTATGTACTACTACCAGAAATTAGGTGAAATTTCTGTGTCCGGGGGCCAAAATAGTTTGGTGTTTGGATTAAAGTGGACCCAGACTGAGCAACCATATCCTTTAAGCAATACAAGGCAATGGGGTTGATTTACTATTGACAAATAGGATGAACCCTTTGCAAAGGAAGTTGCACTTTGCAAGGGAATTTGCCCAGACCTTAGTGATTGAGGCAAAGCTCTCCTGACTTCCATCATTTAATCATGTACAAGCAAAAATGCTGTTTCTTTTTTTATTTTACCTGCATGTGGTTGGGTATGCTTTGCTAAGTGAAATTTTACCAAGCACTGGGACTAAACACCCATTTACTAGTCTCTGTGGAAAATTTCCAAGTGAATTTGCAAGTGAACAGCCTATTTGCCATTAGTAATTCAACCCCAAAGTGTCAGTTTATATTTAGATAATTTTTAAGAAGCCATTCAGATTAAGAGTAAAATGTCTTCAACAGTACAGAAAAAAATCCAGCTGAATGTGACTACTACTTTGGCCCCATACACAATGGGTGTTTAGCCCCAGTGCTTGGTGCTTTAGCATTTAGCTGTGGGAGTAGGGCGCAAGTGCACCATTCAGACCCAGCAGCTTGTCAAACTCTAAGAGGCTGACAGCTGCTGCAGCTGGACATTGCATCTATCTGTATGAAAGGTTTGTGTAGCCTCTCATAGAATTCAACAGGCTACTGGCAGGGGGGGTTGCACGATACACCTGTGCCTTCCGCCCACAGCTCATCACCAGAGCCCCATACATCAGGGCAAAATGCCCAGTGTGGGGCCTTAAATAACAGTTAAATAGTTGAAGTCATCAGAGCCCCCCCCCCCCATTATTGTGTGCATGGAAAAGTATAACGACATATTACATTTGCCTCCTTACATTCTTTCCCTAGATAATTAATGGCGCTCCTGTTAAGCTTTCCCTACTCCTGCTACACAACCATCAATATTAAAAGACCCTAGGAAATGAATTTGCACTTTATCTCAGAGCATATATCATGGCAACATGTATAAAGTGTAAGAATAAGTAACTAATGAATTTCTCTTTGAAATGATGTGTTTAAACAAGGCCAGAGAGAAGAGTGTTGTTTTTTCCATCTCTCAGTATGCGTGGTGAGTTGTAAATCCCCATTACCAAACCGTATGATGTAATGGACAGTTTTGTAACTCTAAGACTTTCACTTTCGTTTCAAAAGTGAATTATCATTTTGATGTGGTTGTGTATTATACCATCTTGCACAAGAGGTTCAGTATCGATTGCCTTGAAGAGAGAATGTGCCCAGCAGTAAAGAATATACAGGAGGTGAGTATTTAAGGCACCATTCTGAAATGATAACAGAAGAAAAGGCAGGAAACCCTGATTATAATTGTAATATTATGGCTTTGGAGAAAAACTCAGCTTAGCTGCTGAGCAATTGACCTTTGGCAACATTTAGAACCAGCTTAGATACACCATGTAGGCCCTTTATTCATTGTTGTCACCAGATATAATTATCAGAAAGATCTGTAGGTGCTACAAATCTCTACCTTAAGTGCCCGATCACACTGGTGCGATTTCAGGTGATTTTTGCGAATTGAAATTGTACCTGAAATCGCATCTAGTGAATGTCAGTGTCTTAACGTGCGATTTGCTGCAGTGCAATTTCTAAAGTAGTTCTTGCATTACTTTTTCTGCGGTTTTGTTGCAATTTCATATACATAAAATATAATGGAAATCGCACTGAAAATTGCAAGGAAAAGTTGAAAATCTTCACAAATAGCAATAAAGACTGCAGAAATCACACCTGAAATCGTGCTGAAATTGCTGCGATGTGACCAGTGACTAAGGTTGCCGGAGTGACATGGTCCTCATTAGTTACAGGTTGGGAGTAATGTTGATTTGTAGAAGTTCTCCAGTTCACATTACAGATTGCAGCAGCTGTTTCTCCAGAGCAAGTTTATGAAAATGATAGAAGTTTTTGATCTCATTTCCTTTACCCTCCCTTACCCTCCCTTACCCTTTCCTTATATACAATTTTGTGCTGATATTTGCCCCACTCTTTTACCTGGCTGACTAATGTGGAACACCGTGCAGTGTTTAGTATTTTATTTTATGTGCTGTATATATACACTGATAAAGCTACAGTTATGATTAAACAAGCAAATAATTTATATTTAATATCCATTTAGACAGAAAAAATAGAATAATTGATGTTGACAGTTGTCTGGGAGCAGAACTGATGATAAAATTGTGGGGTGTTGGATTTGTATCTGCTTTTGCAATTTTTATGATACTAAACATTCAATTCAAATGTTATTTTTTGAAAGCATGTTAGGAAAAGAACTTTAGTTTTCACTTATACAATTACCACACATTAGCAGTGTGTTGTAGTGCCATTCATTGTGAATGGTACCCTAATAGACAGTTATATGCCCTTAATTTTTAATGGCACCCCAGCACAATGTTACAGCAGCCTGCAACGCACCTGCACTGCAGCGCAGCGCACAACGTGTATACAGTGGACTTGGTGTATTTTGGAAAAAAAGGTGATGACTGTTTCTCAGGCGTTCAGGTAGAACACCTGGTATTGCATTGCATTTGAGCATTAAAATGGAACTATGGTCTGTTGTGGGGCTACTCATTGTAAATGGCACCCCAAAGCACTATTACAATAGCCTTTTTGCACTCACAGCACAGTGCAGCACAAAGCACATGGCATGCGTTGTGGTGTACTGAATTAAAAAAGTATTTTTTTTTTGTTTTTTCTTAAGGTCTTCATAAACCACTTTAGGACCACCTGCCATTGTACTGTGGACAGGCGGTACAGTGCCTGTACGTCGCTGGCTTCTCCTGGGTACAGTCTAATTTTGTCCGCAGGTCCCAGCCAATGATTCATGGCCGAGTCTTGCTGATCGGCTGTGTCCAATCACACCCCAGAGCCCTGTATTGACAATCAACACAGGCTTCTATACAGAGGGAAAGATCTCTTTGTTTCTTCTCCCAGCAAGAAGAAGAAACAAAGAGATGTTAAGTAAAAAGCAGCTCATAATACACACATTAACACTTGTTAGGCACACACTTAACCCCTTGATTACCCTGAGATGTTAACCTCCACCAAGCCTGTGTCAGTAGTACTGTGACAGTGCATAGTATTATCACTGATCATTGTATTAGTGTCACTGGTGATGTCAGCGTCAGTTCCCACCCAGTGTCAGTTAGTGTCAGATTGCCCACCACACTATCACAGTCCCACTATAAGTCACTAACCATCGCCATTACTATTATTAAAAAAATCCAGTATATATACAGGCAGTACCCAAGTTCTGAAAATTTGAGTTACGAATGAATGAAC
This sequence comes from Staurois parvus, assembly GCF_062004578.1. Taxonomy (NCBI): domain Eukaryota; kingdom Metazoa; phylum Chordata; class Amphibia; order Anura; family Ranidae; genus Staurois; species Staurois parvus. The sequence goes on from NW_028317807.1 coordinate 6,506,075, forward strand.
AAGGGAGACATAAGAGGTGAGAGAAAATCTACCGCTAGGAAGGGAAATTCACTATAAAAGTTATTATGGGAAAAAGACATCTCCACTGAAGGTTTATCAAGGTTTATCACTTGTCCTCCACAACCCAAATTTTTCAAAATCCAATTGTCCCATGGACAGAAAGTGAGGTGAAATCTTCTGAACAGGGTCACAGACAGCAAAACAAACATTACTGGGGTGTTAACCCTTCCCTGTGCTATCCAAAAAACTTAAAAATATTTTTTTTGTCTGGACCTACACTTAAAAAATGTACCTGTTCCAAATTACATAAAAATTCAACTTAAGAACAAACCTACAGACCCTATCATGTTCGTAACCCAGAGACTGCCTGTACCATAGTTTTTAGATGCTATAACTTTCAAGCAAACCAATCAACGTACAATCATTGGTATTTTTTTTACCAACAAGCGCTATTTGTGTGAAAAAAAAAATTATATAAATTTTGTCTGGGTACAGTGTTGCGTGACTGAGTTAACGTAGCGCAGTGCTAAATAGCGAAGGAAGGCCTGGTCATAAGGGGGTTAAACCCTCCGGAGATGAAGTGGTTAATGTAGCACACCTTAAAGTGGTTGAAAAGGTTAAAGTTTTTGTTTTTACCCTAATTAATTCTCTGCCCGAGAGCAACGGCGCTGTTCTCTCTCCTTCCTCACTGGAGAGAGGCCATTGGCTCTTGCTGCCATCAATCAAATCCAGTGAAGAGGGAACGAGGGGCCAGGCTGAGCAGCACTGTGTGTGTCAATAGACACACACAGTGTGGATCAGAATTGAGCCTGCAGGAGTGCACCCCTAGCAAACGGCTTGCTAGGGGGCTATTCAGCAAGGGAGAGGAGCCAGTAGAGGAACCCCAGAAGAGGAGGATTGAGGCTGCTCTTTGCAAAATCATTGCACAGAGCAGTTAAAAATCCAATTTAAAGCAGAATGAAACCCTCCTATCCTTTACAATTAAGGAAGATACCAAGTTAGTCTCTAAATTGCAGTTGACATGCACATGTGATCAGTTATGACACTACGATCAGTTATAACACTAGACATTTGATAGCTTGACAGTTTGGTAAAGAGCACAAGTAACCCTGGCAGTAATCAATCACAACATGCCATAAATGTAACTGTTTCAGGAAACAGTTAAATTGATGGGTTCCGTTGATGGATTTAGTATTAATGCATAATAACACACTGCATGCGCTTTAACAGAACACATAGGGGTTTGTTTATAAATGTTTTCACACAATATTACATATAAAAATGTGTGAATCTTGGTTGAAATTGTGGGAATCGTGTGAAAATAGTTATAAATACCGTAGACCCTATAATGTGAAGAGATGCTAAAACTCCCTGGAAAAAGTAAAATTTTCGTAGCAATACTCAGAGCATAAAACAGTCCTAGTCATGAAAATCCAACACAAGCTGGTCCATTTGTGTTGCTGGTTCTAAAATTCTGTATTATTATTTATTTAATTATTTCAGGTACTTATATAGCACTGTCAATTTATGCAGCACTTTACATAGATATTGTACATTTACATCAGTCCCTAACTCTCAAAGGGTGCACATTCTAAGGTCCCTAACTTACATTCATACATACACATACTAGGGCCAATTTAGACAGGATCCAATTAACCTACCAGCATGTCTTTGGAGAGTGGGAGGAAACCGGAGTTCTCGGAGGAAACCCACGCAGGCACAGGGAGAACATGCAAACTCCAGGCAGGTGGTGCCATGGTTGGCATTCGAACCAACGACCCTAGTACTGCCAGGTGGAAGTGCTAACCATTTAGCCACTGTGCTGCCCTTAATGCTGTAGACTGATTTATTCATTTTATTGAAACATTTCACTGACAAGAAGATACAAATACCTTTTCTTATGTGTATTATTTTATATGCAAAGCCATTGTGTTTATGTCTATTGGTTGCTATGCAGCTTCTGTTGTAGGAGTTCTATGTCAGGTGCCTGTTTTCAGGAAAGGAGAGTTAAAACAAATCTGTTTCATTTCATCCGTTTGTGTATACAGGATGTGATGTCATTCAGAAATTTTCTGTATCTTTCCATTTACATTTTCTCACCTCTGCTTTTTCTACAGATTAACCCAAATGAAGTATTTTGCCATAAAAAGAAACATTATCTTCTACATGCTGACTGTCCGGCGCAGCAGGTTACTGTGATGAGCAGGCATTCTGTTTCTGGTGCAACACTTCTGCAGATCGATGAAGAGCTGGAAGCAGAGGAGCGAGACATGATATTGTTCGCTTGTCGAGACATCACATCTCAGACAAATGTTCGGGAGCTGTTAAGTGAATTAAATGAAAAATCTGTACTTGGAATAGTTGAAGTGTTACGGCTGGTGAAAAGATTTGATCTTTTAAAAAAATACCTAAAGATGACAAAAATTGAAGCTGAACAATTAATAATGAAACAAAACAAAGTTATTTCGGATTACAGGTAAATACTTTATGTTGCCTTTTTTTGCTTTCTGATTTAAAAAAAAAATACTTTTAGCATTATATTGTATTGAATTGTACATTTGTTACCCCAACATTTCATATTCCTGATATGTGCTTGTTGTATCCTGTACTTATGGTAAAAAGTATCCTATTCTCTTTGTATTGCTTCCTCTGTGCAAAATATCAGTGATCCTGCCAGCCACCAATTTTCTATTTCAAACTGACCATGTTAGGCATAGAAGCACAAACTTCCGGACATTGCCAGTTTTCTGGCTGTGCTATGTACTCAGCCTGCCCGTCCTCCAATTGCCAATACCTGTGCTGACATGACCCCTGCACAGCTCTTCACTGGGAAGTTCAGTGAATTGCTTCTCCTCTGCATCTTGCTGACACCCCCCCCCCCCCCACACCTTTCCTTCCATAGTCTCCACTCCCACCTCTCTAAGCCCCTTATGCAGAGACAGAGGTTATTCAAACACGTATTAAAAAAGAAAAGGAAAAAAAGGTATTTATTCATTTTTTTTAAATTTATTTATTTATTTATTTTTTTGTATCTACAAACACGTTTTGCATTTCATTTCTGTTTTAAACTGAATGGTTGTTTTACAAAGTAAGGGTTCACATACAGTATACTTTAAAGCAGAATTCCTGCCTAACACCAACTATGTTTAAAAATGTTCCTTTCCCCTCTCCTGCTACCTTTGCCTAACCTGTGTAAAAAAATATGTATACTTACCGGTTTTCAGCTAGCTCCAGTCCAGTCACATGATTTTCAGCTCTGGCTGCCCTATGTTGGTCAGCAGTGGCTGTAGGGGAGAGGAGAGAGCACTGACAACAGCTGGGACATGGGACCCAATTGGTAATGTCACCGCTCCAGCAATTGGCTGCCATTTTCAAGCACTCCCACCTCTACCCTGCATCCATCACTCGCTGACACAGGGGACTATGTGACCAGAGCAGGCTGAAAATAGGAAAGTATACATATTTTTTTTACACAGGTTAGGCAGCATAGGTACTGGGGGGGGGGGCATTTTTAAACATAGTGTTAGGCAGGAGTTCCACTTTATGGTTTGTACTAGCTCAGTGAGCCGGTGAAGCAAGGCTTATAGTTAAAGTAGAGCTAAAGGCTGGTAGTTAAAGTAAAACTAAAGCCAATTTTTTTTTAAATTTTATATTACCCTTAGTTATAACTCCTGACAATTTTATAGTGTACTTTTGGGAAGATTTCCCTTCCCTTTCTGCCCCATTACCACTACAGGAAGTTAGATGAAATCCTTCCCAATCCTGAAAGTGAGAGTGTACCCAGGTTGTCACCAGGGTTACCAGAACTATTGTTCCTATCATAATTTGGGATTTTCTTTCACTTTCATTCTCAGTAAAAATCTTTTCCGGGACAGATAGAGAGGGTGAATCTCCATAATGGGCACATAGGCAGCAATAAAAAGCATAATTTAAAGAAAAAAGGTTTTGCACATACTGGTTTTGACACTCTGACCTGCTGTGGTTTTGCATTGTGCACTTACGGTTCTAGTCCAGCAATGGGCAAACTACGGCCCGGCGGACCTTTTAATCCGGCCCGCGGAGCGTGGCAAACATCGGCTGTCAGAATGTGTGTAGGCGGGGCAGCGTGAGGAACGTGAGGGGAGCTAGGCTCCTCTCACAGTCCGCCCTGAAGACCGTAACGGCGCGGGAACGCGGCGAGAGGAACGCACGGAGCAAAGGTAAGTGAATTGACACAGGGGGGACTTGGCTTACTACTTGGGGGGGAATAGTACTGTGGGGGATGAAATACTATATGAGGGATGAATTAATATGGGGGATGAATTAATATGGGGAATGAATTACTATAGGGGGGATGAATTACTATATGGGGGATGAATTACTATGGGGGATGAATTACTATATGGGGGATGAATTACTATATGGGGGATGAATTACTATATGGGGGATGAATTACTATGGGGGATGAATTACTATATGGGGGATGAATTACTATATGGGGGATGAATTACTATGGGGGATGAATTACTATATGGGGGATGAATTACTATGGGGGATGAATTACTATATGGGGGATGAATTACTATATGGGGGATGGATTGCTATATGGGGGATGAATTACTATGGGGGATGAATTACTATATGGGGGATGAATTACTATATGGGGGATGAATTACTATGGGGGATGAATTACTATATGGGGGATGAATTACTATAGGGGATGAATTACTATATGGGGGGTGAATTACTATGGGGGGATGAATTACTATATGGGGGATGAATTACTATTGGGGATGAATTACTATATGGGGGATGAATTACTATATGGGGGATGAATTACTATGGGGGATGAATTACTATATGGGGGATTAATTACTATGCTTACTATGGGGGAATATTACTATACTTACTATGGATGACACATACACATCATTCATCTACTCTTGGTCCGGCCCCCGGGTCCAATATATGAACCCCTTGCGGCCCTCAAGTCAAAAAGTTTGCCCACCCCTGTTCTAGTCCATCTCCAGCCTGTTCTCAATAGGTGATGGAGATTTAACATAATTGTCTGTCTGTATAGTTGTCTATACTGAGTAAATTTCAGTCAGTTCATTATATTTCTGCACAGCTCTTTTGAATTTTCAACTGGGGATATCAGGCAGGAGGTGGCTGAATGGACCACCCATCAGAAACCAGAAAAGTTCAAACAGTGTATGGCCAGTTTCTGTCTCACTGCATATGGATTCTAAACTTACTCACCTAAACTTGAAAATGTCTATATACTTTCAAAATGGACAATGCTAAATCAAGAATTTACAAGTGAGATATACATATAATTTACAATTTTACATTTTTTTTCCTTACCTTTGCAGTTATCTATTGGCAGAAATTAATGGAAATTTGGAAGAAGAAGATTTGAAATCATTTTTATTTTTGTTAAAAAATCAACTAAGGAATGTTGGAAGCATCAAAAAGGTATGTATACCAACTACATTTCTGATCTATAGCCATTATATTTACATATATCCAACATCCAGTTGGCTTGAAATATTTAAAAATGATGTGAATATACAGTATGTGTTGTCACAGGCAAGATTTTTTTAACCTTTTCACCTCCTTCAAATTTGAACAGCTTTCTTCAGCCAACAAAAATCAGCACACATTTTATGAGCATGGTGGTCAGTGTATAATCCTATTGCCAGCTGAGCACTCCTTGATGCCTGGTAGAAACGTATGTGTTAGCTAAAAGCACAATACGCACAAGCTTCCAGGGAAGTCCTCTTTATTGTGCAACACTGAAATGAATATGGAGTGCATCACCTGACCAGAGTGCTTTTACCCAGGCCACTGCTGTATAATTTGGACAAATATAGAGGGAATAACCTAAGAGTGGTACAGGCTTCTTGCCTGCGCCACTCTTCTAACCTGAGAAAACAGAAGCCCCTTTGTTATTGGGAGCCATCTACTCCAAGTTCTATGCAGTATCTGCAACAGGCACAGCGCAAAGAGTGTCCAGCTGCATGCTCTGAATCTCTCTGCCTGCCTCTCCCTGCTCAGCTGAGAGCAGGAGGTAGGAGGAAGTCTGCTAACTTGCAGGTACTGCTCATGTAGTGTAATCATTGCATGAGCAGAAAGGGGATGTCAGCTGTCTGAACACAGCTCACATCCTCCATGCCAAGTCTGACTTGGTGAGGATCTGCCTCAGTTTTCTATACTGAAAACTTCCCCACTCCAGTTTCTATTCCAATCTGAAATAGAAACTGGCATGGATAGCACAGACAGACATAATGAAGAAGAAAAAAAGCATTCAAGAGGCACTAGGACTTTGATGTGAGTTCATACAAAGTAGTGACGGGTAAAAACATTTAGAGAGATCACTGGCTCAGGTTAGGCTGCTCACAACAGAAAAAGCTATCCTACAGTGGGTACCCCAGCAGATTACCTGAAAAAAATGCACTAATGGAAGGAGTGGCAATCCAAAGGATAAAAAGGTACAAATTAATTTATTATACTAAAAAACAGCCATTGCGTTTAGAGGGTCACAAAAAAAATTCCCCCTTCATCAGGGGGAATCATACAAAACCTTGGAATACATACATATATAAATATGTACAAATACATGCATAATTAACTATATATACATATACACATCCATGTACAAATGCACAGAAATAAAAAAAAGAGATATTAGATGGTGATAGTGTGTGATAGGTTCATTTTTGGAACTACATTTTTTTAACCTGTGAGCCCTATTTTTCAGACATCTGTTCAATATGGCAAATTTGATTTTATGTTTAATTGCTTTATCTCATGTGTATTTATTTTAGTTATATGTATAATGGAATAATGGTATGCGCTGACAAAGTAGCATTTGATAATAATTCCACTATTATGTACCATCTGATATTTCTATATTTTCATTTCTATGCATGTGTACATGTATGCATGTATGTATATACTGTATGTGTATAAGTATGTATGCATGGATATGTATACATTTATATACAGTATGCATGCTATCCATGATATTCTAGGATTGTCAGACTTATGATTATATCAGTTACATTTGCATTGTATTGTGTTTTATTATTTGCTAAACGGACTATGCTCTTTTTTTCCCACAGACTTTTCTGAGTCTTGTAATTGATCTGGAAAAAAATAACCTAATATCACCAGAGAACCTGGACTTGTTAGAAGGGAGTTTCCAAAGAATCCGCAGGGTAGACCTGAAAAACAAAATTCAAAAGTTCAAACAAAAAGGTAAGAGACTGCTCTTTTCTCCTGTTCAAGAATTATTAGAAAGTTTTCAAGAAGAAAAAAAAATATACAGGTTGCATAATCAGATATTATAATCAGATACCACATATAAACATTACAGTCATAAAGGTAGTAGTTAGTATATTAGACGTATGAACGATGGTGATAATGTCATGAGAAGCAACCATAGTAAAAGACACAACAGAGAAGCAATGCTGAATAAGTGAGAAGAGTTGTGAAGGTGAAGAAATAAGAGATGGTTTGGAGGGGGTAGGGTAAGGATTAGGTTCATTAGGTAAAGGAGAAGGAGGAAGGTTTGGCCAGGGAGAATTATTAGCCATTATATGTGGTGATGACTGAGGGTAGCATATATCATAATTCAAGGAGGCGGAAGTCTAAATGCACTGGTAAAAAAATAGTAACCCAAGGTTCCCAAACCTTGTAGAACTTGAGCATAGCCTTAAAACATAGCCGTTAATTTCTCATTAAGTAATGCCCATTGTGCCTTACACTTCCATCATGTACAAGTTCTCTGATAGCCATGCTTTTGCTCTTGTCTGTTTAACAGTTGTCAAAACATAAATTACAAGTATAAATTGGTGCTTGGAAATACTGGAGGTTTCCAGCATAGGACTGCTTTGTATGGGTATAGGACGTGACTTCTAAAAGAGAGTTCATTGTCTTTGGACAACAGGTCATGTCCACAATATTAGACACAAATATTCCTGCACTTGGAGGTGAACTCGATACAGTTATGGATCCATTGTGGAGATCCTGGATGGTGCACTCCTTGCTGCCCTCAAAGGACTGGGAGTCCAAACACTGGATACAAAGAAAACAAAGAGAGGGCGCACCGGCCTAGTGCATTACTTATATAACATTTATTGATAGGAATGATAAGTGATATACTCACAAAGGACAAATGTATATAAGCTCACCATAAAGAACAGCACTGTCCAGTCCGCATGGTATGGCTATCCACATTGGAACACTGGACCTCCAACAGGCTAATGCGTTTTGAGGACTTGCCTCTTCCTCAGAGCTAGTATACACAGCGCCTGTACCCTCTTTTATAAATGGTCTGGTATCAAGTGTAAGTGTTACAAGTGGGCCGTCAAACCTCGTTCAGAGGCGGGGACAAAGCTAATAAGTGCTGCCCTTCTCAGGAATAGATTCAAACAAATCAATGAATATACAAAGATCCTTACAATCCATAAAAGGCTGAAACATGTATAAAAATCCATAAAAACATGTATAAATATATACATATAAAACCAATAGAATATGCCATGTATAATAAACCATGTATACTTATGTCCCAAAATCCATCCATACCGGCAACGATGTATGTGAACAGAGTTAATACAAGATAGTGTGCAGAAAGGATGATAATGCAAAGGGAATTAAGTGGAAAAATTATAGCAGTGTATTCACTCTGCTATGATGGATGTGACGGTTCTTCATAACATCTGCAGTGCAGGCTGCCAGCTGGAATGCACACCAGCTGCTTGGGGGCCGGAAATGTGACCGCAGTGTGTTCCACAAGTACTTATTGTTCTGCTGGAATGCAAACCAGCATGAGAATGCCTTGGACAATAAGCCGACCCCTCCTACCCAGAATGGGGTAGAGCGCAGCTTATGCATGCATGTCTCTATGGAGCAGAGTTCAGGTGATTGTCCTTTGTTTTCAGGCACCATAATCCCCCTTCCACTAAGGGTTGCTACTCCCACCGTTCAGTGCGGCTGACGGACTCTCCTTTCCCTTGTCGGGCGCACTAATTGGCCACTGTTCCAGGTAGGAGGGGCCAGCTTATTGTCCAAGGCATTCTCAGTCTGGTATACGTTCCAGCAGAACACTGAGTACATGTCATAGAAATACATTAGATGCAACTTCAGGTGTGATTTGTAAATCTCATGTCTCACCTGAAGTCACAGTGATGTGACCCAGGGCTAAATGTGGGGAGAACAGACCACCAGAGTATTTGAGGTCCTCAAACACGTACAGGGAATGGTGGGTGATAGGTTTGGAAAGGTAGTTCCTATCTCATGGATATAGACACAACAAACTGTGTATGGACAATGGTTCGCAATCAATGGCTTTTAGGGTGACCCAAAATCTCAGAACTGGCATGATATTTCATGAGTTGAGTAAATTGCCTGGCCTAGTAGTATCTCAAAAGTTTGGGATCCCTAGGCCTCCATTAGGTCAAAAGCTGACTTTTTTTTTAATAGGGTATTGCTGTTTTGTTCCTGTAATTTTTCTTCACTTCCTGTCCAATGACAACATTGTCACCAGGGCAGGAAACGAGGGGAAATCTCATTCACGATTTGTACTCACTCCCTGTTCCAAGAACACCAGTGTGAGCAGGCCAGGAAATACATGTAAAACCCAAGCTGGACCATAGGTAGCTGTAAACAATGCAAAGCAAGCTTACTTAATGCAGCAACATGGTGAGTATTGACAGTGCAGTAATACATTGTAATCAGTTAGACTTTTTGATAGTGATAGAACTGAAAGGTATAATGTAATTAGTTTGTACAGATTACTGCACTATACACTTTACTTTTTTTGTGCTTATTAGGAAATCTGTGCTGTACGTTTATAGCTGGCAAAGCCTTAAAATGCTAGATTCCTGGCTGTGATAGGAATCAGTAGATTCAGTACTTTTTGAGGCAGAGATTTGAAACAATTATGCAAATCCAAAATTCAGATTTTCTTATGACTTTTTGGCTTCTTGCTTGTTCTTGGTCAGTGATTCCAGTTCTCCCCTTATGTTATGAAGGGTAGGTGTTCTATAGCCCAGCAGCAATAGCTATTTATTTGTACTTGAGGCATTTTTAAATTATCAAACCGTTGAGAAATGTGAATGTATTACAGCAATGTAATGTATACATGTTTTTATATTTTGCCCAGACATAGAGTTTAAGATATTTTACTCGAAGTTAAACAAATGTCTGTATTTTAGGTCATACTGAAAACAGCAGGCATTACATCAAAACAATGGCAGTACCTCCACCAATACCTAGGAATGAAGTATCATCCTCATTTGTAAGTCATTCAGCTGATAGAAGAGCCAGTAAACAATATGCATTTTCAGATAAATGTACTCTCTGATGATTTATATGTATGATAGCCATTAGGAATGTACACTCAACGGCCACTTTATTAGGTATACTTGTTCAATTGCTTGGTAACACAAATTGCTAATCAGCCAATTACATGGTAGCAACTCAATGTATTTAGGCTTCTAGATGTTGTGAAGACGACTTGTTGAACTGAAAACTGAGCATCAGAATGGGGAAGAAAGGGGATTTAAGTGACTTTGAACATGGCATGGTTGCTGGTGCCAGAAGGACTGGTCTGAGCATTTCAAAAACTGCTGATCTACAGGGATTTTCACGCACAACCATTTCTAGGGTTTACAAAGAATGGTTCGAAAAAGAGAATCTATCCACTGAGCGGCAGCTGTGTGGATGAAATGGCTTGTTGATGTCAGAGGAGAATGGACAGACTGGTTCAAGATGCTAGAAAGGCAACAGTAACTACAATAACCACTTGTTACAACCAAGGTATGCAGAATAGCATCTCTGAGCGCACAACACGTTAAACCTTGAAGCAGATGGGCTACTGCAGAAGGCCACACCAGGTGCCACTCCTGTCAGCTAAGAACAGGAAAAGGAGGCCACATTTCGCACAGGCTCACCAAAATTGGACAATAGAAGATTGGAAAAACGTTGCTTGGCCTGATGATTTTCAATTTCCCTAAAGATGGTTGTGCGTGAAAATCCCAGTAGATCAGCAGTTTTTGAAATACTCAGACCAGCTCATCTGGCACCAACAAACATGCCACGTGCAAAGTCACTTAAGTCCCCTTTTTGTCCCCATTCTGATGCTTGGCTTGAACTTCAGCAAGTCGTCTTCACCACGTCTAGATGCCTAAATGCATTGAGTTGCTGCCATGTGATTGGCTGATTAGCAATTTGTGTTACCAAGCAATTGAACAGGTGTACAAAAGAAAGTGGCTGGTGAGTGTGTGTGTATAAATATACTGTGTGTGTATGTGTATATATGTATGTGTATATGTATATATATATATATATATATATATATATATATATATATAAAATATATTGCTGTATCACTGTTTTTATAAAGAATTTATTGGCTTTGTACTTAAGACTGACATGTTTGTTTTTTAATACAATGCCTTAATCTTAAAAAAAATCCTAAATGGGCAATTGAACAGGGAGCAGATCACTCCTAATCATCAAAAAGGCTTGCATCCCTTTTGTTAGAAAGGAGCAGCAGCTGTTTTGTTTTTTTAGTTTTGAAGAGTAGCGCAAACATCATGCTAGTACCACTCTTTGTAAATCCCCCCTTTATGTTTTTTTCCAACCCTCTGTGCAAACATGATTACAATTATTTAACCTTAAAGTATTGCATTTCAGAAACCTGCATACGTGCGCAATGGACATAGAGGTAAAGATTATAATTTTTTTTTATTAAAGCTTGTTTAAATGTACTAATATTTTCTCATAAACAGGGCTCTCCTAACCCTCCTGTGTTGAATTATATTGTGATTGTACTGCCTCTTATTTTGTAAAGAGCTATATAACTCCTGTATAATAATGATAATAAAAAGGAAGCGTACTACCACCACAATTCTTCCATGGCAGTGTAAAACATATTGTTGACTTTCTGCCACACAGTATTTAGCACCAATAATAAAAAGTAGAACATTGGTCTTATCAAATCTGAGAATGTTTCCATATGTTTACTGCTGCTGCTCCTTGGAAAGCCCCAAAAGGAATTTTGTATTTTTTTTCCAGCAATGGTCCAATCTTGTGAAAAATCCAGATTATGTTGTCCCACTGACAGCTTCTCCTATCTCAACTGTGAATCTTTGTAGCTCCCTCCTACCACTGGCCTCTTGGTTTTTTTCTCTGAATGCCCTTTCTTACCTTTTCACTGTGTTTTGGTGGATGATCTTCTCTAGACAGAGTTGTTGCTGTGCCTTGCACATGCTCTAGAAAATATAAACAAAAATCCTTTTGGCATGTGCTGTACACTGTGCTTCTTTCTCCTTTCACTGCTCATAAGCCACTATTGCTGGCAAATCCCAGCTGTCAAAATGACAGCCAGGACTTACTTTGCATCACAGTGGTGGCAGTTGAAAAGAACAGTGTTAGGAAGCTTAACTGAGAAATACAATGTAACAACATTAATATTACATTGTATTTACAGTTTAAATAGGTAAAAATAAGTGAGCGCACTACAAGTAGCAGCTGAGCACAATAGGTAACCAGATAAAATCTAAAAATCAAAAATAAAATAACTTAGTGCAGTGCTAGAAATAATAAATCTAATAAATTGCCTTTATGATAAATAAAATAAATTAATTAAAGTTCATGGGTATGTGATCATAAAAACTAAATGTTCCAAAAGTGACAATCGTCATCTGGAGGTGACTACTTCGAAGGTATTCCGGTGCTCGTGCAGATGAAAACAATAAAATTGCGCACTCACCAGATGCACAATTTTAATATTTTAATTATATTTGCATGTTAAAATTGTGCATCTGGTGAGTGTGCAATTTTCGATTGTCACTTTTGGAACATTTATTTTTTATGATCATATACCCATGAACTTTAATTAATTTATTATATTTATCATAAAGCCGATTTATTATTTCTATTGCTGCACTACGTTATTTGATTTTTAGGTTTTATCTATTTACAGATTAATTTATGTACATTTCAAAGAGGTGACCTTTTATTTGCATATGACACCAGTTAAACCAATCCTACAAATAAGTTTGGTTAATAATAGATTTGTGGTGCTATGAGGAATAATCGAGTATATGGATAACCCAACCCTGATTGATGTTTCTCAAAATGTAATCCTGTACTTGTTTTGTCTTTAGAAACATGGGGTATTTATTCTAAGACCACTTTAATTTCACAGAGGTGGGATAATTATTCTACTTTTAAAGGTGTTTGGTTGTATCAGGGCTTATATAGTACTTTCAGTGCAAAAGGGAGTGAATACTTATGCATTTTTTGTTTCACATCGACTTCAGGTACTTTTCAATTATATAAAATTCCACTTCCAATTCATTTTAATTTTACATGGTAACACTTTAAAAAGGGGTTGGGGGATACTTTTGTTCACTGTAGCTCAATGATTCAAGAAGCATTATGCTCATATTTTCAAAATCCATTTTAATTCCAGATAGTAACACTATTGAGGGGGGATACTTACGCTCACTGTAGCTCAGTGGTTCAGAAAACTGTCTTAATCTAAAAAGTTTTGTTCAGTGCACTGCAAAATTTATAACTGTTTTTTCTTTTCTAGTGTCAGTTCCAGTACAGGAATCTAGTCCATTCATACAGGTATCATATCATTGGCTACTCATTTTACATCTTTTTTAAATGATCCACTTTATCTAAGAGATAAATCTAGTTAACGGGTGTTAAAATTTGACACAAGGTTTTCATCATGTTTTCAGTAAGTTAACAGTATTTCTACTGAGGATCCTTTTTATTGCTATTAGAGATGAACGAATCGAACTAGGCGAAGTGGAATTCGTTTCGAATATTAGGAAAATCCGAATCCGAAAATTAGCAGACTTCGGATGCGCGAATCGAAATTTTTCCTAAAATGGCGGCGACATGTGCGGCGACGGAGCAGGGATGTCTGGGAAGGCGCGCAGACAAGGCGCGCTGACCCATAATGCATTCATTCATGACATGTGATCGCATTAGCCAATCAGCAGCCAGCCAGCCAGCACTGTGTAATGGTCGAGCTATAAATGCCGGCCATTTTAGAATTCTCCATTTGCCTCCAGTCATTCAACAGAGGCAGACCTGGCTGTATTGAGGGAGAGAGTTAGGGACACAGAAACGTTACTTAGGGACACAGTAACGTTAGTTAGGGACACAGTAACGTTAGTTAGGGACACAGAAACGTTACTTAGGGCCACAGAAACGTTACTTAGGGCCACAGAAACTTTACTTAGGGACACAGAAACGTTACTTAGGGACACAGAAACGTTACTTAGGGACACAGAAACATTACTTAGGGCCACAGAATCGTTACTTAGGGCCACAGAAACGTTACTTAGGGCCACAGAATCGTTACTTAGGGCCACAGAAACGTTACTTAGGGCCACAGAAACGTTACTTAGGGCCACAGAATTGTTACTTAGGGACAGACACAGAATTGTTACTGAGGGACACAGAATTGTTACTGAGGGCCACAGAACCGTTACTTAGGGCCACAGAATCGTTACTTAGGGCCACAGAAACGTTACTTAGGGTCACAGAATTGTTACTTAGGGACAGACACAGAATTGTTACTGAGGGCCACAGAATTGTTACTGAGGGCCACAGAACCGTTACTTAGGGCCACAGAACCGTTACTTAGGGCCACAGAAACATTACTTAGGGACACAGAATTGTTACTTAGGGACAGACACAGAATTGTTACTCAGGGACACAGAATTGTTACTGAGGGCCACAGAACCGTTACTTAGGGCCACAGAATCGTTACTTAGGGCCACAGAAACGTTACTTAGGGTCACAGAATTGTTACTTAGGGACAGACACAGAATTGTTACTCAGGGACACAGAATTGTTACTGAGGGCCACAGAACCATTACTTAGGGCCACAGAACCGTTACTTAGGGCCACAGAAACGTTACTTAGGGACACAGAATTGTTACTCAGGGACAGACACAGAATTGTTACTGAGGGACACCGAACCGTTACTTAGGGCCACAGAAACGTTACTTAGGGCCACAGAATTGTTACTTGGGGACAGACACAGAATTGTTACTGAGGGACACAGAATTGTTACTGAGGGACACAGAATTGTTACTGAGGGCCACAGAACCGTTACTTAGGGCCACAGAAACGTTACTTAGGGACAGAGAATTGTTACTCAGGGACAGACACAGAATTGTTACTGAGGGACACAGAATTGTTACTGAGGGACACAGAACCGTTACTTAGGGCCACAGAAACGTTACTTAGGGCCACAGAAACGTTACTTAGGGCTACAGAAACGTTACTTAGGGCCACAGAATCATTACTTAGGGCCACAGAAACGTTACTTAGGGCCACAGAATTGTTACTTAGGGACAGACACAGAATTGTTACTGAGGGACACAGAATTGTTACTGAGGGCCACAGAACCGTTACTTAGGGCCACAGAAACGTTACTTAGGGACACAGAATTGTTACTCAGGGACAGACAGAATTGTTACTGAGGGATACAGAATTGTTACTGAGGGACACAGAACCGTTACTTAGGGCCACAGAAACGTTACTTAGGGCTACAGAAACGTTACTTAGGGCCACAGAATTGTTACTTAGGGACAGACACAGAATTGTTACTGAGGGACACAGAATCGTTACTTAGGGCCACAGAAACGTTACTTAGGGCCACAGAATCGTTACTTAGGGCCACAGAAACGTTACTTAGGGCCACAGAAACGTTACTTAGGGCCACAGAATTGTTACTTAGGGACAGACACAGAATTGTTACTGAGGGACACAGAATTGTTACTGAGGGCCACAGAACCGTTACTTAGGGCCACAGAATCGTTACTTAGGGCCACAGAAACGTTACTTAGGGTCACAGAATTGTTACTTAGGGACAGACACAGAATTGTTACTGAGGGCCACAGAATTGTTACTGAGGGCCACAGAACCGTTACTTAGGGCCACAGAACCGTTACTTAGGGCCACAGAAACATTACTTAGGGACACAGAATTGTTACTTAGGGACAGACACAGAATTGTTACTCAGGGACACAGAATTGTTACTGAGGGCCACAGAACCGTTACTTAGGGCCACAGAATCGTTACTTAGGGCCACAGAAACGTTACTTAGGGTCACAGAATTGTTACTTAGGGACAGACACAGAATTGTTACTCAGGGACACAGAATTGTTACTGAGGGCCACAGAACCATTACTTAGGGCCACAGAACCGTTACTTAGGGCCACAGAAACGTTACTTAGGGACACAGAATTGTTACTCAGGGACAGACACAGAATTGTTACTGAGGGACACCGAACCGTTACTTAGGGCCACAGAAACGTTACTTAGGGCCACAGAATTGTTACTTGGGGACAGACACAGAATTGTTACTGAGGGACACAGAATTGTTACTGAGGGACACAGAATTGTTACTGAGGGCCACAGAACCGTTACTTAGGGCCACAGAAACGTTACTTAGGGACACAGAATTGTTACTCAGGGACAGACACAGAATTGTTACTGAGGGACACAGAATTGTTACTGAGGGACACAGAACCGTTACTTAGGGCCACAGAAACGTTACTTAGGGCCACAGAAACGTTACTTAGGGCTACAGAAACGTTACTTAGGGCCACAGAATCATTACTTAGGGCCACAGAAACGTTACTTAGGGCCACAGAATTGTTACTTAGGGACAGACACAGAATTGTTACTGAGGGACACAGAATTGTTACTGAGGGCCACAGAACCGTTACTTAGGGCCACAGAAACGTTACTTAGGGACACAGAATTGTTACTCAGGGACAGACAGAATTGTTACTGAGGGATACAGAATTGTTACTGAGGGACACAGAACCGTTACTTAGGGCCACAGAAACGTTACTTAGGGCTACAGAAACGTTACTTAGGGCCACAGAATCGTTACTTAGGGCCACAGAAACGTTACTTAGGGCCACAGAAACGTTACTTAGGGCCACAGAATTGTTACTTAGGAACAGACACAGAATTGTTACTGAGGGACACAGATTTGTTACTGAGGGCCACAGAACCGTTACTTAGGGCCACAGAAACGTTACTTAGGGACACAGAATTGTTACTCAGGGACAGACACAGAATTGTTACTGAGGGACACAGAATTGTTACTGAGGGCCACAGAACTGTTACTTAGGGCCACAGAAACGTTACTTAGGGACACAGAATTGTTACTCAGGGACAGACACAGAATTGTTACTGAGGGACACAGAATTGTTACTGAGGGCCACAGAAACGTTACTTAGGGACACAGAAACGTTACTTAGGGACACAGAATTGTTACTCAGGGACAGACACAGAATTGTTACTGAGGGATACAGAATTGTTACTGAGGGACACAGAACCGTTACTTAGGGCCACAGAAACGTTACTTAGGGCCACAGAAACGTTACTTAGGCCTACAGAAACGTTACTTAGGGCCACAGAATCGTTACTTAGGGCCACAGAAACGTTACTTAGGGACACAGAAACGTTACTTAGGGACACAGAATTGTTACTCAGGGACAGACACAGAATTGTTACTGAGGGACACAGAATTGTTACTGAGGGACACAGAATTGTTACTGAGGGACACAGAATTGTTACTGAGGGACACAGAATTGTTACTGAGGGACACAGAATTGTTACTGAGGGCCACAGAACTGTTACTTAGGGCCACAGAAACGTTACTTAGGGACACAGAATTGTTACTCAGGGACAGACACAGAATTGTTACTGAGGGACACAGATTTGTTACTGAGGGCCACAGAACCGTTACTTAGGGCCACAGAAATGTTACTTAGGGACACAGAAT
Source organism: Staurois parvus (assembly GCF_062004578.1). Taxonomy (NCBI): domain Eukaryota; kingdom Metazoa; phylum Chordata; class Amphibia; order Anura; family Ranidae; genus Staurois; species Staurois parvus. Next base: position 6,523,902 of record NW_028317807.1, read on the forward strand.
TGTTACTCAGGGACAGACACAGAATTGTTACTGAGGGATACAGAATTGTTACTGAGGGACACAGAACCGTTACTTAGGGCCACAGAAACGTTATTTAGGGCTACAGAAACGTTACCTAGGGCCACAGAATCGTTACTTAGGGCCACAGAATCGTTACTTAGGGCCACAGAAACGTTACTTAGGGCCACAGAATTGTTACTTAGGGACAGACACAGAATTGTTACTGAGGGACACAGATTTGTTACTGAGGGCCACAGAACCGTTACTTAGGGCCACAGAAACGTTACTTAGGGACACAGAATTGTTACTCAGGGACAGACACAGAATTGTTACTGAGGGACACAGAATTGTTACTGAGGGACACAGAATTGTTACTCAGGGACAGACACAGAATTGTTACTGAGGGACAGACACAGAATAGTTACTGAGGGACACAGAATTGTTACTGAGGGACACAGAATTGTTACTCAGCGAGAGACACAGAATTGTTACTCAGGGACAGACACAGAATTGTTACTGAGGGACACAGAATTGTTACTGAGGGACACAGAATTGTTACTGAGGGACAGACACAGAATTGTTACTGAGGGACACAGATTTGTTACTGAGGGCCACAGAACCGTTACTTAGGGCCACAGAAACGTTACTTAGGGACACAGAATTGTTACTCAGGGACAGACACAGAATTGTTACTGAGGGACACAGAATTGTTACTGAGGGACACAGAACCGTTACTTAGGGCCACAGAAACGTTACTTAGGGCCACAGAAACGTTACTTAGGGCCACAGAAACGTTACTTAGGGACACAGAATTGTTACTGAGGGACACAGAATTGTTACTCAGGGACAGACACAGAATTGTTACTGAGGGACAGACACAGAATAGTTACTGAGGGACACAGAATTGTTACTGAGGGACACAGAATTGTTACTGAGGGACACAGAATTGTTACTCAGCGAGAGACACAGAATTGTTACTCAGGGACAGACACAGAATTGTTACTGAGGGACACAGAATTGTTACTCAGGGACACAGAATTTTTACTCAGGGACACAGAATTGTTACTGAGGGACACAGAATTGTTACTGAGGGACACAGAATTGTTACTGAGGGACACAGAATTGTTACTCAGGGACACAGAATTGTTACTCAGGGACAGACACAGAATTGTTACTCAGGGACACAGAATCATTTAATTAAAGAGTATGTCAGACAACATGCGGAGGAGTGGCAGAGGAGGCAATGTTTTAGGAGCGAGCAGACGTGGCAGCAGAGGAAGGGGTCGAGGCAGCACTAGTCGCAGCCAGAGGCCAGTGCTCCCGGTGTCATCCAGCGGTCGTGTCTCCACCGACAACCCTGCCGTCATCGATTGGTTGGCTCGGTCGTCTTCCTCTTCCCAGGTCACCTCTGACACCTACAGCCAACGGTCGGTGGGTACGTCAGAAACAACCGTTAGTTGGCATGGCCCGGGAGCAAGCCCACTGAAATCACGTGTCCTCTACCTGCCCCTGTCCTTTGGTGTTCCCTCACCAAGCGAAGTATCGCATGCTGTGGGCTCAGCCCCACTGTACAGTGAGGAAGAGCTAACAGAGGGCGGTCAGGAACGGGGGGAGACATCCGCCTCTTCAGCAGCCAGGCGAAGAAGTAGTGGCGAGGAGAGTGGCTCGGTAGCCGGTCTAGAGACAGGTCTGTCTCCTGACCCACACGCAGCCGAGGGGGCTAGTAGTGAGGCGGAGACCCTAATTGATGATGATGAGGCTGATCGCACTTGGCAGCCTCGTCGTCATCAGGCTATTGCTTCCGCATCATCAGGAGAAGAGGGTGGCAGCTTGGCAGCGAGCAAAACAGTCGGTGTGTTGCCCAGGAGGCAGCAGGGTCGCAGCAGTGTCAGTGGAGGCAAACGGCCACGGAGTAGAGCACCAGCTCCACTGCAGCCTACCACCACGGCCAGTAGTGGTGCCGGTGTGCACGGAGGAAGCAGCAGTCAGCCAGTGAGGAGTATCGGGGGCAAAGTTTCCTACTCGGCGGTGTGGCAATTTTTCGTCAAGCCGCCCGAGGAAGTAAACGTAGCCGTATGTCGACTATGTGGCCAGAAAGTCAAGCGTGGCCAGGGGGCCCATGTTGGGACTACAGCGTTGCGTCAGCATATGCAGCGTCGCCATTTGGTGGCCTGGGAAAACCGTGATAAAGATACGGCGGTTCTGCCTGCCCCAGCCCCCGCTCCATCACCCGCTCCGTTACTTGCTCCGTCACCCGACGTCAATCGCCCTCTATCAGCCAGTCAAGGCACCAACACCTCTGCTGAGGGGAGTTGTCGCTCGTTGGCATCTTCCGCTCGTTCAGATGCTCCTTCTCCTGCTACTCCTCTTCACGGATTCCGTCAGCAGTCTTTCTTGGAATCCGTTTCCAAGAGACAACAGTTTGCGAGCACGCACCCGACGGTGCAAAAGCTGAACGTCCTCCTGTCCAAGTTGCTGGTGCTGCAGTCCCTCCCTTTCCAAGTGGTGGACTCAGCACCTTTCCAAGAAATGATGGCTTGTGCCGCGCCGCGGTGGACAGTGCCAAGCCGTCATTTCTTCGCCAAAAAGGCAGTGCCAGCCCTGCATTCACATGTAGAAGAGATGGTGGGCCAGTCTTTGAGCATGTCGGTCTCTGCCAAAGTGCAAGGCAGCGCCGACGTGTGGAGCTGTAACTACGGTCAGGGACAGTACATGTCATTTACGGCCCACTGGGTGAACGTGGTGCCGTCACAGCCACACCAGCAACTTGGACAGGTCACGCCGCTTTTGCCTCCACGTTTGCACGTCCTTGGTCCACAAAAGATGTCCGCCTCTACCACCTCTTCTTCCGCCGTGTCCTCAGCCGCCACCCCCGTGCCAAGTCCCATTACCCTACCGGCATATCACATGTGCAGGGCGCAACGGTGTCACGCTGTGCTGCACCTGGTATGCCTTGGCGAACGTAGTCACACGGGAGGAACTTCTCAGTGTAATGAACAGAGAAATCGACAGATGGCTGTCTCCGCGCAAACTGAAAATCGGAACCATGTTGACCGACAACGGAAAGAACATGGTGTCTGCTCTGCGTCAATGAAGGTTGTGCCATGCGCCATGCATGGCTCACGTGTTCAATCTGGTTGTCAAGCGGTTCTTAAAATCCACCATCCCACTGCAAGACATCCTTAAAATGTCACGTAAACTTTGCATGCATTTCAGCCATTCCTACACCGCAAAGCACACCCTCCTTGAGCTGCAGCGGCAGAACGGAATTCCACAGCATCGCCTGATCTGCGACGTTGCAACAAGGTGGAATTCAACCCTACACATGTTAGACCGCCTTTACGTACAGCGAAAGGCCATCACCGATTTCCTGATGTTACAAGCGGATAAAGGTACTCCCCTGTGTAACTTCGATGTCAGCCATTGGCAGCTCATGCGTGACACCTGCCGCTTGCTCAGGCCCTTTGAGGAGGCCACGCTATTCGTGAGTCGGCAGGACTATGGGATGAACGACGTCATTCCTCTGTTGCACGTCCTGGAACAAATGCTGTTAACAATGGCTGGTCAGGGTGCGGTAGACGTGGCGCACAGATCTCAACGCCACATGACCCCTGTGGGGGCAGGACAGGAAGAAGAGGAGGAGGTAGAGGAGGACATTTGTGCTCAGGAATTATTGAGTGAAATGGGTGGTTTTTCCACTCAGCGGACAGGAGTGGAGGAGCAGGAGCATCTGGTGGAGGAGGAGGAGACAGAGGACCCAGACGCACCGTGGCAGTATGCTGTGGAGATGGAGGCAGGGAGTCCCTCGCATTCCTTGGCACAAATGGCCCATAGCATGCTCGGTTGCTTGCGTAGCGACAGCCGAATAATAACCATCAGACAGAGGGATGACTTTTGGCTGTCCACCTTGTTGGACCCTCGCTACCGTTCAAAAATGGTGGCCTTTTTCACACCTGCGGAGAGGGAGGCCAAAATAACGTACTATAAAAACCACCTATGTAGTCAGTTGGTCTCTGCCTTTGTGCGCCAACATCCATCCTCAGACACTGTGGGCCCTGTGCGCTCGCGTTCCGCTGCCATGGCAGCAGGGGAGGGGTGGGGTGGTAGGAGCAGTGGCAGCTCCACCAGCAGCGGCTGCCTCAGTCTGCAGTCGATGATGAGTAGCTTTCTTCACCAGCGCAGTGAGGAAACTACTAACCAGCCGCAGCAGCAGCAGCATCAGGTGGACCTGGAGCAGGACCTCAAACAACAGGCTTGGGCCTACTTGGACAGCACCCTGCCAACCGAGGTAGACAATCCCCTTGACTACTGGGCAACGAAACTTGACCTTTGGCCCCAACTAGCTGAATTTGCCCTTGAAAGGCTGTCATGCCCGGCCAGTAGCGTGGCATCGGAGCGCGTGTTTAGTGCGGCAGGAGGTATTGTAACTCCGCGGAGGACACGACTGTCCACCCAAAGCGTGGAGAGACTCACGTTTGTGAAAATGAATCAGGCGTGGATTAGTCTGGATTTCAAACCACCAGTTCCTGACACAACTGACTAAATCCGCCATGAATCATGCCCCAAACATGTGCCACTTTCAGGTCTCCTCACACACTGCTGGTGTGTTCCATTTTTTGTCATAGGGTGCTGGCAGATTACGGGCCTCCCATAGCTGCTGCCAGGCCCCTAATCTGCCATGGGCCCCTGTACCGCCTCCTCATGCTGCTGCCAGGTCCACAGTCTCTCATGGGTCCCTGTACGGCCTCCCATTGCTGCTGTCTCCATCGCCACACTCTGCCATGTGCCACTTTCAGGTCTCCTCACACACTGCTGGTGTGTTCCATTTTTTGTCATAGGGTGCTGGCAGATTACGGGCCTCCCATAGCTGCTGCCAGGCCCCTAATCTGCCATGGGCCCCTGTACCGCCTCCTCATGCTGCTGCCAGGTCCACAGTCTCTCATGGGTCCCTGTACGGCCTCCCATTGCTGCTGTCTCCATCGCCACACTCTGCCATGTGCCACTTTCAGGTCTCCTCACACACTGCTGGTGTGTTCCATTTTTTGTCATAGGGTGCTGGCAGATTACGGGCCTCCCATAGCTGCTGCCAGGCCCCTAATCTGCCATGGGCCCCTGTACCGCCTCCTCATGCTGCTGCCAGGTCCAGAGTCTCTCATGGGTCCCTGTACGGCCTCCCATTGCTGCTGTCTCCATCGCCACACTCTGCCATGTGCCACTTTCAGGTCTCCTCACACACTGCTGGTGTGTTCCATTTTTTTGTCATAGGGTGCTGGCAGATTACGGGCCTCCCATAGCTGCTGCCAGGCCCCTAATCTGCCATGGGCCCCTGTACCGCCTCCTCATGCTGCTGTCAGGTCCACAGTCTCTCATGGGTCCCTGTACGGCCTCCCATTGCTGCTGTCTCCATCGCCACACTCTGCCATGTGCCACTTTCAGGTCTCCTCATACACTGCTGGTGTGTTCCATTTTTTGTCATAGGGTGCTGGCAGATTACGGGCCTCCCATTGCTGCTGCCAGGCCCCTAATCTGCCATGGGCCCCTGTACCGCCTCCTCATGCTGCTGCCAGGTCCAGAGTGTGTCATGGGTCCCTGTACGGCCTCCCATTGCTGCTGCCAGGAGGCAGCAGGGTCGCAGCAGTGTCAGTGGAGGCAAACGGCCACGGAGTAGAGCACCAGCTCCACTGCAGCCTACCACCACGGCCAGTAGTGGTGCCAGTGTGCACGGAGGAAGTAGCAGTCAGCCAGTGAGGAGTAGCGGGGGCAAAGTTTCCTACTCGGCGGTGTGGCAATTTTTCGTCAAGCCGCCCGAGGAAGTAAACGTAGCCGTATGTCGACTATGTGGCCAGAAAGTCAAGCGTGGCCAGGGGGCCCATGTTGGGACTACAGCGTTGCGTCAGCATATGCAGCGTCGCCATTCGGTGGCCTGGGAAAACCGTGATAAAGATACGGCGGTTCTGCCTGCCCCAGCCCAGGGTTCCATTTTGTCATAGGGTGCTGGCAGATTACGGGCCTCCCATTGCTGCTGCCATTCCTTAATCTGCCATGGGCCCCTGTACCGCCTCCTCATGCTGCTGCCAGGTTCACAGTGTCTCATGGGTCCCTGAACCGCCTCCCATTGCTGCTGTCTCCATCGCCACACTCTGCCATGTGCCACTTTCAGGTCTCCTCACACTGCTGGTGTGTTCCATTTTTTGTCATAGGGTGCTGGCAGATTACGGGCCTCCCATTGCTGCTGCCAGGCCCGTAATCTGCCATGGGCCCCAGTACCGCCTCCTCATGCTGCTGCCAGGTCCACAGTCTCTCATGGGTCCCTGTACGGCCTCCCATTGCTGCTGTCTCCATCGCCACACTCTGCCATGTGCCACTTTCAGGTCTCCTCACACTGCTGGTGTGTTCCATTTTTTGTCATAGGGTGCTGGCAGATTACGGGCCTCCCATAGCTGCTGCCAGGCCCCTAATCTGCCATGGGCCCCTGTACCGCCTCCTCATGCTGCTGCCAGGTCCAGAGTCTCTCATGGGTCCCTGTACGGCCTCCCATTGCTGCTGTCTCCATCGCCACACTCTGCCATGTGCCACTTTCAGGTCTCCTCACACACTGCTGGTGTGTTCCATTTTTTTGTCATAGGGTGCTGGCAGATTACGGGCCTCCCATAGCTGCTGCCAGGCCCCTAATCTGCCATGGGCCCCTGTACCGCCTCCTCATGCTGCTGTCAGGTCCACAGTCTCTCATGGGTCCCTGTACGGCCTCCCATTGCTGCTGTCTCCATCGCCACACTCTGCCATGTGCCACTTTCAGGTCTCCTCATACACTGCTGGTGTGTTCCATTTTTTGTCATAGGGTGCTGGCAGATTACGGGCCTCCCATTGCTGCTGCCAGGCCCCTAATCTGCCATGGGCCCCTGTACCGCCTCCTCATGCTGCTGCCAGGTCCAGAGTGTGTCATGGGTCCCTGTACGGCCTCCCATTGCTGCTGCCAGGAGGCAGCAGGGTCGCAGCAGTGTCAGTGGAGGCAAACGGCCACGGAGTAGAGCACCAGCTCCACTGCAGCCTACCACCACGGCCAGTAGTGGTGCCAGTGTGCACGGAGGAAGTAGCAGTCAGCCAGTGAGGAGTAGCGGGGGCAAAGTTTCCTACTCGGCGGTGTGGCAATTTTTCGTCAAGCCGCCCGAGGAAGTAAACGTAGCCGTATGTCGACTATGTGGCCAGAAAGTCAAGCGTGGCCAGGGGGCCCATGTTGGGACTACAGCGTTGCGTCAGCATATGCAGCGTCGCCATTCGGTGGCCTGGGAAAACCGTGATAAAGATACGGCGGTTCTGCCTGTCCCAGCCCAGGGTTCCATTTTGTCATAGGGTGCTGGCAGATTACGGGCCTCCCATTGCTGCTGCCATTCCTTAATCTGCCATGGGCCCCTGTACCGCCTCCTCATGCTGCTGCCAGGTTCACAGTGTCTCATGGGTCCCTGAACCGCCTCCCATTGCTGCTGTCTCCATCGCCACACTCTGCCATGTGCCACTTTCAGGTCTCCTCACACTGCTGGTGTGTTCCATTTTTTGTCATAGGGTGCTGGCAGATTACGGGCCTCCCATTGCTGCTGCCAGGCCCGTAATCTGCCATGGGCCCCAGTACCGCCTCCTCATGCTGCTGCCAGGTCCACAGTCTCTCATGGGTCCCTGTACGGCCTCCCATTGCTGCTGTCTCCATCGCCACACTCTGCCATGTGCCACTTTCAGGTCTCCTCACACTGCTGGTGTGTTCCATTTTTTGTCATAGGGTGCTGGCAGATTACGGGCCTCCTATAGCTGCTGCCAGGCCCCTAATCTGCCATGGGCCCCTGTACCACCTCCTCATGCTGCTGCCAGGTCCACAGTCTCTCATGGGTCCCTGTACGGCCTCCCATTGCTGCTGTCTCCATCGCCACACTCTGTCATGTGCCACTTTCAGGTCTCCTCACACTGCTGGTGGGTTCCATTTTGTCATAGGGTGCTGGCAGATTACGGGCCTCCCATTGCTGCTGCCAGGCCCGTAATCTGCCATGGGCCCCAGTACCGCCTCCTCATGCTGCTGCCAGGTCCACAGTCTCTCATGGGTCCCTGTACGGCCTCCCATTGCTGCTGTCTCCATCGCCACACTCTGCCATGTGCCACTTTCAGGTCTCCTCACACACTGCTGGTGTGTTCCATTTTTTGTCATAGGGTGCTGGCAGATTACGGGCCTCCCATTGCTGCTGCCAGGCCCGTAATCTGCCATGGGCCCCCGTACCGACTCCTCATGCTGCTGCCAGGCCCGTAATCTGTCATGGGCCCCTGTTGTCGCTTGTTGGCATATTCCGCTCGTTCAGATGCTCCTTCTCCTGCTACTCCTCTTCACGGATTCCGTCAGCAGTCTTTCTTGGAATCCGTTTCCAAGAGACAACAGTTTGCGAGCACGCACCCGACGGTGCAGAAGCTGAACGTCCTCCTGTCCAAGTTGCTGCTGCCAGGCTCGTAATCTGTCATGTGCCCCTGTACCGCCTCCTCATGCTGCTGCCAGGTCCAGAGTGTGTCATGGGCCCCCGTACCGACTCCTCATGCTGCTGCCAGGCCTGTAATCTGTCATGGGCCCCTGTACCGCCTTCTCATGCTGCTGCCAGGTCCAGAGTGTGTCATGCGTCCCTGTAGGGCCTCCCATTGCTGCTGCCAGGCCCGTAATCTGCCATGGGCCCCCGTACCGACTCCTCATGCTGCTGCCAGGCCCGTAATCTGTCATGGGCCCCTGTACCGCCTCCTCATGCTGCTGCCAGGTCCAGAGTGTGTCATGGGTCCCTGTACGGCCTCCCATTGCTGCTGTCTCCATCGCCACACTCTGCCATGTACCACTTTCAGGTCTCCTCACACTGCTGGTGGGTTCCATTTTGTCATAGGGTGCTGTATGGCCTCCCATTGCTGCTGCCTCCACCGCCACACTGTGGCTCCACACTCTGGTTTTGGCCCCGTGACTGCCCAAATGAGTGAAGTGTGCGGTGATTCTAAGATCGACGGCACTCATCTGCATGTCATACTGACTGACAGTATTATTTCTCTTCCCCAGCAGACTCCAAGGGCATTTAAATTAAAGGTACAGTGTTCTGCACTAATATAAAGGCTCTCTGAAGCCTAGAAACACCCTTTTATAAGTTAAATTCGCAGCGAATATATTCGACTCTAATCAAAATTTTTTCACGAATTCGCCGAATCAGTCGAATCGAATTTTTGAATAATTCGCTCATCTCTAATTGCTATAAATGTAAAACAGGTCAAAACTGCTTCTGGTAATAGTGTTTTTGTCAACTATAGCTAGTATGGTTGTGTCAATTCTAGTAACTTACATATACTAAATTGTAATGTGGGCATGCAATAATAACCACTAAGGCTGTAACTGAGAGTACACAAAGGTGCTAATCTAAAAAAAAAATGTCCTTGAATTGTGCTTACTGCTTATTGTGGCAGTTACAAGGTGTGTTTAACAAAGAATAAGAGAGAATAAAATCATAAGAAATTAATTTAAAAATGTTGCTGTTATTACCCTCTGAACTATGTAATTGGTTATTTAGCATATTATGATATTGACATAATCATTTGTTCATTAGATTGTAAGGATGACCGGTCATGTTGAAATGTAGGCTTTATGAAGAAACAGCAACTTGTATGCTATATGCAGTACAGACTAGATTTTAGACCAAGTTGCCATTTTTGTTCATTGTCTTAAAAAACATAAATAATTTAATCATAGGCTTTAGATTTTCTTACTCACAGTTGTTATATAAAACTATTTCATTACAGACCAGTATGCTGATCAGGCTTTACAAAAAAAGGAACTTTCACATTCTGTTTTCATTTCACACACATACAAGATTCATTTCTCGTGGCTGATGTAGCACTGAGCTGTACAGTTAAAAAGATGAACATTGAGTAAATAGTTCAGTACAAAAGCATAACTTAGTTGGTTAGATTTTTGGTTCCTGTTTAAGCAGCCATTGATGCTGTGACACCAGTTCTTTTCAGTAGATCACCCAAACAAAGCAAGCCCAAACACATACTGTATACATTCTCTTAAGTAGTGCCAATAACATGTCTGGCATGACCCAGTGATAAGTGTACTTCATTCCTGGTGTTTATGTAGACATGTCTTTAGGGGCTTGTGTCCATGAGCTGTTTTTCCAGCATTTGAAAAATGAATTGCAAGTCTTCAGACTTACCTTTACTTTGTATTGTGGATGATCCTCTGATGCTGCATTTGACCAGGTTTTCATTTCTTTCAATACAGCCAGTCCAGTTAAGGCATGTTCCTGCTGCTTCAAGGGCTCCCCAGTTTCAGGCATCAGGTGTCATTGTGAAAGTTGCTTACATGTCACACAATGAAATGAGCTCCATGCTTGAAGATGGTAGCTCAATGGCATGTATTAGGCAAGCTATTTTACTAAACAACAAAAGTGTAATGCACACAGGGCTTATATACCAGTATAAGGATAAAAGGCATACAAGTGAGCGCTAAGCGTGAGCTGCTGTAACACCGAAAGGCACCAACAATCTTCTGAGACCAATTGATATATTAAGGTGCAGCGCTAGAATCATAAATTCAATATAGTGCAAACAATAATGAAATTATCCAAAATAATCTTGATGATATATAAAGTGCAGATAGTGTCAATGATGAATCAATCAGCACAGGTAAATCAATAAAGTGACAACAGTGCAAATGCACATTACCGAACACAGGTAATTAGATAAAGTGACAACAGTGCAAATGCACATCAAAAAAAGGTGAAAATGGTGCTAAAAGGGACAAAGTCATATATCGATGTATAAATAAATAAACGTGAAGCTTCAGATACAGTGGTCATCTGTGTATCTTCCGGTGATGAAATAATAGAATTACGCACTCACCAGATGCATAATTCCATCATGCATTTGAGAATAATTACATCTCAGTGGGCCAGCTGGATCCTCTTATGGACACCTCTATCCTGGTATGGACTTCCCTCTGGGTCATCAGACTCAGGCACACGCCCTATGAGTAGGTGCTAGAGCACGAAACGCGTAAGGGAGGAGCTGCAGCGTCCTGCCGTCATGCCTCCGAGGCCCACGCTGGTCCGGTGGCCATCTTTATCTTCAACTTATGGTCGGTCTGTGTTTACCTCCACTTCTGTTACATGCCTGTTATGGATCAATAAAATGCCTTTTGAAGCAGTATCACACTATTTTGGCATCCTTTCTTGGGGCTATTGCTGAGCCTTACCACCCACAGAGCCCATTGTGAAAGGAGGTGAAAGGTGCTGCATCCCACTGATGACCCAGAGGGAAGTCCATACCAGGATAGAGGTGTCCATAAGAGGATCCAGCTGGCCCACTGAGATGTAATTATTCTCAAATGCATGATGGAGTTATGCATCTGGTGAGTGCGTAATTCTATTATTTCATCACAAGAAGATACACAGAGGATCACTTTATCTGAAGCTTCACGTTTATTTATTTACACATTGATATATAGACTTTGTCACTTTTAGCAACATTTTCACCTTTTTTGTATGTGCATTTGCACTGTTGTCACTTTATCTATTTACCTGTGTTCGGTAATGTGCATTTGCACTGTTGTCACTTTATTGATTTACCTGTGCTGATTGATTCATCACTTACATTGACACTATGACACTATCTGCACTTTATATATCATCAAGATTATTTTGGATAATTTAATTATTGATTGCATTATATTGAATTTATGATTCTAGCGCTGCACCTTAATATATCAATATATAATAGTATACTCAGCCCATATAACAATTTATTAAAGTGCAAAGCAAGCAGGCAACAACAAGGTAAAGTGCATAATACTCCTATATAGAAATGTGACATTCAGAGCTGCCAAACAGGCTCTTTTTCAAGCATTGAGTACAAAGCATACATGCCTAAGACATGCTTAAAGTGGTTCGAAAGGTAAAAGATTTTTTACCTTAATGCATTCTCTGCATTAAGGTAAAAAAACCCTTTTAATAGTGGCTTCCTCCCCAGCCCCCCTACATACTTACCTGGACCCGATCTTGGGCCAGAAGACACGGTAGGTTAAAATAAACAAACTCAATATGCAAATTATTATAGATGCTTAGCAGTCTTGTTCATCTGTGATGTAATAATATAGATTCCAGTCATTTGACTCATGTTTGTCAGCTCAATTGGCTGTTAATTAAAAATTGAAAATGTATATTAACATGACATGAATATTGTTTTCCACAGGCAGAGGCGAATGATGACAGGTATCCTGTAACAGCCATGCCATTGGGCTTCTGCTTGATCATGGACTGTGTTGGAAATGACTCAGGTAAGTGATTTTAATTAATATAGTACTTAAACAGTAGTAGTATGGAAACTTTATTTACACAATGTTTTCACATCTTTCGTGTAAAAAAAACCCAAACACCTATGTTTTAATTGTTAAGCTCTACATAGACATAAAAAGCACAGATTTATTCAGTTATTATTTAAAAATGTAAATACTTTTCTTTCTTTTCATATAGGCAGTTCAAAAATTTTAATCTTTGGGGAATCCTAAAGCTACAAAAACGGAAAATTGAATGACAGATACTTTACTCTAATTTTCTTTTTCTGACGAGCTCCATGTCAGCACAGCTGGGTGAGGGCACTGCCACCCCCGTGCTTCCAGGATCTAACTCATAAATTTGATAAATTTGAGCCCAACTGCAGCCTCAGAGTTCTGTAACTAGTCCTTCCAAGCTGAGTGGGAATTGTGCTGACATGGAGCTTGTCAGGAAAGGAAAATTAAAGTATCTGTCATTCAATTGTATGCTTTCCTAACAGCTCCATGTCAGCACAGCTTGGAACTAACTAGCCTCACAGGGGAGGGACAATGCTACACAGTCCTTAATTTTGGCTAAAAGCAGAAGCCAGGATGCCTCTGCCAAGCTCAACTGTCATTAAGACTGCTTCTATACAGTAATGACCCATAACATATATATATTGACACCCATGTGGCTGCCTTGTACATAGTGTCTGGGAACACTCAACCTGCTGTTGCTCACAAGGTCAAGACCCTTCGAGTGGACAGTGATGCGATCCCTCTGGCCCAGCCAACCCTTTCAACTTATAGGCCAAGGAGATGAGCTTCACCAACCAAGAGGCAATAATGTTATTGGAAGCTTTAAAATCATTGCACGCTGGAATGACAAACAAGTGCTACTGACTTCTAGATGTCATCTTGGTGCAATATTTTGAAACTTGGTCCACGTCTGATGGGCTAACTTCTTGGGTACTCTCCAAAAGGGATGTAGGAAGGCCAAGTTTTTGTGTGATTTGGACTCTGAAGGCCACTTAGGCACAATCTTTAGCATAAGCCTAAGTAAAACCCAGTGTGGGATGAATGTAAGAAAGGCTTCTTTAAACCCCAGGGCCACTAATATGGACACTCTTCTGGTTGATGCGATTGCCACCAGGAAAGCAGTTTTCAGCAAGGGGTACCACAGGGGACCACTTGCTTGAAGGCATCTAATGCAAACAGGTCCAAAACCAATAGAAAATCCCATTTCCCAAACAACAATTCTTTTATGTAGGTTTGAACCAAGTTGCAGCTTGAAGAACAGCATAATTGAGTGTTGGATGGCCGACTGTATGGTGAAGGCAGAAATAGCTGAAATGTGGGCCCACAGTGTACTTGTGCATAAACCTAAATCAAGCCCCGCCTGCAGAAACTTCAGAATGTGTCAGACTTGTGAAGAACCCAGTGTAAAACCTTGATCAGCAGCAATCCTGTTCATTTATGTTATATTCTACTATAAACACTGTTAGTGTGGTTCTTCTTTGGTTTCAAGAGTATCCACAACCTTTACAGAGTATCTGAGAACTATTAGCTTCTGCCTCTCAAGAGAGCCATGAGCTTGAGCCTGTCAGGTGTTGGACAAATGGGACTTTGGGGAAGAAGCAATCTTACTGGCAGAGGGAGTGGATCCTTGACACTCATTAGGAGAGGCATAGGGTACCAAGGCTCCTTCAACCAATCTGGGATCACCTCCAGAACCATCACCTTCCATTACCACAGCCTCAGCAGGAAGGCATAAGCTGTCCTGGAGATCCACTCTGCGATCAGTACCTCCACCCCAATTGCTTGTTGATGCTGGACCATGGAATAGAACTTCAGCAACTTGGTGTTGACTGGGGATGTGAACAGGTCTACCTCTGGAGGAAATTATCAAGCCCATTAGTTCTGGAAAGACTTGCAGCAGTCTGGACCATTCATTATAGTCCAGGATTGTCTTGGAAAAATAGTTTGCCTAAAGATTCTTCTGACAGGGCACATAGGCCACAGATAGCTTCAGGATATTGACTTGACTATAGAATCTGAGAAACTGAGTGCCCCCTTGTTTCCGGATGTAGGCCACAGTCTTTGTGCTATCTAACTTCACCAGGATAGGTCCACCCTGGATTAAATGACTGAAGGCTAAGAGCCTGAATTCCGGTCTTAATTCAAGGATGTTGCACAATTAAAAAAGGCCATTGGTCCTCGGCCCATTACTCCTGAATTAGGGCTCCCAAACTACTTTGCTGGTGTTTTACTGCACCACCAGCCACTAGGTCATCAGATGGGAATGACTTGGCAGATTATACTTCTCCAACCAAAAGTTTAGGCTCAATTTCATACAGGACATAATCGATATCTTCTGACTTAGGCCCTCTGACTGCTACAAGTCTAGAAACTTGGCTTGAAAGTGGGTAAGCGTTTAACAGAGACTACCTGACCTGCTGGAGTGACGCAATTTATGTGGCCAATCTGCGATGTGAAGGATGAAAGATCTCCCAAATATGGCCTGAAATGCTTGCCTTGAAGGACTATGTGTCTGTCACCAAAGCTGTACCTGTGTCCAAAGAGGAGCCATCAAGTGCCCATAAGACTTGTATGGATGGCACAATCACCAAATACTAAAAAAGCATCCTGACATGAAGCTCTTTACTGACTTCTTAGATTATGTGCTGGCTTTTTCTTTGACTCCCAGCAAGAAATGCAGAAGCTACCCACCTCAACAGATGTTCAACTTGAGACAGGAAGCCAAAATTACCACTATTAATTTAGGCTTCACCGTCTAAGATCAAGAACAATGCAGTGATTGAGTACGTCCTTGGAGGCCACTGCATCTTCTAATGGTAAAGTCATATATCTGGCCAGTCACATAAAGGACACACCAACCAAAGGGGTGATTCAAAACCATTGACAGTCTGCTGTGACAACAAGCTTCAATCTTGTAGAACAAGCGCTTGTTTCAGTCACCGTAAGGGAATTGTCAAGCCGCCCTCCGGAGGCACTTAAAATACATCCACATCCTTGTCTCTATTTAAAGGCATTCCATCAACCTTACAAAAGGAATCAAAAATCTGGACACAAGTCGTCCTAATCTTCTTGTTCAGAAGGGCCTGAAGAGGATTGATTGGCTTGAGAAGACTCTGAGACCAGTTATAATGATCCTAAAAGGAAGACTGGGCGTTGGCAGAATAGATGGCCTTTGCAGAAAGTGAATTCAGCAATTCCTTTAGAGTGTCTTGACCACATGCTTAATTAATTGTGACAACTTGGTCACAATCATCTTAATCACTATCTACTTGGACAAAGCAGGAATCAGACAGTCATGTTCATCCACATGTTCTTTGGATGAATCTAACAAGGGATGATTTGTCTGAGAAGGTTTTGAGACTGCTAATTGGCAGAATATATGACCCCTTCACAAGGCGAGTGGAAGCAACTACTTTAGAATGTATTGACCACATGGTCAATGAATGTGATAACCTGTCACCCTATTTGTCCTGTTTATCATTGAAAGTGAAAGTAGAAGAAAATCCCAAATTTTAGATTGTTACCAGAAAAGTAATAGAGAGGAAATCTTTCAATGGAGACACTAGTTCTGGGGACTCTGGTGACAATTAGGGATTCCCTCACTTTGGAGGGATTTCCTCTCACTTCCTGTTTGGCTATGGGACAGGAAGTGAAGGAAAATCTTTGCAATGGGACACAGAGGGCAAAAAAAAAATCTGACAGGCAATAACCCTCCCTTGCTCTATCCAAAATGAAAAAAAAAGTTTTTGCATATAGTTCTTCTTTAACTCTTGCAGTGGGAAGGGGGACCCACTGCAGGGGTATAATTTTTTTTTTTTATTTCCAGGAGTTCAGCTTTAACCAAACATTCCTTATGGTTGTTAATATTTGCACTGACTTACTAAATAATCATAACAGTACTGCTGCAGGAGAAATATTAATATTAGATATTATATAGAAATTTCATTTATCTTTTTAGTTGTTACATTCGATGATGTTAACCATTTGTTTATTTTTCTACAGCAATGCTTAAAGATGTATTTCAAAATCTTAATTTTTCTGTCAACGTTAAAATGTATACAACAATTCAAGAAGTAAAAACGATACTCCAAGACATTGCTAACATGGAACAGCTCAAAGAATATGACATTTTCATCTGTATCCTAATCAGCCGGGGGAATGCAGACTGTCTTTTTTTCATAGATGGATGCTCACCAGGACTCTCTTTTGAAAAAATTAGGAATTTTTTCACTGGGCAGTCATGTCCAAACTTGGTAGGAAAACCAAAACTCTTCTTTATACAAAACTATATCACTGATGATTGTGAAGTGCAGCACGATGGAGACGCCTTAGAGGCTGATGGTCCCATCGACATCGAAGAAGGTCAAGAGAGAAGGCGCAACATTGTAAACACACCCAATGAAGCAGACATATTTTGGAGTCATTGTAAAGCAGCTGAGCGACAGCTTCAGAGACTTTCAGCTTGCTCTTCATTGTATCTAAAGACACTTACTGATTTATTAAATAACAAGCAAAAAAGGTAAGGTATTCTACTGTCATGCCAAATACATACTGTTTAAAATGTTTGGTCAGTAAAGGTTTGGATAAAATAAGTATCTCCTGCTGATTTGAGGTATGGCACCACTAGGGCCTTTGTCAACAGACTCTGGGCTTGTGTCAATGACATTAGGAGGCTTCGAAGAACATTTAGGATACTTTGACAGGTACATTTAACCTGCAGCTGACGCAAACAAAACCATAAGTCCTTAATTTGATTAATAGAGAACATTGCATTTTCTTTTGTTCTGTGGTCCAGAATCAGGTACCATGATAGAACAATGCCTAGAAAGAAAATGTCAGACATTGAGCTAAACTGAATAATACAAAGAACGCAGATTAAGTATAAACTGATAGGACTTCGGCTTGTCTGCAGTATGGCAAATTAAAGCTACTTTAATTTTATGCTTGAGCTGAACTTATAGATAAACCAAATACTGCTATAGTTAGAGTGGGAAGACAGCTTTCCTGGTAATTATAATATATAAACCAGAAAGTGTCTTTTTCTAAAGTAAAAACACATAGTGATATTTATCCCTCAAAGAGGGACTGTACCCCATGTTATTTTTTTTAATCTGATTTTTCTTAATTCTCTGGTATATCCTCAAAATACATAGTCAGACAGCCAGTTAGTCCAGTGTTGTCCTGCTGCAATTCACTGCAGCTTGCCAAGTCCCTTGCTGCCATCTTTTCTACTTACATCAGTAGGAGGCCAGCTGCTTCTTCTGGGTTCCCAAGGCCTCCTGGGATGCATGATGCCAGTATTCTGTATCTCTACAATAAATACACATTGCCTAAGTTTCCTAGGTTTTATCCCTTTACAAATGCTGCAAGTACAGAGAAATACCCGTTGATCCTGCCACAAATCTATTCAAATTAAAAATTTTCTGCAGTGAGCTGACAACATAGTACCTCTTGTCCACTGAAATCCAAATGGGTTTACTTAAAGTGCTATGAAACACAAAAACAAAAATGCAATATATTGCAGCTTACCAATCTTTAAATGTGGTGGCTGCATTGGTTTTCTATTTTTTTTTAGGCTTTTTTTCTCTTAATTTCACCTGGTGATCCAGCCAAGTAACACACTTCTGGAGAGATTTACTAAAACTGCTGCACTCAGAATCTGGTGTAGCTGTGCATGGTAGCCAATCAGCTTCTAACTTCAGTTTGTTCAATTAAGCTTTGGCAATAAAACCTAGAGCTGCACCAGATTTTGCACGCTCCAGTTTTAGTAAATCTCCCCCTTCCTGTCTAAAGCTGGCCATACATTATTCAATTTTCTTGTTCAATTTCCTTTAGATTTACTTTCAACTATGTAGTGCAAGGACCTGCCAGATTGCATACAAGTTGAAAGTGTTTAGGTCTGACCTCATATGATTTGGTTTTGATAACTCTGAAGGAAAATTGTACAAAAGTGTATACTGTATGGCTTTAGTGTGTCTGTATTCTGGATGAAGTAGTAAAGCAAACACCTTTGGACAGCAGCATTGTCAGTCTGGGGGATAGGTAATGTTAGACTAGCTATTTTAGATGAACGTAAAGGCTAAGTTCAACTTTTTTTCTAAATTCCAGCTCCCATATGTACAAATATACCAGCACTGTACATCTGTTGCAAAAAATAAAACCTGCCTTTAATTTTTAGAATAAGGCATTACTTCAGACCTCAGCCCTGCTGTGTTCCATAGAAAACCTTTATGACTTCCTGGTATGTAGATTTGGACATGAGAACCATTAAGACATACGAAGCAGTTCACCAGCTGACCTCATCAGCACACACACACACCCAGCACCCATCAACTATGTTTGCACAACATATGCGGTATCCTTCCAGGCATGCATTTGCCTGGCTTTTCAATGTATGCCGCCACGACTGCTATGTTTGCACGGAATCTTCGGCACCCCTCCAGATGTGCCCTGGCTGCATGCTAAATTCTCTGGGGCCATATGTGGTCCATGGGCTGCAGTTTGGACACCCCTGATGTAGTGCAAGGGCTTGCCTAGATGGATACAGAGGTGGGTCCCCCTACCCATAGTTCTGGTAAATCTAAATTAAATTGTACAATCTGATTGTATAGTGTATGGCCACCTTTATACACCTGAAAAAAACATGTGTCAAACGCAGCATAATGCACAGAGAATAAATGCGCAATCCATAACACACCAAATTGAAGCTGAACTCAAGCTAACACTTATAAACAGTTACAGTAAACAGTTTTTCCTTTTGGGATAAAGATTTTACATAATTAAATGCTGATGATTATAAGCACTCCAGTCAGTGGTAAATGGTTTGTATCAACCCTCTAATGGCTACTTTGTCTGGACAGCTTGGTCAGTTAAAATAAATTGAAATATAGCAGACTTACTGGCTGGATTACCAGGTAAAAATAATGGCGAAAGTAGAAAAAGAAAAAAGAAAACCAATGAAAGCACCACATCTACGAATCGGTGAGTGCTGCAAAGTAATACATTTTTGTTTTTGGGTTTATTTTTAGTTCTCTTTTGGTACACTACAGAACACCTCCCCATCTCCTCATGACTATAACATAAGTAAGAGGTGTTCTATAATCTTGCTGGGGAGAAATCGGGCAGATTTGACAACACTACTTGGGGATTCAGTGAAGCAGAGACACCATTATGAGCTGACCATAGGGAAGTTAGGAGATCACAGATTTCCTAGCAGAATCAACAGGTGTTTTGCTGTACTTGCAGCATAAAACACAGAGAAATGTACATAGGAGATTTATTTGCCCAGAAAAAACTTAAAGGAGTTCTATGGTCACAGATTACACTTTTATTTTCTAACCTCAACACTGTAATAGCAAATAAAACAATAGCTTACTTGAAAAATCTTCTTTCTTGTTGTGAGTGCTACCTGTCTGCTGGCCATCTCTTTCCACAACTTCCTGTATTCTCTGCATGCTTTGCAGCTTCTCCTCTCCTGTTTACTTTTGATTCCTAAGGACTACATATCCCTTGATACCTTGCCTGCAAGCGGTGATTCCTGCACTGGACCCTGAAACTCCTCCTCTCTGCACCTCATGTAGTTCAGAAGGCAGGCTCTGTGAATTGTGTGACACAGCAGCGCCTACTGACAGGGCATAGTGAATGTGTGTCACAGAATTTAAAGAATACAATGTGTGGGGAGTCTTCACAAATAATTATTATTATTATACAGGATTTATATAGCGCCAAAAAGGTTTGCTCAGCGCTGTACATTATAGTGGGGACAGAACATGAGACAATACAGCAACAAACAATACATGAGGGGTTCAAGGGCCCTGCTCTTTCGAGCTTACAATCTAGGAGGGAGTGGATAGTGGCACAGGAGAAAGTGGATATGGACAAAGTGGACAAAGAATGTTTTCAAACTTCAAGATTATTTAGATTAAAGTAGAACTATAGGCAAAACCTTTTTTTTTTCATTTTGGATAGAGTAAGAGAGGGTTATAACCCCTGTCAGATTTTGTTTTTTTTGCTATGTGTCCTATTGCGGTGATTACTCTTCGCTTCCTGTCCAATATCCAAACAGAAAGTGAGAGGAAATCCCTGCAAATTAAAGGAATTCCTTGGGGACCTCCAGGTCACCAGAACTAGTGTCCTCATTAGAAGATTTCCCCACTATTACTTTTCTGGGGACAGCACAAAATATGGGATTTTCTTTTACTTGCACTTTCAATGGAAATGGTAAATAGGACAAATAGAGAGTGAGAAGAGAATCTCCTACCGGGGGGCACAGACAACAATAAAATCTGACAAGCATTCTAATCCCTCTCTACTCGATCCAAAACTAAAAAAAAAAGTTTTGCCTTTAATTATATTTTTAATAGGAATGGGCTAGACTTTAATGAAATTTAATGCGGAAATGAATTTAGAATTTTACATTTTGACCATAGATACAATTTATTATTATTATACAGTATTTATATAGCGCCCACAGTTTGCTCAGCGCTGTACATTACAATGGGAGACAGTACACGAGACACGAGACGAGTACAGTAACAGTACAATTTGATACATGAGGGATTTGAGGGCCCTGCTCCTTGGAGCTTACAATCTAGGAGGGAGGGGATAGTGGTACAGGAGGAAATAGCTGTGGGGGATGGAGTGGTAGGAAGAGTGGAGGCGATCGGCAATTAGCTGAGGGCGGGGTAGGCTTCCCTGAAGAGATGGGTCTTCAGGGTGCGTCTAAAGGAGAGGAAGGTAGGTGATAGTCTGATGGATTGGGGTAGGGAGTTCCAGAGGATGGGGGAAGTCCTGGAGATGGGCATGGGAGGAGAAGACCAGGGAACTAGAGAGTAGGAGGTCTTGTGAGGCGCGGAGAGTACGTTTAGGGTGGTATTTGGATATCAGGTCAGTGATGTAGTTTGGGGCAGTGTTATGAACAGCTTTGTACGTCAAAGTTAGCATTTTGAATTTTATCCATTGGGCGATCGGAAGCCAGTTGAGGGATTGGCAGAGGAAGGTGGCGGATACGGAGCGGTTAGTAAGGTGGATGAGTCTGGCCACAGTATTCAGGATAGACTGAAGCGGGGATAGCCTGTGGTGAGGTAAGCCTGTGAGGAGGGAGTTACAGTAGTCGAGTCGTGATATGATAAGGGAGTGAATGAGTTGCTTAGTAGTTTCCGGGGTTAGGAACGGACGTATTTTGGAGATGTTGCCGAGCTGGAGTCTACATGAGTTTGTCAGTGATTGGACCTGGGGTTGGAGTCTAGGATGACGCCTAGTACTCTGGCTTGCGGGGTGGGACTGATGGTGGCATTGTTGGACGTGATGGAGAAGTCGGGGGGGGGGGGTGGCGCGGGCTGGGGGGGAAACTAGGAGCTCAGTTTTGGAAAGGTTTAATTTGAGGAAGTGGAGTGACATCCAATCTGATATGTCGTTCAGTAGGCTAGTGATTCGGGCGGGGACTAAGGGGGTGAGGCGAGGGGTAGAGAGATAGATTTGCATGTCATCGGCATAGAGATGGTAGTTGAAACCGTGAGAGTGAATCAGTTGGCCGAGGGAGGAGGTGTAGATGGAGAAGAGAAGGGGCCCTAGGACAGAACCTTGAGGAACCCCAACAGAGAGGGGGAGTGAGGGGGAGGTGGTAGCGTTATAGGTAACACTGAAGGAGCGCTGTGATAGATAGGAAGAGAGCCAGGAGAGAGCAGAGTCTCTGAGGCCAAGAGAATGTAGTTTTTTTGAGGAGGAGGGGGTGGTCAACTGTGTCGAAAGTCGCGGAGAGGTCGAGGAGTAGGAGCACTGAATAGTGGCCAATTTTCTTTGGCGGTTAGCAGGTCGTTGGTGAGTTTGAGTAGGGCAGTTTCGGTGGAGTGTAGGGGACGGAAGCCAAACTGTAGGGGATCAAGGAGGTTGTTGTCGGTGAGGTGGGAACTCAGGCGATTATAGACTAAACGTGCAAGGAGTTTGGATGTAAATGGCAGCAGGAAGATGGGTCTAAGGTTGTTCAGGTCGGTGGGATCCAGGGAGGGTTTTTTAAGTATGGGAGTGATGTGCGTGTGCTTCAAATTACACTTCATATTTCTATATGATCCTGAAGAAGAAAGCAACACATTTTGTTTGTATGAACTAGAGAGTGGAAAGTGCGTTTAAATGCTTATTGTTTCTCTTTCAATGTACAAGTAGAATCTGTCTTACATAGTTGCTAACAAAGTATTTCTTTCTTTTGGCTGCAGGAAACACCAGGACATTCAAGAGATTCACACAGAACTTAATAACATTATATACAGCAAGCAAAGCGGATACTCAGTACTGCTACAACATACTCTCACCAAAAAACTCTTTATTCATCCAGTGTGAAATAATAAAAGTACTAAATGAAAACCATCTTGCCTTGAAATGGGACGAGTTGAATAGAAGGATCCATTGTAGTGAAAATTGTAGGTAAAGGATGGCATATAA
This sequence comes from Staurois parvus, assembly GCF_062004578.1. NCBI lineage: Eukaryota > Metazoa > Chordata > Amphibia > Anura > Ranidae > Staurois > Staurois parvus. Next base: position 6,546,688 of record NW_028317807.1, read on the forward strand.
TTATGAGAAACCCACTAGAGTCTCCACAGTAGAATGTGATTGGACGGTCCTGATTTCATATGGTGGAACTAAAGAGGCAAAGTCACAACCATGTCTTCATTAGCTCAGCCTTTCTCCTTACGCCCTGGCATTGTTATTTGTGTTCCATGAACATAGACTTTTCAGCACTAAGTGATTCTTATACTTTTTTTTGTCTACTACTCTTGTATGCCATATTAAAAGAGAAGTGCAGGATCCAAAAAACACACATACTCACCTAGATGGCTGCAGCATCGATTGAAGCTGCAGCTATCCCCTGCTGGCTCTACACTGAGAACTGAGGGATCTGAGAACTGAGGGAACTGAGTTCACTAATTCCTTAGTTTTTGAGTCCGCTCAGGGGCGGACTGACCATTCGAGCACTCGGGCACTGCTCGAGGGCCCGGGGTCAGTAGGGGGCCCCATGAGATGCCCCTGGTACCCTTCATAGGCTGTTTTGGGTGTGATTTGAGTGTGGGCAAGGTCACAGGGGCCCCATGATCCCCTATTGCCCGGGGGCCCCATGAGTTGCCAGTCCGCCCCTGGGTCCGCTCTGAGCAGAGAGCGGTGACTGTCAGTCACCGTTCTGTGCTCTGCCCATGCCGGGCTTTGGAGGGATGCACTGAGAGGCTGAGCCAGCTGATAGGCACCTGGACGAATCCCAACATTAGTGTCGGGATTTCTGCAGAGCATGGACCTACTCTTTGACATCAGCCAAAAGTGGACTTTAGCGTGCTGTTGGCTGAATCTGGGTCACAGGAGTGCTCAACTAAGTGCACTCCTGTAACCCACAGTAGTATGACCAAAAGTATGACCTTTGGCCATACTTCTGTAAATGTATTTTTTTATACCATTAAAATAAATGGACAAATCTTAGTGTGTGTGAAAAAATATATATTTTTTAAATTATTACATTTTTTATTTACATACTGTCACCAATTGGTGTCCCTGGTCCCCGCCACAGCAGTTATACGATGACACTGTACTGCACTGGTGATCAATCACAGCAGATTACATGACGATTATACACAATGGATGGCTTCCATTCATACCATTCATTGTGTACTATTGTGATCTCTGTGATTGTTACAGTGATCACATGGTACAGACAGGGCCAATCATAGCCCATCTGTGCTATGTGTTTAGCTGCGCCAATCACAGTTATTCACAATAGTACACACTGAATGAATGGATTTCATTTAGAAAAATGGTTGCTTATAGCAGTGATCATCACTGTTATAAGCTATGATAATGTGTAAAAAAAAAAAATCCTTACCACCTCCCCAGAGTAGGACAGTGTTACTATGGTAACACTGTATTGCTCTGGTCACAGTATATTTAAAAAAATAATAGAAAAAAAAGGTATTAACCACTTCCTATCCGGCCCATGTATATAAATGTCCTCCCTGCTTCCCTGCTTGTGTGCGCTCCCTGTACGGGACCTCTGTGTGCGGTTCCGATCATGTGATCACTGATTGGCCAATCAGTGATCACGTGAATAGTAGTAAGCAAGATGTCACTTCTGACATCATTGCTTACTACGTGTGAAATCTGTGAATGATCACAGAGGTCCCATGGTACAAGGCTCTTCACAACAGCCTTGTACCATGTGACAAGCTGTGACCAATCACAGCTCGAAAGTATTTCTCAATGGCTGCAAGAATGCAGCCAGAGAGAAGGAGAAATGATTGCTTTTACAGCCTTTATAGGTGTAAAAGCAATCAGTGTAAAAAAAAAAAAAATCTTCATCACCCCCCACAAGTAGTACAGTGTCACTATGGTTACACTGTACTGCTAGGGTGACAGCATGTTAAAAGAAAAAAAAAATAATAATAATATAAAAAAATAAAATAAAAATGTAAAAAATTTTTTTTTAAATTATAATTTTTGGTTATAAACTAATTTTTTTTTTTTTTTTACTAAAAAGATAACTGAATAAATTTTGGCCAAGATTTATGAATAAAAATTATTTATTTGCAAAAGTTTGTAAGAAAAACACTTTTTTTCAAAATTTTGGGACTTTTTCATTTATATAGCAAAAAAAAAAAATCCCAGTGGTGAATAAATAACACCAAAATAAAGTTTTATCTTTTGCAAAAAAAATGCTAAAAAATTCATATGGGTACAGTGTAAAAAAAAAAAAAATCTTCACCCCCCACAAGTAGTACAGTGTCACTATGGTTACACTGTACTGCTAGGGTGACAGCATGTTAAAAAAACAAAAAACAAATAATAATATAAAAAAAAAATAAAAATGTAAAAAAAAAATAAAATAATAAACTAATTTGGGTTATTTTTTTTTTTTTTACTAAAAAGATAACTGAATAAATTTGGCCAAATTTATGAATAAAGATTATTTATTTGCAAAATTTTGTAAGAAAAACTTTTTTCAAAATTTTGGGAAGTTTTCATTTATATAGCAAAAAAAAAAAATCCCAGTGGTGAATAAATACCACCAAAATAAAGTTTTATCTTTTGCAAAAAAATTCATATGGGTACAGTGTTGTATGACCACGCAATTATCATTCAAAGTGTGATATCACTGAAAGCTGAAAATTGGCCTGGACAGGAAGGGGGTAAAAGTGTCCGGACTTGAAGTGGTTAAAAAATAAAAAAAAAATTTAAAAAAATAAATAAGAATTAAATACAGTATATATATATATATATATATATATATATATATATATTTTTTTTTTTTTTTTTTACATACGGTCACCAGTGTCCCTGATAACCACCAGTTATATGATGAAGCTGTACTGTACTTGTGACAGTATGTAAAAAAATTTGTGAAAAATGAAAAAAAAAAATTTCATTTCCAAAAAATTGTGACAAAAAATGACAACTTAAAAAAAAATTCACCATGCTTCTTACTAAATACCCTGGACTGTCTACTTTCCAAAAAGGGGTCATTTGTACTGCCATGGCATTTCCAAGCCACATGAGAAATGAGGCTGTCAGTACATCAAGATTGATCAGTTGTCATATATACAGTATATATATATATATATATATATATATATATAAAACTTTCCTACAGACTAAATAATGTACATTGATTTGGGTTATTTTCCCCCAAGAAATGTAGCAGTATACATTTTGGCCTAAACTGATGAAGAAAAATTATTTATTTGCAAAATTCTTTGACAGATACTGTACGAAGAAAACACTTTTTTCCCCAAAATTTCCAGTCTATTTTGTTTATTTAGCAAAAAATAAAAAAACCCAGGGGTGATTTAATACCACCAAAGAAAGCTCTATTTATGTGAAAATAATATCAAAATTTCATGTGGGTAAAGTGTTGCATGACGAAGCAATTGTCATTCAAAGTGTGACAGAAAATTGGCCTGGGCAGGAAGGTGGGGAGAGTGTCTGGTGTTGAGGTGGTTAAAAAAAAATCACTGCTGCCAGCCAAATGAAATTTATTTATTTATTTTGTTTGCATCGGTACATGTTCCCCAGGGCATAGCCACCGCCACCCCATGCTATTTTTTGATACCCCGTTAGCCCATAGATGGACATTTTTAAATTGGAAGATTCGGCTTCCATTGATTTCAATGGGGTTTGTGATCCCCAAGTTCTCCAAACCTTATCCGAACCAAACCCAGGGCAATTCAGCTCGTCACTAGTATGAGCATGAAGCACCTCGTGTCCCTGCAGGTAACTGAATTATAGCCAGAGTTAAGCTTGGGTAAAATAGTACATAGGGAGGGATCTGTGCAGTCATATTTAGACACTGTTCATGTGCTTTCTATATAAAATGATGTTACTATTTTTTTTTTGTAGCTAAATATTAACTGATTTTTTTCTTTTTTTTACAATTGCTTTGTATCTGTCCTTCGGATTTTCATTTTCTCATTTTGTCCCCGAACTCTTTGTAGAGTAGAAGCTTAGTGAGTATATATTACATTTTTTTAGATTTATTTATTTAAGTTATTTATAGTAAAACAACAATTTTCAATAAAAGCATTACAACACATAGTACATTATATTTGTGTTACATTATACATCAATGTACAGAAGTGTAGTGGGTTAAATATATTACCCATCAGGGTTGTATTTGCCATAAGACCTTCATGGAGACATGACAGAGAGCTCTCCTCTTATCCTGGCATTATGCAGAGAACATTGTATAGGACACTTCAGGTGCCACACTGCGACTGCCATTTGATGTATTAATCGTAAAATCACAGATGCAATGTGGAGGAATCACTGTGATGTCCTGTAAAGAGTGGTATTTACTCTCCATTATAGATAGGGTCCAAAGTCTAAAACACTATTTTGCTCATATTAAAACGCTATATTATATGTCAAAATATATGTGCCTGTTAAACTACCATGGCATAATTGTAGATATCTAAGTTTTTAACCCTATGTACATTAAAATGTACAACATTTCCTTTTATAATATTATTAAAATGTTATTGTTATTATACATAGGCTTTGAGGCATCCCTATATTTTTTACTACAGAAAATTTTCTATATATATATATATATATATATATATATATATATATAATTTATAATCTTATGTGGAATTTCTTTAGCTTTGTGTGTGCTAATGTTATCATTACTGGGATAGTTTTGAAAAAATGGAAGTGACTTTAGAGTTATTTTTTAAAGCAGTAGTATATAATTTATATATCATTCTTTATTCCTGATGAATTAAACAAATATCTCTTGCTGCCAATTTTCTGATATTTGAGCGTAGATTTTTAATATGACGATATGATTTTTGTTAGTGAGCACATATTTTCAGTTATTATTGCAGTTTTTCCTTAAACTGATTTTTGTATAATACTTTTATATTTTTATTATTCATTTGTTAAAGTCCAGTCGTATTTTAGCAGAAAATTATACAAAGAAAATCAATGTGTTTTGGAACAGTAAATAACAAGTCTTACAGTTTATTTTGTAGCCCTATGCTCAGAGGTATATTGCAGTATACTAAGGCCACTGAGCTCTGTGTGAGGGCAGTGCAGTGGTTTCTCTACAGTGATCTAATGCCACCCCCTCATTCCAAAGCATGACCTTTGTTGATGTCAGACAACCTAAATGTGGATTATCATCAAAGTTTGGGCCATGTACAGTCACCTACAGTACTGAGAAGCGTTTTTTAAAAAACAGGTGATTGTAGCCAATACAATTATCATTAAGGTAAGCTGAATCTTAGCCAAAACATTTACTTCTTTCTATTGGCTAGTGTTGAAAAGCCTTATGACCTCTGTAAGGTTTGTTTTAGACATGCATCTAAACCTCAGTGTCTCTGAAAAGCGATGTGTTCAGATTTCTTTTCAAAGGCAATTTACAGATGGTGAATAAATGCACCACAACTACATGCATTGGGGGTAGGTGCTAAAAACATGGCTCAACCACGCATTTTTTAACCCCCCCCCCTCCCCCAACCACTAGTTTAAACGAGGCCTTAGGTTTTTATTTTTTCCATGGGTGCCCATTGTTAAAATTTCCTGCCTTGGTCAAAGCCATCACCAACTTTCCAGGCCTAAAAGAAAAACTTTTGGCAGATGTTATCCATTATATCATTATCACAGGAGATGATTTTTAACAAATTAGGAAGTTTAATGTTTTGGCAAAATTAGATGCGAGTCATAACCTGAAGAGCTTGTGTAAGTTACAACTTTATATTCAGAAAGTTTGTTAGTATGTCTTAAATTACCAATCGGGAAGTGATTTTTTAAAAATTGTTCATCAAGTAGTTGAGGAATGTGCTGTAAAAATGGCTGGATATATGAAAAATAAACAGGCTACCAATCCTAATCAAAATGTAACAACTGAAATACTGAAAGTATTTCAGATTTGAGTTTTTCAAACAAGAAAACATACCAAAGAAAATGTAAACTCATTTATAAGACAAGATACATAAGAGGCAATAAAAGGATATGTACTATTGTAGCTTTATATAGTTGAATTATCTGCTGTTCATACTGTAATTCTGTCTAGAATCATTATGTTTTTACAATGTATTCTTAAATTGTCTATAATTTCTAAAACCCTGTTGTTCTGTTAAATATTGCATTGAAAGTGTTTTTTTTTTATCTGTTTGATAAGTGCAAAAAATACCTGTTGTTCTTGTCAGGATTCCAGAGCTGTCCTGTGAGCTCTTCAGTGTATCTCAAGCATGTATCCCCCCCCCCCACTTTATGGAGATAAGGAAAGGGAAAGTGTTCTGTAGTTATAACAAACATGTCCATAGATGCAGTACAGTCAATGAGCATAGTCCAGCCTGGGACAGGAAATATATTACCGGTAGGATCACCAGGTGAAAAAAAGTAAACTATTTTAGACACCACTTCCAAGTACTGCAATATGTTATATTTTTTTTCTTGGTTTTTAGGTACACTTTAAAACTGATAATGAGAAAGCCATGCATGTGTGATCCTCAACCTTGCTAATTGACAAAAAGACTTTGTGTACACTTACGGCTGTGTGGCAAAAAAAATAAGGCATTAATTAAAATAAGGTAGCTGTAATTTTACCCCCCCAATTGCCCACCCTAACCTAATACAGGAGATGGCCAGGGTGGTGCACATCTTGACAAAAATTATACCCAATGTAGTGGCAGTACTGCTGCCAAGCACAACCCATATAGGTGAATGGGACAACTGCCCTGCAACTGCATGTAATGCAACTGCCCAGACTGTGGTGACTGCTGTCTTGCAAGGATTAAAACAGGTGGTAAAGAGGTGAGATATCACCTCTCAGCTGCCTGTGAAACTGCCTTCCGAAAATCGATCCACCGCAGATCCCTTTTAAGAAGGGCAGTGAAAACTACCACAAGTGTAAACGAGCCCTAATTTCGTCCATTTAAAGTGCAGCAAGATCTCCTAAACCTTATTGCAAATGAAATTTACTTTTTCATTGGGATTTTTTCATGTGTGTGACAGCAAAAGCAGAGTTTAATGATAATTGAATTTCCATACAACTAAATTCTTTCCTCACCCGTCCTATTCTACCTATACCCACTTATAACTTCATTGGGTGATCCAGTACAGGAGCTGCAGCCCACACTGGCCAGGTGACATTAATATTATTATTATACAGGATTTATATAGTGACATGGCCTATTCTCCTATAATTCCTAATGAAAGCACTTCAATATATTATTTTTATAGCTGCAGAATTAAAAAGTTGTATGTAGTGTAGTATTGTATAGCAGTTTATCTATGTTGTCCTGTAACCTGAAATTCTACCTTGCTGCATAAAACATATATGTATATCTTTTCTGCTCCTAACTGTAGTGTCAGTATTATTGCTCATACTTTCTCACTATGAAACTGTAATCGTTTTTTTTGCATGCTAGTTCAGCTCTATACACGCTTTTACAAATGTAAATCTCTTTTATGACCATTACTAAGCAATAAATTAAAGAGCCTTTGTAAAGTTGATCTATGAATTGCTAGAGAAAAACTAACAAGACCCTGCACTCAGTGAAACCAGCCCAGGTATCAGAGAGGTAAAAGTGGGTTCAGTTTGGCTTCTTCCAGGCTACACCCAGTGGCATATTTACCACGAGGCAAACAAGGCGTTTGCCTTGGGTGGCAGTTTTCAGGGGGGCGCCGCCGCCCCCTGGAAGAAGTGGCAGGAACAGGGACCTGGTGAAGAGGCTGCACCCTGCTGGAGGGTGTGGGGATGGCCTGCTGTTTCTTGTGCAGGTTAGTTTTTTTATTTGGGTGAATGGGTGTTGGCGGCGATGGGTAGGGGGGGGGATGGTGGTGCGGATGGTGGGTGATCAGGTCTTGGCAGTGGGGTTGGTGGTGGTGGCAATGAGGGGGAAGGGTGCTGCTGGTGGGGACGCCAGATTCTTGTGTTGCCTAGGGCAGCACAAGAAATTAATACACCACTGGTTACACCCTGCGTTTTGCCCTGCCCACAGGGCCCAGTCATGGTGGTCCTCTATGACTGAGCCCTGTGCGTGAGGTGAAATGTGTCAGTGAGTGTGTCCTGGATGAAGCCAGGCTGAACCCGCTGTTACCGCTCTGATACTTGGTCGTCTTGTTTCTTTTTCCCTTGTGAGTGTGTGTGTGTGTGTATATCGAGCCAGGACCAGCTCTCCACATGCCAGCACCCTATTTGGTATGAGTCACCAGAATGTAAAAGGATGAGAACTTGGAGTGTCACCCAAAGTCTTTCCAGTTTTTTAAATGCTAGTAACATAAATGAAAAAGTTTGTTTATATTCATGAACTATATTATATAATTATAAAGTACGAACTATATTATTATATGACTGTTATCATTTGTAAATTAATGTATTTCTAATGTGAAAGTAGGATAATTTTTATATTCTTTTGGTGGCATTATTGAAGGATCAGTGCATCCAAAACTAAAAGTTCAGTTGTAGGTGGATTATGGTAGGCTGAATTGTCAGCTCACTTTTTGTATATCAAGGACATTAAAGTGGTTCTAAAAGGTAGAAAGTTTTTGTACATTAATGCATTCTCTGCAGTATGGTAAAAAACCTTAATATTATACAGGATTTATATAACGCCAATAGTTTGCTCAGCTCTTTACAATATAATTATGAGTGAAGCTCCCCTGCCCCCAATAGCCCCCACCTTATACTTACCTGAGCCCAATCTCGATCCAGCGCTGTGCACGAGATCAACTGCTCTCTCCCTCCTCACTGGCTCAAAGTAAGCAGTGGTAGCCATTGGCCTCTGCCGCTGTCAATCACAGCTAATGAAGGGAGCAGGGGGTGGGTTCAAGCCACACTCTGTGTGTCTATGGACACACAGAGCCAGCACGGAAGCGGGCATGCACAAGTGTCCCCATAGCAAGCAGCTTGCTATGGTGAGCACTCGGGGGAAGAGGGGGTTGGGGAAAGGAGCCAGGAGTGCCAGCGGGGGACCCAAAAGGAGTAGGATCAAGGCCACTCTGTGAAAAACCATTGTACAGAGCAGGTAAGTATGACATATTTGTTATTTATACGGAAAAATACAGAGTTTACAATCACTTTAAAGTGCTAATAAACCCAGGACCCTACATTCACTTTATCTGGTTTCCCACAGTACACAGAACATAAATATAAACTGTAAATCAGTAGTTAGAGCAGTCTTGTGACTTCTATCAGTGTTCAGCAGGACACATGTTAAAGGCTGTAGGAGGAGTTTTCCTTCTACTCTAGGAGGATGCAAAACCCCTGACCTCTATCTGGACAGTGCTGATTGGCCCTGTGCTGATCACTTGCACTCTCCCAAGGGAAAAAAAACCTCTCTAGCAATACACACTAAACTGAGCATGTGCAGAGTGTCTCCACAGGATTTGTCTTATCAGGAGATAAGAGGGAGACACTGGATGTGGAGGATCATAGCAGTCAGGATCAAACAGCCTTTCTACACAATGCAGAGGATTAACCCCTTAGGTTCCACAGTGAGAATAACAAACATACTTTACTGCATATACAGACTGATGTTACTGTTGTGGGTTTAGTAACACTTTAACTTGTTAGATTTACTGGGTAGCTTTAATGACAGCCTGCTAACCCCCAAATAAAAACAAATTACAAAAATAAATTTTTGTAATTCGTTTTTATTTGGGGGTTAGCAGACTGTCATTAAAGTAGTAGGGCGGTAGGGCATTGTAGTAAAAATGCCCTTCCGCCCACTTCAAGAGGCATTGGTGAGCTCAGCGCGCTCATCGCTGTCTCTCAGGAAAACTGATTGCTGGAAGACTTGTGACAATGCATTCCTGCTTTGTACTGAGTGCATTCCGAAGAGATTTTGAGTGCCCATCTTTTGTTATGCCCGATTCCAGTGTGCTCTATTGCCAGGCCCAAGTGCAGCACTCATAGAATATAAATACATGAATGCACAAAATTCATGCAATAAATAAAGTTAAAGTTCATCAATGAATAAACAAATGATTATACATGCAAAAATAAATTCATATATAAAATAGATCAACAGTCTGTGCAAAGAAATATAGCAATTTCTTCTCCTGGCTCTCACAGGCTTGGCTGACAGCGGCGGGAGCCATTGGCTCCCGTTGCTGTCTGTCAAAACCTGTGAGCGGGAGCTTAGCTTAGCATAGCAGGTGCCCCCTCTGCACCCACCCCCACCAGTCCCCAGCCATGACTCTGCATGTACTGTACCTTGACTTTTCTGTAAGTGATCCCTTTGTGTGCACTGCTGGCTCTATCGTGGGGGTTGGATGGACATGGACTGCTGCCTTTGACTGCTGCACAGACCAATCACTTCCAACCTTCCCTGGGGCTGCCAGTCTGTCACTGTTCTTCTTCTGCCGCTGATTCCCTCGGCACTTACTTGCTGAAGGAGGCAGGCAGTGTGCAAGACAAATCACTCTACCAGCAGCACAGGGACTGAGAGAGGGGACTTTAATCTTACTATCGGCAAATGCGGCACAGGTTGTTGTGTAAATCCGTATGTACGCCAAAAAAGAAAAAGAAGTTTCTTAGTCTACAGTCTCCCGGGGCCTCTGGATGAACTGATATTTCCCCAAGCCCATGGAATATGATTTACCACCTGGGAGTTACAAGGAACATCATTATGCTCACAGTATGTACAAACATATGATCTACCACATGATACTTGAAGCTGTCGGCTGGCTGGGCTCCGCTGTTACGTGATAGGGCCAGGCCCCCTACAGGAGGCCCCGTGGTACCGCCTTATTGGCAGTCCTGCATGAAGGTAAAACCCTGATGAGAGGGGGAACCCTGGTGACCAGAGACTACCTTATATCAGAATCCACATCGTTCCCCTCTCTATAAGAGTTCCCACTTACACCAGGGTCTACAGCACTGCCCTTTACATCAGTGTTCCCCTTTACATCAGGGTCTGCAGAGTCCCCCCTTGCACTGTAAGGGGGAATGCTGCAGACTCTGATGCAACAGGTACACCTCTAATGTGGGGGGGGGGGGTTCTGGTGACCACGGACCACCTTCCAAAGATTTAATACACTAAGAGGTGTTACTGATATCAGGGGAAATCTTTATATCTGTGCCCCTCTTATTTTACTGTATTCACTCCCGCCTTACATCAGTGACCCCCCTCCTCAGACTGGCCTTGTGGTGCTGTCACTGAGCTCCTCTCAGGAGCACTGTGCAGGGCTCAGACGGTCCTCTCCGGGCTCCAGCTTGGCGGCTTCAATTTCATCTTATATTCTCTTCTCCACCATCCACACACACCTGACTCCTCCCATGACCCCTGTCCCGACAGGGCTTCTGTCCTCGACTTCTGTCCAGGCTCCCCCTCAGAGATTGAAGATGTGATACAAGCGATAGTGACTGCAGACATGATACAGGAGATGGTTAGAGGCTGCGGAGGACATGATGCAGGAGATGGTTAGAGACTGCAGGCATAAAATCTCACCAGTGCCTGCCTGCCGCCTCCTGCCCATCCAATATAACTGTCTGATGGCCTGTCTGTGCTTCCTCAAGTCCATCCATAGCAACGCCAGTTCCAATGTCCTTCTCCAGTGGTCCAGAAGAAGCTGCCCATGCTCACAGTAGCAGAGTGCATGAATGAGGGCGGGGTCTTCCGACTACTGGTCTCCGGGAGGCCTGCTGCCTACTGCTGCATTTCATAAATGGCACCAAGCGGCGGCACCATGATGTTACAGCACATGCTCTCACCTGAGAACTGCTGAAATTGGCCAAGTTTACCTGAGCCCAGCCAGCTTTGGGACTGCGCATGTGCAGTTCCAATGTCGACCCGTGGCCCTATTTTTTTTTGCGGGAGGCTGTTGTCTGTAATGAACATTTATGGACAGTCCATAAATGGGTTGAAGTTTACGGACTGTCCATAAATTTATGAACAGTGGGCAACCCTGTGTGGGGGCACTTGGAAGGAGGGAGAGGCCAAGAGAGCCAGCGTGGGACCTGAAAAGAGGAGGATCAGGGCTGCTCTGTGCAAAACCACTGCACAGAAGAGGTATGACATGTTTGTAATATTAAAAAAAAAAGTCTGCCTTTACAATAACTTGAAGATTGGCCAGCATAGTGTGGCCATTCTGAACTAGGAACTTGTATGCACTGGCAGGATCACCAGGTATTTCTTTTTCTACTGATCTCATTTTAAAACAAATATTAACTACACATAGTTGGACAAAATAATTTTGGAGCACATGGGTTACATACATGTTTAGGTTTAATGACACTTAAAGTGGTTGTAAAGATAAAAAGGTTTTCACCTTAATGCATTCTCTGCATTAAGGTAAAAAAGCTTTTAATATCAGCTCCCCCTGCAGACCCCCGTAAATTCTCACCTGAACCCCATCTTGATCCAGCACTGTGCATGTCTGCAGCAGCTCTTCTCTCCTCTCCTGGCTCTCACAGGCTTGGTTGAGAGCAGCGGAAGCCATTGACCTGTAAGCAGAGAGCGGGGAGCCAGGCTGTGTGTCTGAATACAGTAGGGACTGAGCATGCATGAGTGCCCCCACAGGAAGCAGCTTCATATGGGGGCATTTGGTGGTGGTGGGGGGGGGAGCCAGGAGCACTGTCGGGGGACCCAACAAGGGGAGGATCAGGGCTTCCTGGTGCAAAACCATTGCACAGGGCAGGTTAAGTATAACATATTTGTTATTTTAATGAAAAAAAAAATGTCAAGCTTTACAATCACTTTAAAGTATCCACCCCCAGTGCAAACAATGATGGATAGAATTCCTAAAGTGAACACTTACTGGAATGACAACTCATAATACTAACAAATACATGTAAACCAATCCAAAAATAAAATGTTACAATCATGTTAGACCTATGTTACATGGGATGGTCTTCGCTTGACTGCTTTGCTCAGAGGGGGATCTGTCTGGTAATTCCACATTGAGCAGAGCGGGAGGATGCCAGGTCTGTGTCCACTTTGTTTATGCAGAGCAGACACAGTCCACTTTGCTGTATGGACTACCGGGTGTAAACAGACTGGCTGTCCATTTATACCTGACTGACGTTCGATCCGATCCACATAGAGGTGACCTGTCTGCAGGGGCAGACTGACAACTCATTGGGCCCCTGTGTCCTTGCCCAAACTCAAAAAGCCTATGAAAAAGGTACCAGGGGCATCTCATGGGGCCCCCTACTGACCCAGGGCCCTTGGTCAGTGCCCGAGTTTCCAAATGGTCAGTCCACCCCTGCCTGTCTGGTGTGTTCCTTGGCCTTCATGATGCTGTTTGTTTACTAATGTTCTCTAACAAACCTCTGAGGGCTTCACAGAACAGCTGCATTTATACTGAGATTAAATCACACAGGTGAACTCGATTTACTAATTAGGTGACTTCCGAAGGCAATTGGTTCCACTAGATTTTAGTTAGAGGCATAAGAGTAAAGGGGGCTGAATACAAATGCATGCCACCAGGGGTGGCCTGACTATTCGGGCACTCGGGCACTGCCCGAGGACCAGGGTTACTAGAGGGCCCCATGAGAGGCTCAGTCCATCCCTGTATGTGCCAATGCTGAAAGGAAGAAATAAGAAAGCCTTGAGGGGACGGACAGTGAGGCCTGGTTCATGTAGTAAGTGGAGAGAAAGAGCGGAGGACTACTGTGCTGTTCCCCTCATATTTGTTATTTAACTGTGCATTGTATTACCAATTCTTATTTCACCATGTTTGTTTCTATGTCTTGATCTGTTGCTGCCATCTGCTGGCCAGAATTTGCATGCTGCATGCCTTTGTTATAGCTAGTAAGTGTTTTCTCTGCTGGGTGTGGTTTTAGGCAAGCCTTGGTCCTGGTCACTTCCTGCAGCCATTTTTTATGTGCTGTATAGCTGTGTGACAGGACATTCAATACCCTGGGCTTGTGAAGGTATCAGTTTTTGACCAGCAGTTAGCCTCAGGAAAGATATCGCAGGACAGCATCAATACCTCTACTACCTTACAGTATTGTATCACTGTTTGTCGCTGTATTTTGGACCAAATAAACCCACGCTGATTTCATTCCCGTGTATACGTTTGGATCCATCTAACCTGAACATCTGCCGGTCCGGTCTGCTCCACTGCTTGGATACGAAGGTAGGAAGTTACACAGCCATTATTAGATATACCTTCATTCGCCTTCATGTGGGGACAGAACAGTCAAAAACTGCCTTAAAGTCCATACCCCGCTACAGATTCCCTCAGAGTCCAGTACCACACTCAGGAATCTCCCTAGCAACAGGCCCACTTGCAGCAAATCTGCCCGGCTACAGTGCACGTTCCACAAGCCTATGCGGAAGCACTGCGCATACGCAGTATCTATAGTCTCGCCTGGAAGTCCTCCACAACTCGCCAAGCCATTCCTAAAGTCCTATATTAACTTTTCCTCGCATAATAGAAGTACTGTTTATGCACGCTCCTTACATTGCTGTGGCCCGCAAAACCCCGCAATTCACTCTAAACATCTTAGAAATTTTATCAAAGTGCCCTATCGGAGCCGTGCTGCGATTTTCAGCGCCCAATTCAAAACGTCATTTTCTTAAAGGGACAGCGCACCTTAAGTCAAAATGGCCGAAAAGGACTTTGCACAGTTCCCCAGTGATGAACTAAAGCAAATACAACCTGATACTGATCGTTATGAAGGGCAGGGAACAGAATCCACACTTCCAGCAGAACAAGTCGTACGACCAAGACGCTCTCTGAAACCGACAGTAAAAGTCATTGAAAATTATCACACCACGAAAGATGAGCTATGTGATAACCTGGAGGAACAATGGGAACGAGTTTCCTCCCTCATGTCCGGACTTAAATCCTCCTCAGGTGATGCCACAAGCTTACAAGTTGCCATCGGGCGGCTGGACACAGCTCATGAAAGATACAAGAGACTGTCCACAAGGTATATAACCTTTCTAAAAGACTCTAATATCGATGAAGCCCTATCAGAACTGAGCAAGGCAGAATCAATAGCCAGACAAAGAGACGTCATGGTGCTGGATGTTAAAGGTAAAGCGGAACTCCGTATCTCGCATTTGCAAGAAACTAAATCACACAGATCAAATTCATCTAAACATTCCTCTCGGTCATACAGATCATCGTGCTTAAGAAGCTCAGCCTTGAGCGACAGATTACTAGAGGCCCGCATAAACGCAGAGCAATCCAAAGCGAGACGCTCCTTCACAGAAAAAGAAGCTCTTGCAAGGGCAGAGGCCAAGAGGGCAGAAGCAGAGGCCAAGAGGGCAGAAGCAGAGGCCAAGAGGGCAGAAGCAGAGGCAGAGGCCAAGAGGGCAGAGGCAGAAGCAGAGGCCAAGAGGGCAGAAGCAGAGGCTCGAATAAAGATTTTCGAATCAGAGATGCAGGAGGAAATTGCATTAGCTAAAGTAAGACTACTTGAGCAAGCATTGAGCCAAGGTCTTGATCCAGTCTGCTTGCTACCACAGGAGATAGATGATCCAGTTGATCGCACCAGTGACTATGTACTAAATCAGGTATCTGCGCCACCCCCAGTTTGCAGTACCGTCCAAGCCGACAACACTGAAACCTCCAAGTCAGCTCTACCTGCGATACCAGTGCCACCCACAGCACCCGAGCAACCTAATAACCGTTACCCGGAAGTGCCCTCTCAAGGACGGTTGTTACAGAAAGATCGCTATCAGGCGTTTTCTGGCCTACCTCCACAGCTCAAGCAGCAGTCATCACAATATACAGAGGCTAAACGAAAGCTTAACCCTGCAGCTACATCATTCTACCCGGAAGCATCTCACCCCTTCACGCCAGGCAGCCAATACGCCCCAGGGGCATCACAAGTCGTGATGGCAACAAGCAGTGAGAAATCAGATATGTCTGAGTTTGCCAGGTTTATGGTGAGCAGAGAGCTAATCAACACCAGTCTCTCAAAATTTGATGACCGTGCAGAGAGCTACAGAGCTTGGAAGGCAACCTTCAAGGCCGCCATCGCTAACCTCAACCTAACCGCAGAGCAGGAGTTTGACCTCTTGATCAAATGGCTGGGCCCAGGCTCCACAAATCGTGTCAAGAGCCTCAGAACTGTCTATGTGGGACAAGCAGAAGCAGGTCTTGCTGTCGCCTGGCAGAGACTCGAACGTACCTTCGGCAGTGCAGAAGCAATAGAGAAGGCCCTATTCAAGAGACTGCAGAACGTTCCAAGGATCAATCTCAAGGATGTCCAGAAGCTTCAGGATTTAAGTGATCTGCTCATGGAACTGGAGCTTGCCAAGGGTGACCCTCGTCTGTCTGGGCTTTGCTACCTGGATAGAGCTCATGGAGTGAACCCAATTGTCGTGAAGCTACCATACAGTCTGCAAGAAAAGTGGGCGGCATCAGTCTCAAGGTACAAAAGAGAGCATGACATCACCTTTCCCCCATTTATTCACTTCTGTAGATTTATCGATGAACAGTCCCAGATGAGGAATGACCCCAGCCTCGACTTCCTGGAGTCACTACACTCCAGGAACACTACAGCTTCAGCAACATCATCGTCAAGGTATGAAAGCATCATGCATAAACACAGAGACTTCAAGAGCAGCGTGAGTGTTAGAAAGACTAACCTACCATCTCCTGCAGTACCCACGGGTAAACAATACACCACCTCATCAGGAGATAAGACCTTCAATCGTGAATGTCCCATTCATAAAAAACCACACTCTCTGAACAAATGTACAGGGTTTAGATTCAAAACCATACTGGAGCGCAAGAAAATCCTCACCGAGCTCGGGGTATGTTTCAGATGCTGCGCTTCATTGGAGCACATGGCTAAGGACTGTAAATCTGTCATCAAGTGTGAGGAGTGTCATAGTGAAAGACATGCCTCAGCTATGCACCCAATCCCACTCTCCAGAGATTCACCCACTGCCGTCACCACCAGTCCTGCTCCAAGTCATGGCGGGGAGCCCCAAAATTACGCTAATGCAGCGACTGCTGTTTCCTGCTCATGCTTGGATGTATGTGGGGAGGGCCAGTGTGAGAAATGTTGTGCCCGAATATGCCTAATCAAGGTCTACCCAGAGGGACTACCAGAAAAGGCAGTAAAAATGTATGCCATCATTGATGACCAAAGCAACCGGTCCCTAGCAGGTCCTAAATTCTTTGAAGCCTTTGGAATAAAGGGACCATCCGAACCCTATACCTTAAACACCTGCTCGGGTTGCATAGAGACTAGCGGCAGAAGGGCACAAGGATTCATCGCTTCTCCAGTCAGTGGGGATATGGAAATACCCTTACCGACGCTGATCGAATGCGATCAAATACCCAACCATAGGGATGAGATTCCTACCCCAGAAGCTGCATTTCACCAACCTCACCTAAGGCACCTAGCCAACGTTATCCCACCTATGGACATCAACGCCGAGATTCTACTCCTGCTCGGCAGAGACAATCTAAGGGTACACAAGGTGCGTCAACAGTGTAATGGTCCTGACTATGCGCCATATGCCCAGAGACTGGACTTGGGATGGGTAATCATAGGAAATGTATGCTTAAATCAACCAAAAATCGACTCCTTCAAAACGTACGTGTGTGCAGATGGACGCACAACTTGCATTAAGCCGTGTCCTCATCACTATGAGGTGAAAGAGAAGTCTCCAGGCCTCATACAACCACCTGACGTCATTACTCCCCTCTTTGCCGACAACGTGGGGAGATCAGTCTTTCATACAACCAAGGACGACGATAAAGTAGCCTTGTCAGTAGAGGACAGAGAATTTGTCAAGATAATGGACAGTGAGTTCTTTAAAGACGAAACCAATCACTGGGTTTCTCCATTACCCTTCCGAGCTACCAGGGTAAGACTCCCGAACAACCGGGAACAAGCTCTGTCTAGATTTAACTCTCTTCAGCGTACCATGAACAGCAAGCCTGAAATGAGAGAACACATCGTTGCCTTTATGGATAAAATATTCCGTAACAACCATGCAGAACCAGCTCCATCCTTAAGGAAGAACGATGAGTGCTGGTACTTGCCTTCATTCGGAGTATATCATCCACGAAAACCTAATCAAATTAGGGTTGTCTTTGATTCAAGCGCCAAACATCAAGGTGTATCTCTTAACGATATTCTTCTCACAGGTCCTAATCTGACTAATAACCTAGTCGGAGTGCTGATGAGATTCCATTGTTTTGTAGTCCGAGAGGACCACCGGAATTTCCTCAGGTTTCTGTGGTACAAGGACAATGACACCAACGCAGAGATGATGGAGTATCGTATGAGGGTACATGTGTTTGGAAACAGCCCTTCACCAGCCGTAGCGACTTACGGGCTTCGGAGAACTGCAATAGAGGGGGAATCTGAGTATGGTACAGATGCCAAAGACTTTGTGGAAAAAGACTTCTACGTGGATGATGGGCTCAAATCGCTACCAACTGAAGAAGCGGCTATCGATCTGCTCAAAAGGACTCAAAATATGTTGTACCAAGCTAAACTTAGACTACACAAAATTGCTTCAAACAGCCTAACCGTAATGAGAGCCTTCGAGCGAGGTGATCATGCACCTGGATTCAAAGACATTAACCTGGGACTGGACAGTCCACCTGTGCAGAGGAGCTTGGGCCTCAGATGGGATCTCTCGGCTGACTCCTTTGGTTTTCAAATAAGTTGTGCAGACAAGCCATTCACAAAACGTGGTGTCCTATCAGTGGTAAACAGCCTATTTGATCCGCTGGGATTTGTAGCGCCCATCGTCATACAAGGTAAATCCCTACTGAGACAACTTTCTGAAACCATCAAGGATTGGGATACCCCACTTCCCTCCGATAAAGAGCAAAAATGGGAAGCCTGGAAGCAATCTTTGTGTGCTTTGGATGAGATCCACATCCCAAGATGCTATATTAAAACCTCACTTACTTCTAGCGTAAAGAAGGAACTCCACGTGTTCTCGGACGCCTCCACAGAGGCCATAGCAGCGGTCGCCTATCTGAAGGTCACAGAACCCAACAAGCAAAATCACGTTGGATTCGTCTTTGGTAAGGCTAAGTTAGCCCCCAAGCCTGATCATACTGTTCCCAGACTTGAACTCTGTGGGACTGTGTTAGCAGTGGAGATTGCAGACTTCATACAAGAAGAACTAGGTGTCAACATAGATGAAGTTCAGTATTACACGGACAGTAAGGTCGTATTAGGTTACATCTACAATCAGACGAGACGATTTTATGTTTACGTCAGTAACCGCATAGAGAGAATCAGGAGGTCCTCCAAACCTGAACAATGGTACTATGTACCATCCGAACTTAATCCAGCAGATCATGCCACTAGACCTATGTCTGTAGGTTCCTTTACTAACTCTACTTGGCTTACAGGTCCGGAGTTTCTGCTAACACAGGCGGACGATTGTGTACAGGAAGTTTTCAGCATCCAGGATCCGGATAATGATCCAGAAATCCGCGCTGAAGTCAGTGTATTGGTCACTGGAACAAAGCAAATCTCCAGCCTCGGTAGCCAGCGCTTTGAACATTTCTCCAGTTGTATGAGACTCGTCAGGACTATCGCAAGGTTAGTGCACATTGCGTAATGTTATCACAATACTCACAAAGATAAGGATTGTCACGGTTGGCACGTCTGCCATAAACCCTTCTCTGCGGAGAACATCTCTCATAGTGAGTCCCTCATAATACGTCACGTCCAACAAGAGGAATTCAATGTAGAATGGAAGTGCTTATACAGCAAACAGCAGATTCCAATAAAAAGCCCTCTTGCCAACTTAAATCCAGTTATTGACAGTTTTGGCTTGCTCAGAGTTGGTGGTCGTTTGAATCAAGCCCACCTAAGAGTTGCAGAACAAAATCCTCTCATCATTCCCAGCAAACACCATATCACCGTCTTGCGGATCCGACACTACCACAAAAAGACTGAACACCAGGGCAGGCAAATCACTGAGGGCAAGTTACGGTCTGCTGGCCTTTGGATTATAGGTATGAAAAGACGTGTGGCCCAAGTACTGCATGACTGTGTTCACTGTCGCAAAGCTAGAGGAAAACAACTACACCAACAAATGGCTGATTTGCCTGCGGACAGACTATGTACAGAGCCGCCTTTCACCTACGTTGGCCTAGACGTCTTCGGGCCATGGATGGTGTCCGCACGCAGGACCCGTGGCGGTCACGCAAACAGTAAGCGTTGGGCTGTACTATTTACTTGCATGAGTGTGCGAGCCGTTCACTTAGAGGTCATAGAATCCATGGACACATCCAGCCTTATTAATGCCTTAAGACGGTTCTTTGCAATCAGAGGACCAGTGAAACAGTTGAGGTCTGACCGTGGAAGCAACTTCATTGGAGCCTGTAGAGAACTGAACATAGACACCAAATCCATTCAAGATCACTTGGCGGAAAAGGGTTGCACCTGGATTTTCAATCCTCCTCATAGTTCCCACATGGGGGGCTCCTGGGAGAGAATGATCGGCATCTCACGCAACATCTTGAATTCTATGTTGATGGATGTAAACTCTTCAAGACTCACACATGAGACTCTAGTCACCCTTCTCGCTGAAGTTTCAGCCATCATCAATTCTAGACCCCTCGTGCCAGTATCTATGGATCCTGAAACACCAGCCGTACTGACTCCAGCTATCCTACTTACCCAAAAAACTGAGATTACGCTAATGCCTAGTGGAGAATTTACTCATGCGAATATCTACCAAAAACACTGGAAACGTGTACAATACCTAGCTGATTACTTCTGGAACAGGTGGCGAAAGGAGTATCTCAATATTCTTCAAGGAAGAAGAAAGTGGCAACACCACAAACCGAACCTAAAAGAAGGTGACCTCGTGTTAATGAAGGAGCAACATACCGTACGGATTGACTGGCCTATGGGACTAATTACAAAGGTTCTTCCTAGCAAGGATGGCAAGGTCCGTAAAGTGGAGTTGAAGATCTTCAGAAAGGGTGAGCTTAAAATATTCGCAAGGCCAATTAATGAACTCATTTTGATACTACCCATCGAGAACATTCCTGCTGGGTGAACTCTACTGAACTTGAACTTTGTGGTTCTTCTCTATTCCAACTCGGAATCTACTATATTGTTATGTTTATTGCATTCTAACATGTTCTTTGTTACAGGTTGTTTTATATTTTATGGACATTCGTCCTAGTGAAATCCCTTATGGAATTTCAGACGGGGAGTGTGCTGTTCCCCTCATATTTGTTATTTAACTGTGCATTGTATTACCAATTCTTATTTCACCATGTTTGTTTCTATGTCTTGATCTGTTGCTGCCATCTGCTGGCCAGAATTTGCATGCTGCATGCCTTTGTTATAGCTAGTAAGTGTTTTCTCTGCTGGGTGTGGTTTTAGGCAAGCCTTGGTCCTGGTCACTTCCTGCAGCCATTTTTTATGTGCTGTATAGCTGTGTGACAGGACATTCAATACCCTGGGCTTGTGAAGGTATCAGTTTTTGACCAGCAGTTAGCCTCAGGAAAGATATCGCAGGACAGCATCAATACCTCTACTACCTTACAGTATTGTATCACTGTTTGTCGCTGTATTTTGGACCAAATAAACCCACGCTGATTTCATTCCCGTGTATACGTTTGGATCCATCTAACCTGAACATCTGCCGGTCCGGTCTGCTCCACTGCTTGGATACGAAGGTAGGGAGTTACACAGCCATTATTAGATATACCTTCATTCGCCTTCATGTGGGGACAGAACAACTACCATTGGCTGGCCTAGATCAGAAAGTGTTGGTGGATGGGGCAGTGCCGCGGCAGGCACTTTGGACACCTCTCCTCCTCGGAGTTTCAGCAGAGGGGCGGGTCCACGTCCCTGCCACGGGGGCTGAAGATGGAGAGCTGGAGGGGCGGGCAGAGCGCGGGGTCATCATTGAGGTGGCCTGCCTTGTATCCTGCAGCAGGTCAGTGTGTAATCCCCCACCGCCCTGTGACAGCAGTGTAGCTTGAAAGAGGAAAGACAAAAAGGCACTAGAGGAAAGACACTAGAAGAGAGGAAGAGGGGGGGAGGAGAGAGGGGGGGGGAGAGAAAGAAGGGGGGAGAAAAAAAGGACACTAGAGAAAGGACACTAGGAGGGAGGGGGAAGAGAGAGCGGGGGGGGGGAAGAGAGAGGGGGGAGAAAAGAGAGAGAGGAGAGAGGAAAGGGAGAGAGGAGAGAGAAGAGAGGGGGGAATAAGAGAGATGGGGGAGAGAGAGAAAGAGAGGGAAGAGAAAGAGAGAGCGGGAAGAGAGAGAGATAAGATGGGGGAGAGAGATGCAAGGAAGAGAGGAGGGAGACAGAGACAAAAAGACACTAGAGGAAAGACACTAGGAGAGAGAGAGGAGAGAGACAGGGAGGGAGAGAGGGGGGAGAGGAAGAGAGAGAGAGGAGGGAGAAAATAGAGAGAGAGGAAGAGAGAGAGTGGGGGGGGGGTAAGAGAGAGGAGGCGGTAGAGAGAGGGGAGAGAGAGTGGGAAGACAGAGAAATAGAGAGAGTGAGGGAGACAGGGAGGGGGGGAGAGAGAGGGAGATGGGAGGAGAGAGAGAGAAGGAGGGAGAAAAAAAGACACTAGAGGAAAGACAAATACACTAGAGGACAGATACTAGGGGGGAGAGAGAGCGAGCAGGAAGAGAGAGAAAGAGAGGGGGAGAGAGAGAGGGAGGGAGAAAAAAGACACTAGAGAAAAAGACACTAGAGGACAGACACTAGGGGGGAGAGAGAGAGAGAAGAGAGAGGGAGGAGAGAAGAGAGAGAAAGAGAGCAGGAAGAGAGAGAGAGATAGTAATACGAGATGGGGGAAGAGAGAGAGGGAGGTAAGAGAGGAGAGAGGGAGGGAGACAGAAGGGGAGAGAGAGAGGGGAGAAAAAAAAAAAAAAAAGACACTAGAGGAAAGGCAAAAAGACACTAGAGAAAAGACACAGAGAGAGAGGGGGGGGGAAGAGAGGGAGAAAGAGAGAGCGGCAGTAATAGAGGAAGAGAGAGAGGGAGAAAAAAAAGAGAGAGAGAGGAGGGGGAGAGAGGAGCGAGAAAAGAGAGGGGGAGAGAGGGGGGAGGGAGAGAGAGGGGAGGAGGGAGAGAGAGGGGAGGAGGGAGAGAGAGAAGGAAGGAGGGAGAAAAAAAAGACACTAGAGGAAAGACAAAAAGGCACTGGAGGAAAGACACTAGGAGAGAGAGAAGGGGGGGGAGAAAAAAAAAAAAGACACGAGGACAGACACTAAGGGGGAGAGAGAAGAGGGGGGGAGGGGGGAGAGAAAGAGCAGGAAGAGAGAGAGAAATAAGAAATGGGGGAGAGAGAGGGAAGGAAGAGAGGAGAGAGAGAGGGAAGGAAGAGAGGAGAGAGGGAGGGGGGGAGGAGAGAGGGAGGAAAAAAAAAAAAAAAGACACTAGAGAAAAGAAAAAAGACACTAGAGGACAGACACTAGGGGGAGAGAGAGAAGAGAGAGGGGGGAGAGAAGAGAGAGTGGGAGGTGAGAGAGGGAGGGAGACCGAGAGAGAGGGGGAGGGAGAAAAAAAAAAAAAACACACTAGAGAAAAGACAGAGGAAATACAAAAAGACACCAGAGGAAAGACAAAAAGACACTAGAGGACAGATACTAGGGGGGAGAGAGAGAACAGGAAGAGAAAGAAATAAGAGAGAGGGAGGGAGACAGAGAGAGAGGGGGATAGAGAGAGGGAGGGAGAAAAAAAAAGACACTAGAGAAAAGACACTAGAGGAAAGACAAAAAGACACTATAAAAAAGACACAGAGAGAGAGGGGAGAGGAAGAGAGGGGAGGGAGAAAAGAGAGAGGCAGAGAGAGGAAGAGAGAGAGAGGAGGGGGAGGGAGAGAGGAGCAAGAGAGGGGGGATAAGAGAGGGGAAGAGAGAGAGAAGGAGGGAGAAAAAAAAGACACTAGAGGAGTGACAAAAGGACACTAGGAGAGAGAGGAGGAGAGAGAGAAGGGGGGGGGCACTAGAGAAAAGACACTAGAGGAAAGACAAAAAGACACTAGAGGACAGACACTAGGGGGGGAGAGAGAAGGGGGGGAATAGGAGAGGGGGGGAGAGAGAAAGAGAGAGAGTAATAAGAGATGAGGGAGAAAGAGGGGGGAAGGAAGAGAGGAGAAAGGGAGAGAGAGATGGAGGGAGAAAAAAGACACTAGAGAAAAGACACTAGAGAAAAGGTACTGAGAGAGAGAGGGGAGAGAGAGAGGAAGAGAGGATGGGGAAAAGAGAGAGCGGCAGAGATAGAGGAAGAGAGAGAGAGAGACAGAGAGAGAGCAGGAATAGAGAGAAATAAGAGAGGGAAGGAGACAGAGAGGGGGGGAGAGAGGGAGAGAGAGAAGGGAGGAGAGAGGGAGGGAGAGAAATAAGAGAGAGAGGGAGAGAGAGAGAGAGAAATGAGAGAATAACAGTGTACAGATACAGTACAGTCTACAGTGTTATATATAGGGAATAGTTAGTGCACATAACACTGATATCTGTACACTGACTGCCATTCCCTACCCGACCCTATATCTAATAACCCTGATTTCTGTATACACTGAGTGCACACTGATATCTGTACACTGAGTGATACTCAATGTACAGTACAATGTACAAATGTCAGTGTCATATTTAGGAAACAACTCAATGTTATATAACACAGATATCTGTACACTTAGTGTTACTTCCTGTATATGTATATATATATATATATATATTGTAACGGGGTTTGCTCGGCAGCGGGTGTGTGTGACCCCCTGGATGGGTGCACAACACAAAAAGACAGGCACAGCACAACAACAGTGGAGGTGAAAACAAACAGGTGCAATTTATTTACAGAAAAATGGTAAAACAAAAAGAAACATCAAAAACACACACACACACACACACACACACACACACACACACACACACACACACTTTTTAGATTTGTTTTAAATTTTGCTTTGTTTCTTTTAACTCAGGGAAATAAACTAAAAAGAAACTCTCTCTCTCTTTTAAGCTGGGGGGAAGTGACAGCTTATTCTCTGAGCTATAGTGAAAAAAAAAAAACGGTAATTACATTTAAAAACCGGCACCATAATAAATTAAAAAAACGACATGGGGTCCCCCCTCCATCCATACCAAGCCCTTTGGGTCTGGTATAGATTTTGAGGGGAACTCCCATGCGAAAATTAAAAAAAAAATGGCGTGGTCCTCCCCAAAATCCATATCAGACCCTTATCTGAGCATGCAGCCTGGCAGGTCAGGAAAGGTGGGGGGCAGGGGACGAGCGAATGCCCCCTCCCTCCTGAACCATACCAGGCCATATGCCCTCAACATGGGGACAAGGTGCTTTGGGGAGGGGGCTCCCCCCCAAAACACCTTGTCCCCATGTTGATGGGCAC